>NC_134358.1:345190543-345878668 GCF_048569485.1 Anomaloglossus baeobatrachus
TAACCAGCAAAACACACAGAAGAACAATACGTCTGGCTAATGTAAGATATGTTAACCCACGACACACATAGAAAAAGTCTGTGTCGTCACAATGGACAGTCCTCCTTCCTATACCTTCGAGCTCTTCATTCAGACCATTTGGGGTCTTCATGATTGGTGGATAAGATTGGGCTCTTATTGACTACATTTCAAGCCGTATACAGAATATCCCAGTAATAATGTTCAATGGCAGAGACAGCTAACTTAACTCGCATCCAGCAAACACATGGTAATACATTGGGTATCTGGCCTTCAGTGGCCAAAACAATTACATGAGTCAACAAAACGTCAATACTAAACTCCCAAGAGTCTTGTAGAACAATGAGGGATTACCCCCCATCTATAAACAAACTGTCTTCATGTCTGGCTGAATTTTAAGAAAGTTAACCCATTCTAGGCACTGAGAGTCCATGTCGTCACACATGTATGTTCAAATACACAATATTAAAACAAATAAGCAAAAATTCACATAGGACAGATGAATCCAAACTAAAACCTATAGTATGGAGTCTCATAGTAGAGTAAAAGTCCCTAGAAAGATAACCAATACAGAGTGTATTCAATGTACATACCTATAAGACCCCATCTATCCAGTCCCACAAAATGATGATGTATATGGTGATCAAATAAAATAGCCACATGGAGTGTTATTTTATTTTGTGACTATATTTTAAACCTGCACCTTACGAAGGACATTCGCGGGCGTAAACACTGATAGATGTAATATCAAAAGAGATTTGATTTACATGAACATAAAAGGGAGTATATACTCATACCTGGATAAAGGATGTGACAACCTAAGGTTACCTATAGAGTTCATCACATAGTACATGAAGCCTTCAGAGATTACATACAAACGTGCACACGCATAAAAATTTAAGTACCATATAATAATGCCCCTTGCACCTTATCATAAATATTGTATGGAAATTATTAAGCATGTGAAAGATATGAAGTTCAATACAGGTAGGATGGCAAAATGTAGCCAGAGACATATAGTCCCAGGCTATGATAAGCATCGCCATTACATATCTTGTACTGAAGTGTACAATTTCCATTGTGAGGTAGCGTGGTCGGCTGCGCAGCAGAAGACACGGGATCCAGGCACCAAGGGTCACAGCACACGGTTTAATATCCAAACAAAAGTCCACAACAGTACACATGTGCCTCTCCGGCAGAGAACTCAGGGAGTTGTGTTCACTCCCTCACACTCGACACCCCCACCCTTGTTCCTGTTTCCTTTTAACCCTTCTTTCAGCCTGTAAGCTGGAAACAGCATTAACCCTGGAGTGGAGTTGCTTTCTATCATGGAGTGAGCACAACCGGGGCGAGACATACCGGCCGTCATAGATAACCCCGGTCACAGTCTCACATACCCCCCCCTCAGTTCAAGCGCGCGGGGTTGAACTCCCGCCAACAAACACGGGCCGCGGGACAAGGCATCAGCGTTGCCCTGCAACCTACCGGCCCGGTGTTCAACCGTAAACCGGAAGTTCTGCAGAGAAAGGAACCACCGGGTAACCCGGGCATTCCGTTCCTTGGCGGACCTCATCCAGACCAGTGGAGAGTGATCCGTCACCAAGCGAAACTGCCGTCCCAGCAGGTAATAGCGTAGGGACTCCAAGGCCCACTTGATCGCCAGGCACTCCTTCTCCACTACGCTATAATTCCGCTCGGGAGGGGTGAGCTTCCTACTTAAGAAGGTGACGGGGTGTTCCGCCCCCTGAACCACCTGAGACAGCACTGCCCCCAGGCCGACCTCAGAGGCATCAGTCTGTACTATGAACTCCTTCCGGAAATCAGGGTTCACAAGAACGGGCTGTCCGCACAGAACCCCCTTCAGGGCCCGGAAGGAGTCCTCGGCCTGCGGAGTCCAGCGCACCATGACGGACTTCTTGCCTTTGAGAAGGTCCGTCAAGGGGGCTGATAGTCCCGCAAAATCTTTTACAAACCTCCTGTAGTACCCCACGATACCCAGGAAGGCCCTAACCTGCTTCGTGGTCAGGGGTCTAGGCCAATTCTGGATCGCCTCAACCTTGTTAATTTGGGGCTTAATCACTCCTTGGCCTATCACGTAGCCCAAGTAGCGGGCTTCTGTGAGTCCCAACGCACATTTCTTGGGATTGGCCGTCAATCCGGCTGTTCGAAGCGCGTCCACCACCGCTTGTACCTGTTCCAAGTGGGTCTGCCACTTGGAGCTGTAAATAATGATGTCATCAAGGTACGCTGATGCATACGCCTGGTGGGGTTCCAGCACCAAGTCCATCAACCTCTGGAACGTGGCCGGAGCGCCATGTAACCCAAAAGGCAAGACAACATAGTGGAAGAGACCCTCCGGCGTAACAAAAGCGGTTTTCTCCTTGGCGGACTCCGTCAGTGGCACCTGCCAGTACCCCTTCGTCAGGTCGAGCGTGGTGAAATATCGCGCCTGTCCCAGCCTATCAATCAGCTCATCCACCCGGGGCATGGGGTAGAGATCGAACTTGGATATTTCGTTCAATCTCCTAAAGTCATTGCAGAACCTTAAGGAGCCATCAGGTTTTGGTATTAGGACAATGGGACTAGCCCATTCACTCCGGGATTTTTCGATGACCCCCAGGCGTAGCATTGTCTTCACTTCCTCTGATATGGCTTGTCTTCGAGCCTCCGGCACACGGTATGACTTCAGGCGTACCTTCAGGTGAGGCTCGGTGACAATGTCATGTCGTATCAGACTTGTCCTACCAGGCAGCTCGGAGAAGACATCGGGGTTCTGCTGAACCAGCCGTCTGGCCTCTCGCCTCTGCTGCTTGGTGAGGGCTTCTCCAATCCTTACTTCCGGTTCGTCCTCTCCGGAGGTCGCTGGAGCTGGATGTGAACGACCCGAAGAGGAGGGAGATGGGGAAAAAACAACCATCAGGCTTTCACGTTCCTGCCAAGGCTTTAATAGGTTGACATGGTATATTTGTTCAGGTTTCCGCCTACCGGGCTGCAATACCTTATAGTTGACCACCCCGACTCTTTCCTTTATCTCGTAGGGGCCTTGCCACTGACCCAGGAATTTACTCTCCGCCGTGGGGATTAAAACCAACACCTGATCCCCGGGTTTAAAGGTCCGCACGGTGGCTTGTCTATTGTAGCGGCCGCTTTGCGCGGCCTGAGCCTCCTGTAAATGCTCCTTCACAATTGGCATGACCGCGCTTATGCGGTTCTGCATTCCTAAAATGTGTTTAAACACACTTTTATGGGGGGTGGGCTCTTGCTCCCATGTTTCCTTTGCCAGGTCCAACAATCCCCGGGGATGTCGCCCGTATAACAACTCAAAAGGCGAAAACCCCGTGGATGCCTGTGGCACCTCTCGTATGGCAAACATCAAATAGGGAAGCATCATATCCCAGTCTTTCCCGTCTTTGGAGATCACCCTTTTGAGCATGGTTTTCAGGGTTTTATTGAATCGTTCTACTAACCCATCCGTCTGAGGATGATACACAGACGTACGCAACTGCTTGATCTGGAGTAGCCGGCATAGCTCTTTTGTCACTTTAGACATGAATGGGGTCCCCTGATCCGTAAGGATCTCCTTGGGCAACCCCACCCGGCAGAACACAGCAAACAACTCCCGAGCTATAAGCTTCGCCGCAGTATGTCTGAGAGGTATCGCCTCTGGATACCGGGTGGCATAGTCAACAATCACTAGGATGTGTTGGTGCCCTCGAGCAGACTTTACGAGGGGCCCCACCAGATCCATCCCTATCCGTTCAAAAGGGACTTCTATAATGGGTAAGGGCACCAACGGACTGCGAAAGTGGGTCAGGGGTGCGGTAAGCTGACACTCCGGGCAGGTTTCGCAGAACCGTTTTACCTCCCCAAAGACCCCGGGCCAATAGAACCTTTGCAATATTCGTTCCTGCGTTTTCTTGACCCCTAGGTGGCCACTCATCAGGTGTTTATGAGGCAAGTCGAGGACCCGCTGGCGATACGGCTGGGGCACCACCAACTGCTCTACCCCCACGCCCCGTATTTCATCTACCCGGTAGAGTAAATCCTGCTTAAGAGCGAAATGGGGGTACCTTACCTGGGCACCGGGCAGCTGTGCCACCCCGTCAACTACTGTCACCCGACTCCGGGCATGTATTAATGTAGGGTCCTGGAGTTGGGCTGTCCCAAACGTATCCGGGGACGCCTCCAACTCCGGGATGGGCTCGACCGTCTCAGCCTCTCCTGCCAATACCTCTAGGGGCGACCTATCGGGTTCACATTCTGTCCCTATCATGGGAACCCCTACGGCAGGCGTCCCGGACTCAGGATTGTAGGGCTCAGGTCCCGGACTGATCAATATCTGAGGGGACTTAGGAGGTCCCTTCCATAAAGTCCAAAAATAGGGCAGATCCCTTCCTAGGATCACGTCATAGGGAAGAGTGTTAATAAGTCCCACCTCATGTTGCACCTGACCGCAAGGTGCTGTGATGGTGACAATCCCCGTGGGATAGTCTCGGCGGTCCCCATGTATGCAAACCACCCCCACGGTACGTCCTGTGGCCTTTACTTTAGCCCTTAGGGTTGATCGCACAAGGGTCACTAAGCTTCCGGAATAGAACAAGCCTGTAACCGGACATCCATTCACCTGTATTTGGCACAAGTGGGGCTCAGTCTCTGGGGAGACCAGGTCAGCGGTACACACCACCTGAGCATACATTGAACCCCGCCGGGTAACCCCACAATCCATGGGCTCCGTGGTGAGTGGACACTGGGCTTCCATATGTCCCATCCGCTGGCACCGCCAACATCTAATAGGGAAGGAAACCCCCTTGACGAGTTGTCGTTTAGGGTACAGAACCTTCCGGACTTCAGGGACGGCGGGCGCGGCCTCAGACGGGACGGTAGCGGACTCCTGCACCGGTGTCGGTGGTGGGTCCTTGGCCCTAGGCTTGGAGGGGCCGGACCGACGGGCGGTACGCAAAGTCTCAGTGTCCCGTATCAAGTCCTGCATAGCCACATGCCGCTCTACCAGGGACACTAATTGGTCCAGGGTACTCGGGTCGCCCTGTAATACCCACCGTTGAATGGTGATGGGTAAAGTGCGCACAAAACGATCAACTACTACCCTTTCCACCATTTGCGCCGAGCTCAGAGTGTCAGGCTGCAACCAGTTTTTTACGAGATGCAACAAGTCATAGGCCTGGGAGCGTACGGGTTTGGCTTCCTCATAGAACCACTGATTTACCCGCTGAGCCCGTACATAGGTATTCACCCCCAACCGAGCCAGTATTTCGGCTTTCAAAGTCGCATATTCTATGGCGTCCTCGGTACAGAGGTCCAGGTACGCTTTTTGGGGCTCCCCCGTCAGATAGGGCGACAATACCTCAGCCCACTGGGGGGTCGGCAGTTTTTCCCGCTCGGCCACCCGCTCAAACACCGCCAGGAACGCTTCCACATCATCCCCCGGGGTCATCTTTTGCAACGCTTGTCTCACCGCTTTCCGGACGCTGCCGTCGTCACCTGGTCCCGGGGTTGTTGCTGCCGGTCCGGCATGGATCGACTTGGCCAGTAGAACCATCTGTTCTTGGTGCCTTTGTTCCTGCAATTTCAAAGATTGCTGCTGATGATCCAACGACCGGAGCAGGTGTGCATTGATCTGTTGCTGCTGCTTTAGTATTTCCTCCATGGTGTCGCCGGGTTTGGGCTGTAGTATAGCCGCTTGAATCCAGGACATGTGCTACCGGGTCACCAGAAATGGAAGCTACACCTCACCGGGCTGGCATGCCCGCATTCTCCACCATATGTGAGGTAGCGTGGTCGGCTGCGCAGCAGAAGACACGGGATCCAGGCACCAAGGGTCACAGCACACGGTTTAATATCCAAACAAAAGTCCACAACAGTACACATGTGCCTCTCCGGCAGAGAACTCAGGGAGTTGTGTTCACTCCCTCACACTCGACACCCCCGCCCTTGTTCCTGTTTCCTTTTAACCCTTCTTTCAGCCTGTAGGGAAACAGCATTAACCCTGGAGTGGAGTTGCTTTCTATCATGGAGTGAGCACAACCGGGGCGAGACATACCGGCCGTCATAGATAACCCCGGTCACAGTCTCACACCATGTAAGAAACTAAAGTGCAACCATGGTATAAATAATATGAGGTATGATCAATATACATGGAGTGATATATAGTAAAATAGGTGAGTTAAAATGAATTTATGTATGATTGTATTATTGCTTAGCTGCACTAAAGCGTATGCTCAAAACTACCAGATTTTGGAACCGACATAACCCCCCTGGACCACAACTTGCAGGGGTACGGAAAGAACCGACAATGACTAGGGAATGCAGGGAGGATCACATGAAAACAATTTAACAAGGAACAGAGAGAATATAAAACACAGTGATGTCACAGTACAGGGATAACGCACACAGTGATGTCTCAATACAGGGATAACGCACACAGTGATGTGACAGTACAGGGATAATGGACACAGTGATGTCACATGTGAGGTAGCGTGGTCGGCTGCGCAGCAGAAGACACGGGATCCAGGCATCAAGGTTCACAGCATCCGGTTTAATAGTCAAACAAAAGTCCACAACAGTACACATATGCCCCTCCGGCAGAAAACTCAGGGAGTTGTGTTCACTCCCTCACACTAGGCCACCACGCCCATCTTCCTGTTTCCTTTTAACCCTGTAGGGAAACAGCATTAACCCCGGAGTGGAGTTACTTTCTATCATGGAGTGAGCACAACCGGGGCGAGACGTACCGGCCGTCATAGATAATCCCGGTCACAGTCTCACATCCCCCCCCCCCTCAGTTCAAGCGTGCGGGGTTGAACTCCCGCCATCAAACACGGGCCGCGGGACAAGGCATCGGCGTTGCCCTGCAACCTACCGGCCCGGTGTTCAACCGTAAACCGGAAGTTCTGCAGAGAAAGGAACCACCGGGTAACCCGGGCATTCCGTTCCTTGGCGGACCTCATCCAGACCAGTGGAGAGTGATCAGTCACCAAGCGAAACTGCCGTCCCAGCAGGTAATAGCGTAGGGACTCCAAGGCCCACTTGATCGCCAGGCACTCCTTCTCCACTACGCTATAATTCCGCTCGGGAGGGGTGAGCTTCCTACTTAGGAAGGTGACGGGGTGTTTCTCCCCCTGAACCACCTGAGACAGCACTGCCCCCAGGCCGACCTCCGAGGCGTCAGTCTGTACTATGAACTCCTTCCGGAAATCAGGGTTTACAAGAACGGGCTGTCCGCACAGGACCCCTTTCAGGGCCCGGAAGGAGTCCTCGGCCTGCGAAGTCCAGCGCACCATGACGGACTTCTTGCCTTTGAGAAGGTCCGTCAAGGGGGCTGATAGTCCCGCAAAATCTTTTACAAACCTCCTGTAGTACCCCACGATACCCAGGAAGGCCCTAACCTGCTTCGTGGTCAGGGGTCTAGGCCAATTCTGGATCGCCTCAACCTTGTTAATTTGGGGCTTAATCACTCCTTGGCCTATCACGTAGCCCAAGTAGCGGGCTTCCATGAGCCCCAACGCACATTTCTTGGGATTGGCCGTAAATCCTGCTGTTCGAAGCGCGTCGACCACCGCTTGTACCTGTTCCAAGTGGGTCTGCCACTCGGAGCTGTAAATGATGATGTCATCAAGGTACGCTGAAGCATACGCCTGGTGGGGTTCCAGCACCAAGTCCATCAACCTCTGGAACGTGGCCGGAGCGCCATGTAACCCAAAAGGCAAGACAACATAGTGGAAGAGACCCTCCGGCGTAACAAAAGCGGTTTTCTCCTTGGCGGACTCCGTCAGTGGCACCTGCCAGTACCCCTTGGTCAGGTCGAGCGTGGTAAAATATCGCGCCTGTCCCAGCCTATCAATCAGCTCATCCACCCGCGGCATGGGGTAGAGATCGAACTTGGATATTTCGTTCAATCTCCTAAAGTCATTGCAGAATCTTAAGGAACCATCGGGTTTTGGTATTAGGACAATGGGACTAGCCCATTCACTCCGGGATTTTTCGATGACCCCCAGGCGTAGCATTGTCTTCACTTCCTCTGATATGGCTTGTCTTCGAGCCTCCGGCACGCGGTATGACTTCAGGCGTACCTTCAGGTGGGGCTCGGTGACAATGTCATGTCGTATTAGACTGGTCCTACCCGGCAACTCGGAGAAGACATCGGGGTTCTGCTGAACCAGCCGTCTGGCCTCTCGCCTCTGTTGCTTGGTGAGGGCTTCTCCAATCCTTACTTCTGGTTCGTCCTCTCCGGAGGTTGCTGGAGCCGGGTTTGAACGACCCGAAGAGGAGGGAGATGGGGAAAAATCAACCATCAGGCTTTCCCGTTCCTGCCACGGTTTTAATAGGTTGACATGGTATATTTGTTCAGGTTTCCGCCTACCGGGCTGCAATACTTTATAGTTGACCACCCCGACTCTTTCCTTTATCTCGTAGGGGCCTTGCCACTGAGCCAGGAATTTACTCTCCGCCGTGGGGATCAATACCAACACCCGATCCCCGGGTTTAAAGGTCCGCACGGTGGCTTGTCTATTGTAGCGGCCGCTTTGCGCGGCCTGAGCCTCCTGTAAATGCTCCTTCACAATAGGCATGACCGCGCTTATGCGGTTCTGCATTCCTAAAATGTGTTCAATCACACTTTTATGGGGGGTGGGCTCTTGCTCCCATGTTTCCTTTGCCAGGTCCAACAATCCCCGGGGATGTCGCCCGTATAACAATTCAAAAGGCGAAAACCCCGTGGATGCCTGTGGCACCTCTCGTATGGCAAACATCAAATAGGGAAGCATCATATCCCAGTCTTTCCCGTCTTTGGAGATCACCCTTTTTAGCATGGTTTTCAGGGTTTTATTGAATCGTTCTACTAACCCATCCGTCTGAGGATGATACACAGACGTACGCAACTGCTTGATCTGGAGTAGCCGGCATAGTTCTTTGGTCACTTTAGACATGAATGGGGTCCCCTGATCCGTAAGGATCTCCTTGGGCAACCCCACCCGGCAAAACACAGCAAACAACTCCCGAGCTATAAGCTTCGCCGCAGTATGTCTGAGAGGTATCGCCTCTGGATACCGGGTGGCATAGTCAACGATCACTAGGATGTGTTGGTGCCCTCGAGCAGACTTTACGAGGGGCCCCACCAGATCCATCCCTATCCGTTCAAAAGGGACTTCTATAATGGGTAACGGTACCAACGGACTGCGAAAGTGGGCCAGGGGTGCGGTAAGCTGACACTCCGGGCAGGTTTCGCAGAACCGTTTTACCTCCCCAAACACCCCGGGCCAATAGAACCTTTGCAATATTCGCTCCTGCGTTTTCTTGACCCCTAGGTGGCCACTCATCAGGTGTTTATGAGCCAAGTCGAGAACCCGCCGGCGATACGGCTGGGGCACCACCAACTGCTCTACCCCCACGCCCCGTATTTCATCTACCCGGTAGAGTAAATCCTGCTTAAGAGCGAAATGGGGGTACCTTACCTGGGCACCGGGCAGCTGTGCCACCCCGTCAATTACTATCACCCGATTCCGGGCATGTATTAATGTAGGGTCCTGGAGTTGGGCTGTCCCAAACGTATCCGGGGATGCCTCCAACTCCGGGATGGGCTCGACCGTCTCAGCCTCTCCTGCCAATACCTCTAGGGGTGACCTATCGGGTTCACACTCTGTCCCTATCATGGGGACCCCTACGGCAGGCGTCCCGGACTCAGGATTGTAGGGCTCAGGTCCCGGACTGAACAATATCTGAGGGGACTTAGGAGGTCCCTTCCATAAAGTCCAAAAATAGGGCAGATCCCTTCCTAGGATCACGTCATAGGGAAGAGAGTTAATAAGTCCCACCTCATGTTGCACCTGACCGCAAGGTGCTGTGATGGTGACAATCCCCGTGGGATAGTCTCGGCGGTCCCCATGTATGCAAATCACCCCCACGGTACGTCCTGTGGCCTTTACTTTAGCCCTTAGGGTTGATCGCACAAGGGTCACTAAGCTTCCGGAATCCAACAAGCCGGTAACCGGACATCCATTCACCTGTATTTGGCACAAGTGGGGCTCAGTCTCTGGGGAGACCAGGTCAGCGGTACACACCACCTGAGCATACATTGAACCCCGCCGGGTAACCCCACAATCCATGGGCTCCGTGGTGAGTGGACACTGGGCTTCCACATGTCCCACCCGCTGGCACCGCCAACATCTAACAGGGAAGGAAACCCCCTTGACGAGTTGTCGTTTGGGGTACATAACCTTCCGGACCTCAGGGACGGAGGGTACGGCCTCAGACGGGACGGTAGCGGACTCCCGCACCGGTGTCAGCGGTGGGTCCTTGACCCTAGGCTTGGAGGGGCCGGACCGACGGGCGGTACGCAAAGTCTCAGTGTCCCGTATCAAGTCCTGCGTAGCCACATGCCGCTCTACCAGGCCCACTAATTGATCCAGGGTACTTGGGTCGCCCTGTCCTACCCACCGTTGAATAGTGACGGGTAAGGTGCGCACAAAACGATCAACAACTACCCTTTCCACCATTTGCGCCGGGCTCAGAGTGTCAGGCTGCAACCACTTTTTTACGAGATGCAACAAGTCATAGGCCTGTGAGCGTACGGGTTTGGCTTCCTCATAGAACCACTGATTTACCCGCTGAGCCCGTATATAGGTATTCACCCCCAACCGGGCAAGTATTTCGGCTTTCAGGGTTGCATAGTCTATGGCGTCCTCGGTACAGAGGTCCAGGTACGCTTTTTGGGGCTCCCCCGTCAGATAGGGCAACAATACCTCAGCCCACTGGGGGGTCGGCAGCTTTTCCCGCTCGGCCACCCGCTCAAACACCGCCAGGAACGCTTCCACATCATCCCCCGGGGTCATCTTTTGCAACGCTTGTCTCATCGCTTTCCGGACGCTGCCGTCGTCACCCGGTCCCGGGGTTGTTGCTGCCGGTCCGGCACGGATCGCCTTGGCCAGGAGAACCATCTGTTCTTGGTGCCTTTGCTCCTGACGTGCATTGGCCTGAACCAGCTGCTTAAGTAAGTCCTCCATGGCGTCGCCGGGTTTTGGCTGTAGTATAGCTGCTTGAATCCAGGACATGTGCTACCGGGACACCAGGAACGGAAGCTACACCTCACCGGGCTGGCATGCCCGCCGATTCTCCACCATATGTGAGGTAGCGTGGTCGGCTGCGCAGCAGAAGACACGGGATCCAGGCATCAAGGTTCACAGCATCCGGTTTAATAGTCAAACAAAAGTCCACAACAGTACACATATGCCTCTCCGGCAGAAAACTCAGGGAGTTGTGTTCACTCCCTCACACTAGGCCACCACGCCCATCTTCCTGTTTCCTTTTAACCCTGTAGGGAAACAGCATTAACCCCGGAGTGGAGTTACTTTCTATCATGGAGTGAGCACAACCGGGGCGAGACGTACCGGCCGTCATAGATAATCCCGGTCACAGTCTCACACACAGTACAGGGATATTGCTGCACACTAATTTCACAGTACAGGGATAATACACATAGTGATGTCACAATTCCACTACCACCCTCGGTTACTCTCCCCTCTTTTGAGGTGCACTCCGTACGCATCTACTCTCCTTCCAACCTCCAACTGGCTGTCATTTATCGCCCCCCATGGCCAGCCGCTGCCTTTTTTGACCACTTCACCACCTGGCTACTACATTTCCTTTCCACCGAAATCCCCACCATCATCATGGGTGACTTTAAGATCCCCATTGACACTTCTCACTCATCTGTTCCTAAACTTCTACCACTTGCTTCCTCCTTCGGCCTCACTCAATGGTCCTCTGCAGCAACTCACAAAGATGGCTACACACTGGATCTCATCTTCACACGTCTCTGTTCCCTATCTAACCTCTCTAACTCGCCTCTCCCCCTGTCTGACCACAACCTACTCACATTCTCTTCCCTCTCTTCTCCAAGTATACAACCCCCCCACTACAAACTTTCACACCCCCACAGAAATCTCAATCACCTTGACTTACACTCACTTTCTCAGTCTCTTTTCCCTCTTGCAGACATTGCTTCTTCAGATGATGCAGATGCTGCTGCCACTTTTTACAACACCACCATCTCTGCAGCTCTCGAAACAGCTGCCCCTCTCACACACACCAAAACCCGCACAATCAACAGGCAACCCTGGCACACGATTCAGACTAAAGAATTGAGACGGGCTTCCAGAATTGCTAAGCGCAGATGGGAGAGGTGCCATTCCACTGAGCACTTCGTTACATACAAACAAGCTCTCACCACTTTCAAGTCTGCACTCAATGCTGCAAAACACACCTACTTCTCATCTCTCATATCCTCTCTATCCCACAACCCTAAACAGCTATTCAACACTTTCAACTCTCTCCTCCATCCCCCGACACCACCTCCATCTCCTCTCATCTCAGCTGAAGACTTTGCCTCTTTCTTCAAGCAGAAGATTGACAACATCAGAGCAAGCTTTGACCCACAATCACCACAGCCACTCCTCACAACTACTCAGCCCTCTTCCTCCAAGTCCAGCTTCTCCACCATGACAGAAGATCATCTTTCCACTCTACTCTCAAGATCACATCTCACAACCTGCCTGCTTGATCCACTCCCATCCCACCTCATCCCCAATCTCACCACAGTCTTCCTCCCAACCCTAACCCATCTCTTCAACCTATCACTAACAACTGATGTATTCCCTTCATGCTTTAAACATGCCTCAATCACACCCATCCTCAAAAAGCCCTTTCTTGACCCTTCCTCTGTGTCAAACTATCGCCCCATATCACTTCTCCCCTATGCCTCAAAACTACTGGAACAGCATGTCCATCTTGAACTGTCCTCACACCTCTCTTCCTACTCTCTCTTTGACGAGTTACAATCTGGCTTCCGACCCCATCATTCCACTGAAACTGAAACTGCCCTGACCAAAGTCACTAATGACCTACTAACCGCCAAAGCCAAGCGACACTACTCTGTCCTCCTCCTCCTGGACCTGTCCTCTGCCTTTGAAACAGTAGACCACTCCCTTCTACTACATCTTCTCTCATCTCTGGGCATCACAGACTTGGCGCTATCTTGCATCTCCTCATACATAACCAACCGAACTTTCAACGTCTCCCACTCTCACAAAACTTCCTCATCTCGCCCCCTATCTGTCGGGGTCCCCCAAGGTTCAGTTCTTGGACCCCTGCTGTTCTCCATTTACACCTTCAGACTGGGACAGCTCATAGAGTCCTACGGCTTTCAGTATCATCTCTATGCTGATGATACGCAGATCTACCTCTCTGGACCTGACATCACCTTCCTACTAACCAGAATCCCACAATGTCTGTCTGCTATTTCATCCTTTTTCTCTGCTCGATTCCTAATACTGAACATGGACAAAACAGAATTCATTGTCTTGCCTCCTCCTCACTCAACTCCCCCACCTGACATATCCATCAATGTCAATGGCTGCTCACTTTCCCCAGTGCCACGTGCTTGCTGCCTGGGAGTAATCCTAGACTCTGATCTCTCTTTCAAGCTACACACCCAAGCTTTCTTCACCTCCTGTTGCCTCCAACTCAAAAATATTTCCCATATCCATACATTTCTTTCCCAAGAAGTTGAAAAACCCTAGTACATGTCCTTATTATCTCCCGCCTGGATTATTGCAACCTCCTGCTCTGTGGCCTCCCTTCTAACAGTCTCACACCCCTACAATCTATTCTAAACTATGCTGCCCGGATAATCCACCTGTCACCCTGCTACTCCCCGACCTCTCCTCTCTGCCAATCCCTTCACTGGCTTCCCATTGCCAAATGACTCCAGTTCAAAACACTAACCATGACATACAAAGCCATCCACAACCTGTCTCCTCCCTACATCTCTGACCTAGTCCCCCGGTACTTACCTGCACTTAACCTTCGATCCTCACAAGATCTCCTTCTCTACTCCCCTCTCATCTCCTATTCCCACCATCGCATCCAAGATTTCTCCTGTGCCTCCCCCATACTCTGGAATGCTCTGCCTCAACACATCAGACTCTTGCCTACCTTGAGAAGCTTCAAAAGGAACTTGAAGACCCACCTCTTCCGACAAACCTACAACCTGCCGTAACCCTCAGTCTCATACAGCGCCGCACAATCAGCTCTACCCTAACCTACTGTATCCTCACCTATCCCTTGTAGGCTGTGAGCCCTCGCGGGCAGGGACCTCTATCCTTCTGTACCTGTCTGTGTCTTGTATTGTTTATGATGTACTTTTCCCTATTATGTATACCCCTTTCACATGTAAAGCGCCACGGAATTGATGGCGCTATAATAATAAAGAATAATAATAATAATTACAGGGACAACACACACAGTGATGTCACAGTACAGAGATAATACACACAGTGATGTCACAGTACAAGGATAATGCACACAGTGATGTCACAGTACAGGGATAATGCTGCACACTGATGTCACAGTAGAGGGAAAATGCACACACAGTGATGTCACAGTACAGAGATAATACACACAGTGATGTGACAGTATAGAGATACACACAGTGATGTGAAAGTACAGGGATAATACACACAGTGATGTCACAGTACAGGGGTAATAGATTAATGTCACAGTACAGGGATAATACACACAGTGATGTCACAGTACAGGGGTAATACATTAATGTCACAGTACAGGGATAACGCACATAGTGATGTCACAGTACAGAGATAATACACACAGTGATGTCACAGTACAGAGATAATACACACAGTGATGTCACAGTACAGAGATAATACACACAGTGATGTCACAGTACAGAGATAATACACACAGTGATGTCACAGTACAGGGATAATGCACACAGTAATGTCACAGTACAGGGATAATGCGCACAATGATGTCACAGTACAGTGATAATGCTGCACACTGATGTCACAGTAAAGGGAAAATGCACAAAGTAATGTCACAGTACAGAGATAATACACACTGATGTGAGAGTATAGAGATAATGGACATAGTGATGTCACAGTACGGGGATAATGGACACAGTGATGTCACAGTACAGGGATAATGCACACAGTGATGTTACAGTAGAGGAATAATGCTGCACAGTGATCTCACAATAAAGGGATAACATACACGGTGATGTCACAGTACAGGGATAATACACAGAGATTTTACAGTACAGAGATAATACATGCAGTGATGTCACAGTAAAGAGATACACACAGTGATGTGAAAGTACAGGGATAATACACACAGTGATGTCACAGTACAGAGATAATACACATAGTGATGTCACAGTACACAGATAATACACACAGTGATGTGAAAGTACAGAGAAAATACACACAGCGATGTCACAGTGCAGTGTTAACACACGCAATGATTTCACAGTACAGGGATAATACAAAGTGATGTCACAGTAAAGAGATAATACATACAGACATGTCACAGTACAGAGAGAATACACTCAGTGATGTGACAGTACAGGGATGATACACACACTAATGTCACAGTACAGGGGTAAAACATTAATGTCATAGTACAGGGATAATGCACACAGTGATGTCACAGTACAGGGATAATGCACACAGTTATGTCACAGTACAGAGATAATACACACATTGATGTCGCAGTACAGAGATAATACACACAGTGATGTCACAGTACAGGGATAATGCACACAGTAATGTCACAGTACAGGGATAATGCGCACAATGATGTCACAGTACAGTGATAATGCTGCACACTGATGTCACAGTAAAGGGAAAATGCACAAAGTAATGTCACAGTACAGAGATAATACACACTGATGTGACAGTATAGAGATAATGGACATAGTGATGTCACAGTACGGGGATAATGGACACAGTGATGTCACAGTACAGGGATAATGCACACAGTGATGTTACAGTAGAGGAATAATGCTGCACAGTGATCTCACAATAAAGGGATAACATACACGGTGATGTCACAGTACAGGGATAATACACAGAGATTTTACAGTACAGAGATAATACATGCAGTGATGTCACAGTAAAGAGATACACACAGTGATGTGAAAGTACAGGGATAATACACACAGTGATGTCACAGTACAGAGATAATACACATAGTGATGTCACAGTACACAGATAATACACACAGTGATGTGAAAGTACAGAGAAAATACACACAGCGATGTCACAGTGCAGTGTTAACACACGCAATGATTTCACAGTACAGGGATAATACAAAGTGATGTCACAGTAAAGAGATAATACATACAGACATGTCACAGTACAGAGAGAATACACTCAGTGATGTGACAGTACAGGGATGATACACACACTAATGTCACAGTACAGGGGTAAAACATTAATGTCATAGTACAGGGATAATGCACACAGTGATGTCACAGTACAGGGATAATGCACACAGTTATGTCACAGTACAGAGATAATACACACATTGATGTCGCAGTACAGAGATAATACACACAGCGATGTCACAGTAGAGAAATAATACACACAGCGATGTCACAGTACAGGGATAATGTCCACAGTGATGTTACAGTACAGAGATAATACACACAGTGATGTCACAGTACAGAGATAATACACACAGTGATGTCACAGTACAGAGATAATACACACAGTGAAGTTATAGTACAAGAATAATGCTGCACACTGATCTCACAATAAACGGATATCACACACAGTGATGTCACAGTACAGAGATAATACACACAGCGATGTTACAGTACAGGGATAATGCCCACAGTGATGTTACAGTACAGAGATAATACACACAGTGATGTCACAGTACAGAGATAATACACACAGTGATGTCACAGTACAGAGATAATACACACAGTGATGTTACAGTACAAGAATAATGCTGCACACTGATCTCACAATAAAGGGATAACACACACAGTGATGTCACAGTACAGAGATAATACACACAGCGATGTTAAAGTACAGGGATAATACACACAGTGATGTCACAGTACAGGGGTAATACATTAATGTCACAGTACAGGGATAATGCACACAGTGATGTCACAGTACAGAGATAATACACAGAGTGATGTCACAGTACAGGGATAATGGACACAGTAATATCACAGTACAGGGATAATGCTGCACAATGATGTGACAGTACAGGGATAATGGACACAGTGATGTCACAGTAGAGGGATAATGCTGCACACTGATGCCACAGTACAGGGAAAATGCACACAGTGATGTCACAGTACAGAGATAATACACACAGTGATGTGACAGTACAGAGATAATGGACACAGTAATATCACAGTACAGGGATAATGCTGCACAATGATGTGACAGTACAGGGATAATGTTGCACACTGATCTCACAATAAAGGGATAACACACACAGTGATGTCACAGTACAGGGATAATACAAACAATTATGTCACAGTAGAGAGATAATACAGTGTTGTTACAGTAAGAGGTAATACACACAGTGATGTTACAATACAGGGATAATGCACACAGTGAAGTCACAGTACAGGGATAAGGCTGCACACTGATGTCACAGTACAGGTATAATGCACACAGTGATGTCACAGTACAATTGTAATACACACAGTGATGTCACAGTACTGAGATAATACACACAGTGATGTGACAGTACAGAGATAACACACACAGTTATGTCACAGTACAGAGATAGTACACAAAGTGATGTCATAGTACAGGGATAACACGCATAGTTTTGTCACAGGACAGGGCAGTGTCACTCTGTAGTGGTACATGTAGACATTTGTACATTAATACCTAATACCTGCTCCTGTTCTGTAACAGATCTGTTAGTGGTTCTGGCCTCCCTTCTGCACCTTATTTGGGTCCTCCTTGCTGTGTTTAGATCCTGTCTTCTGCTTTTTATTTCTATTCCTTCTGTTCTCCGATTCTCCGTTTGTTCTGCTCTGTTTATTCTGCTGTCTGTTTTCTCTGCTCATTCTAGTCTTTTCTCAGGTCTTTTCTCCTTCGTCCTCTTTTCTCTGCTTGCTAAGGTCTCTGGTCCTGCTGCACTGTTTTCTTTTGCATCTGTTCTTTCTTCCGCACTGTACTGAACAAGCTCCTTTCCCTCTCCTGGTTGGCTGTTCCCCTCCTTGGCATCACTCACAGCTCTCTGATTGGAAGAAAATTCAGCCTGGCCACTCCCTTCTCTTCAGCAGAAGCATACAATGTGCAATGTCTGCATCTCTGTGTTGGGGCCACCGGCCAGCCTGCAGCTATACAGACAGTGCTGGCCCTTAGCAGCCTTAATCAGTTGCTTGGTGGCCAGCCCTGCTGGGAATAATGAAAGTGAAAGCGCCACGGCCCCCCCAGCTCACGGGCCCCGTAGCAATGGTGTGGCCTGCCTCTGTTGATGCATACCTCCCAACCGTCCCGGATACAGCGGGACAGTCCCTCTTCTGAGCCTTTGATCCCGGATCCCGCCCGTGAGGCTGTTTATCCCGGCTCCACCCACTGTAGCCCCGCCTCGCTGTTTCTCCCTTCTACTATTCATTACAGAGCCGAGCGCGCACCTACTCCTGTGACTGCTGCTGAGGTATGAATCACCCCCTGCAGCAGAGCGACCCCCCTGCAGCAGAGCGACCCCCCCCTGCAGCAGAGCCGACCCCCCCAGTCCTGGAGCCTGCGTTTGTCTGCAGCTGTTCTCTGACTCCCCGTGTGTGGCTTCTCACTGCTGCAGACACGCGGGGAGTCAGGAAGCTGAGGAGACCGTGCAATCAGCACTTATCTCCTGCAGATAGTAGTGACAATAACCTATGCAGAGTGACATCTGCAGGCTTCTATTACCGATCAGTGGTCTCCTGCCTGTGGAGCAGAGCTGCTGGGTCCTAGCTTCCCAACAGCTTCAGCTCTGCTTTATCCTGGCTCCCCTACCAGTTAAAGGGAACATGTCAGCAGAAATTTCACAATGAAAGTAATAGATTCCCCTCTGCAGCTCCTGGGCTGCTTCTAGAAAGGTTCCTGTTGTTATTGTGCCCCCTTTGAGACCTACAAAAATACTTTATGAAGTCTTACCTTTTTGTATGCAAATGTGTTTTTATGGTCACGGGGGCGGGCTGTCTGGCGTCCGTTATTCCCCCTCCTGCCGCTTTACGCAGTCCCCCATTGCTCATTTACATACACAAGGACGCCTTCCTCATGTAACTGTCCTCCCGAAGATTTGCGCATGTGAACGCTTTTTCAGGTGATTGCGCAGGCACGAGATTATGGGCGGCGCTGTGATTGTCATCAACAGCGTTAACCAAGTACCCGCCCATAATCTCGTGCCCGCACTTTTCCCTCTGACTCCACCGTTATGCGCAAGTGCTGGCCATATGAACCATGTTACCTATTACTGCTTGCACGAGATTATGGGCAGGTACTTGGATGACTTTGCTGATGACAATCACAGCGCCGCCCATAATCTCGCGCCCATGGTAATAGGTAACGTGGTTCATATGGCCAGTGCTTGCGCATAACGGTGGAGGCAGAGTGAGAAGCGCGGGCACAAGATTATGGGTGGGTACTTGGATGACGCTGCTGATGACAATCACAGCGCCGCCCATAATCTCGCGCCTGCGCAATCACCTCAAAAGCGTTCACACTTTGCACAGTGCTCAGTCCCGCGAGAGTGGCACTGGGCATGCACAAAACTTCAGGAGGACAGTTACATGAGGAAGGCGTCCTCATGTATGGAAATGAGCAATGGGGGACGGCGTACAGCGGCAGGAGGGGGAATAACGGACGCCAGGCAGCCCGCCCCCGTGACCATAAAAACAGATTTGCATACAAAAAGGTAAGACTTCATAAAGTATTATTTTAGGTCTCAAAGGGGGCACAATAGCAACAGGAACCTTTCCAGAATTCATCCCAGGAGCTGCAGAGGGGAATCTTTTATTTTTTTTGCTAAATTTCTGGTGACAGGTTCCCTTTAAAGGGAACCTGTCAGGTGCAATCTGCACTCAGAGCCAGGAGCAGTTCTGGGTGTATATTGCTAATCCCTGCCTAACCGTCCCTGTATACACTAGCATAGATAAAGGCATCTATAGAAAAAGTATTTTTAAAGAGCTTATATCTTATGCTAATTAGCGCGGGGACTAGTCCCAAGGGCGTTACTTCACTTGGCTAGTCGGCTCATATAGCGTGTTAGTACTCACACAGGGGCGTAATAACATGCTAACATGCTATGCGAGCCGACTAGCCAAGTGAAGTAACGCCCTTGTGACTAGTCCCCGCGCTCATTAGCATAAGATATAAGATCTTTAAAAATATTTGTTCCTGATCTCTTTATCTATGCTAGTGTATACAGGGACGGTTAGGCAGGGATTAGCAATATACACCCAGAACTGCTCCTGGCTCTGAGTGCATATTGCACCTGACAGGTTCACTTTAAAGGGAACCTGTCACCAGATTTGGGGCCTATAAGCTGCGGCCACCACCAGCGGGATCTTATGTACACATTCTAACATGCTGCATACCTCCCAACCGTCCCGGATACAGCGGGACTTTCACGCTTTACGTTGTTTGTCCCGTTGCCACGGGCGGGACGGCCGGCTCCCGGGCTCCGCCCACCCACTCTCCGCCTCCCTGCTTTTCCCTCCTACCATCCTAGTAGACGTGGCATAGAGAGGAGCGCTGCCTGTGCTGCTGCTGGTACAGTAAACTAATCTCCCCAGCGCTGATTTCCCTCCCTCCCCCCTCACCCCCGGCCGGAGCCTGTCTGTGCGGTCGGCCTGCCACCTGTCTGTGCGGGCGCCCCCCGCCGCCTGTCTGTGCGGGCGCCCCCCGCCGCCTGTCTGTGCGGGCGCCCCCCGCCGCCTGTCTGTGCGGGCGGCCCGCCGCCTCATTGTGCGGGCGGCCGGCCGCCTCTCTCTGCGGGCGGCTGGCCGCCTCTCTGTGCGGGCGGCCCGCCGCCTGTCTGTGAAGGCGGCCGGCCGCCTGTCTGTGAAGGCGACCGGCCGCCTCACTGTGGCTGCCTGCGTGTCCGTGCTGGAGGCCCGCCGGCTGCCTGCGTGTCCGTGCTGGAGGCCCGCCGGCTGCCTGCGTGTCCGTGCTGGAGGCCCGCCGGCTGCCTGCGTGTCCGTGCTGGAGGCCCGCCGGCTGCCTGCGTGTCCGTGCTGGAGGCCCGCCGGCTGCCTGCGTGTCCGTGCTGGAGGCCCGCCGGCTGCCTGCGTGTCCGTGCTGGAGGCCCGCCGGCTGCCTGCGTGTCCGTGCTGGAGGCCCGCCGGCTGCCTGCGTGTCCGTGCTGGAGGCCCGCCGGCTGCCTGCGTGTCCGTGCTGGAGGCCCGCTGGCTGCCTGCGTGTCCGTGCTGGAGGCCCGCCGGCTGCCTGCGTGTCCGTGCTGGAGGCCCGCCGGCTGCCTGCGTGTCCGTGCTGGAGGCCCGCCGGCTGCCTGCGTGTCCGTGCTGGAGGCCCGCCGGCTGCCTGCGTGTCCGTGCTGGAGGCCCGCCGGCTGCCTGCGTGTCCGTGCTGGAGGCCCGCTGGCTGCCTGCGTGTCCGTGCTGGAGGCCCGCCGGCTGCCTGCGTGTCCGTGCTGGAGGCCCGCCGGCTGCCTGCGTGTCCGTGCTGGAGGCCCGCTGGCTGCCTGCGTGTCCGTGCTGGAGGCCCGCCGGCTGCCTGCGTGTCCGTGCTGGAGGCCCGCCGGCTGCCTGCGTGTCCGTGCTGGAGGCCCGCTGGCTGCCTGCGTGTCCGTGCTGGAGGCCCGCCGGCTGCCTGCGTGTTTGTGCTGAATGGGTGTGGATGTTGAGTGGATATGGGCGTGACTGTGAAACTTTGTCCCTCTTTTCCTTCTTTAAAAGTTGGGAGGTATGGTTGATGGTATGCCACTGCATCCCAGCTGACAACTAAAGGAATGTATAGAATCAATATGATAATGCCAGTATAGCACTGGTTTTAGGTAATATAGGATAATCCTGGTGATTGGTGTGCTTTAATCAGTGACTAGTCCAGGACATTGATTTCCCCATACTAATCCTCCCTCTCCTCATGTAAGTATGCCCCTTTGTGTGTGAGTGACATGCAAAGGGCAATGTAACCTCATCTTCTTTGCAAATCTTGAGTTGGCCGAGTCCGGGGTTATTGGTCCCTCCCAGTGAACCAATGAAGCTGGTGAATGTACTCCCGACTTTATTTCCCATTCCAAGAGAGGCAGAACATGATCATGCATGACACTTGCAAAGGTCTGTGGTAAAAGCTGGAAGAGAGAGAAGCGCAAATAGGGTCTTACCCAGGTTATGGATGAGGGTGAAAGCACTAAGAGAGGCTTACCTTGGTGGGTTGTGACAGTCACAACCACTGTACTGGTGTATAATACAGCTGCTGCAGCCCCACATGTAGGTAGATTTGGAATGGTGCAGGAAGGGTTAATTCCGCGCTGCCCGGCAAAGAAGGAAACTCCAGGAAAAATTAATGGTGATTTTATTTAACAACTCATTTCGGAGAGTTTTCTCTTTAATCAAGTCAAAATCACATCACATGGTAAAAAAATGTGATTTTGACCTGATGAAGGAGAAAGAACTCTTCAAAACACCTATCTGCCTATTTATTTGCTGATCTAATTTAAGCTATTTGCTAATACACTTGCTATAACAATTCCCTATCCTAACTGCTTTTCTAGTTTTTTTCATTTTTTTGCCTGATAACACATCATTTGAGAATTCCCAGGGATACTTAAACAAAGCATCATCAGATCAGAGGGCAGAAGCTGCAGGCACTGCATGCAGGAAACTAGCGCTACACCGCACAGTGCACAACATGCAGGGACAAAGCCCTGAAACAAATGATGACGCTTGTTTTCCGGGAGGAGGCAGGGGATTGCAGACTCTGCCCCATGCTCTGATGATGCATTGTTTGAGTATCCCAGCATGCACTGGGAATTCTCAAACAAAGTGTCATCAGACAGGAAGTGGAAAAAAATAGCAAAGCAGTTTGGTACTGAGGGATGGATAAGGAATTTTTAAAGCAATTATATTAGAATAAAGCTTTCATTATGGCATCAAATAGATATGGAGTTAAGAGGAAAATTACTTTGCCTTTGGACCATCTCTTTAAAGAAAATCTGTAAGATTTTACATTTAGCAGTGCTGAGAGAGCTGTCCCCGCTCACACCAGGCTTTCAGTGTACACTTCCATAGACAAAATCTGCAAATCACAGAAGGGGGCGAAGTCGGACTAGAGCTCCTGCTTTGCTGAGGTCAACTAATGATAAACATAAGAGCCTTAAATCAAACCAATTACCAGGATTTTCCTATATAAACTAAAGCCAGTTCTATACTGACACTATCATGCTGATTCTATACATACCTTTAGTTGTATGTATAGTTTTTGAAATACAGTCAAGTAAAGTTACAGAAATGCACTGCATATTATTCTGTCTCTTCCTGATAGCCGTGAATCCCAACCGCTCTAATTATCAGTCCCTTAGATAACTGTATGATTGCACTCACACTACCGGCATCCACAGATAGTTCAACTCAGCTAGAAACGATGACTTGTAGAAAGACTAGGAGAAACACTGTAGGTTTCTTCTAGAATCTTGTATTAAGTACAAAGTTAAGGCAGGTGAAAAAGAATAATCTGTACAGGGTTGTAGACATGTGTCTTCAGCAATGGTTCCTCTCTAGACTAAACTGAAAGAGAAGGGAGGAGCATTCTATACTGAAGCCAACTAAGGGAGGAACATAGGGACAAACTTCATACAGTCTAAATCTACCTAGTAACAATAAGGAATTTCCTGATGGGAGGAAAAATATGCAATGCAAGAAATATATACAACAGGTTGTTCCCATTCATGGGACACAACACTCCCGGTCTGAAATCATCTGATTGCACAAGTTCTTGTACGACGTAAGGAGTCGATCCTGTCCCTTGATGTCACGAAACCTGACACGAGAAAAGAGAGAAACACAAAAAACGCAACGGTAATGCACTGAATTCAAGTCCATGCTTGGTCGATGACGCATAGTCCTTGCGTAAAAATGTGAAAGTAGAAAACATGGAAAATGAATTCAAGTTCAACAAACCCATCTTCAGATTGGGGAAGCCGCAAACATGCCAACTCTTCCTCCAACCTAATAATCCAACGGTAAAATTTTAGTCCAAAGGAAAAGTTCAAGGTTCAATTGGACACAGACAGTTGTGTCTCAGTACAGCAGGGGTAAGAGAAGGTGTGATCCCCGCCGTGACAGTGTCCAACGACAAGGTTAGTTCATGTAATGTCCTCCTTTGGTAAAAGTAGCACGAGTTTGGTGACTGGACGAAAGAAGATTCGGGTTGAACCGCCCTTCGTCACCTTTACTTCTACCTTCCGGGTCTTTCCATAGTCGCTGAGTACAGCCTTGGTGATGAGTCCCATTGGCCACTCGTTGCAATGAGCCTCTGTCTTTCAGCAAGACAACGTCTCCTACTTGCAGGTTAGGAGATGACTTCTGCCATTTGTGTCGGCTTTGAAGCAGATGCAAATACTCGGTCTTCCACCAATGCCAGAACACGTTGGACAGATGTTGTACTTGCTTCCATTGACGTCTGAAAATGTCCTTTTGATTGAAGTCTCCAGGAGGGACTGAAACAGCTCCAATTTTCTGTGTGAGGAGTGTGACTAAAGTGAGAATCATTGGAGCATCGGGGTCGGATGATACAGGAACCAGAAGTCTGGCGTTTATTGTAGCGGATACCTCTGCAAGGAAGGTCACCAGCACTTCGTGGGTGAGAGGAAGATTGTGATTTAGTAGCATGGAATCAAGGATTCTTTGTGCAATTCCGATTATACGTTCCCAGGATCCACCCATGTGTGACGAGTGTAGGGGATTGAACACCCAGGTATAGCCGTTGTCAGCCAAGACGTTGTTTTGCTGCAGTTCCTTACAAGCCCCTGTGAAATTAGTTCCACAGTCGGACCGGAATTGTTTGGCATGTTCTTTGTCGATAACAGCATTATGATTCACGCACATGTGCTAGCCATGGCACGTTGAAGACTTGTAGTCTGTGAAACAGTGAGCGATGTGAATAAGACAAGCTACGGTTCGTACCGCAGATGACCAACTTGAGAAGCGCTCGAAGCGATGAGGTCTCAACTTCTGTTTTGATGTCACTGAAGTGTAGCAAGCGGAGACGATTGGTTTACTTTCCTTGTCGGGTTCTGGTTCCACCAGCTTGTACATGTTGCCGGCGTAGTTATCGCAGGTCTCCTCGTATAAGACACTTGGAGGTGTCAGCCACATGTTGTAGCCGAGTTTGGACGCAGCAGTGAGTCTCGTTCCTCGGTCAGCTGGGTTTTGTTCGGTGGGAATGATGTGCCACTGTTCGGGACAATCTTTGTCGAGGATATTTTGCATAAACTTGACAAAGTGTTTCTCCATCTCTGATTTTCTTTTCAAGGTGCATTTTAGAGAGGAGAACCTTGCGGTTGCCTGCTGGAAGTTGTTTGGCAACCTTGGCCTTGGAGACTGAAAGGGTAATGGGGCTACCCAACTGTTATAGTCATTTTGAGAGACCTCTTTATCCATAGTCTTCATGAATTCCTTGTCTTCTCTCGTCGGTGCCAATTTGTTGTTTTCATTTGTAGACTCAAACACTGTTGACCCGAAGTCATCATCCCAGAGGTGGTGTGCATCCGTGCAGTCTGGCGGCTGCTGTCTCCACCTGGTGTCGCTCAGCCTCTCTTTCACCCAGTAGTGATGCGACATGGTTGAAAGTGAGTGCCGCGACCGTTTGGGAGGATGTGCGTCTAGTTGGAGGAGATCGCATCGGGACTCTTCATTGTGCCCACGCAGACGTTTCCTATGATCACCCAGCCTAAGTCGTAGCGCTGAGCAAATGGCGCGTCGTGTGGCCCGTTGATTTGTTGGCGTACTTTCTGTAGCTGGAGGATGTCCCTTCCAAGCAGAATCAGGATTTTTGCACAATGATCAAGAGCTGGGATCTTGCTAGCAATAGTTGTCAGGTGAGGGTGGTGAAGAACTGCCTCCGGTGTCGGAATCTCTTCCCGGTTAGCCGGTATCTGGTTGCACTCGACGAGTGTCGGTAAAGGTATCTCTATGGTATTTTCAAGAGATTTTACCATGAGACCACTGGCTTTTCTTTCGCAAGCTTCTGAGATGCCGCTGCAAGTACCTAGTGTGTAAGGGTAGGCATTTCCTTTTAAGCCAAACAAGTCGAAGAGTTCGTACCTGGCCAGTGACCTGTTGCTCTGGTCGTCCAGGATGCTGTACACCTTCACGGCCGTTTCTGGGTGACCTTTGGGATATACCCTTACTAGGCATATTTTCGCACAAGACTTGTCCCAGAGATATTCTCCGCAGACTTCGGTGCACGAGGAGGATACTGTGAGGTGGTTTGCAGCTTGGCCTGTTCTCTCCCCGCCAAGACTTGTGTTAGGAGAAGGTGTAGGTGCAGGATAAGTCTGAGATGGGTGGAGCGCTTGTATGTGATCCGTGCTGTCACAGTCCATGCACTTAATTGTAACTTTACAGTGCTTGGCAAGGTGTTCTGCAGAGGCACAACACCTGAAACATACCCCAAACCTTTTCAAGAGTTCCTTTAGTTTTTGAAGGGGTTTCTTCCTGAAGCCAATTCACTTCTTCAGGGAGTGTGGCAGTTTGTGAATAGGACACTGGCGGTTTGGATTTTCCGCCTTCCCGCTTTCATTGCCCTTGTCTGGTGCTGAAGTTGGTGTAGGTGGTAGAACATCGGTCTTTTTGACTGATACTGGGCCCCTAGGTTTTCTGTCATTTTGATGAGGGCTCTCATACCTGGGAGCTGGTGAAGTGGAGTCGGTGGGTTCTCCACAGGTGAAGCTGGGGTCTGCCTTACGTTCTGCGATGCCGTTGATGAACTCACAGAAGTAGGAAAATGGAGGGAAGGAGACTTGGTGCTCTTTTCTATAGTTTGTTCCTACTGTGGTCCACCTTTCCTGCAGGTTGTAAGGTAACTTGGCGGCTATGGGTTTCACCCCACGAGCGGTGTCCAGGTAGCTGAGGCCAGGTAGGTGTGTGTCTGCTTTGGCCATCTGGAGATTGGACAGCAGGTCGCTGAGTTCCTGGTACTTTGAAGCATCCTTGCCAGATATTTTGGGAAGGTCATATGGTTGTTTGAGTAATGCATCTTCAATTGCTTCAGGACTGCCAAAGCCTTTCTCTAGTCTGTCCCATGCGGTTGCGAGACCAGTTGTTGGGTCGCTGATCTAGACGGATCTGAGGCTTTTGATTCTCTTGGTAGACCGTGGCCCTAGCCACCTGATTAGCAAGTCCAGCTCTTTAGCAGCCGTAATGACGAGGTCACGCGTTGCGGTTTTGAAGGCACACTTCTACCCTCTGTAGTTTTCGGGCTGGTCATCAAACTTTGTGAGACTGGTATTGGTGAGTTCTCGGCGAATCATGTACCTCGCGAAGTCGGACATGTCTGATCTTTCCGACATTAGGGGCACATATGCTGACTGTGTGGTGCTGACTGTGTGGTGCTGGTTGTGTGGTTCGCAGCTTCTTTGTTCGGGAATATGGGAAAGTACGGAGTGGCATAGGCGTTTAGACCAGTGATTTGTTTGGTGTGTACAGTCTCTGTTGTATGCGGGGCCGGAACTACACAGTTGTTCGGAGTGTAGCGCCTTGCCGGCATGTTAGGTTGCATGTAGATATGGGCATACAGAGGTTGCTGATGAGCAGGGTGTGGCTGTGCATTGGAATATGAAGCAGGTTCAGGCTTAAAAGTCTGAGGTGCATTGGACTGACCTGGAAGGCTGGAAGCTATAGGTGGATCAGTGTCTTGAAGCTCTGGAAAAATGTTGATGGTATTTGGCAGTTCGTCGGCTTGGCTCAGCACGTAAACTCTTGTACATTTAAGTGATTCTTCTGTGTCGAGATCACGTAAACTGGCGCTGCCTTCTTGGCTCCCATCCAGAGCTTGCTCAAAGACCTTTAGCCTTGCCATGGCCGCCACATGTTCACCACATGTTCACATTCCTTCTGTAAGGCTTCAATTTCTACCTTTTTGCGTGCAGATTCTGCAATTGTCTCTGCTTCCTTGCGTGCAGATTCTGCTTTTATCTCTGCTTCTCTGCGTGCAGATTCTGCTTTCATCCCTGCGTGCAGATTCTGCTTTCATCTCTGCTTCTCTACGTGCAGATTCTGCTTTCATCTCTGCTTCTCTCTGGGCAAAGATAGCTTGTACTTTTGTTGTTTCTGCTTCAGCGCGCGCCTTTATGAGCTGCTCGTTGAGGGTTGAGTACCTTGATGAGCCTGATTTGAGTGAGTGCCTTGATCTCTTAACAGACCTGGATTTGTAAGATGCCACTCCTGACATTTGTGCCATTTTTGCTTCAGTCTCGCTCACAATGTCGCGCACGGTTTGGTCTCGTTCAGCATTAAGCTGTTGGAAGTCCTTTTTGAGACTCAGACGTATTTGATCTCAGCAGGGTAGGAATATTTTTTACAAATCTCTTTGTAGGACCGGTATACTGAGTACAGTTGTTCAAGGGCTCTCTCTGGTGGTAGCTCATGAGCACCAGGCACAGATAAAACAGTCACTTGTTTTTGAACTCTTTGCCACAATAATGTTTTGTGGGTAAGCAGTTCACTTCTGGCTGTTTCTAGGTTCTCTTTAACCTTTAGACTATGTGTCCACGGTAGAATGTACCTGCGGATTTTTCTGCCTCAAAATCCGCAGCTTTCCCCCGGAATCCGCACCTTAGCATAGGTGCGGATTTGACGCGGATTTGACGCGGATTTTGATGCGGATTTTGTCCATTGTACTCTATTGTGTTTCTGAATAAAGCTTGTTTGAAAAAAAAGGCTCTTTATGTCATTTCCTGTCCCAACCCTCCTTTCTTCTCCATTATCCATTTTGTAATAAAGGGGCAGGAATGTTTAAAGGGAACCTGTCGCCACTTTTTTTGTAAAAAGCTGCGGCCAACACCACTGTTCTCTTATATACAGCATTTTAACAGGCTGTATATAATAACCCAGTGGTGGTGGCCGCAGCTTACAGCCAAAAAATGTGGTGCCATGTTCCCTTTCACAGGTATTTTTAAAAAAAAAAAAAAAAATGTGCTCCGCTGTATTTTCACTGTCCAGCCCGATGCAAGCAAGCAACTGAGGGCTGTGCTTCTCAGCGGGATAAGGCTGAAGCATTCTCTGCCCCTCCCGCTGAGAAAAAACAGTCCTCAGCTGCCCCTGAAAATGGCGGCTTCATTGTGAAAAAAGAAAACACAACACCTTTATTAAAAATTTTAATTGAAAGAAAAACACACACATCCCTGATTGCCATCTTTATTACTCCCAAGCCTCAGAAGTTAATCCAGGACAATATCACAGGAAAGCTCTCTGCCGGCTGCTGTGAGCGGCAGAACTCACTGGCCGGGTCAGCTCAGTTCATAGCTGAGCTCGGGTCAGCTGACTTCAGAGCATCAGCTGACCCGGGCACAGAAGTCAGCCGGTCAGCTGACTTAATTCGCGAGCGCGGGCGGGTCAGCTGAGTGCACATCGACAGCTGAATAGTCGGCCGATGTGCACTCATCTGACCCGGGCACGGACGTCAGCCGGTCCCAGCAGACGGAAGAGAGCTTTGCAGCATCTCGTACACTGACGGCTGCTGGGACCGGCTGACGTCCGTGCCCGGGTCAGCCGGGTGCACATCGGAGCTGTCATGGATTATCGTCGGGGATTCAGGGAGTAATAAAGATGGCAATCAGGGATGTGTGTGTGTTTTTCTTTCAAATAAAATTTTTAAAAAAGTGTTTTCTTTTCTTTATTACCAAATGGAGGTTCATAATGGCCGTGTCTACACAGGCATGACATTATGAACCTCGGGCTTAGTGCCAGTTTGCAGAAAACTGGCATTAACCCCGTTATATTACCCAGCCAGCCAAATGCATCAGGGCAGCTGGATGAGCCTCGGTACAGCACCTGTGAATGGCGCTTCACAATGAAGCCGCCATTTTCAGGGGCAGCTGAGGACTGTTTTTCTCAGCGGGAGGGGCAGAGAATGCTTCAGCCTTATCCCGCTGAGAAGCACAGCCCTCAGTTGCTTGCTTGCATCGGGCTGGACAGTGAAAATACAGCGGAGCACATTTTTTTTTTTTTTAAAAAGAATTGTGAAAAAAGACCTGGGATCCTGTTTTGCCAGCTAAAAGCAAGCAGCCTGTAACTAGCTGCTTTTAGCTGGCAATCCAGAGTCCGGACACAACACGACTACACTGCCACTACTCTACACTACAAAATGGTGAAACTTCCTCTTCCTGAACTATCCTACATCACTTCCTGCGGATTTGTTTGCGAGATCCGCACCAAATCCGCAGGAAAAAGAGCCTGTGGGAACAGACCTGTGGATTTCTTGCGGATTTTACACCTTGCATTGACTTGCATGGGAAAAATCCGCAACAAAATCCGCAACAATAATTGACATGCTGCAGATTTTTCCGGATCAAAATCCGCGGCAAATCCGCCGTGGAAAAATCCGCAGCATGGGCACAGCATTTCCAAAATTCCATTGAAATGGCTTGGAAATGCCGCGGCTGCAGATTTTCGGCAAATCCGCGGTAATTCCGCGGCAAATCCGCGGCAAAATCCGCGGTAAATCCACAGCGTGGGCACATAGCCTAAATGTTGGTTTGGTCAACCGCATAGATCTTTCACTGTAATTTAAGTGTGAGTCCATGTCTTTCTCTTGTTGCTCTAAAGCAGGTAGTGAAAGTGTTCTCTTTACCTCCATCAGGAAGGGTGAATGCTGCTCTGAACTGCTTGTCAGGGAAACCAATACAATGTTGCAATCTTAGCTGGGGAGCAGTCTGTGTTTGCAGAATGTATTTGCAAAGTCTCTGGCTGCAGCTTACAATTAGCTTATGGGTGATTCTAGGTTTATAGCTGTACACTCTGATAAGAGGTTAATACAGGGCATATTCTGTCTGCAAGCTGCTATAAAGTTTTATGCTGTGGCTTGTTATCAGCCCCTTGGGGTAATCCTTTCTCTGGATTGTATGCAGTATAGCACTCCTGGAAACAGGTTCTTCACTGATATATGTATACTAATCCCGGTCACAGCTAATCCTTTTCACTATTCTGTCTCTTCCTGATAGCCGTGAATCCCAACCGCTCTAATTATCAGTCCCTTAGATAACTGTATGATTGTACTTACACTACCGACATCCACAGATAGTTCAACTGAGCCAGAAACGATGACTTGTAGGAAGACAAGGAGAAACGCTGTAGTTTTCTTCTAGAATCTTGTATTAAGTACAAAGTAAAGGCAGGTGAAAAGGAATAATCTGTACAGCGTTGTAGACATGTGTCTTCAGCAATGGTTCCCCTCTAGACTAAACTGAAAGAGAAGGGAGGAGCATTCTATACAGAAGCCAACTAAGGGAGGAACATAGGGACAAACTTCATATAGTCTAAATCTACCTAGTAACAATAAGGAATTTCCTGATAGGAGGAAAAATATGCAATGCAAGAAATATATACAACAGGTTGTTCCCATTCATGGGACACAAAACTTATTGTTTGTCAACAGCTGTCTAATAGCTAATATGTATTCTCGCCCATCTGTCTTCCTGGACTCTGTAGATTCTAGACTTTATGGGCTCCTTCCAGGTATGAGTCATTTGTGTCATGTGATAGGGGCATATTAGAAATGCAGCCCATACAGTCAAATATCTACAGAGGCGAGGCAGCAAACAGGGGCAGGAATAGATTGCAAAACTCAACCAAATTAGCTATTTGGCAGCTGTTGCCAATTAAAAAGCTGTAATTCTGTAACTTTACTTGCCTGGATTTGAAATACTGTATATCCAATCTGACAACTAAAGCTATGTATAGAATCAGCATGCTAGTGTCAGAATAGCACTGGCTTTAGTTTATATGGGAAAATCCTAGTGATTGGTTCGCTTTGAACTAACATTACAGATTAACAAAAAATAGACTGTGAGATAACAGACCAGGGCTGAGTTTTCTGTTTTAACTCTGTCTTCATATTACATTGCAGAACCCTGCAGACAGATTCCCTTTAATTTTTTCTTTACAATGCTGTCCACAGATTAGGGTACTTTACACTTTGCAACATCGCTAGCGATCTCATTAGCGATGTGACATGCCAGATCGCAGATGCGATTTGCCGAGATCACACATAGGTCGTTTTTTATAGCGCCGGTCACATGTGCGATCTCGGTAAATCGCATCTGCGATCTGGCGTGTCACATCGCTAACGAGATCGCTAGCGATGTCGCAGCATGTAAAGCACCCTTAAGTCTCTGCCTGAATCTCACAGCTGGCGGACATGTTCTATGGCCGCATGCTGTCACTTCAGATGTAGCAGAGCTGGAATCATAATGGGATCTTGGAATGATTATGTCAGACCTGGGTGTTTTGGGGGTTAACAAAGATGGTGTTTATTTGTATTTTAGTTCAAATAAAGGATTTTTTGGTGTTTGTGTTTATTTTTTTCACTTAAAGATTAGTAATGGGGGGGGTCTTATAGATGCCTCCCATTACTAATCTAGGCCTTAGTGTCAGCTGTGGGCTAACACTCTGATTGCCACTGCACCAGGGCAATTGGAAAGAGCCGGGTAAAGTTCCAGGACTGTCACATCTAATGGATGTGACAATCCTGGGCGGCTGCAAGTTGCTATCCTTAGGCTCAGGGGGCCCAATAACCATGGGTCTCCCCAGCCTGAGAATACGAGCCTTTATCTGTAGGCCTTTATTGTGCCGGGGTATCAAAATTCGGGGGGACCGCACACCGTTTTTTAAATTATTTATTTAAACATTTTTTTTTATCTTTTTAAAAGTCGCATGCGGTTCCTCTAATTTTGAGCTAAGATAAATGTACTGCTGGGGGTTGTAGCCATGTGCTTTATCTGTGCTGGGAATCATAATATGTGGGACCGTACACCAATTTATTTATTTTTATACCACGATAGTGACCCGCAAACAGGATCTGTGACTGCAAGCAGTCAGACGCTGTTACACAGGCTGGGGGCGCATCTGACTGCAACCAATCCCAGAGAGAAGAAAACTGGAATGCACAACTATTTACAATAGTCAATATGATTGGGTGCACCCTGGTGCATTGGAGGAAGCAGATCAAACCAAAAAAGGAAAAAGACACTGCACATGAAGTCAGGGGCACACCTATTGTAAATTTCTATATCAAAAATCACGTTTATTGAGTACAGAACAAAACATTTTAAAAACAATTAAAAAGACTTGGAGGACAACGCACAAAGAGCGGAGCCTATCCCAAATAATTACATAAATATGCAAATTAATACATGAGAGTAGCCACAATAAACCCAGTGTTTATACAGTGTCAAGTACCTAATATCATGGAACCACCTGGTAATATAAAAATATATAAATCAAGGCTGCAAGATAAGTCCCCTGAGAGTGCATATACCTGGTCACATATCAGTAATGTGACCTGTGTAGCGGGGTGGGGGTCCCCCAGGACGACAAAGAGGCAGTGACCCAAAAAGTCCAATCAACATCAGTTTATTTACCGCTGCTGCACAGGAATATACGTCTTTCAGGATACATCCAGGCTATATACAGTCCATAGGTTACCACGTCACACAGGTACCCGCTGCTGTAGAAGTCGGTCTTACTGTACCCCGTACTGCTTTTCAGGGAGCCCCACAGACCTGTGTTATCACACCACACGGGTCTGAACTCCTCTCAGCTTCTTGCTCTGCAGCTTACAAAAGCAACTCTGCCCCACCCAGGCCTTTGAAAAGAGCTTTTAAACGAGAACTGTGGCCATGAGCCACCTGCATAACCCGGCCTGGAGGTTACTGGACTGACCACTATGTAGGGCTCTAATATGTTTCTATACGCATTCTGGGAGATACGTACCGTCCGTCACATATCAATGGACCCACTATCTCACATACCCCCCCCCCTCCGTTCAAACCCGAGGGGATGAACGGACGCTCCCAAACAGGCCGCCCGAGACAGGGCATCGGCATTGCCCTGGGACGAACCGGCCCGATGTTCCACCGTAAAACTGAAATTCTGAAGGGACAGGAACCAGCGGGTGACCCGGGCATTCCGTTCCTTCGCATTTCTCATCCAGACGAGGGGTGCGTGGTCCGTCACCAACCGAAACTGTCGCCCAAGCAAATAATAGCGCAGGGACTCCAAGGCCCATTTAATAGCCAAGCACTCCTTCTCCACTACGCTATAATTCTTTTCTGCCGGGGTAAGCTTCCAGCTCAGATAGGTAACCGGATGCTCAGTTCCGTTCATCTCTTGCGAGAGTACGGCCCCCAGACCCACCTCGGAGGCATCTGTTTGCACCAGGAAGGTGTTACCGAAATCGGGGCTAATGAGGACCGGTTGACCACACAAGGCAGTCTTCATGGACCGAAACGCTTCCTCAGCCTGAGGGGTCCAGCGTACCATAGCCGCCTTCTTACCCTTCAACAGATCAGTCAACAGCTGTTCTCCCGGCAAAGTATAAACCGCCGGTAATACCCAACAATGCCGAGGAACGCCCTCACCTGTTTAGTGGACACTGGTCTGGGCCACTTTTGGATGGCCTCTATTTTATTTACTTGAGGTTTGATCACCCCGCGGCCAATCAAGTACCCCAAATAGCGGGCTTCCTCCAGACCGATTGCACATTTTTTGGGTTTGCGGTCAATCCTGCCGCCCGCAGGGAGTTAACGACGGCCTGGACCTGGGACAAGTGGGTCTGCCAATCGGTACTGAAGATGATGATGTCATCTAGATAGGCGGATGCGTACTTCTGATGGGGCTCCAACACTATGTCCATCAGTCTTTGGAAAGTAGCCAGGGCTCCATGTAAACCGAAAGGCAAGACAACATAGTGATAGAGCCTCTCTGGTGTAATGAAGGCCGTCTTTTCCTTGGCTGATTCTGTCAGCGGCACCTGCCAATAGCCTTTGGTGAGGTCAAGCGTCGTGAAATATTGAGCCTTTCCCAACCGTTCAATAAGTTCGTCCACCCGGGGCATAGGGTAAAGGTCCAACTTGGAAATTTCATTCAATCTCCTGAAATCATTGCAGAAACGTAGCGACCCGTCGGGTTTTGGAATCAGCACAATGGGACTAGCCCAGTCACTCTTTGACTTCTCAATCACCCCTAGAGTAAGCATCTGTTTCACCTCTGCTGCAATGGCTTGTCTCCGGGCCTCGGGCACCCGGTACGGTTTCATACGCACCTTTACCCGAGGCTCGGTGACAATGTCATGTTGGATAACCGAAGTACGGCCGGGTAACTCGGAAAACACATCCAAGTTCTGCTGTACCAACTTCCGAACTTCACGACGCTGCGGTTTAGTGAGGGTGTCGCCTAGGTGTACCCCCCCTTCGGGTCCCGGGATGAGCGGCACTACAGGATCCTCACATGCCCCCACCGGTGTTACTCCCGTCACCATACAGTCGCGGTCTTTCCAGGCTTTAAGCAAGTTAACATGATACACTTGTTCCGGCTTCCTCCTCCCCGGCTGATATATTCGGTAGTTCACCTCCCCCACCTTTTCCCGAACCTCATACGGCCCCTGCCATTTGGCCAGCAGTTTACTCTCGGCAGTGGGCACCAAAACCAAGACCCGATCCCCTACATTAAAAGATCTGAGGGTGGCTCGTGTGTTATAAGTGCGCCTTTGTGCCCCTTGGGCCCTTGTCAAATGTTCTTTTACGATAGGCAAAACCGCTGCAATGCAGTCCTGCATTAGGGCTACATGTTCAATCACACTTTTATATGGGGTGGGCTCCTGTTCCCATGTTTCCTTGGCTACGTCCAGCAAGCCCCTAGGGTGTCTGCCATAGAGCAACTCGAATGGTGAAAACCCCGTGGACGCCTGCGGTACTTCTCGGAGCGCAAACATAAAATAGGGCAACAGCATGTCCCAGTCCCTCCCGTCCTTGGCAACCACCTTTTTAAGCATGGACTTAAGGGTTTTGTTACACCGCTCTACCAGCCCATCGGTTTGTGGATGGTACACCGATGTGCGCAGGTGCTTTATTTTCAACAGTTTACATAATTCTTTTGTCACCTTGGACATAAACGGAGTCCCCTGGTCAGTAAGGATCTCCTTTGGTAGCCCAAGACGACAAAACATGGCAAATAACTACCGTGCAATAAGCTTCGCGGAGGTATGGCGCAGCGGAATGGCCTCTGGATAGCGTGTGGCATAATCCACAACCACCAATATGTGTTGGTGACCGCGCGCGGATTTTACCAGGGGTCCTACCAGATCCATTGCAATTCGTTCAAAAGGTTCCTCTATAATAGGGAGAGGCACCAATGGACTCCGGAAACTTGCAATGGGCGAAGTCAACTGGCAGTCCGGGCAGGTTTCACAGAACTTCCGTACCTCTGCGTACACTCCCGGCCAAAAGAACCTCTGTAAAATACGCTCTTGTGTCTTGGTAACCCCTAAGTGCCCCCCCAGGGGGTGTGTGTGAGCCATGTTAAGCACTACCCGACGGTGGGATTGGGGCACTATCAATTGTTCTACTATCTCTTCCCTGATTTTGTCTATTCGGTAGAGTAAATCATTATAAACCGCCATGCGGGGAAAGACAGCTTCTGCCCCTGGTTGTTGGGCCACCCCATTCACCTCTTTTACGTTACCCCACGCGTGGGAGAGGGTAGGATCCCTCAGCTGTGCCGTCCCGAAGGCCTCCCGGGACTTGTCCAGCTCCGGGATCGCTACGATCTCTTCGCTGTCTCCCGCCAATACTTCTAGGGGACCCCGGTCAGGTTCTCCCCCTGTCCCAAGGTCGGTGATCCCTACAGCAGGTATTCCCACTTCGGGATCGTCGGGCTCTGCACCCGTACCCATTCTTGCTTGGGAAGATGTGCCATTTCTCCCCCACAAGCACCAGAACAACGGAAACTCCCTGCCCAGCACTACCCCGTATGGTAGAGTTGTCACCACTCCTACTACATGTGTCACATCTCCACACGGAGTGGAGAGGCCTACCTCTGCTGTTGGATATTTGCGGAGCTCTCCATGTATACATACAATCCCAACCTCCCTCTTCGTGGACTCCAACCCCGATACCAGCGACCCATGTACGAGGGTCACTATACTGCCCGAGTCCAACAGGGCCTCTGCCCGATGTCCATTTATATACACAGGACAGAGAGGAGGTTCAAGAAAAGGGTGTGCAGCACACACCGTATTAGCATACATAGACATTCGGCGTGTGTACCAACAATCCATGGCCTCCGTAATCAAAGGGCAATAAGCTGCGATATGGCCGGGCCCTTGACATCTCCAGCACTTCATAGCGGTGGCCCCACCAGTTTTTGTTACCATTCTTGATGGGACTAGTCTTTTGCCAATCTCAGTGTGGGTTACCCCCTCAGTATGGGTTTGGTTTTTGGGGTTCACCTGCGCCGTACGTGTCTCTCGGCCCAGGTCCTGTGGCCGTCGGGCCTGATGCCCTGGGGCAGAGTCTCGTATAAAGTCCTGGGTGGCGGTATAACGCTCAATTAGACTCACCACCTGGTCCAGGTTACCCGGGTCCCCTTGCCCCACCCAGCGTTGTATAGCGACCGGCAGAGTCCGCACCAACCGGTCGACCACCACCCGTTCCACCATCTGGGCTGGAGACAACATCTCCGGCTGCAGCCACTTTTTTACCAATTGAAGTAGGTCATATGCCTGAGACCTGGCCGGACAGGTCTCCACATAGGTCCAGGCAAATACCCGCTGAGCCCGCACGTAGGTATTGACCCCCAGACGGGCAAGGATCTCACCTTTCAGTTTCTCGTAGTCCAAGGCATCATCCCGGCTGAGGTCAAAGCAGGCTTTCTGGGCGTCCCCAATCAGGAACAGAGCCACCACTTCCGCCCACTGATCCGCAGGCAGTTTTTCCCGCTCTGCTGTGCGCTCAAATACCGTAAGGAAGACCTCCACGTCATCCTCCGGGCTTAGCTTCCGTAGGGCAGAGCGAACCCTGTCCCGGGGTACCCGTTGGTCGGAGGCAGTTGCTGGCGCTGTCTCACACAGGGCCGCAATCTGCTGCCGTAGCAAGGTGTTCGCCTCCTGTTGTTGTCGCTGGGTTTCCTGATGCTGCCGCTGGAATTCCTGGTGCTGCTGCTGGGATTCCTGGTGGTGCTGTTGGAACAGACCCAGCTGCTGCTGGAACAGACCCAGTTGCTCCTGTTGTTTCTGCTGAGTGACTACCAGCTGCCGCAGAAGCTCCTCCATGTTGTCAGCGGGTTTATACTGTAGCGTAGCAGGCTTGATTATTGACATGCAGCGGTGGGGTATGCCTCAAGTCTCAATGCCCGCATTCTCCACCATAATGTAGCGGGGTGGGGGTCCCCCAGGACGACAAAGAGGCAGTGGCCCAAAAAGTCCAATCAACATCAGTTTATTTACCGCTGCTGCACAGGAATATACGTCTTTCAGGATACATCCAGGCTATATACAGTCCATAGGTTACCACGTCACACAGGTACCCGCTGCCGTAGAAGTCGGTCTTACTGTACCCCGTACTGCTTTTCAGGGAGCCCCACAGACCTGTGTTATCACACCACACGGGTCTGAACTCCTCTCAGCTTCTTGCTCTGCAGCTTACAAAAGCAACTCTGCCCCACCCAGGCCTTTGCAAAGAGCTTTTAAACGAGAACTGTGGCCATGAGCCACCTGCATAACCCGGCCTGGAGGTTACTGGACTGACCACTATGTAGGGCTCTAATATGTTTCTATACGCATTCTGGGAGATAGGTACCGTCCGTCACATATCAATGGACCCACTATCTCACACCTGGTACAGACCAGAAAGGACCGATAGGATAGAAGGCAAGATATGTAAATTACTCAAATGCAGAGACTGTTAAACCACCTGTATAGGTGCCAGGTATATAAGAGGAAATAAATGCAGGTCACAAGGCGATGTTGCAAGATTGCAAGATGGGTATAAATACAATAGGGTTATTCAATACCAAAATAGTGCCATAATAAGGACAGTAGAGTATTGAAACATCAAACCCCAATAAATAATGAACCAAGCAATGGACACCTATAAGGAGTGTGACACAATTGTTATGTATCTATACGTCCAGTACTGGAAGGCATTAGAGGTAGAGGAAGTGACAGACCCCTGTATAAGATGTAACACGGTTACAAAATGCCTGTATATCTAGTGTTGATAAATCCTAAATATAAATGCACAGCCAGATGGGAAAAAAGTATGAGCCTGAAAAGTGCATGCTAGATTCAAATAAATATAAACAAGGTGGTCACCATAAAGGACACAGGGTCAATCAGTCACACATCATATGTGAATGGGGAGGCAGAGAATACCACTCAGAGTGGGCGACCTGAGACGTATCGCCGCCAGAGCGGCTTCATCAGGGGAGAGTGAAGCAAGCACAAAACAAAGGAGTACGGAGGTGCGTCTTATGGTCTGACTGTAGCTGCGGGGAATGAGGTGCTGCGGTGGAGCGGGTCATCGGGGGCACGAGCAGGCTGCAGCAGCCTGCTGTGACCACGTGGGCCCGCTCATTACATATGCACGGCCATCCTCCCGCCCATTTCTCAGCGCAGAAGCCGGCACTGACAGGTGGGCGGGAGGACGAGCGGGGACGCGCGCATAGTAAACAGCCGGCCCGCATGATCACCCCTGGCAACTACAGCCTGGAGTGATCATGTGCGGCTGTATTCACTGCTCCCCGTGCGTCATCATCAGTGTGGGGTGGAGTGAATCAGTGTACTCACCCGTCCCCGTGTGTGGAGCCGTCCCCCTGCAGCACGCGATGTGTTCCTGTCTGTGCCGGTCAGCTGATTTGTGCTGATCAGCTGATCGGCACAGACAGGAAGACATCGCTTGCTGCAGGGGAACGGACACACACACACACACACACACACTCTGCAGAGAGGAAGATGATCGGCTGCAGGGAGTGAGGAACAGGTGAGTATAAACGTTTGTTTTTTTTTCTCTGTGCTATAGGATACAGGCCATATACCAGGATGGTATATGAGCACGATGGGGGCATATAGCAGGATGAGAGTATATGAGCAGGATGGATGGGGGGTATATGAACAGGATGGGGGTATATGAATAGGATGGGAGTATATGAGCAGGATGGATGGGGGGTATATGAGCAGGATGGGGGTATATGAACAGGATGGGGGTATATGAGAACAATGGGGGCATATAGCAGGATGGGAGTATATGAGCAGGATGGATGGGGGTATATGAACAGGATGGGGTATATGAACAGGATGGGGGTATATGAACAGGATGGGGGTATATGAGCAGGATGGATGGGGGAATATGAGCAGGATGGATGGGGGGTATAATAACATGGATGGGGGTATATGAACAGGATGGGGGTATATGAATAGGATGGAGGTATATGAGCAGGATGGATGGGGGTATATGAGCAGGATGGATGGGGGAATATGAGCAGGATGGATGGGGGGTATATGAACAGGATGGGGGTATATGAACAGGATGGGGGTATATGAGCAGGATGGATGGGGGAATATGAGCAGGATGGATGGGGGGTATATCAATAGGATGGGGGTATATGAACAGGATGGGGGAACATGAGCAAGATGCTGGTATATAAGCAGGATAGGGGTATATGAGCAGGATGGGGGTATATGAGCAGGATGGGGGTTTATAGCAGGATCATATACAAGGCAGGAGGATCATTACCAGGATGGGGTACCTTAGTAGAGAATTTGGGGACATTACCCCCATAACAGTGTCAGCAGCAGATCCTCGCCCCATAACAGTGTGTCATGACCACATTTTTTTGCTTAAAGTTTTATTTTCCTATTTTCCTCCTCTAAAACCAGGGTGCGTCTTATAGTCCGGTGCGTCTTATAGTCCGAAAAATACGGTATATATATATATATATATATATACATATACATACACACATAATACGGTGAACACACACACACCTGTGCAGCAGTAAGCTGAGCGCGGTCGTCACTGTGGGGTGCTATGTTCGCGCCTGCGCAATGCAGGAGGATGGAGTTACGTAGTGATCAAAAAGCTACAGAATGCCAAGTCCCGGTTATGCGCATGCGCAGATCTCAAGTAAACTAGAAGATACTTCTGCATGAGCGCGGTTATTGAAACAGGACTGAGGTAGTTAAAATAAATGGGTGAGAATGTTCCGAATATGTTGTTAGATGCATTCCCCTGTATGCAGCAGCACAAGAAGCATGTAATAACATAAATATTTTAATTGGCCTGCAATAAGCCATAGTTTTATGAGTAAATTAATTCATCTCCAGGTGATAGTTTCTAAAAAACAACAGTAATGGAACAATACCCTATCTCCAGGTGTACAAACACAGACAATCGCACCAAGGTATTGAGATCAATAAGGACGCATATATGATTGAATTTAACAAACTGAAGCCATAACCACAATTTTGTATGTACCCACAAAATGCACGTGTTAGCATTCCATATGTCCTACGTATCATATTGTGCAAGGAATCCAGATAAAGGGTTGTGATGCATTGGGAAATAGGTTCAAACATCCCAAAGCGAACATTATTCAGCACAATATGGCAAGTAAACAAAACCCACCTACACATTGTATAGAGATCCAAAAAGGATTTTCATGTCCAAAAAAATGTGTATAAGAGGCAAATGATGATATGCACAAAAGATACAGTGTCAGAGAAATAAATAAAAACATTGTGCGTAAATATTGTTTGTGGAGTTTCCGTGCCAGATGGAGAATAAATAGTTCAAACATATCCCCTATATACGTTGTAGCAAAAATATAGGATATACCAGATGCATGACATAGCACTGTCAGATTAGGTATATTTAATATTTAGTATGCCAAGATCCATTATAGGATAATTTTTAAATTCAATCATATATGCGTCCTTATTAGGGATGAGCGAATGTATTCGCCATTATTCGGTATCCGACGGATAATAGGGTATCCGAGGTATTCGCTATCCGACGGCTAATATGGTATTCACTCCGGTACTTTCATTTTCGTTTCGGGACTTCCTGGCGCCATTTTCCAGCCAATGAACACATCTGATGTTGCTTGCCCTCACAGTAACGCCACAGCCATCTTTGTTCTGGTGTTACTGTGATTGGCTTGGCCGCACAGCGTCATAGGGGCTATATAAGGCAGCCGCCATTTTGTGTGCACGCATTCATTCCTGAGCTGCCGGTGTAGTGAGACTGTACTGTGTGCGGTACAGCGTTTTTCCAGCCAACTAATACTAGTCCTTCTAAGGGCTGAAGCTATTTAGCAATACCTGTTAGCTACTGTGTAAATCATAGAAACAGGTATAGGGCAGTGCAGTTCGTTCTATGAGAGTGTTCCTGCTGCAGAATCCAAAATAGTCCTTCTAAGGGTTGAAGATATTTAGCATTAGCTGTTAGGGACTGGGTAAATCATAGAAACAGGTATAGGGACAGTGCAGTTTGTTCTATGAGATAGTGTTCCTGCTGCAGAATCCAAAATAGTTCTTATAAGGGCTGAAGACAGTGTCCACTGTGCTAGCAGCTGTGTAAATCATAGAACTGCTGCAAAAAAAAAAATCCTCTTCTTAGTGCTGCATACGGTCTGTTCCTGCAGTGTGTGATATAGGGACAGCTAGGGACAGCTTACTCACAGGCAGGGAGAGATTTAAAGCTGTCCTGACATCTGCTACTAATAATCAACAATCTCAGCACTGCTACATCCTTTGTGTCTGTTATACTAGCAATAGGTATTACAACTTGCAAAAAAAAGGTCTCAAAATTGTAAAAACAAGGGGTTCGGGTGTAGTGTAGTGCCTGTCAGTCACCATCTCAATTCACAGTCTGAGTGTTAGCCAATTTTTAATAATACTTGCTGTCAGGGTCAGTAATTGTGCCTCAAGGCCAGTACCTTCCTGGCAACAACCTTGTATAGTTTTGGGGGCTTCATATCTTACAGCACCTACATAGTGGCTTGCTGCAACTAACACACAGTCTAAAGGGTGCATTACACGCTGCGACATCGCTACCGATATATCATTGGGGTCACGTCGTTAGTGACGCACATCCGGCGCCAGTAGCAACATCGCAGCGTGTGACACCAAGGAGCGACGATCAACGATGAGGAAGAAAGAAGGTGGGCGGGATGTTATGTCCCGCTCATCTCCACCCCTCTGCTTCTATTGGACGGCTGCTTAGTGACGTTGCGGTGACGTCGCTGTGACGCCGATCACACCTCCTCCTTGAAGGAGGGATTGTTCGGCAGTCACGGCGACGTCGCTGCACAGGTATGTGCGTGTGACGCTGCCGTAGTGATAATGTTCGCTATGGCAGCGAGCACCAAATGTCGCACGTGCGACGGGGGCGGGTGCTATCGCGCTCGACATCGTTAGCAATCGCTAGTGATATCGCAGCGTGTAAAGCACCCTTTAGGGTTACCCAATTTTTATTAATACTTGTTGTCAGGGTCACAACTTCTGCTTCAAGGCCGGTACCTTGTATTGTTTTGGGGACTTCATATCTTACAGAACCTACCTAGTGGCTTGCTGCAACTAACACACAGTCTTACTGTTACCCAATTTTTATTAATACTTGTTGTCAAGGTCATAACTTGTCCTTCTCCTAACCTGATGTTGGCCAAACTCAATCATCAACGACATCAGCTTCGGTGTCCCAGAGTTCCGTTCAGTTGTCCTTACCACAGACCTTTGAAAAGAAGCGAAAATACCCCGTTACGCACCCAAGTGCAGAAACCATAACTGCACACATTGCACGATTCATACCACTTGAGAGGTTACCATATCGGCTTGTGGCGACAGAGGCTTTCTGTGACCTTTTGGCGGTGTTAGAACTAGAGATGAGCGAACCGGTCGCGGTTCGGCTCAAGGTCGGTTCGCCGAACGGAGCTCACGTTCAAATTCGGTTCGTCGAACGTTCGACGAACCGAACTCGAACTGCATAGGAAACAATGGCAGGCAATCACAAACACATAAAAACACCTAGAAAACACCCTCAACGGTGTCCAAAAGGTGACAAACAACTCACAACACAAACACATGGGAAAGTGACAAGGACAAATTCTCATGTGAAAACAAAACAGCGTTACGAGGAAAAAGAGGACGAGACACAGATATAGGCATGGCATGCCCTTCTAAAATCATGTAAAACACCGCAAGGTGACTCCAAGCGGAGTTCTCCCTTTTTTCCAAAAATTGGGCCACAAACACACCCACCCCTTCAGTGGCAGCACTTGTGCCCCAGTTGTACACCTCACAGCTAGATTTGCATCAAGCACATTCAAAAATACGCCATATTTAACCGTCCCCAGGATGACACCGGGGTAGGTAGCAAAGTCTTTCCTGATCCCAGCTCTGTTCATCTTGGATCATTTGTAAAAAACACAGCAAGCAAGGGTTACTCCAAGCGGAGTCTCCCTTTTTTTTCCAAAAATTGGGCCACACAGACACCTTATCAGAGGCAGCACTTGTGCCGTAGTTGCAAACAGGATGTTTTGATTTGCATCAAGCACATTCAAAAATACGCTATTCTTAACCGTCCCCAGGATGACACCGGGGTAGGTAGCAAAGTCTTTCCTGATCCCAGCTCTGTTCATCTTGGATCATTTGTAAAAAACACAGCAAGCAAGGGTTACTCGAAGCGGAGTCTCCCTTTTTTTCCAAAAATTGGGCCCCACACACACCCACCCATTCAGTGGCAGCACTTGTGCCCTAGTTGCAAACAGGATGTTTTGATTTGCATCAAGCACATTCCAAATCCACAAGCATTTACTGTCCCCAGGATGACACCGGGGTAGGTAGCAAAGTCTTTCCTGATCCCAGATCTGTTCATCTTGGATCATTTTTAAAAAACACAGCAAGCAAGGGTTACTCCAAGCGGAGTCTCCCTTTTTTTCCAAAAATTGGGCCACACAGACACCTTATCAGTGGCAGCACTTGTGCCCTAGTTGCAAACAGGATGTTTTGATTTGCATCAAGCACATTCAAAAATACGCTATTCTTAACCGTCCCCAGGATGACACCGGGGTAGGTAGCAAAGTCTTTCCTGATCCCAGCTCTGTTCATCTTGGATCATTTGTAAAAAACACAGCAAGCAAGGGTTACTCCAAGCGGAGTCTCCCTTTTTTTCCAAAAAGTGGGCCCCACACACACCCACCCATTCAGTGGCAGCACTTGTGCCCTAGTTGCAAACAGGATGTTTTGATTTGCATCAAGCACATTCCAAATCCACAAGCATTTACTGTCCCCAGGATGACACCGGGGTAGGTAGCAAAGTCTTTCCTGATCCCAGCTCTGTTCATCTTGGATCATTTTTAAAAAACACAGCAAGCAAGGGTTACTCCAAGCGGAGTCTCCCTTTTTTTCCAAAAATTGGGCCACACAGACACCTTATCAGTGGCAGCACTTGTGCCCTAGTTGCAAACAGGATGTTTTGATTTGCATCAAGCACATTCAAAAATACGCTATTCTTAACCGTCCCCAGGATGACACCGGGGTAGGTAGCAAAGTCTTTCCTGATCCCAGCTCTGTTCATCTTGGATCATTTGTAAAAAACACAGCACTTGTGCCCTAGTTGCAAACAGGATGTTTTGATTTGCATCAAGCACATTCCAAATCCACAAGCATTTACTCTCCCCAGGATGACACAGGGGTAGTAAATTCCTGGTGGATCCATGACTTGTTCATTTTGATGAACGTTAGTCTGTCCACCTTGTCACTGGACAGACGCGTGCGCTTATCTGTCAGCACACACCCAGCAGCACTGAAGACACGTTCAGAGACAACGCTGGCAGCTGGACACGACAAAATCTCCAAGGCGTAACTGGAGAGCTCTGGCCATTTCTCAAGATTTGAAGCCCAAAATGAGCAAGGCTCCATTTGCAAAGTCATGGCATCGATGTTCATTTGGAGATACTCCTGTATCATCCTCTCCAGCCGTTGACTATGTGTCAGACTTGTTGTCTCTGGTGGCCTTGCAAAGGAGGGTCTAAAAAAATTATGAAAAGATTCCATAAAATTGCTGTTACCAGCACCAGATACAGTCCTACTGATACGGGTAGACTGTTGAAGATGACGAGACCGTCCCATGTTTGTCAAGTTACAACTGGGAGAATCACTCCCTGCACCTGCAAATGTGGTGCCAATTTTCAAAAAGGGGACAAAAACTGAGCCGGGAAATTATAGGCCGGTAAGTTTAACCTCTACGGTTGGTAAAATCCTTGAGGGTTTCTTGAGAGATGCTATACTGGAGTATCTCAAGAAAAATAACCTTATGACAGAGTATCAACATGGGTTTATGAGGGATCGATCCTGTCAAACTAATTTGATCAGCTTCTATGAAGAGGTAAGTTCAAGCCTGGACCAGGGAAATGCAGTGGATGTTGTGTATATGGACTTTTCAAAAGCTTTTGATACGGTGCCACACAAAAGGTTGGTACATAAAATGAGAATAATGGGGATAGGGGAAAATATGTGTAACTGGGTTAAAAACTGGCTCAGTGATAGGAAACAAAGGGTGGTTCTTAATGGTACGTACTCGGACTGGGTCTCAGTTCATAGTGGGGTACCACAGGGGTCAGTATTGGGCCCGCTTCTTTTCAACATATTTATAAATGACCTTGTTGGGGGCATGCGGAGTAGAATTTCAATATTTGCAGATGATACTAAACTCTGCAGGGTAATCAATACAGAGGAGGATAATTTTATATTACAGGGAGATTTATGTAAATTGGAGGATTGGGCTGAGAAGTGGCAATTGAAGTTTAATGTAGATAAATGTAAGGTCATGCACTTGGGTAGAGGAAATAACATTTATGATTATGTACTTAATTGTAGAACACTGGGTAAAACAGACACAGAAAAAGACTTGGGTGTATGGGTGGATGGTAAACTTCACTTTAGTGGACAGTGTCAGGCAGCTGCTGCCAGGGCTAATAAAATAATGGGATGTATTAAAAGAGGTATAAGTGTTCATGAAAAAAATATAGTTCTACCTCTGTACAAGTCACTAGTGCGACCGCACGTAGAATACTGTGTACAATTCTGGTCACCGATATATAAGAAGGACATAGCTGAACTGGAGAGGGTGCAAAGAAGAGCGACCAAGATTATTAGAGGAATGGGGGGGCTGCAATACGGAGACAGGTTATTAAACTTGGGGTTATTTAGTCTGGAAAAACGAAGGCTTAGGGGAGATCTAATCACAATGTATAAATATATGAGGGGACAGTACAGAGACCTTTCCAAAGATCTATTTACACCTAGGCCTGCGACTGGAACACGGGGGCATCCGCTACGTCTTGAGGAAAGAAGGTTTAATCATAATCACAGACGAGGATTCTTTACTGTACGAGCAGTGAGACTATGGAATTCTCTGCCGCATGATGTTGTAATGAGTGATTCACTACTAACATTTAAGCAGAGCCTGGATGCCTTTCTTGAAAAATTTAATATAACCAGTTATGTATATTAGATTTTATGACAGGGTATTGATCCAGGGAACTAGTCTGATTGCCGGATGTGGAGTCAGGAAGGAAATTTTTTCCCCATTGGAACTTGTTTGCCACATTGGGGTTTTTTGCCTTCCTCTGGATCAACATGTTAGGCTACGGGTTGAACTAGATGGACTTAGAGTCTCCCTTCAACCTTAAAACTATGATACTATGATACTATTATACTATGATACCTGCACGGTTGTTTGGTGGAAAAGCTGAGCTAAGATCGAGTAACAGCTTCTGCTGATACTCCTGCATACGTGCGTCCCTTTCTATGGCTGGAATTATGTCACAAAATTTGGACTTGTACCGGGGATCTAATAGTGTGGCAATCCAGTAGTCATCATCACTTCTAATTTTGACAATACGAGGGTCATGTTGGAGGTAGTGCAGCAAGAAGGCACTCATGTGTCTTGCGCAGCCATGCGGACCAAGTCCACGCTGTGTTTGTGGCATAGAGGTGCTACTCGTTCTTTCTTCCTGTGACATCTCCCCCCAACCTCTTTCAACTGAAATTTGACCAAGGTCTCCCTCATCTGCTGAGTCTTCCATGTCCATGGACAGTTCGTCCTCCATTTCTTCATGTTCTCCTGCACCTTCCTCAACATTTCGCCTGCTACTATGCGCCCTTGTTGATCCCTGTCCCCCATGGTCCCATGCCTGCTGCGTTGGTGATGATGAACGTCTGGACCTTGGTGATGTTGTTGTCCCTTGTGCATAGCGCATATGAATCCTCCTGTAGTTCCTCCCCTTCCTGTTGTCCCACCCCCTGACTCCGAATAGTGCTTAGCGTGTGCTCCAGCATGTAAATGACTGGAATGGTCATGCTGATAATGGCATTGTCAGCGCTAAACATATTCGTCGCCTTGTCGAAACTGTGCAGAAGGGTGCATAGGTCCTTGATCTGAGACCACTCCATCAGGGTGATCTGCCCCACCTCTGCATCTCGTTGGCCCAGGCTATACGTCATGACGTATTGCATCAGGGCGCGGCGGTGCTGCCACAGTCGCTGTAACATGTGGGGAGTCGAATTCCAGCGTGTCGCCACATCGCATTTCAGGCGATGAACCGGCAGGCCGAAAGACTTCTGGAGAGATGCAAGTCGCTCAGCTGCGGCGGTTGAACGGCAGAAGTGAGCAGACAGTTTTCGTGCCCTGGTCAGAAGGCCATCTAGGCCGGGATAGTGTGTTAAGAATTGCTGGACGACAAGGTTCAACACGTGAGCCATACAAGGCACGTGTGTCACCTTGCCCAGGCGAAGGGCCGCACCCAGGTTTGCAGCATTGTCGCACACGGCCTTACCAGGCTGCAGGTTGAGTGGAGACCACCATTTATTAAACTCTGACCGCAGAGCTGACCACAACTCCTCAGCTGTGGGACTCATAGTCCCAAGACATGTCAAGCTAAAGACCGCCTTATGCCGTTGCGCTCTGCTGCCAGCATAGTAATGAGGGGTGCGTGATTCCTTCTGCGCAGTGAGAACGCTGGTGGCCTGACCAGGCAGACTTGGGGCGGAGGTGGAGGACCCAGATGAGGTGGAGGAGGCAGAAGCAGTGGCGGAACTTGGACAGACAGAGGATTGACACACAAGTCGTGGGGACGGCAAGACTTGTGCAGCAGACCCTTCACCATCTATCACCATAGTTACCCAGTGCCCAGTCAGCGACATGTAACGTCCCTGTCCATGCTTACTGGTCCAAGTATCGGTGGTGAAATGCACCCGTTGACACACAGAGTTTCTCAAGGAAGCGGTGATGTTGTGTGCGACATGCTGGTATAGCGCGGGCACACCTTTCTTAGAGAAGTAGTGGCGACTAGGCATCTGGTACTGGGGCACAGCGACAGACATAAGGTCTCTAAAATCCTGTGTGTCCACTAGGCGGAAAGGCAGCATTTCGGTAGCCAAGAGCTTACAGAGGGATAGAGTCAACCTCTTAGCTTTGTCATGGGTCGCAGGAAATGGCCTTTTATTTGACCACATCTGAGGGACAGAGATCTGGCTGCTGTGTGTAGACGGTGTTGAGTAGGGTGTCCCTGGAAAAATGCAGGTTTGTGAGGAAAGTGCAGGCGGAGACATGATGTTGCCTTCATCCAACGTTGGTGCTATCAATGTCTGAAAGAGCTGTACACACTCACTTGTTTCCCCTTCCAAACCAACTGACGACCTACCAAGCAAAGTGCCTGTTGCGGTTACAGTGGTGGAAGTTGTGCGTGGAAAACCAGGTGTGACAGCTGTCCCCACAGTCCTAGAAGATGAAGAGCGCGTGGTTGCACTGGAAGGGGCAGGCCGTGGATGGTTCGCTCCGCTAGGCCGCATTGCAGCACGGTGAGCTTCCCACCGGGACCTATGATATTTATTCATGTGACAATTCATGGAAGAAGTTGTCAAACTGCTGAGGTTTTGACCTCTACTAACAGAATCACGACAAATTTTACACATCACATAATTTGGGCGATCTTTTTCTATGTCAAAAAATGACAAGGCTAGGCAAGGCTTAGAGGGCATGCGACCTGCTGAGCCCCCCCGACTAGTGCTCAGAGGCAGAGTGGTGGCTGAGGATGCAGTTGTAGACGTGCTACCAGTGCTCCTACTCTGTCCAGGAAGGCGCAAGGTAACTTCGTCGTCGGTTGCATCCTCTTCCACCGCCTCTGTTGACCTCCTCGAGTGCCTGACTGGGGGTTGACAGTAGGTGGGATCTAGAACTTCATCATCAATTGTTGTGTTTGCACTCCCCTCCCCCTCAGACTGAGCCTCTTCTTGCCCTGACCGAATATATAAGTTGTCATCCCAATCAGGTATCTGCGTCTCATCTTCATCAGTATGTTCCTCATTGTCTATAACCACAGGTGTTACAGTTTGTGACAAAGTGTCAACATTATGCTCAGAAACTTGGTCCTCACGGCCTGAATCAGAGTCACAAAGGTTCTGGGCATCACTGCAGACCATTTCCTGGTCTGTACTGACTGTAGCTTGGGAGCAGACCTCTGATTCCCAGGCTATAGTGTGACTGAACAGCTCTGCAGACTCAGCCATCTCAGTTCCACCATACTGTGCAGGGCTGATGGAGACTTCAGAGCTGGGAGAAAGCAAGTTTGATTGGGATGACAACTCAGAGGACTGGTGTTTTTTGGATGCGGTAGTTGAAGTGGCTGAGAGGGCACTTGTTGGACCACTTGAGATCCATTCAAGCATTTTCCTTTTTTGGCCATCATCTACCTTTGTTCCTGATGTTCGTGTCCGTAAAAAAGGGAGCACATCGGATTGTCCACGGTAAGTAGTAGACATCTTACTTTTGCTGGTAGATGGTCTATCTTCAGCAGATGATAATGGAGCTTTGCCACCTTCCCCACGGACAAACCCTTTTTTTCCTTTTCCAGCATGCCTCTTCCCCTTTCCACCAGCATCTGTCATTTTGCCACTCATGTTGATTGCGACAAGATTGTGCACTGAAAATGTGGTAGTAAAAATTGAGAGGTGGTGTAGATTGCAGCGGTGGTCTAGCTTTATTAACAGCAGAATATTAAAGAATAAATATCCCTGATAATGCAACTACGGCCCTTAAACTGGCAGCATAAATTGCTAGTATAATGGCTTAGTTATAATGAGTTGGAGTGTGCAATGCAGGCAGACGTGCTGCAAATATCTGTGCACTACTGGGACTATACAGAAGTCCAACAGCCACGTTTAGGATGCCACTAGGTACACTCAGTGTTTGCTAGTATAATGGCTTAGTTATAATGAGTTGGAGTGTGCAATGCAGGCAGAGGTGCTGCAAATATCTGTGCACTAGTGGGACTATACAGAAGTCCAATAGCCACGTTTAGGATGACACTAGGTACACTCAGTGTTTGCTAGTATAATGGCTTAGTTATAATGAGATGGAGTGTGCAATGCAGGCAGACGTGCTGCAAATATCTGTGCACTAGTGGGACTATACAGAAGTCCAATAGCCACGTTTAGGATGACACTAGGTACACTCAGTGTTTGCTAGTATAATGGCTTAGTTATAATGAGTTGGAGTGTGCAATGCAGGCAGACGTGCTGCAAATATCTGTGCACTACTGGGACTATACAGAAGTCCAACAGCCACGTTTAGGATGCCACTAGGTACACTCAGTGTTTGCTAGTATAATGGCTTAGTTATAATGAGTTGGAGTGTGCAATGCAGGCAGAGGTGCTGCAAATATCTGTGCACTAGTGGGACTATACAGAAGTCCAATAGCCACGTTTAGGATGACACTAGGTACACTCAGTGTTTGCTAGTATAATGGCTTAGTTATAATGAGATGGAGTGTGCAATGCAGGCAGACGTGCTGCAAATATCTGTGCACTAGTGGGACTATACAGAAGTCCAATAGCCACGTTTAGGATGCCACTAGGTACACTCAGTGTTTGCTAGTATAATGGCTTAGTAACTATCAGTTTCACTGTGCAATGCAGGCAGACGTGCCTCAAATATCTGTGCACTAGTGGGACTATACAGAAGTCCAATAGCCACGTTTAGGATGACACTAGGTACACTCAGTGTTTGCTAGTATAATGGCTTAGTTATAATGAGTTGGAGTGTGCAATGCAGGCAGACGTGCTGCAAATATCTGTGCACTAGTGGGACTATACAGAAGTCCAATAGCCACGTTTAGGATGACACTAGGTACACTCAGTGTTTGCTAGTATAATGGCTTAGTAACTATCAGTTGGAGTGTGCAATGCAGGCAGACGTGCTGCAAATATCTGTGCACTAGTAGGACTATACAGGAGTCCAATAGCCACGTTTAGGATGACACTAGGTACACTCAGTGTTTGCTAGTATAATGGCTTAGTAACTATCAGTTGGAGTGTGCAATGCAGGCAGACGTGCTGCAAATATCTGTGCAGTACTGGGACTATACAGAAGTCCAACAGCCACGTTTAGGATGCCACTAGGTACACTCAGTGTTTGCTAGTATAATGGCTTTGTTATAATGAGTTGGAGTGTGCAATGCAGGCAGAGGTGCTGCAAATATCTGTGCACTAGTGGGACTATACAGAAGTCCAATAGCCACGTTTAGGATGACACTAGGTACACTCAGTGTTTGCTAGTATAATGGCTTAGTAACTATCAGTTTGAGTGTGCAATGCAGGCAGACGTGCTGCAAATATCTGTACACTACTGGGACTATACAGAAGTCCAACAGCCACATTTAGGATGCCACTAGGTACATTCAGTGTTTGCTATTATAATAGCTTAGTTATAATGAGTTGGAGTGTGCAATGCAGGCAGACGTGCTGCAAATATCTGTGCACTAGTGGGACTATACAGAAGTCCAATAGCCACGTTTAGGATGACACTAGGTACACTCAGTGTTTGCTAGTATAATGGCTTAGTAACTATCAGTTTGAGTGTGCAATGCAGGCAGACGTGCTGCAAATATCTGTACACTACTGGGACTATACAGAAGTCCAACAGCCACGTTTAGGATGCCACTAGGTACATTCAGTGTTTGCTATTATAATAGCTTAGTTATAATGAGTTGGAGTGTGCAATGCAGGCAGACGTGCTGCAAATATCTGTGCACTAGTGGGACTATACAGAAGTCCAATAGCCACGTTTAGGATGACACTAGGTACACTCAGTGTTTGCTAGTATAATGGCTTAGTAACTATCAGTTGGAGTGTGCAATGCAGGCAGACGTGCTGCAAATATCTGTGCACTACTGGGACTATACAGAAGTCCAACAGCCACGTTTAGGATGCCACTAGGTACACTCAGTGTTTGCTAGTATAATGGCTTGTTATAATGAGTTGGAGTGTGCAATGCAGGCAGAGGTGCTGCAAATATCTGTGCACTAGTGGGACTATACAGAAGTCCAATAGCCACGTTTAGGATGACAATAGGTACACTCAGTGTTTGCTAGTATAATGGCTTAGTTATAATGAGTTGGAGTGTGCAATGCAGGCAGACGTGCTGCAAATATCTGTGCACTAGTGGGACTATACAGAAGTCCAATAGCCACGTTTAGGGTGACACTAGGTACACCCAGTGTTTGCTAGTATAATGGCTTAGTAACTATCAGTTTCACTGTGCAATGCAGGCAGACATGCCTCAAATATCTGTGCACTAGTGGGACTATACAGAAGTCCAATAGCCACGTTTAGGATGACACTAGGTACACTCAGTGTTTGCTAGTATAATGGCTTAGTTATAATGAGTTGGAGTGTGCAATGCAGGCAGACGTGCTGCAAATATCTGTGCACTAGTGGGACTATACAGAAGTCCATCAGCCACGTTTAGGATGCCACTAGGTACCCTCAGTGTTTGCTAGTATAATGGCTTAGTTATAATGAGTTGGAGTGTGCAATGCAGGCAGACGTGCTGCAAATATCTGTGCACTACTGGGACTATACAGAAGTCCAACAGCCACGTTTAGGATGCCACTAGGTACACTCAGTGTTTGCTAGTATAATGGCTTAGTTATAATGAGTTGGAGTGTGCAATGCAGGCAGACGTGCTGCAAATATCTGTGCACTAGTGGGACTATACAGAAGTCCAATAGCCACGTTTAGGATGACACTAGGTACACTCAGTGTTTGCTAGTATAATGGCTTAGTTATAATGAGTTGGAGTGTGCAATGCAGGCAGACGTGCTGCAAATATCTGTGCACTACTGGGACTATACAGAAGTCCAACAGCCACGTTTAGGATGCCACTAGGTACACTCAGTGTTTGCTAGTATAATGGCTTAGTTATAATGAGTTGGAGTGTGCAATGCAGGCAGAGGTGCTGCAAATATCTGTGCACTAGTGGGACTATACAGAAGTCCAATAGCCACGTTTAGGATGACACTAGGTACACTCAGTGTTTGCTAGTATAATGGCTTAGTTATAATGAGATGGAGTGTGCAATGCAGGCAGACGTGCTGCAAATATCTGTGCACTAGTGGGACTATACAGAAGTCCAATAGCCACGTTTAGGATGCCACTAGGTAGACTCAGTGTTTGCTAGTATAATGGCTTAGTAACTATCAGTTTCAGTGTGCAATGCAGGCAGACGTGCTGCAAATATCTGTGCACTACTGGGACTATACAGGAGTCCAATAGCCACGTTTAGGATGACACTAGGTACACTCAGTGTTTGCTAGTATAATGGCTTAGTAACTATCAGTTGGAGTGTGCAATGCAGGCAGACGTGCTGCAAATATCTGTGCAGTACTGGGACTATACAGAAGTCCAACAGCCACGTTTAGGATGACACTAGGTACACTCAGTGTTTGCCAGTATAATGGCTTAGTTATAATGAGTTGGAGTGTGCAATGCAGGCAGACGTGCTGCAAATATCTGTGCACTACTGGGACTATACAGAAGTCCAACAGCCACGTTTAGGATGCCACTAGGTACACTCAGTTTTTGCTAGTATAATGGCTTGTTATAATGAGTTGGAGTGTTCAATGCAGGCAGACGTGCTGCAAATATCTGTGCACTAGTGGGACTATACAGAAGTCCAACAGCCACGTTTAGGATGCCACTAGGTACACTCAGTGTTTGCTAGTATAATGGCTTAGTTATAATGAGTTGGAGTGTGCAATGCAGGCAGACGTGCTGCAAATATCTGTGCACTAGTGGGACTATACAGAAGTCCAATAGCCACGTTTAGGATGACACTAGGTACACTCAGTGTTTGCTAGTATAATGGCTTAGTAACTATCAGTTGGAGTGTGCAATGCAGGCAGACGTGCTGCAAATATCTGTGCACTACTGGGACTATACAGAAGTCCAACAGCCACAATATGAAGTTTTAGAAAATAATTGTCCTATCAAAAATGAATAAAAAAACACTGGAAATAATTTTCATCAAAAATTAGTATATTAAGTCAATGAGACTAAGAATAGGAGAGATTTTATGAAATTTTTATATGTGTAACTTTCTCCAGCTGAATATTCATTCAAAAAGCATAAGGAAATACATGAATAGCTATGAGAATTACATATAGCTTACAAAACAATTTTATTCTTTATTTCTTGTGTGATTACTTTGAATTATTATTTAAATTAAACCAAAAAGAGTACACAAGATTCCCTTGGGTTTTAATAGAATATATAGTTCTGGAGAAAAAAAAACAAAAAAAAAACAAACAAAAAAACACTATTTGTCTTGCTTTCCCATGCTTGTCAGAACCTCAGAAGAGAAGCGCAAGAGGGACTGTTTGTGAGTACTGAATAATTAAATCCTGTTGGGCATTCAGACTGTGCGGCACCTGGTGCCGAGCCTGAATATTCAGAGGGATTTTCTGTTTAAAAGTTCTCTTCTTACAAAACAAGCTTATGCTTTATTTTTTGTAGGTATTATGAATTATTATTCAAAATAAACCGAAAAAGATGTGAGGGATTTTTTAGGCTTTTAATGGGATATTCTATTTTAAATAGAGTAAGAACCATTTAATTTAGCTTCCCTATACTTGTTTGAATCCCAGAAGGAAAAAAAAAAAAACAAAATTGGAAAACTGTTTGTCTTGTTTCCCTATGCTTGTTTTAACCACAGAGGAGAAACAAACAGGGGACTGTTAGTATGTACTGAATAATCAAGTGCTGTCGGATATTCAGACTGTGCAGCATCTAGTGCTGAGTTTTAATATTCAGAAGATCTCTTTTCTGTTTGAAAGTTTTCTTCCCACAAAACAGGCTTATTTTTTATTTTTTGTGAATATTTTAAGTTATTGTTCAGAATGAATCGTAAAAGATACAGAGAATTTTCTGAGTTTTTAATAGGATACACAATTCTGAATGAGATAGGAACTAGTTAATCTAGCTTCCCTATACTTGTTCAAATCATAAAAGAGAAACAAAAAAGGGACAATTTTTGTATGTTCAAAAATTGGACATTGTCTGATATTCAGGCCGTGCGGCACACTGGTGCCGAGTCTGAATATTCAGAGTGATTCTAAATAGAAAAAAAAAAAAAAAAAAACTCTTTGTCATGCTTTCCCATGCTTGTCAGAACCTCAGAGGAGAAGCACAAAAGGGACTGTTTGTGAGTACTGAATAATTAAATCCTGTCGGGTATTCAGACTGTGCGGCACCTAGTGCTGAGCCTGAATATTCAGAGGGATTTTCTGTTTAAAAGTTCTCTTTTTACAAAACAAGCTTATTCTTTATTTTTTGTAGGTATTATAAATTATTATTCAAAATAAACAGAAAAGATGTGAGAAATTTTTTAGGCTTGTAATGGGATATTCTATTTTAAATAGAGTAAGAACCATTTAATTTGGCTTCCCTATACTTGTTTAAATCCCAGAAGGGAAGCGAGAAAAAAAAAAAAAAAAAAAAAGGGGGGGCTATTGTTCTATACTAAAGAATTAAATATTATCGGTTATTCAGACCGTGCGGCATGCTGGTGCCGAGCCTGAATATGCAAAATAAATCTCTGTTTAAGGGAATTCTTCTAACAAAAAAAAAAAAAATAAAAAAAAATTTTTGTTATTTTATTTTTTATTATTTGTCAATATTTTAAATTATTATTCAGATTGAACTATAGAAAATGCAGAAGTTTTTTCACAATACAATTCTGAATAGAATGGAAAACATTAGTCTTACTATCTTGTGCTTGTTTAAGCCACAAAAGAGGAGCAAAAAGAAAACTATTTATGTATATTGAAGGATTAAATCTTGTCTGGTATTCAGACCGTGCGGTACCCTGGTGCCGAGCCTGAATATCCAGAGGGATTCTCTGTTTAAGAGTTTTCTTCTATGGTCGCCACCCCTGTGAGGCTTGTTAACTCTTTCAATGCCCATGAATGTGAAGCAATCAGTGTTTCTACCATGTATGGTGGCAAAATGCCGTGAAACCGCAGAGATGTTGAGTGCATTCACATTCAGGGCATCTGACAGGTGGCGCCTAATTCTTTTCTTCAAAGAATTCCCAGTACAGCCAACATATTGAATCCTGCACGCTGTGCACTCAATCAAATACACAACATATGATGTATTGCAATTAATATAATTTTTTACATCATAAGAAAGACCCGTATGGGTGGAAATAAACTGTTTGCTGATTTTTGCAAAATTGCATGCTGTGCATTGATTGTGTCCACAGCGATAAAAGCCTGAACAAGAAAGCCAGTTTTTATTTGTAACTGGAGCCGAAATCGCACTTGGGGCAAGTATGTTGGCTAGATTCAATGCACGTTTTGCTGCAAAATTAATTTGGTATTGATTAAAATTATACAGAAGTCCAACAGCCACGTTTAGGATGCCACTAGGTACACTCAGTGTTTGCTAGTATAATGGCTTAGTTATAATGAGTAGGAGTGTGCAATGCAGGCAGAGGTGCTGCAAATATCTGTGCACCAGTGGGACTATACAGAAGTCCAATAGCTACGTTTAGGATGACACTAGGTACACTCAGTGTTTGCTAGTATAATGGCTTAGTTATAATGAGTTTGAGTGTGCAATGCAGGCAGACGTGCTGCAAATATCTGTGCACTAGTGGGACTATACAGAAGTCCAATAGCCACGTTTAGGATGACACTAGGTACACTCAGTGTTTGCTAGTATAATGGCTTAGTAACTATCAGTTTGAGTGTGCAATGCAGGCAAACGTGCTGCAAATATCTGTACACTACTGGGACTATACAGAAGTCCAATAGCCACGTTTAGGATTCCACTAGGTACATTCAGTGTTTGCTATTATAATGGCTTAGTTATAATGAGTTGGAGTGTGCAATGCAGGCAGACGTGCTGCAAATATCTGTACACTACTGGGACTATACAGAAGTCCAACAGCCACGTTTAGGATGCCACTAGGTACATTCAGTGTTTGCTATTATAATGGCTTAGTTATAATGTGTTGGAGTGTGCAATGCAGGCAGACGTGCTGCAAATATCTGTGCACTAGTGGGATTATACTGAAGTCCAATAGCCACGTTTAGGATGACACTAGGTACACTCAGTGTTTGCTAGTATAATGGCTTAGTAACTATCAGTTTGAGTGTGCAATGCAGGCAGACGTGCTGCAAATATCTGTACACTACTGGGACTATACAGAAGTCCAACAGCCACGTTTAGGATGCCACTAGGTACATTCAGTGTTTGCTATTATAATAGCTTAGTTATAATGAGTTGGAGTGTGTAATGCAGGCAGACGTGCTGCAAATATCTGTGCACTAGTGGGACTATACAGAAGTCCAATAGCCACGTTTAGGATGACACTAGGTACACTCAGTGTTTGCTAGTATAATGGCTTAGTTATAATGAGTTGGAGTGTGCAATGCAGGCAGACGTGCTGCAAATATCTGTGCACTAGTGGGACTATACAGAAGTCCAATAGCCACGTTTAGGATGACACTAGGTACACTCAGTGTTTGCTAGTATAATGGCTTAGTAACTATCAGTTGGAGTGTGCAATGCAGGCAGACGTGCTGCAAATATCTGTGCACTACTGGGACTATACAGAAGTCCAACAGCCACGTTTAGGATGCCACTAGGTACACTCAGTGTTTGCTAGTATAATGGCTTGTTATAATGAGTTGGAGTGTGCAATGCAGGCAGACGTGCTGCAAATATCTGTGCACTAGTGGGACTATACAGAAGTCCAATAGCCACGTTTAGGATGACAATAGGTACACTCAGTGTTTGCTAGTATAATGGCTTAGTTATAATGAGTTGGAGTGTGCAATGCAGGCAGACGTGCTGCAAATATCTGTGCACTAGTGGGACTATACAGAAGTCCAATAGCCACGTTTAGGATGACACTAGGTACACCCAGTGTTTGCTAGTATAATGGCTTAGTAACTATCAGTTGGAGTGTGCAATGCAGGCAGACGTGCTGCAAATATCTGTGCACTACTGGGACTATACAGAAGTCCATCAGCCACGTTTAGGATGCCACTAGGTACCCTCAGTGTTTGCTAGTATAATGGCTTAGTTATAATGAGTTGGAGTGTGCAATGCAGGCAGACATGCTGCAAATATCTGTGCACTACTGGGACTATACAGAAGTCCAATAGCCACGTTTAGGATGACACTAGGTACACTCAGTGTTTGCTAGTATAATGGCTTAGTTATAATGAGTTGGAGTGTGCAATGCAGGCAGACGTGCTGCAAATATCTGTGCACTACTGGGACTATACAGAAGTCCAATAGCCATGTTTAGGATGCCACTAGGTACACTCAGTGTTTGCTAGTATAATGGCTTAGTTATAATGAGTTGGAGTGTGCAATGCAGGCAGACGTGCTGCAAATATCTGTGCACTACTGGGACTATACAGAAGTCCAATAGCCACGTTTAGGATGACACTAGGTACACTCAGTGTTTGCTAGTATAATGGCTTAGTTATAATGAGTTGGAGTGTGCAATGCAGGCAGACGTGCTGCAAATATCTGTGCACTAGTGGGACTATACAGGAGTCCAATAGCCACGTTTAGGATGACACTAGGTACACTCAGTGTTTGCTAGTATAATGGCTTAGTAACTATCAGTTGGAGTGTGCAATGCAGGCAGACGTGCTGCAAATATCTGTGCATTACTGGGACTATACAGAAGTCTAACAGCCACGTTTAGGATGCCACTAGGTACACTCAGTGTTTGCTAGTATAATGGCTTCGTTATAATGAGTTGGAGTGTGCAATGCAGGCAGACGTGCTGAAAATACCTGTGCACTAGTGGGACTATACAGAAGTCCAATAGCCACGTTTAGGATGACACTAGGTACACTCAGTGTTTGCTAGTATAATGGCTTAGTTATAATGAGTTGGAGTGTGCAATGCAGGCAGACGTGCTGCAAATATCTGTGCACTACTGGGACTATACAGAAGTCCAATAGCCACGTTTAGGATGACACTAGGTACACTCAGTGTTTGCTAGTATAATGGCTTAGTAACTATCAGTTGGAGTGTGCAATGCAGGCAGACGTGCTGCAAATATCTGTGCACTACTGGGACTATACAGAAGTCCAACAGCCACGTTTAGGATGCCACTAGGTACACTCAGTGTTTGCTAGTATAATGGCTTAGTTATAATGAGTTGGAGTGTGCAATGCAGGCAGAGGTGCTGCAAATATCTGTGCACTAGTGGGACTATACAGAAGTCCAATAGCCACGTTTAGGATGACACTAGGTACACTCAGTGTTTGCTAGTATAATGGCTTAGTAACTATCAGTTGGAGTGTGCAATGCAGGCAGACGTGCTGCAAATATCTGTGCACTAGTGGGACTATACAGAAGTCCAATAGCCACGTTTAGGATGACACTAGGTACAATCAGTGTTTGCTATTATAATGGCTTAGTTATAATGAGTTGGAGTGTGCAATGCAGGCAGACGTGCTGCAAATATCTGTGCACTAGTGGGACTATACAGAAGTCCAATAGCCACGTTTTGGATGCCACTAGGTACACTCAGTGTTTGCTAGTATAATGGCTTATTTATAATGAGTTTGAGTGTGCAATGCAGGCAGACGTGCTGCAAATATCTGTGCACTACTGGGACTATACAGAAGTCCAACAGCCACGTTTAGGATGCCACTAGGTACACTCAGTGTTTGCTAGTATAATGGCTTAGTTATAATGAGTTGGAGTGTGCAATGCAGGTAGAGGTGCTGCAAATATCTGTGCACTACTGGGACTTTACAGAAGTCCAACAGCCACGTTTAGGATGCCACTAGGTTCACTGAGTGTTTGCTAGTATAATGGCTTAGTTATAATGAGTTGGAGTGTGCAATGCAGGCAGAGGTGCTGCAAATATCTGTGCACTAGTGGGACTATACAGAAGTCCAATAGCCACGTTTAGGATGACACTAGGTACACTCAGTGTTTGCTAGTATAATGGCTTAGTAACTATCAGTTGGAGTGTGCAATGCAGGCAGACGTGCTGCAAATATCTGTGCACTACTGGGACTATACAGAAGTCCAACAGCCACGTTTAGGATGACACTAGGTACACTCAGTGTTTGCTAGTATAATGGCTTAGTTATAATGAGTTGGAGTGTGCAATGCAGGCAGACGAGCTGCAAATACCTGTGCACTAGTGGGACTATACAGAAGTCCAATAGCCACGTTTAGGATGACACTAGGTACACTCAGTGTTTGCTAGTATAATGGCTTAGTTATAATGAGTTGGAGTGTGCAATGCAGGCAGACGTGCTGCAAATATCTGTGCACTACTGGGACTATACAGAAGTCCAATAGCCACGTTTAGGATGACACTAGGTACACTCAGTGTTTGCTAGTATAATGGCTTAGTAACTATCAGTTGGAGTGTGCAATGCAGGCAGACGTGCTGCAAATATCTGTGCACTACTGGGACTATACAGAAGTCCATCAGCCACGTTTAGGATGCCACTAGGTACCCTCAGTGTTTGCTAGTATAATGGCTTAGTTATAATGAGTTGGAGTGTGCAATGCAGGCAGAGGTGCTGCAAATATCTGTGCACTAGTGGGACTATACAGAAGTCCAATAGCCACGTTTAGGATGACACTAGGTACACTCAGTGTTTGCTAGTATAATGGCTTAGTAACTATAAGTTGGAGTGTGCAATGCAGGCAGACGTGCTGCAAATATCTGTGCACTACTGGGACTATACAGAAGTCCAACAGCCACGTTTAGGATGCCACTAGGTACACTCAGTGTTTGCTAGTATAATGGCTTAGTTATAATGAGTTGGAGTGTGCAATGCAGGCAGACGTGCTGCAAATATCTGTGCACTAGTGGGACTATACAGAAGTCCAATAGCCACGTTTAGGATGACACTAGGTACACTCAGTGTTTGCTAGTATAATGGCTTAGTTATAATGAGTTGGAGTGTGCAATGCAGGCAGACGTGCTGCAAATATCTGTGCACTAGTGGGACTATACAGAAGTCCAACAGCCACGTTTTGGATGCCACTAGGTACACTCAGTGTTTGCTAGTATAATGGCTTATTTATAATGAGTTTGAGTGTGCAATGCAGGCAGACGTGCTGCAAATATCTGTGCACTACTGGGACTATACAGAAGTCCAACAGCCACGTTTAGGATGCCACTAGGTACACTCAGTGTTTGCTAGTATAATGGCTTAGTTATAATGAGTTGGAGTGTGCAATGCAGGTAGAGGTGCTGCAAATATCTGTGCACTACTGGGACTATACAGAAGTCCAACAGCCACGTTTAGGATGCCACTAGGTTCACTGAGTGTTTGCTAGTATAATGGCTTAGTTATAATGAGTTGGAGTGTGCAATGCAGGCAGAGGTGCTGCAAATATCTGTGCACTAGTGGGACTATACAGAAGTCCAATAGCCACGTTTAGGATGACACTAGGTACACTCAGTGTTTGCTAGTATAATGGCTTAGTAACTATCAGTTGGAGTGTGCAATGCAGGCAGACGTGCTGCAAATATCTGTGCACTACTGGGACTATACAGAAGTCCAACAGCCACGTTTAGGATGCCACTAGGTACACTCAGTGTTTGCTAGTATAATGGCTTAGTTATAATGAGTTGGAGTGTGCAATGCAGGCAGAGGTGCTGCAAATATCTGTGCACTAGTGGGACTATACAGAAGTCCAATAGCCACGTTTAGGATGACACTAGGTACACTCAGTGTTTGCTAGTATAATGGCTTAGTAACTATCAGTTGGAGTGTGCAATGCAGGCAGACATGCTGCAAATATCTGTGCACTAGTGGGACTATACAGAAGTCCAATAGCCACGTTTAGGATGACACTAGGTACACTCAGTGTTTGCTATTATAATGGCTTAGTTATAATGAGTTGGAGTGTGCAATGCAGGCAGACGTGCTGCAAATATCTGTGCACTAGTGGGACTATACAGAAGTCCAATAGCCACGTTTTGGATGCCACTAGGTACACTCAGTGTTTGCTAGTATAATGGCTTATTTATAATGAGTTTGAGTGTGCAATGCAGGCAGACGTGCTGCAAATATCTGTGCACTACTGGGACTATACAGAAGTCCAACAGCCACGTTTAGGATGCCACTAGGTACACTCAGTGTTTGCTAGTATAATGGCTTAGTTATAATGAGTTGGAGTGTGCAATGCAGGTAGAGGTGCTGCAAATATCTGTGCACTACTGGGACTTTACAGAAGTCCAACAGCCACGTTTAGGATGCCACTAGGTTCACTGAGTGTTTGCTAGTATAATGGCTTAGTTATAATGAGTTGGAGTGTGCAATGCAGGCAGAGGTGCTGCAAATATCTGTGCACTAGTGGGACTATACAGAAGTCCAATAGCCACGTTTAGGATGACACTAGGTACACTCAGTGTTTGCTAGTATAATGGCTTAGTAACTATCAGTTGGAGTGTGCAATGCAGGCAGACGTGCTGCAAATATCTGTGCACTACTGGGACTATACAGAAGTCCAACAGCCACGTTTAGGATGACACTAGGTACACTCAGTGTTTGCTAGTATAATGGCTTAGTTATAATGAGTTGGAGTGTGCAATGCAGGCAGACGAGCTGCAAATACCTGTGCACTAGTGGGACTATACAGAAGTCCAATAGCCACGTTTAGGATGACACTAGGTACACTCAGTGTTTGCTAGTATAATGGCTTAGTTATAATGAGTTGGAGTGTGCAATGCAGGCAGACGTGCTGCAAATATCTGTGCACTACTGGGACTATACAGAAGTCCAATAGCCACGTTTAGGATGACACTAGGTACACTCAGTGTTTGCTAGTATAATGGCTTAGTAACTATCAGTTGGAGTGTGCAATGCAGGCAGACGTGCTGCAAATATCTGTGCACTACTGGGACTATACAGAAGTCCATCAGCCACGTTTAGGATGCCACTAGGTACCCTCAGTGTTTGCTAGTATAATGGCTTAGTTATAATGAGTTGGAGTGTGCAATGCAGGCAGAGGTGCTGCAAATATCTGTGCACAAGTGGGACTATACAGAAGTCCAATAGCCACGTTTAGGATGACACTAGGTACACTCAGTGTTTGCTAGTATAATGGCTTAGTAACTATAAGTTGGAGTGTGCAATGCAGGCAGACGTGCTGCAAATATCTGTGCACTACTGGGACTATACAGAAGTCCAACAGCCACGTTTAGGATGCCACTAGGTACACTCAGTGTTTGCTAGTATAATGGCTTAGTTATAATGAGTTGGAGTGTGCAATGCAGGCAGACGTGCTGCAAATATCTGTGCACTAGTGGGACTATACAGAAGTCCAATAGCCACGTTTAGGATGACACTAGGTACACTCAGTGTTTGCTAGTATAATGGCTTAGTTATAATGAGTTGGAGTGTGCAATGCAGGCAGACGTGCTGCAAATATCTGTGCACTAGTGGGACTATACAGAAGTCCAATAGCCACGTTTTGGATGCCACTAGGTACACTCAGTGTTTGCTAGTATAATGGCTTATTTATAATGAGTTTGAGTGTGCAATGCAGGCAGACGTGCTGCAAATATCTGTGCACTACTGGGACTATACAGAAGTCCAACAGCCACGTTTAGGATGCCACTAGGTACACTCAGTGTTTGCTAGTATAATGGCTTAGTTATAATGAGTTGGAGTGTGCAATGCAGGTAGAGGTGCTGCAAATATCTGTGCACTACTGGGACTATACAGAAGTCCAACAGCCACGTTTAGGATGCCACTAGGTTCACTGAGTGTTTGCTAGTATAATGGCTTAGTTATAATGAGTTGGAGTGTGCAATGCAGGCAGAGGTGCTGCAAATATCTGTGCACTAGTGGGACTATACAGAAGTCCAATAGCCACGTTTAGGATGACACTAGGTACACTCAGTGTTTGCTAGTATAATGGCTTAGTTATAATGAGTTGGAGTGTGCAATGCAGGTAGACGAGCTGCAAATACCTGTGCACTAGTGGGACTATACAGAAGTCCAATAGTCACGTTTAGGATGACACTAGGTACACTCAGTGTTTGCTAGTATAATGGCTTAGTTATAATGAGTTGGAGTGTGCAATGCAGGCAGACGTGCTGCAAATATCTGTGCACTACTGGGACTATACAGAAGTCCAATAGCCACGTTTAGGATGACACTAGGTACACTCAGTGTTTGCTAGTATAATGGCTTAGTAACTATCAGTTGGAGTGTGCAATGCAGGCAGACGTGCTGCAAATATCTGTGCACTACTGGGACTATACAGAAGTCCAACAGCCACGTTTAGGATGCCACTAGGTATACTCAGTGTTTGCTAGTATAATGGCTTAGTTATAATGAGTTGGAGTGTGCAATGCAGGCAGAGGTGCTGCAAATATCTGTGCACTAGTGGGACTATACAGAAGTCCAATAGCTACGTTTAGGATGACACTAGGTACACTCAGTGTTTGCTAGTATAATGGCTTAGTTATAATGAGTTTGAGTGTGCAATGCAGGCAGACGTGCTGCAAATATCTGTGCACTAGTGGGACTATACAGAAGTCCAATAGCCACGTTTAGGATGACACTAGGTACACTCAGTGTTTGCTAGTATAATGGCTTAGTAACTATCAGTTGGAGTGTGCAATGCAGGCAGACGTGCTGCAAATATCTGTGCACTACTGGGACTATACAGAAGTCCATCAGCCACGTTTAGGATGCCATTAGGTACACTCAGTGTTTGCTAGTATAATGGCTTAGTTATAATGAGTTGGAGTGTGCAATGCAGGCAGACGTGCTGCAAATATCTGTGCACTAGTGGGACTATACAGAAGTCCAATAGCCACGTTTAGGATGCCACTAGGTACACTCAGTGTTTGCTAGTATAATGGCTTAGTTATAATGAGTTGGAGTGTGCAATGCAGGCAGACGTGCTGCAAATATCTGTGCACTACTGGGACTATACAGAAGTCCAACAGCCACGTTTAGGATGCCACTAGGTACACTCAGTGTTTGCTAGTATAATGGCTTGTTATAATGAGTTGGAGTGTTCAATGCAGGCAGACGTGCTGCAAATATCTGTGCACTAGTGGGACTATACAGAAGTCCAATAGCCCCGTTTAGGATGCCACTAGGTACACTGAGTGTTTGCTAGTATAATGGTTTAGTTATAATGAGTTGGAGTGTGCAATGCAGGAAGAGGTGCTGCAAATATCTTTGCACTAGTGGGACTATACAGAAGTCCAATAGCCACGTTTAGGATGACACTAGGTACACTCAGTGTTTGCTAGTATAATGGCTTAGTTATAATGAGTTGGAGTGTGCAATGCAGGCAGACGTGCTGCAAATATCTGTGCACTAGTGGGACTATACAGAAGTCCAATAGCCACGTTTAGGATGACACTAGGTACACTCAGTGTTTGCTAGTATAATGGCTTAGTAACTATCAGTTGGAGTGTGCAATGCAGGCAGACGTGCTGCAAATATCTGTGCACTACTGGGACTATACAGAAGTCCATCAGCCACGTTTAGGATGCCACTAGGTACCCTCAGTGTTTGCTAGTATAATGGCTTAGTTATAATGAGTTGGAGTGTGCAATGCAGGCTGAGGTGCTGCAAATATCTGTGCACTAGTGGGACTATACAGAAGTCCAATAGCCACGTTTAGGATGACACTAGGTACACTCAGTGTTTGCTAGTATAATGGCTTAGTAACTATCAGTTGGAGTGTGCAATGCAGGCAGACGTGCTGCAAATATCTGTGCACTACTGGGACTATACAGAAGTCCAACAGCCACGTTTAGGATGCCACTAGGTACACTCAGTGTTTGCTAGTATAATGGCTTAGTTATAATGAGTTGGAGTGTGCAATGCAGGCAGACGTGCTGCAAATATCTGTGCACTAGTGGGACTATACAGAAGTCCAATAGCCACGTTTTGGATGCCACTAGGTACACTCAGTGTTTGCTAGTATAATGGCTTATTTATAATGAGTTTGAGTGTGCAATGCAGGCAGATGTGCTGCAAATATCTGTGCACTACTGGGACTATACAGAAGTCCAACAGCCACGTTTAGGATGCCACTAGGTACACTCAGTGTTTGCTAGTATAATGGCTTAGTTATAATGAGTTGGAGTGTGCAATGCAGGCAGACGTGCTGCAAATATCTGTGCACTAGTGGGACTATACAGAAGTCCAATAGCCACGTTTTGGATGCCACTAGGTACACTCAGTGTTTGCTAGTATAATGGCTTATTTATAATGAGTTTGAGTGTGCAATGCAGGCAGACGTGCTGCAAATATCTGTGCACTACTGGGACTATACAGAAGTCCAACAGCCACGTTTAGGATGCCACTAGGTTCACTGAGTGTTTGCTAGTATAATGGCTTAGTTATAATGAGTTGGAGTGTGCAATGCAGGCAGAGGTGCTGCAAATATCTGTGCACTAGTGGGACTATACAGAAGTCCAATAGCCACGTTTAGGATGACACTAGGTACACTCAGTGTTTGCTAGTATAATGGCTTAGTAACTATCAGTTGGAGTGTGCAATGCAGGCAGACGTGCTGCAAATATCTGTGCACTACTGGGACTATACAGAAGTCCAACAGCCACGTTTAGGATGACACTAGGTACACTCAGTGTTTGCTAGTATAATGGCTTAGTTATAATGAGTTGGAGTGTGCAATGCAGGCAGACGAGCTGCAAATACCTGTGCACTAGTGGGACTATACAGAAGTCCAATAGTCACGTTTAGGATGACACTAGGTACACTCAGTGTTTGCTAGTATAATGGCTTAGTAACTATCAGTTGGAGTGTGCAATGCAGGCAGACGTGCTGCAAATATCTGTGCACTACTGGGACTATACAGAAGTCCAATAGCCACGTTTAGGATGACACTAGGTACACTCAGTGTTTGCTAGTATAATGGCTTAGTAACTATCAGTTGGAGTGTGCAATGCAGGCAGACGTGCTGCAAATATCTGTGCACTACTGGGACTATACAGAAGTCCAACAGCCACGTTTAGGATGCCACTAGGTATACTCAGTGTTTGCTAGTATAATGGCTTAGTTATAATGAGTTGGAGTGTGCAATGCAGGCAGAGGTGCTGCAAATATCTGTGCACTAGTGGGACTATACAGAAGTCCAATAGCTACGTTTAGGATGACACTAGGTACACTCAGTGTTTGCTAGTATAATGGCTTAGTTATAATGAGTTTGAGTGTGCAATGCAGGCAGACGTGCTGCAAATATCTGTGCACTAGTGGGACTATACAGAAGTCCAATAGCCACGTTTAGGATGACACTAGGTACACTCAGTGTTTGCTAGTATAATGGCTTAGTAACTATCAGTTGGAGTGTGCAATGCAGGCAGACGTGCTGCAAATATCTGTGCACTACTGGGACTATACAGAAGTCCATCAGCCACGTTTAGGATGCCATTAGGTACACTCAGTGTTTGCTAGTATAATGGCTTAGTTATAATGAGTTGGAGTGTGCAATGCAGGCAGACGTGCTGCAAATATCTGTGCACTAGTGGGACTATACAGAAGTCCAATAGCCACGTTTAGGATGCCACTAGGTACACTCAGTGTTTGCTAGTATAATGGCTTAGTTATAATGAGTTGGAGTGTGCAATGCAGGCAGACGTGCTGCAAATATCTGTGCACTACTGGGACTATACAGAAGTCCAACAGCCACGTTTAGGATGCCACTAGGTACACTCAGTGTTTGCTAGTATAATGGCTTGTTATAATGAGTTGGAGTGTGCAATGCAGGCAGACGTGCTGCAAATATCTGTGCACTAGTGGGACTATACAGAAGTCCAATAGCCCCGTTTAGGATGCCACTAGGTACACTGAGTGTTTGCTAGTATAATGGTTTAGTTATAATGAGTTGGAGTGTGCAATGCAGGAAGAGGTGCTGCAAATATCTTTGCACTAGTGGGACTATACAGAAGTCCAATAGCCACGTTTAGGATGACACTAGGTACACTCAGTGTTTGCTAGTATAATGGCTTAGTTATAATGAGTTGGAGTGTGCAATGCAGGCAGACGTGCTGCAAATATCTGTGCACTAGTGGGACTATACAGAAGTCCAATAGCCACGTTTAGGATGACACTAGGTACACTCAGTGTTTGCTAGTATAATGGCTTAGTAACTATCAGTTGGAGTGTGCAATGCAGGCAGACGTGCTGCAAATATCTGTGCACTACTGGGACTATACAGAAGTCCATCAGCCACGTTTAGGATGCCACTAGGTACCCTCAGTGTTTGCTAGTATAATGGCTTAGTTATAATGAGTTGTAGTGTGCAATGCAGGCAGAGGTGCTGCAAATATCTGTGCACTAGTGGGACTATACAGAAGTCCAATAGCCACGTTTAGGATGACACTAGGTACACTCAGTGTTTGCTAGTATAATGGCTTAGTAACTATCAGTTGGAGTGTGCAATGCAGGCAGACGTGCTGAAAATATCTGTGCACTACTGGGACTATACAGAAGTCCAACAGCCACGTTTAGGATGCCACTAGGTACACTCAGTGTTTGCTAGTATAATGGCTTAGTTATAATGAGTTGGAGTGTGCAATGCAGGCAGACGTGCTGCAAATATCTGTGCACTAGTGGGACTATACAGAAGTCCAATAGCCACGTTTTGGATGCCACTAGGTACACTCAGTGTTTGCTAGTATAATGGCTTATTTATAATGAGTTTGAGTGTGCAATGCAGGCAGATGTGCTGCAAATATCTGTGCACTACTGGGACTATACAGAAGTCCAACAGCCACGTTTAGGATGCCACTAGGTACACTCAGTGTTTGCTAGTATAATGGCTTAGTTATAATGAGTTGGAGTGTGCAATGCAGGCAGACGTGCTGCAAATATCTGTGCACTAGTGGGACTATACAGAAGTCCAATAGCCACGTTTAGGATGCCACTAGGTACACTCAGTGTTTGCTAGTATAATGGCTTAGTTATAATGAATTGGAGTGTGCAATGCAGGCAGACGTGCTGCAAATATCTGTGCACTAGTGGGACTATACAGAAGTCCAATAGCCACGTTTAGGATGCCACTAGGTAGACTCAGTGTTTGCTAGTATAATGGCTTAGTAACTATTAGCGCTGTTAGTTGTGAGCGGCTTCCTCCCTGCTGAGGCACAGGTGACATGGCCGGCGAGCGGTGTTTTCAGGGTAAGACCCGCCCGCCGGTCTGCCTGTGCTCGCAGTCTGACACAAATTCCCCCATCAGCAGGGAAGGAAGCGTCCGACTCACAACGCTGTTAGTTGTGAGCGGCTTCCTCCCTGCTGAGGCACAGGTGACATGGCCGGCGAGCGGTGTTTTCAGGGAAACACCCGCCCGCCGGTCTGCCTGTGCTCGCAGGCTGATACAAATCCCCCCATCAGCAGGGAAGGAAGCATCCGACTCACAACGCTGTTAGTTTTGAGCGGCTTCCTCCCTGCTGAGGCTCCAGCTAGGTGTGCCGGCGAGCGGCGTTCTGAGTGAACTACCCGGTCAGCTGGAGCCCGCCCCTCAGTTTGTAAAGAGCGCGAAAGCGCTCTTTGCTTAAGGCACCGCCCACCTGCCACCCTGCCTCTGCCAGCGGTGGGTGGGAGTGCAGGCTGTGAGCCGGCGCGGTCCCTGATGCAGCGCAGGTGGAAGCGCTGCAGCGGGGACCCGCCGGCTTTGTGTGAATAACAAACACCGTGCCCCTGATCCCTCCACTGCCCTGTCACCGCTGCCCTGTCATAAATAAATAAATTATACATACAAAATAAATAAATCACAGCTCTGATGCAGCTCGGATTGGAGGTGCTGCATTGGTGTATGTGCTGACTGCAGAAGTCAGCAGAATCCACATCCCTTATTGGTATCCCCAGACAAGTTTAAAAAAAAAAAAAAAAAATTAAATAAATTATAAAAATAAATAAATAAATTATAAATAAAGAATAAATAAATTAAATAAATATATTATAAATAAAATAAATAAATAAATTAAATAAATAAATTATAATTTTTTAAAAAAAAAAAAAAAGCTCCCCTATATTAGTGTCAGTGCTTTTCACCCCCCTCCCCTTTAGGGGTCGGCATGACATCTTAGAATAAAACCTCCCCTTCTGTCCCCGGGCGTCATTAGTCACATGGAGATTTAAACCCCCCCTTTTTTTCTTCAGAATTAACCCCTGGTGCTGTCCCGCGGCGGGATGATGAGCATCTGAGGTACATTGGACAGCGGAGTGCTGTGGGAATTGGGCAGGAACATCTGGAGTCCGGCCGCCCCCCTTTTATTCTGCACAATCTGGCAAGCACCATTACGTGGGATGGCGGGGTGGAATAAGCGCCCTGGGGGGGTCACGTGATGTCACCAGGCAGCAGGTTTTCCGCCCTATTCAACATTCTGTAATTAAGTTATGACCGACACTATAGGTGTACTGAGGAAATCATACACCCGCCTTAATAGGCGCTATAGTAGCTGCCATTACTACCTCTTGTGGTCGGCATTCCGCAGTCTGTTTGCTTTTACTGTAAAGAACCCTTCTCATTTAACTGCGGTAGGTGGAAGTAATGTTCCAGTCCTGTATGGTGACCACACACGATTTATGCATAAAAATGAGATCTCCTCCTCCATTCCTTGCAATAATATAGTTGTCTCCTTGAACCGACTAATCTCAGAATGTTTACCCACCGCCTTTTGATAATAAAAAAAAAAAAAGAGCAGAACTGGATCCCAGATTTTAGATGGGGCCTGTCAAGTGATTTATAGGTGGGTTACATTATGTTGGGCGCACAGGATATCACCTCTCCTTGGTATACATTCTAACTTAGGGCTGTAGTTAACAAGGCGTAAGCTATGTTCGTCATTGATAACTTATGGTAATAGCAAAGTGTATTTCTGTGCATTTTCGTGTTTGTTGGAGTTTCAGTTCAACAGACGAAAATGAACAGGTGAGATGCGAAAATTGTCAATTTTATGCAAGTGCATAATTATGCCCGCTAATATTTCCTGAGCAATTATGTCCACATAAATAGCCTTAAAAAAATACACAATTTTAGTTTAGGTCTCAGGTGTGCACAACTGACCAGTGTTTTCCCATGTGTTAGTAGACAACAATCATTCTAATACTAGATTATAGAGGGTGTCAAGCAGCTTCATTATTTGAAGCACCTATTATGAATTTAAAAAAAAAAAAAATTAATTATGGAAAAGCCCCTCCTTTTGAGTTTGACTTTTGTTTTGGAAGGTTTTGCCGAATGGAAATAGCGTTTATCGGCTATTACCCATCGTATGGAGGTTTATCTTTCGGCCCCTGTGGTTCCTTAGGTATGAACTTCAACTTTGCGGTTAAGGTCTTTTCTATTGCTGTCATTGTTTCCAAGGCACCTTTCCTAGGCTTTCCAGTATAGGTCTAAGCGGCAGGGTCACGTTACCCGGTATCGGTACATTGGTCCAACCCTAGGTGCAGTAACTTAAATTTTATTTTCCGCTACATGGAATCAGGCACCTGAAAAGGAGGAACTGATTGGTAGCTGAATTTTCTTTAAGCTTTAACGGCTACGTTAAAAAAAAAAAAAAAAAAAAAAACTATCTAACCACCTGTTTACAACTTTTCTTTTCAGTAGTGGGTTGTTTAGGCTTTTCGGTTTTTAGAATGCGCATAAGTTAACGAAAGGTTAAAGTCATACCAGGTATCCAGTTGCCGTGATAGTATGGTTTACTCCCTATTGATTTTCCAATTCCAGGTATCCTCCTTAACTCCGTCCGCTGGCAGGTCCAAAGGGTTTTGATTCTTTAAATTCGTAATGGTACTCCCATCGAAAGGAGGCCGAGGACCCGGCCTCTCGTTAAAACACAGACATGATGTGCTTATAGTAGGGTATGCAGCGAGTGGGGTTTACCAGGCGGGTGAAAAGCATGATGATTTTCAAGCAATCCCTTGCTAGTGTATAACCGGCAGTATTTAGTGATTCTACTTCACCAATGGGTACCAATTTTTCCTGTTATGAGCAAACTGGTTTGGGGTTTTTTGCCCTGAAATTTTTTCAGTTGGGGAACTGGACCTGCGTGACCAAGGCCTAGTGGGACCCACGGTATGAAATGGGTAGTGGTTTAGCGGCAGGTGGGTGGATGTCAGGAGGCCTAATACTCCTGGCCGTTTGTCGATCTTATAAGGTGCCGGGCAGGGTGGTTACGTCCATTGTGGTTTTGATCTTAAAGCTTAGTCACACAGGCTGAAGAAAGGCCTAGGTCTATCTAGCCAAGCCTGTCTTTCCTCACAGTTTTGGGATCTTTTACCCCACCTCTGGTTGGTATGCCTAAGGTGTTAGTGATAACCCTCAGATGAACAGGGATGACGGGGAGCAATTTTTAACCATGAAGATTTTTTCCCATATTTGGCGAGCAATTTTATGGCGGTAAATTGGTGATGGTTGTTTATTGTGGGTGCGCCAGCTGCAGTACCTGGGATGTAAACACCCCTTCCTTCCCCCCCCCAGAACTGGGGTGCTGCTGAAGCTTTGGGGCAAGTGTGTATGAGCGTGGTTCCAATGGGATGGGTTTGGCAACGCAAATGCATTTTGAGGAACGTCCGTACTGAGTTAGTTTTATAAACCGTCACTAGTAGAAGGGCAGGAGGCTACTGACTGGCATATAGGTTAGCGTAACATTACATACGTTTCAGATTTGTGTATTATTAAAAAAAAAAACGCGAGTTCTTGCCAAATCAACCCCAAGGGAAAGGGGGTCTGCTGTTTAAGAGATTTTTGATGGTTTCGAAATTTTTTCCTTTCTGACAATGTTTTCCTTTTTCAGATGTAAGTCGGCCTAGGTTTCAAGCTTATGTCATGCCCATACTTTTCGGGCAGCGGGAAAAGGTGATCCTCGCTCTGGCGGTTGGTCCGTGGTTTCTATTGGCCTGGATGTGATTGGAGAAGTTGCCGGGAGCTGGTTGAGCTGAGTGTGCTACCTGAGGTGTTCAGGATTGGTGAGCCGCCCTCCACAGTTGACTTGGCGACACAAGTAGATGTCACAGATTTGGTCTCCTGCAACCTAGCTGCGCTTCGCCTCGTACCCTCATCCGGTCAGAGATGGTACAACTTTTCCTGTGATTTTCCTAATTTAAGATGGGCAAGGCAGAGGTGATTTTCAGCTCATATTGGAACGTATCCAAGGAAGGATGTGTTACGGGGCTGTCCGTGGTGCACGGGCAACCAGTGCCTACCTAAGTTGATCGTGTAAAATATATATATAAAAAAAAAAATTGGTGTGGTACCGCCAGCTGGAGGTTATTAACTTTGCTGTCCTTATGAGGGAGCGGGTGCATTTTCCATGATGTGGTTTTCGGATGGATTAATGGTGGGAATGTGTGAGGAGATGGTTCAGGTATTGTGGTTTTTGGGGGGGTCGCAGCTTGCTAGCGCTGTGCTGCTCCTTGGCGGAAGGGGTAGGAAAAGTGGTGGTGAAATACCCGCACCGGACGGCCGGTGGCGGAAAATTTCCCAAAACCCCATGGTGTTGGCTGGTAATGCCTAATTTGAAAGCTGCGACCATAATTTATGCCAAAGTAAAAGATGAGAGTGTTTTTTCCCTATGCCTCTCCATAAGTGAAAAATAAAAGTAATTTAATTTATAAAGAACTGTGTGGTGTCTTTCTAGGGGGGAAAAGGTGGTGTTTGGGTCCTGGCAGTCTGAGGGGCACTGCAGCCAAAATTTGAGATGCTGCCACCTGACTGCAGGCCCCCTATGCTAATTTTAGGTGGTTTCTCCCCCTGGAAAGACTGACCAGCTACCCCCCCTCCGGCTCCTGTGGTATGATCTGCTCTGATATAAGTCACTGCGTTGCCCAGCTTCCGGTCTCTTTGTTCCTGGACCCGGACCTGTTTCCCACCCTCCCTCCCTTTTGTTTTATGAGTTTTGTGGAGTGTCTCTGTGTTAAGTCGCAGCAGCGGAAGGGGTAGGAAAAGTGGTGGTGAAATACCCGCACCGGACGGCCGGTGGCGGAAAATTTCCCAAAACCCCATGGTGTTGGCTGGTAATGCCTAATTTGAAAGCTGCGACCATTTATGCCAAAGTAAAAGATGAGAGTGTTTTTTCCCTATGCCTCTCCATAAGTGAAAAATAAAAGTAATTTAATTTATAAAGAACTGTGTGGTGTCTTTCTAGGGGGGAAAAGGTGGTGTTTGGGTCCTGGCAGTCTAATGGCTTAGTAACTATCAGTTTCAGTGTGCAATGCAGGCAGACGTGCTGCAAATATCTGTGCACTACTGGGACTATACAGAAGTCCAATAGCCACGTTTAGGATGCCACTAGGTACACTCAGTGTTTGCTAGTATAATGGCTTAGTTATAATGAGTTGGCGTGTGCAATGCAGGCAGACGTGCTGCAAATATCTGTGCACTAGTGGGACTATACAGAAGTCCAATAGCCACGTTTAGGATGCCACTAGGTACACTCAGTGTTTGCTAGTATAATGGCTTAGTTATAATGAGTTGGAGAGTGCAGAGGACAGGAGTGTACAGTGCCAGGGTTGTGGGGCTCTGGGTAGAGGAATGGAAGCCTGCCTTTCTATTCCCTCCTAATGGGGAAATGCAGCGAGGAAATCCCTGACCTTAGCTACACAGACGCTGTCTCTGTTTTCAGGACCTGTCACCTATGGCTCTGACCCTGCCAGTATGAGCCCTTAAAAGGACTGATAGAAAGTGCTATCCCTAAGCTGTCCAGCGCTGTGTATGGAGCGCATACAGCAGTATCGGCGATAGGACTCAGGACGGAGCTGCGCCAGTGATGTCTGACACCAAGGACGCAGAAGAGATAATGGCGTCCGGACGGGCAGATACTCGTTTTTATAATGCAGGGACATGTGACATGGACATCCTATCACACATGCCGTTGCTTCTCTGGCTAAAAGTCCACTTAGCTGTGTGTGTGTCTGGGATTGGCTGACATGCTGGCCCTCCCCACTACACGCGCGCTTAGGGAAGGAAGACAAGGAAAAAAAAAAAAAAAAAGGCGATCGCCATTATCCATACAGCAGTGATCTGAAGGCGCTGTTCCCGCACGCTATACACTGAAATTTCATAATAGTGTGAGTCACAGAGTGACTTACACTATTACAGCGGAAAGCCAGCTAGGAATTAGCTGTTTTTTTGCTGCTAGAACCGTTCTCGAACGTATCTAGAACTATCGAGCTTTTGCAAAAAAGCTCGAGTTCTAGTTCGATCTAGAACAGCCCCCAAAATCACTCGAGCCGCGAACTGGAGAACCATGAACCTAGAACCGTGCTCAACTCTAGTTAGAACATCGATACTATGTGCCTGTCCGCCACTATTTTTCTCATTGTGTCGTCCTCGTGCTCCGCTATTACGTGTCTGTAAACATCAAACGGACTCTCACCAATGCCATAACAGAGAAGGTCCACTTAACCACAGACACGTGGACAAGCGGAAGTGGACAGGGACGCTACATCTCACTGATGGCACACTGGTTGAACCTGGTGGCGGCTGGTACAGAGTCTGAGCTGGCAACATCCCATATAATTCCCACACCCAGAATAGCGGGGCCCACTTCAATCACAGTTTCAGTAGCCTCCTACACAGCAACAACTCCCTCCTCCTACTGGTCTTCATCTGGCTCCTGTGCATCCTCCTCAGCATCCGCCAGTGTCCAACCGTCGACATCATTCCCCAGCTGGGATCTCTGCAGCACTGCCTCGGCTAAGCGTCAACACGCTCTACTGAAGCTCATCTGTATCAGTGATTAATCGCACACGGCACCTGAGCTTTTGAAAGCAATAACTGAGCAGACAAATGAGTGGCTAAAGCCTTTGGATCTCCGTTCAGGGATGGTAGTGTGCAATAATGGTCATAATCTGGTGGCGGCTTTAAAGCTTGGAAAGCTTGTACACGTTCCTTGTATGTACCACGTTGTAAATTTAGTAGTTCAGCACTTCTGAAGAAATACCCTGGGATACCAGACCTACTTACCAAGGTACGACGTATTAGCGCACATTTCCGCAATTCATCTCCCTCTTTTGCTGGCCTGGCTGTGATGCAGCAGCGCTTACACTTGCCTCGTCACAGACTAATATGTGACCTCCCTACGACATGGAATTCAACCTATCATTTGTTGGCCAGGATCCATGAGTAGCAGAGGGCATTATCCTAATTCCAGCTTGGAACATGCCCGTCAGATGCAGCTGCCAGACATAAGTACTGCCGAGTGGGTGTGGATTGCAGACATTTGTCAGGTCTTGGAGAATTTTGATTACTGTACCAACATTGTGAGCAGTGAGGATGCTGCTATCAGCATTACCATTCCACTGATTTGTTTATTGAAACGCTCTCTGGATGGTCTGACTGACCAAAGTGTTCATGCACCCGAGTTGTTTGTGGATCCAGACTTCACAATGGTTGCTAGTAGTCTACACAACCTCGGCCAACAAGCTCAGGCCACCTTTGCTCAGCATCATGAGGATGAGGATGAGGAGGATGATGAAGAACAGGAATGCTTTGAAGTTGGTAACCAAGGGATTGACAACCCAAGCTTCAGGGCTGTCCAGCATGGATGGCCTGAGGAGGAGCAGGAGGAGGAGAGACAGACTGAGGAGGAGAGGAGGTTTAGGGAGACAGAATGTATTCTTAGCAGTGACACACAAAGGTTTCCAGTTCGGAGACTGGGACACATGGCACAGTTCATGTGACACTGCCTTTCTCATGACTGTCGGCTAGTCCACATTTTGGCAGACAACAAATACTGGTTATGTATCTTCCTTGACCCATGCTACAAAGACAAATTTGCTTCACTACTTGTGGAGGCAAATAAGGATTGTACTACGGAAACATTCAAGAGGGCTGTAGTGGAGCAGTTGATGAAACGATTACCCTCAGATCATGCTGGCATCAGAGGTAGCATGTTATCTCACGCAACAGGATTACAAGAGAGGGCTACGCATAGTAGGAGCAACACAGGCGGGGGACTAATGTGCCAAAACTGATCCATTTTCCAAAAACTGTCAACTGCGAATCAGATACCGGTCAGATACCGGTTGGGGGAACGATGACAAGGAGGGAACAGTTAAGTAAGATGGTGAGGGACTATGTAAGTGACCGTATCAGCGTGCTTTCCGAGTCTACTGTTCCCTTTAACTATTGGGTTTCCAAGCTCAACACTTGGCCAGACCTCGCGTTATACGCTTTGGAAGTGCTAGCTTGCCCTTCTGCGAGTGTGTTGTCTGAGGGTGTTTTCAGCTCTGCGGGGTCAATAATAACGGATAGTCACACACAACTATCCACGGAAAATGCAAACAGTTTGACCATGATCAAAATGAACCATAGATGGATTGCCCCAGAGAATCTCAGGCCGCCTGTTAACAATACCCAATAATAAGTGTAGCCCCAAAATTTGGATTTCTTAAGTTCAAATAAGTTCCATTGTTTCTCATTCAAGACTATTATGTCTTCTATCATTAATGACACCGCATGACTAATGTAACTTTTGTAATGTAACTGTTGCCACGTAATTGTTTGGCCCAATCACCCAGGGCAATATTTTTCAAGCCTTTGTACATTATGCACTGACACAAGCACTGTCAAGGCTACAGTGTCTAGAACAATTGGTCAGGCAGTCTCTATTTGTGTTCTTTATTGATGCTGTGCTCCACGGTGTGTTACACATGGCCCCCTGGAAAACCAGAATTTTTTTTTAGCTTCTTGGCATGTTATGCCCTGTTGCTTATCCTACCAATTTTTTTTTATAATAAGCTGTTGGGAGTACCTACTGATGCAGTGCTCCATAATGTCTGAACCATTATCCCCTGGAGAAACTGAATGTATTAAACTCCTTGGCATGTTATGCCCTATTGCTTATGCTACCAATTTTTTTTTAAAATAAGCTGTTGGGAGCTCTTGGGAGTATCTTGTGATGCTTAGCTACATGATGTCTGAACCACTACACCCTAGGTGAACTGAATGTATTAAACTCCTTGACATGTTATGCCCTGTTGCTTATCCTACCAATTTTTTGAAAAAAAAAACAGTTTGGAGCTGTTGGGAGTAACTTCTGATGCTGTGCTACATGGTCTTGAACCATTACCCCTTGGGGAAATGGAATTTTTTGAAATCCTCGGTGTTAGCTAGTGGAATAAAGCATGAGTTCCAGAGTGAAACAACTGCCACTTCCACGGTGCTGCATGCTTCACAAACTGCGATTTAGGAAGCAGGCGATGATGCCTCCTGCTCCCAACCTGCTTTTGGTCATATGCAATTGTGAAGCCCCACAGGTGTTGTGTCGGTGCATTACCTTCAGGGACTCCACTCGGCTGGATCTCCGTCACTGGTAGGAAATCTTCTGTTTGATCGTGACGCCACTCTCAGTATTGCGGTCAGTGGGGACCGCCACTGCAGGTTAGGGGTGCCTGGGGCTGATGATATGTGCAGTCAGATGTAGTAGCCTCCTGAGAGTGAGGCAAGCCCCAGGGCCCTGTGTAGATGCGTAGTACTACAAGTCGCAGAATGACTCACACAGGCAGAACTGTCTTTCAAGGGCTTTACTCACATTTGATGGCAGGGTGAGTAGCCCGGGCGTAGCTGAGATGAACCAGGTGGGAACCAGGTATCCTTCAGGCTGACTTTATGAGGGTGACTACCAACTCGCCTTCCTTAGCCCTTGGTGGTTTGGGGTGACCCCGACTTTTAGTCCCTATGGGGGTCACCCAGGGAAGTTGCTGAAGCCTCACTCCCCTTCGTTTGCCGTGTGCTTGTTGCCTGGGCCAGATCACTCCAGCTGCTTGCCTCCTGTGAACTGTGGGCCCTAACTGTGGCTACGTGGCTGCGGCTTTTAGTTGTTGTGGTGTGGGCTTTGAGGGCCCCACACCGGCAGGTTTAGCAAAAGAAAGCTGGATCTATCTCCGCTTCGGGATCTGCCGCCCGTTTGGGCCTGGTACTCTCTAGCAGTCTCCTTACTTCCCACTCCGTTGCTCTCTCTTTAGCTGAAGATGGATTTCGGGTAGCACTCCTAGTTGACCGTTCTCCCCCGTCAGTAGCCACTGCGCGGGCGCTGTTAGACAGCAACAGCCCCACAGGTCTGCTCCTCACTGAGCCCTATGGAGTTCTGCTCTAACTGACTCACTGCCCCTCCTCTCCTGTTCTTGCCTACGCCACCTAGCAACCAGATTCTCTTACCACACCCCTTGAGAGGAGATGGAGGCTTTTGGCCCCCTCCACTATTCCAGTGAAGGTCAAGGCTTTTCCCCCTCCTGGGATCCCCAGGGGTCCTCTCATGGGTACATGTGTGAGACCTGATCACTATGCGCCTGTGTTCCACACCCCGGTCAGCCTTCTGGATTACCTGTATTGTACTGTCCCCAGCATGGGTGCAGTACTCAGTGGTGCCTGACCAGGTCAGGGGCGCCACATTCCCCCTTAGTTATCACCAGCACGTCCTCGGGCTGCAAGACAACATTTTAAAATGCATAAAACATTAAAACATGAAAAACATTTTTAAAAGCACCAGGTACCATACATCACCACCCTCCACCCACAAGTCCGTTAACCCACCCAAAACCCTCTCACGTTGGCCGCGGCTTCAGCCACTTCTGGCAGGATGTAGAGGCGGCTTACATGGGCTGGTGGTTTCAGGGTATACCTGGCCTGGTGGATCCGCGCCTTCAGCCTCTTCTGGCAGGATGCAGAGGCGGCCTCCACAGTTGGTGCTGACCAGGTACCCTCTTTGTGGTGGAGAGCCAGGCCCCATAAACAGGCATGCTCTCTGGTCGCAGGTGAGCCAAGGCCCTATATACGGACGGGCTCCTCCTGGTTGCAGACGAGCCAAGCCCCTAAACAGGCTGACTCTGGTGGTGGTGGTGCCCTCTGGTGTAACTATTTACACTGCGAGAGTTTGTGGCTATAGCCAGTTCATAGCCTTAAGGTTTATTTCTCACAATAGTTTTTGTGGGCACATTCTTGAACTTTAAAACGTTGCAAAACAAACTTTCCAAACTGGTCAAAACTTGCTGTACTTTACTTAAACTTAGGCGGATTCCTCTTCACCAGGGCTTGGGCCTGTAGGGCTGCGGCACCTGTTGGTTTCTTGACCTTTTTCCTCATCTGTAGTGGTCTCATCATTAGGTCTTTGGTCTTTTCTTTCTTTATGGCTGTCTTTCCTTTCTTCTTTGGGACATGGCACTACATCTAAGGCATACCAGCCTCTTTCTCCCTGATGCATAGTGAACTGTACTGAGTCTCCCATTTTTAAGTTTCTGCCAGGGTGTCCTCTGGGCAAGTGGGCTCTCACATCCCTCCTATTAACGAAAATGCCCTCTTTCATACCCGGTGCCACAATAAAGCCGTATCCGCTTTTCAAGTTAAAGTCTTCCACAACTCCTCTACAAAGGGGTACTCTGACCTGTGCTTGGGCTCTTCTCAGGAACCTTTTTTCTTGTAGGTCTCTGGCCGTGACTTCCCTCTGCTCTGGGGATGGCGGTGCAGGGGAAAACTGAGTTCTGCTGCGGCGCTGTGTCTTGCGGGCTGGATTCTGCGAAGTGCAGCTTACAAGCTCCCAGGTAGGGCGGTTGGGCAGGTCTTCTTCGTCAGCAGGAGGTGTCAGGTCTTCCTCGTCCCAGCGGGAATATGGCAGCATCTCCGGCTCTGGGACTAGCACTGCTGCTGGCTCCGGGGGCAACTCCTCAGCTTCTTGCCCTCCTCTCCCCCTTAGTTCTTCGCTGCACTCTGGTCGTGGCAGCGCTAGGGATGAGTGTTCCTCAGCTGGCCCAGGCGGTGGACTCTTCAGCGTGGTTGCTGCAGGGGTTGCCTTAGGGGTGTGCGGAGGGAGCATGTACTGGTCCACCATCTCCTGTGGAAACTTGGCCTCCATGTCAGCCTTCAGCTGCCAGTATGCGGAGTCTTCACCTATCAGGGATTTCCTAGTAGGGACTTCCTTAGGCTCGGGAGCGGTGTCTGCTCTGGCCTTGCAGGCCGGGGTAAATGGTGATGCAATCTCTTGGCGGGCCGCGCCCTGTATGGCGGCGGCCTGGTCTTGGCGGGCCGCGCCTGGCATGGCGGCGGCCTGGTCTTGGCGGGCCGCGCCTGGCATGGCGGCGGCCTGGTCTTGGCGGGCCGCGCCTGGCATGGCGGCGGCCTGGTCTTGGCGGGCCGCGCCTGGCATGGCGGCGGCCTGGATCAGTGTCGCTGTTGCAGGGGGCTCTGTGCAGGCTGGGCTGGACGTCGCTGCAGCAGTCTGGGCTTGGCGGGCCGCGCCTGGCGTGGCTGCGGCCTGGTTCAGCACCTCACTTGCGGCGCGGACGAGCGTTGCTGCGGCGGTGGGGTCTCGGCGGGCCGGGCCTAGCAGGGCGGCGGCCTGGGTCAGCGTTACGCCTGCGACGCGGATGAGGGTCGCGGTGGCAGCCGGTTCTTTGCGGGCCGGACTGGGCGTTGCTGCAGGGACCGGGTCTTGGTGGGCCGAGCAGGGCATCGCTGCGGCCGCTGGGGCTTGGAAGGCCGCACCTGGCGTGGCTGCGGCCTGCTTCAGCGTCGCCGCACCGGACGCCTCTTCGGGGACCGCGGGCGTGGCAGCAGGGGTCGGGGCACTTGCGCTAGCCGGGGCATCACTCGACTCACCCACCGGTGGCAGCATCGGGGTCTGCGTCATCGCCGTCCTGTCTGGCACTCGGCGCGCGGCTCTCCTTTCATAGGCCCGAACCGCCGCGGTCATCTCCAGCATTTCCATTCGTTCTTCCCGGATCTGCTCCACAACCCGGTTCTCCAGTCGGTCGCAGAACTGGGCCAGCTCCCGATACCACCAGGCAGCGGAGCCTGGTTCTGGGTTCCTGCGGTCAGACGCCATTTCTTCTGCGCCGTCTTCTGCACGATCTCCCAGCCGTGGACTCGCCGTTGCCTCTGATAGCAAGCTGTTCAGTTTCTGCTCTGCCTCTTTCAGCAGCTCCTCTCCCAGCAGCAGGCTTGTGGCTCTCTTTCCTTCCCGCCGTCTCTGGACGCTTCCACTCTCATAGCTGGCAAGGTCAGAACTCTGCAGGGGATCTCTGGGTAGCCACACCTCTTCGTGGGCGGTAACTTCTCCCAGCGCGGGCTGCTGTTGTTTTTCAGCGCGCTTTTCATGGTGGCAATATGGCGGCGCTTCTCATTTTTCAAGCGGACCGCCCAGGCACATGGTCACCTGTCTCAACAGGTCTAGTCCTTATCCTGTTCGTGACGCCAGATGTGAAGCCCCACAGGTGTTGTGTCGGTGCATTACCTTCAGGGACTCCACTCGGCTGGATCTCCGTCACTGGTAGGAAATCTTCTGTTTGATCGTGACGCCACTCTCAGTATTGCGGTCAGTGGGGACCGCCACTGCAGGTTAGGGGTGCCTGGGGCTGATGATATGTGCAGTCAGATGTAGTAGCCTCCTGAGAGTGAGGCAAGCCCCAGGGCCCTGTGTAGATGCGTAGTACTACAAGTCGCAGAATGACTCACACAGGCAGAACTGTCTTTCAAGGGCTTTACTCACATTTGATGGCAGGGTGAGTAGCCCGGGCGTAGCTGAGATGAACCAGGTGGGAACCAGGTATCCTTCAGGCTGACTTTATGAGGGTGACTACCAACTCGCCTTCCTTAGCCCTTGGTGGTTTGGGGTGACCCCGACTTTTAGTCCCTATGGGGGTCACCCAGGGAAGTTGCTGAAGCCTCACTCCCCTTCGTTTGCCGTGTGCTTGTTGCCTGGGCCAGATCACTCCAGCTGCTTGCCTCCTGTGAACTGTGGGCCCTAACTGTGGCTACGTGGCTGCGGCTTTTAGTTGTTGTGGTGTGGGCTTTGAGGGCCCCACACCGGCAGGTTTAGCAAAAGAAAGCTGGATCTATCTCCGCTTCGGGATCTGCCGCCCGTTTGGGCCTGGTACTCTCTAGCAGTCTCCTTACTTCCCACTCCGTTGCTCTCTCTTTAGCTGAAGATGGATTTCGGGTAGCACTCCTAGTTGACCGTTCTCCCCCGTCAGTAGCCACTGCGCGGGCGCTGTTAGACAGCAACAGCCCCACAGGTCTGCTCCTCACTGAGCCCTATGGAGTTCTGCTCTAACTGACTCACTGCCCCTCCTCTCCTGTTCTTGCCTACGCCACCTAGCAACCAGATTCTCTTACCACACCCCTTGAGAGGAGATGGAGGCTTTTGGCCCCCTCCACTATTCCAGTGAAGGTCAAGGCTTTTCCCCCTCCTGGGATCCCCAGGGGTCCTCTCATGGGTACATGTGTGAGACCTGATCACTATGCGCCTGTGTTCCACACCCCGGTCAGCCTTCTGGATTACCTGTATTGTACTGTCCCCAGCATGGGTGCAGTACTCAGTGGTGCCTGACCAGGTCAGGGGCGCCACACAATCATCATCAACGACATCAGCTTTGATGTCCCAGCGTGGCATTCATTTGTCCATAAAACATAAATATCTGAATCATTTGAATATAATTTGAATAGAGGGTCGGTGGTGTTGGAACCGGTGGTGTTGGTGGAGGAGGAGGGCAAGGCCAACACCCAAATGGCCACATTGGCAATAGCACTGTAAAGTGTCATGGAGTACGTCTTCCAACTTTCACACTAATTATATAGGGGACGCAGAAAACTACAAATGGCTGCCGTTCCTCCCCAATGTATGTTACAGGGCCCACCTGGGAGCCCTAAGAAGTCTGAGATATGAGGACAGCCAGTGGCCCTTTCTACATTTGTATAGAGGGCCACTGGAGCCGGTGGTGCTAGTGGAGGAGTAGGAGGGAGGCAAGGTCAACATCCCAACGGGCACATTGTAGCTGACCTTTTAAAGTGCTGTAAAATTTGTCCCAAAAAAGGAGGTGTGAGACAGACACCAATATAATGTATAAGTTACAGCCCTTTCTAATCGAAATAGAAGGAAAAATGTAAAAACACGAAACGTGTGAACATATGCTAAAGTGTTTTTTCTTGGAGGTCGGGGCTGGATTTGACGTTAGCATGGTATTCAAAGACACCAGAAATGCAGTCAAGCACCTTCTACAGACTGTGGCCATACTGTTTCAGCCTTTTCTCATCAATTTCAGCCTTTTCCTCAGTCACCACAGGTCATCGACAGGTCCAACATAAAATTATTCTAGTTTCCCTTAGACTTACATTGGAGGTCAAATATTCGCGAATACTCAAATAGCGGCGAGGTATTCGCCGGATATCCGTCGAACCGAATATTAGGGTATTCTATCATCCCTAGTCCTTATAGATCTCAATACCTTGGTGTGATTGTCTGAGTTTGTACACCTGGAGATAGGGTGTTGTTTCATTACTCTTGTTTTTTAGAAACTGTCACCTGGAGATGGATTAACTTACTCATAAAACTATGGCTTATTGCGGGCCAATTAATATATTTATGTTATTACATGCTTCTTGTGCTGCTGCATACAGGGGCATGCATCTAACAACATATTCGGAACATTCTCGCCCATTTATTTTAACTACCTCAGTCCTGTTTCAATTACCGCGCTCATGCAGAAGTATCTTCTAGTTTACTTGAGATCTGCGCATGCGCATAACCGGGACTTGGCATTCTGAAGCTTTTTGATCACTACGTAACTCCATCCTCCTGCATTGCGCAGGCGCGAACATAGCACCCCACAGGGACGACCGCACTCAGCTTACTGCTGCACAGGTGTATGTGTTCACCGTATTATGCTTGTATATATATACTCCTTTGTTTTGTGCTTGCTTCATTCTTCCCTGATGAAGCCGCTCTGGCGGCGATACGCATCAGGTCGCCCACTCTGAGCGGTATTCTCTGCCTTCCCATTCACATATGATGTGTGACAGATTGACCCTGTGTCCTTTTTGGTGACCACCTTGTTTATATGTATTTGAATCTAGCATGCACTTTTCAGGCTCATTTTTTCCCATCTGGGCTGTGCATTTATATTTAGGATTTATCAACACTAAATATACAGGCATTTTGTAACGGTGTTACATCTAGAGATGAGCCAGCCTCTAGAGGCTCGAGTTCGGTTCGGTTCGTCGAACGGAGGCCGCGTTCGAGTTCGGTTTGGCGAGCCGTTCGACGAACCTCTCAAACCCCATTGAAAACAATGGGAGGCAATCACAAACACATAAAAACACATTATACATGTACACATACAGTTAATAAACATTGCCATAACACTTACAGGTCCTCGCGATGCGTCCTGCACTCTGTCTCATGCCGCTTTTCCTTCCAATAATCACTGCGTCCTCCCGGTAACCAGCACTGATGATAGGACCTTCTGTGACGTCAAAATAGCCATGTGACCAGTCACGTGTCTATTATCTCATTAGCTACAGACTGGTCACATGACTATGACGTCATGCTAGGTCCTGTCAGTACATCTCTCCGGTAAGCGGTTCTCGTTTGATCATGTCCTTTTACCGGCGAGATGCTCTGGCACATGATGTGCTTCCCCGACCATGCATGTCGGCGCTCTTTACAGAGTCAGCCCACATGCAGGGACTAGCTGTTACAGCCGGTAAATAGCGGCACGGGGAATCACGTGATCGGAGCTCCGTTGCTATGGTAACCCGTCTGTCAGCGGTGACGTCACTGCTTACAGCCGGCAGCCTGTGGTCACTCTCACTGAGTGATTTCTGCACGGAGCAGCAGCGTCTTCTTCCCATGCAGTGCTGCTGATGTAGCAGAGCTGTATGGGTTGAAGGAGAAAGAAGACAGAAGATCATGGATCGTGGAGGGGTGACAGGGAGTAATAAACATGGAGTCTCTAAGTGTGTCTGTGTATTTGTGGCACCCCTGACCTGGTCAGGCACCACTGAGTACTGCACCCTTGCTGGGGGCAGTGCAATACAGGTAATCCAGAAGGCTGACCGAGGTGTGACTACACAGGCGCATAGTGATCAGGTCTCACACATCTACCTTTGGGAGGACCCCTGGGGAATCCAGGAGGGAGCGTAGATTCCATCTCCACTCAAGGGGTGTGGTAGAGAGCCTGGTTGCTAGGTGGCATAGGGAAGAACAGGAGAGGAGGAGTAGTGAGCCAGTTAGGGAGTGCAGCTCAGGGAGAGCAGACGCATGCAGCAGACCCTGGAGTCTGTCACAAGCTGACAACGTACGTGCAGTGACTACTGACGGGGGAGATTGGTCCCCTGGTATTGCCACCCGAAATCCACCCAAGGCTAGAGAGAGCAAAGTGGTGGCAGAGTAAGGGGACTGCCAGGGAGGTACCAGGCCCGCAAGGGTAACAGGTCCCAGTGCAGAGATTCATCCAGTTTTCTCCTGCCAAACCTGCCGGTGGGGGCCCTTCAGACCCACACCATACCACCACAGAGTCCGCAGCCACGTAGCAAAGAGCGGGCCCATAGTTCACAGGAGGCAAGCAGCCGGAGTGACCTGGTCCAGGCTACAAGCAAACGGGCCAAAAGAAGGGGAGAGAGGCATCAGCAACTTCCCTGGGCGACCCCAGCAGGACTTCAAGTAGAGGCCACCCCAAAACACACAGGGCTAGGAAGGTGAGTTGGTAGTCACCCTCATCAGCCAGCCGGAAGGATACCTGGTTCCAGCCTGGTTCATCCCAGCTACGCCTGGGTTACTCATCCTGCCATCAACTGTGAGTAAAAACCCTGAAAGACTGCCTGGACTGTGTTTGACTCATTCTGCGCCTTGTAGTTCCACACACTTACACAGGGCCCTGGGGCTTGCCTCACTCTCGGGAGGCTATTACAACTGACTGCACCCACCATCAGCCCCAGGCACCCCTTAATCTGCAGTGGCGGTCACCCTGACCGCAATACCGAGAGTGGCGTCACGAAAATTCTAAAGAGAAGGTTCCCTACCTGTGACCAGACCGTCCCTCCACGTGGAGTCTCTGAAGGTAATGCACCAACACAACACCTGTGGGGCTTCACATCTGGCGTCACGAGCAGGATAAGGACTAGACCTGTACAGACAGGTGACAATGTGCCTGGGCGGTCCGCTTATAAAGTTTGAATCGCCGCCATATTGCCACCATGAAAAGCGCGCCAAAGAACAACAGGAGCCCATGCTAGGAGAAGTTACCACCCATGAAGAGGTGTGGCTAGTTACAGAGAGAGATCCCCTGCAGCGTACTGACCTCGGGTGTGATGGAAGAAGCTCTGACCTTACCCGGAGGTGAAGTACAAGGCCGGTGGAAGAAGAAGGAGAAAGCAAAAGTTTGCTATTAAAAGAAAAGCTGCAAGAGGAAGTCACAAGCCTGCTGCTGAGAGAAGATCGTGCAGAGAGGATGGCGTTCACACGCAGCGATCCAGAGCTGGGCTCCGCTGCCTGGTGGGACTGGGAGCTGGACCAGTGGTGTGAAAAGCTGGAAGCTCGAGTGATGCAGCAGATCTGGGAAGGACGCACAGAGCTCAGAAAGATGGCTAGATTCGCCTGGGCCCATGAGAAGTGGACGGCGAGGCAAGCGACGCGCGGAGCAGCGGCTGCCCGGACACCGGAGATGCCGCCAAAGGGTGAGTCAGCTGATGCCCCTGCCTGCACGAGTGCCCCAACCCCCGCTGCCATGCCCGTGGTCCCCAGAGAGACGCCCGGTGCAGCGATGCCGACCCAGGCCGCAGCAACGCCAGGTGTGGCCCGCCAAGCCCAGGCCGCCGCCATGCCAGGCCGGGCCCGACAAGATCCCACTGCAGCAGCAACGCTCATCCACGCCGCAGGAGTGACGCTGACCCAGGTCGCCGCCATGCTAGGCCCAGCTCGCCAAGACCAGGCCGCAGCCATGCCAGGCTCGGCCCGCCAAGCCCAGGCCGCCGCCATGCCAGGCTCGGCCCGCCAAGAGCAGGCCGCCGCCATGCTAGGCCCGGCCTGCCAAGACCAGGCCGCAGCCATGCTGGGAGCGGCCCGCCAAGACCAGGCCGCCGCCATGCCAGGCTCAGCCCGCCAAGACCAGGCCGCCGCCATGCCAGGCTCGGCCCGCCAAGACCAGGCTGCCGCCACGCAGGGCATGGCCCACCAAGACCAGGCCGCAAGGTCATCTACCCTGGCCTGTAAGGCCAGAGCAGACGCCACTCCCCAGCCCAAGGAAGTGGATCTCCCATCCCCACCGGGAGAGGACCCCGAATACCTGAGGCTTAAGGCTGATCTGGAGGCTCATTTACCAAAGGAGATGGTGGACCGGTATCTGCTCCCTCCGCGTTCCCACAAGAAGACTCCAGTAACATCCACGATGAAGAGTCCACCGCCCTGGCCTGCTGATGAGGACCCATCCCCAGCGCTACAACAGGAGGAGTGCTCAAGAGCACTAAGGGGGAGGAGAGGCCCAGAGCCAGAGATGCTGCCATACTCCCGCTGGGATGAAGAGAGACCAACACCCTCTGCTGATGAAGAGCTGACAGTACTGGCCACAAGCATGTATGTAACCTGGGAGCCTGCAGTACAGAAGAGCCCCACAACCAGAGCTCAGCGCCGCGCTCGTGCAAGATCAGCTGCCACACAACAGTCCCCAGACCGGTATGAAGTAACAGCCAGGGACTTGGATTAGAAGCAATCTTTAAGGAGAGCTAAATCTCAGGTCAGAGGTCCTCTTTGCTGTGGAGTTGTGGAAGAGTTCAGCTTGAAAAGTGGATTCGGCTTCATAGTCGCACCTGGTATCAGAGAAGGAATCTTTGTCAGCCGGAGAGATGTGAGAGCCCACTTGCCAAGAGGACATCCAGGAAGAAACTTGCAGATGGGAGATCTAGTGGAATTCACTAAGCATCAAGGAGAACGTTGATGGTACGCATTAGATGTAACACCATGTCCCAGAAATCCATATTGTAGCCCAGCAGTTTCCACTCAGCCTACCCCAAAGTCAAAGGAAACAACAACAACAACAAAAGCAATAGAACAAGACAACGAAAGAGAAACAGAGAATGACAGGTGCCGCAGCCCTACAGGCCCAAGCCCTGGTGAGGAGGAATCCGTGTAAAGCGAAGTAAAGAAATAAAGTAAAGTACAGCAAGTTACAAGTTACAGTTCTGCAACGTTCACAAGTTTAAGCATGTGCCCACTTGAACTAATGTGAGAAATTGCCACTTTGCACCAGGTTTTGTGCACTTTATCTACGGACCATAGGCTATGAACTGGCTATAGCCACAAACTCTCGCAGTGTATATAGTTACCCCAGAGGTACCACCACCAGAGCCAGCCTGTTTAGGATCTGGCTCGCCTGTGACCAGGGAGCATGCCTGTTTATGGGGCCTGGGTCTCCACCACAAAGAGGGTACCTGGTCAGCACCAACTGTGGAGTCGGCCTCTACATCCTGCCAGAAGAGGCTGAAGACGCGGCTCCACCAGGCCAGGTATACCCTGAAACCACCAGACCACGAAAGCCGCCTCTACATCCTGCCAGAAGTGGCTGAAGGCAAAGCCAATGGGAGAGGAAGATTGGAGGAAAGGTCCGAGGAAGCGGATGGCCCAGACCTCGTTGCTAAAAGAACCGGTAACCTGCTTCCTGAGAGGGTTTTTGGTGGGTTAACGGACTTGTGGGTGGAGGGTGGTAATGTATGGTACCTGGTGGTTTTAAAATGTTTTAAATGTTTTTACCTGTTTTATGCATTTTAAAATGTTGTCTTGCAGCCTGAGGACGTGCTGGTGATAACTAAGGGGGAATGTGGCGCCCCTGACCTGTCAGGCACCACTGAGTACTGCACCAATGCTGGGGGCAGTGCAATACAGGTAATCCAGAAGGCTGACCAAGGTGTGACTACACAGGCGCATAGTGATCAGGTCTCACACATCTACCTTTGGGAGGACCCCTGGGGAATCCAGGAGGGGGCGTGGCCTCCATCTCCACTCAAGGGGTGTGGTAGAGAGCCTGGTTGCTAGGTGACGTAGGCAAGAACAGGAGAGGAGGAGTAGTGAGCCAGTTAGGGAGTGCAGCTCAGGGAGAGCAGACGCATGCAGCAGACCCTGGAGTCTGTCACAAGCTGACAACGTACGCGCAGTGACTACCGATGGAGGAGATCGGTCACCTGGTAGTGCCACCCGAAATCCACCCAAGGCTAGCGAGAGCAAAGTGGTGGCAGAGTAAGGGGACTGCCAGGGAGGTACCAGGCCCACAAGGGTAACAGGTCCCAGTGCAGAGATATATCCAGTTTTCTCCTGCCAAACCTGCCGGTGGGGGCCCTTCAGACCCACACCATACCACCACAGAGTCCGCAGCCACGTAGCAAAGAGCGGGCCCATAGTTCATAGGAGGCAAGCAGCCAGAGTGACCTGGTCCAGGCTACAAGCAAACGGGCCAAAAGAAGGGGAGAGAGGCATCAGCAACTTCCCTGGGCGACCCCAGCAGGACTTCAAGTAGGGGTCACCCCAAAACACACAGGGCTAGGAAGGCGAGTTGGTAGTCACTCTCATCAGCCAGCCGGAAGGATACCTGGTTCCAGCCTGGTTCATCCCAGCTATGCCCGGGTTACTCACCCTGCCATCAACTGTGAGTAAAAACCCTGAAAGACTGCCTGGACTGTGTTTGAGTCATTCTGCGCCTTGTGGCTCCACACACTTACACAGGGCCCTGGGGCTTGCCTCACTCTCGGGAGGCTACTACAACTGACTGCACCCACCATCAGCCCCAGGCACCCCTTAATATGCAGTGGCAGTCACCCTGACCGCAATACCGAGAATGGCGTCACAAAAATCCTAAAGAGAAGGTTCCCTACCTGTGACCAGACCGTCACTCCACGTGGAGTCCCTGAAGGTAATACACCGACACAACACTTGTGGGGCTTCACATATTTATTTCTAATAAAGTATTTTTTCTCTGTGTCGTGTGTTTTTTTTAACCCTTTATTGGAGATTCTTAATGGCCGGGTCAAACTTGCCTGACATTAAGAATCTCTGACTTAATACTAGCTAGTAAAACAAAGCTTGTATTAACTCATATTTACCCAGCAAGCCACCCGTCACCAGGGCAGCTGGAAGAGTTGGATACAGCGCCAGATGATGGCGCTTCTATGAAAGCGCCATTTTATGGAGCGGCTACGGACTGCAATTCGCAGCAGAGGGGCCCAGAAAGCTCGGGCTAACCTGTGCTGCGGATTCCAATCCCCAGCTGCCTAGTTGTACCCGGCTGGACACAAAAATGTCGGTTTTTTTTTAATTATTCCATGAAATTCATGAAATAATTAAAAAAGGGCTTTCCTATATTTTTAGTTCCCAGCCAGGTACAAATAGGCAGCTGGGGTTTGGGGGTAGCCGTACCTGCCTGCTTTACCTGGCTAGCATACAAAAACATGGCGAAGCTCACGTCATTTATTTTTTTTAGTTTTTTAGCAAAAAAAATAAAAAATGCTTCCCTGGATTTTCCATTGCCAGTGAAGGTAACACCAAGCAGTGGGGGTTAGCAGCCAGTAGCTGCTTGGATTACCCTTAGCTAGCAATACAAAAAATGCAGCGGAAGCCCATATTATTTTTTTTAATTATTTATTTAAATAACTAAAAAAAAAAATGGGCTTCCCTGTATTTTGATTGCCTGACATCACAGTACTGGAAAAATAAATAATTAAAACAAATGGCGTACGGGCTGCCACCCCCATCTGCCTGGCATTACCTTGGCTGGCAAATCAAAATGCAAGGAAGCCCATTAATTTTTTTTATTTAAAAAAATAGTTTAAAAAAAAAATGACGTGGGGTCCCCCCATTTTTGATAGCCAGCTAGGGTAAAGCAGACGGCTGTAGCCTGAAAACCACAGCTGGCAGCTTTACCGTGGTTGGTGATCCAATGTGGAGGTCACCCCAGGGTCTTTTTTATAATTATTTTATAAATAATAATTTAAAAAAAAGTAGGGTCCCCCCCAAATTGGATCACCAGCCAAGGTAAAGCGGACAGCTGTGGTCTGGTATTCTCAGGGTGGGAAGGTCCATAGTTATTGGCCCTTCAAAGCCTAAAAAAAGCAGGCCGCAGGCGCCCCAGAAGTGGCGCATCCACTAGATGCGCCAATCCTGGCGCTTCACCCCAGCTCATCCCGTGCTCTGATGCAGTGGCAAACGGTGTAATAAATGGGGTTGATACTAGCCCAGCAGTTTGTGATGTCTTGGCATCTATCAGATGCCCGACATCACAAACTCTCAGTACTAACAAAAAAATAGACAAAAAAAATGTATTTGAAAAAAACACTCCCGAAAACATTCCCTCTTTCACCAATTTATTGTAAGAAAAAAATTAAGGGGGTCCCACGACGACTCTGGACCGTCTAGAATATGGGGGGACACGCTCAGGGAATGCATCCCCCATTTTCTAGGAGTGCAGACCCTCCATGTCAGGAGTGTGGGTGCAATGAATCTGCACCCACTCTCCCTGGGTCCACAGCAGCAGATTCCATGTCGTAACTGTTGCTACCAAAGCTGCAATGCCCTGCTCATGAGGTAAGGGCATGCCTAATCAGGAGAACTATTCTACATTTCCAAATATTGGTATTTGCTATTCCACCTACTATATATTGGGGATAGGATCTTGGAGATGGAATACCCCTTTAAGTCCAGTTATCCAGCTGAATGAATAGTAAACAACAGAGCTCGCTATTTAATGTGTTTTCTTGTGGCGTATAAAGGACTCTCATGTTTGGTAGTCGTTCAGCAGGGCAACTATAAAATCAAATACCTCCATTTGGAAATGTAGTATAGCTCTCCTGATCAGCTATGTTTCTTACCTCATGAGCAGCACATTGCAGTAGCTTACAGATGCATGGTTACCGCCACTCACTGTGACTGAAGACAAGAAGCTGAGCTGACAGCCGCTCTGTGCATGCGTCAGCATCTTTTGTGAAGGAGGGGGCCGCAGGGGATCAACGCTGCACAGGTACCATGGGACACCGGGGAACACCGGTGGGGTTATAGGGGGTGACCTGGCAGGGCCTGGGAAGGAGTTTTCTGTCGCATGTGTCATGGCACATGCGACAGAAATCAGAGGAGTAGGGTGAATGCGGCTGGCGCGCTGCTGTGCGCGCGGCCATCTTGGATTTACGGGAGGGGGTCAGGGGGGGGGCACTTTGGCCACACCGGGGGACCGGAGGGGAATGGGGAGATTTATCTCCCATCTGAGATGTTTGTTCATGCCAGATGGGAGATAAATAATGTTTTACCGGCGCTGTCATTTACTTTAACGTGATCGTTAGTATACGGTGTATACTGGTGATCACGTGAGCGGGGACCAGAAAAACCAGGCTGAATCATGATCTCCAGGGTCCCAGCTACTCCCTGAAACCCCGGAGATTTTCTGATGCTGGGGGGCGCTATTCACTTATTTCTGCCTGCTGTTTATAAACGGCAGATCAGAATAAGGCTACATTCACACGACCGATCCGTTTTTGCGCTCCACAAAAAACAGTCCATTTTTTTCACGGGTGCATCCGTAGGGCATCCGTTTCCGTTCCGTATATGGTCCGTATGTCATCCGTTTGTCATCCGTGTGCCTTCCGTTTTTTTGCGTACTGCAAAAAAACTGAAGGAGGGAAAATACATAAATTTACCCAGGATCCATAGCTTCAACCTACATGAGGCGGTCACATGTTCACTCCAGTGCCATTTTCTACTGCTTTTCACAGCGTAGAGCGATCTGGTGATTTTCCTGTGCTTGTACACTTCATAACAGTCTTTTCTGTCATTATAATGGCAGAAAGACACATAATGTCCCACTCTCCTGCATTTTGTAATTTTGCACCCTTTGGTGCCTTTGTATGGACCCGTGAAAGCGCCCCTAGAGGTGCGAAACGGTACCGTCGTCCTCGTGCTCCCCTCCCTCCACTCCCTCATGTCTGTTACACCTGTCAGCATCGAAAAATAAAGCTGTCTGAAGCTACCTGCAGGGTGCTGCCCGCTCTTTTATTTTCTATGCTTTGGTGCCTTTCATGTGGCACTAAGGGGTGCTTAACCTTGTATTTAGCCAAAAAAATAAATACATTAAAAAAAAAAATGGGTGGGTTTCCCCCTATTTTTGATAGCCAGCTAGGGTAAAGCACACGGCTGCAGACCACAGCTGGCAGCTTCACCTTGGCTGGTAATCCAAAACTGAGGGGACCCCACGCTGTATTTTAAATTAAATAAATAATTTTAAAAAAAAAAACACGTGGGGGTCCCCCCAAAATTGGATCACCAGCCAAGGTAAAGCAGACAGCTGGGGTCTGATATTCTCAGACTAGGGAGGTCCATGGTTATTGGATTCTTCCCAGTCTAAAAATAGCAGACCGCAGCCGTCCCAGAAGTGGCGCATCTATCAGATGCGTCAATCCTGGTGCTTCGCTCCAGCTCATCCCGTTGCCCTGGTGCGGTGGCAAACGGGGTAATATATGGGGTTAATACCAGATGTGTAATGTCATCTGGCATCAAGCCCTGGGGTTCGTGATGTCAGGCGTCTATTAGATACCTGACATTACTAAACCAGTCAGTAATAAAAAAAAATAGACGACATTCACATTTTTATTTGAAAAAACACTCCCCAAAACATTCCCTCTTTCACCAATCTATTAGAAAGAAAAACAAATCCAGGTCTGGTGTAATCCAATAAGCGGGTCCCATGACGATCCATACCATAGTCAATGTCCCAGTCAATGAAGAACAGAATGTTCCATATTGGCTGGGAGAGCAATGCAGTGACCTGAGCTAACATCAATAGGTCAGCCCAGGTCACTGCAGGGGATGACAAGTGCTGCTGTCAGGAGGATAGCGAGGTACATTACCTGCAGTGATCGCTGCACTCCTGATAGCAGAGTTGTCACTGCAGGGCATGACAAGTGCTGCTGTCAGGAGGATAGCGAGGTACATTACCTGCGGTGATCACTGCACTCCTGATAGCAGAGCTGTCACTTCAGGGCATGACAAGTGCTGCTGTCAGGAGGATAGGGAGGTACATTACCTGCGGTGATCGCTGCACTTCTGATAGCAGAGCTGTCACTGAGTTCAATCACCGCCGCCTTCACAAACCAAGTATCGCGAGCAGCCCATGACATCATCGCTAGTCACAGTCTCGGGTCGGCAGCGAGAGGAGATGTGACAAGCGGCGGCCATGGAGGACAGGGACAGCGCTGACATCAGGAGGGCATGACTTAATCACCGCAGGTAAGGCTAGGTTCACATTTCCATTGTTTTTCATCAGTCACATGCGTTGCTTGACGCTTGTGACTGATGCGTTGTACAACGGATGAGAAGAATAGAATTCATTGTCGGACTCCGTTGTAAAAAGAGAGAACGATCAGCTGATCGCTCTCATTAGCTGGCCGGCTTTTGAGAACAAACAGATGATCTCCCAGTGGCCGGCTAATGAGAGCGATCAGCAGATCGCTCACAGCAGTCGGCCGCCGAGAATGTGTGCGGGCGGCGGAGTGCGAGGTGGGTGGAGCCGAGCGGGGCCATGTGTGCGGGTGGCAGAGTGCGAGGTGGGTGGAGCTGAGCGAGGCCATGTGTGCGGGCGGCAGAGTGCGAGGTGGGTGGAGCCGAGCGGGGCCATGTGTGTGGGCGGCAGAGTGCGAGGTGGGTGGAGTCGAGCGAGGCCATGTGTGCAGGCGGCAGAGTGCGAGGTGGATGGAGCCGAGCGGGGCCATGTGTGCGGGCGGCGGAGTGCGAGGTGGGTGGAGCCGAGCAGGGTAATGTGTGCTGATGGCGGAGTGCGAGGTGGGTGGAGCTGAGCGGGATAATGTGTGCGGACAGTGGAGTGCGAGGTGGGTGGAGCCGAGCGGGGTAATGTGTGCGGTTGGCGGAGTGCAAGGTGGGTAAAGCCGAGCGGGGCCATGTGTGCGGGCGGCGGAGTGCGAGGTGGGTGGAGCCGAGCGGGGCCATGTGTGCGAGCGGCGGAGTGCGAGGTGGGTGGAACCGAGCGGAGTAATGTGTGCAGGCAGCGGAGTGCGAGGTGGGTGGAGCCGAGCGAGGTAATGTGTGCTGATGGTGGAGTGCGAGGTGGGTGGAACCGAGCGGAGTAATGTGTACGGACAGTGGAGTGCGAGGTGGGTGGAGCTGAGCGGGGTAATGTGTGTGGGTGGCGGAGTGTGAGGTGGTTGGAGCCGAGCGGGGCCATGTGTGCGGGCGGCAGAGTGCAAGGTGGGTGGAGCCAAGGGGGGGCATGTGTGCGGGCGGCGGAGTGCGAGGTGGGTGGAGCCGAGTGGGGCCATGTGTGCAGGCGGCGGAGTGCGAGGTGGGTGGAGCTGAGCGGGATAATGTGTGCGGGCGGCAAAGTGCGAGGTGGGTGGAGCCGAGTGCGGTAATGTGTGCGGTTGGCGGAGTGCAAGGTGGGTGGAGCCGAGCGGGGCCATGTGTGCGGGCAGTGGAGTGCGAGGTGGGTGGAGCCGAGCGGGGCCATGTGTGCGGGCGGCGGAGTGCGAGGTGGGTGGAGCCGAGCGGGGTAATGTGTGCGGGCGGCGGAGTGTGAGGTGGGTGGAGCCGAGCAGGGCCATGTGTGCTGACGGCGGAGTGCAAGGTGAATGGAGCCGAGCGGGGCCATGTGTGCGGGCGGCGGAGTGCGAGGTGGGTGGAGCCGAGCGGGGTAATGTGTGTGGGCGGCGGAGTGCGAGGTGGATGGAGCCGAGCGGGGCCATGTGTGCTGACGGCGGAGTGCGAGGTGGGTGGAGCTGAGCGAGGCCATGTGTGCGGGCGGCAGAGTGTGAGGTGGGTGGAGCCGAGCTGGGCCATGTGTGTGGGCGGCAGAGTGCGAGGTGGGTGGAGTCGAGCGAGGCCATGTGTGCAGGCGGCAGAGTGCAAGGTGGATGGAGCCGAGCGGGGCCATGTGTGCGGGCGGCGGAGTGCGAGGTGGGTGGAGCCGAGCAGGGTAATGTGTGCTGACGGCGGAGTGCGAGGTGGGTGGAGCTGAGCGGGATAATGTGTGCGGACAGTGGAGTGCGAGGTGGGTGGAGCCGAGCGGGGTAATGGTGCGGTTGGCGGAGTGCAGGGTGGGTGGAGCCGAGCGGGGCCATGTGTGCGGGCGGCGGCGTGCGAGGTGGGTGGAGCCAAGCGGGGCCATGTGTGCGAGCGGCGGAGTGCGAGGTGGGTGAAACCGAGCGGAGTAATGTGTGCAGGTGGCGGAGTGCGAGGTGGGTGGAGCCGAGCGAGGTAATGTGTGCTGATGGTGGAGTGCGAGATGGGTGGAGCTGAGCGGGGTAATGTGTGTGGGTGGCGGAGTGCGAGGTGGTTGGAGCCGAGCGGGGCCATGTGTGCGGGCGGCAGAGTGTGAGGTGGGTGGAGCCAAGGGGGGCATGTGTGCGGGCAGCGGAGTGCGAGGTGGGTGGAGCCGAGTGGGGCCATGTGTGCAGGCGGCGGAGTGTGAGGTGGGTGGAGCTGAGCGGGATAATGTGTGCAGGCGGCAAAGTGCGAGGTGGGTGGAGCCGAGCGGGGCCATGTGTGCGGGCAGCGGAGTGCAAGGTGGGTGGAGCCGAGCGGGGCCATGTGTGCGGGCGGCGGAGTGCGAGGTGGGTGGAGCCGAGCAGGGTAATGTGTGCGGGCGGCGGAGTGTGAGGTGGGTGGAGCCGAGCGGGGCCATGTGTGCTGACGGCGGAGTGCAAGGTGAATGGAGCCGAGCGGGGCCATGTGTGCGGGCGGCGGAGTGCGAGGTGGGTGGAACCGAGCGGGGTAATGTGTGCGGGCGGCGGAGTGCGAGGTGGATGGAGCCGAGCGGGGCCATGTGTGCTGACGGCGGAGTGCGAGGTGGGTGGAGCCGAGCGGGGCCATGTGGCGCTGAGGACGTGAGTGCCGGGGACTGCATGGGTGGGGACAGGTGAGTGTGAGTGTGTGTGTGTGTACATGCCGAGTACAGGAGGGGGCGGAGACGAGCGGGGAAGTGTCGGCTCCCTGCACACATAGCCAGGGTAAATATCGGCTTACTAAGCAAAGCGCTTTGCTGGATACGCGATATTTACCTTGGTTACCAGCTTACCGCAGGCTGCCAGTGATGGCTCCCTGTACACTGTAGCTGTAAAAAGCCACGCTTTTGGTGCTCGAACTGTTCTCGAATATCACTCGAACTGTCGAGCTTTTAGCAAAAAGATCGAGTTCGAGTTCGATATAGAACACCCCCAAAAATCACTCGAACATGAAATTGGCGAACCTCGAACATCGCTCAACTCTAGTTACATCTTATACATGGGTCTGTCACTTCCTCTACATCCAATACCTCCCAGTACTGGATGTAAAGATACCTAACAATTGTGTCACACTCCTTATAGGTGTCCATTGCTTGGTTCATTATTTGATGTTTCTATACTCTATTGTCCTTATTATGGCACTATTTTGGTATTGAATAACCACATTGTATTTATAACCATCTTGCAATCTTGCAAAATCGCCTTGAGACCTGCATTTATTTCCTCTTATATACCTAGCACCTATACAGGTGGTTTATCAGTCTCTGCATTTGACTAATTTACATATCTTGCCTTCTATCCATCTGGTCCTTTCTGGTCTGTACCAGGTCACATTACTGATATTTGCCCGGGTATATGCACTCTCAGGGGACTTATCTTGCAGCCTTGATTTATATATTTTTATATTACCAGGTGGTTCCATGATATTAGGTACTTGACACTGTATAAACACTGGGTTTATTGTGGCTACTCTCATGTATTAATTTGCATATTTATGTAATTACTAGCTGTACTACCCGGCTTCAGCCGGGTTAATAACTGCTGTTAACAAAATAGAATGTATTAACAAAAATGTATTCTGCACACAAAAAACACAAAACAAATAGAAATGTAATTATTAAAAGGCAAAAACTAAGCTAATAGATAATTGAAAAGATGGTAATAATAGCAAGCTTTCGAGACTACTCAGGTCTCTTCATCAGGCACAATGACACAAAATCTGAAGAGTCACATATTTATACACAACAGGACATAAGTTATATGAAACAGAACTATCACTGTGGCAGGGGGGCAAACTGTTGTGGCCATAAGTATTGCTGCAGTTCAGTGTGAAAGTTTTATTGTCCTCTGATTAGGGTCCTGTCTCCCCTATAGACAGGACAACAGCTCAGGACAAGGATGAATTCTCACCGCCAGACAATTAAGGAAAAAAGAATAGATCTACCTGTGGCCAAACATTTTTGTAACCCAGACCACAGCATCATGGACATGAAATTGCTGGTATTGAAAGGGAATTTCAAGTCCCAGAGAGATAGGAGACTATGGGAGTACAAACGTATGATGACCTTTGACACATTCAAAGCAGGAATGAATGTGTCTCATGGATTCATGTCTTTTTACATCAGTTAAGAGATGTGCTCTTCTGACCATCCGAGCGCGTCACAGCCCTGGACCAGATCCTAATCAGAGGACAATAAAACTTTCACACTGAACTGCAGCAATATTTATGGCCACAACAGTTTGCCCCCTGTCACAGTGATAGTTCTGTTTCATATAACTTGTTGTTTTTTTTTTTTACTGCACTATTCTATGTCCTGTTGTGTATAAATATGTGACTCTTCAGATTTTGAGTTATACCATGCCTGATGAAGAGACCTGAGTAGTCTCGAAAGCTTGCTATTATTACCATCTTTTCAGTTAGCCATTAAAAGGTATCAACCACTGAGGACTTCAGTTCTTTTAAACATTTTTTTATTTCTACTGGCTAACACGGTACAAAGATATATTTTACCTGTAAGCTAATAGAAGCATTTCACAACATATATTTCAACACCACAGATATTCCACACAGATTTAACTAAATTGGCCAAGTAATGTGAAGTAATCTTCTACTCCTTATTTGAGAGCCTTTTGATAAACAACATTCTTAGCTCTTCCTTCAGGTGCAAAGACGAACAGATTTTTGGATGTTCCAACTCTTGAACAGGCCACATAAAGTTGACCATCAGAAAAGCATGGAAAATCAATTCCAACTACTTTCAAAGACTGTCCCTGAGCCTTGTTGATGGACGTAGAAAATGCCAGTCGAACAGGAAACTGGAGGCGTTTAAAATCAAAAGGCAAATCAGATGGAATAAGAGGAATTGTTGGAATGAAAACATCTTCTCCTGTGGCACATCCTGTCAAAATGGTTGCCTCAATTACATGTGGAAACAGGTTCTTAATCAAGAATCTTGTTCCAGTACACAGCTTCGGTGGATCCAAATTTCTCAATAGCAGAATAGGTGCTCCAAGTTTTAGAAAGAGGTTGTGAAGAGGAAGTCCTTGTGGCTCCAAGGAATTGAGGAACTTAGTTGGATAAAATAATGCTTGAGCAGGGTCTATCACTGTATCCACTGACTTGTAGGTTTTGCACACACCTGGAAGGAGATTTAGAATTTGAAGATTGATCTTGTTGACGCTGTCATTTTTGGGAGCTAGAATAGCTCTTTCACACAGCAAGCCAGAATTTTTGAAGTGGAATTGAATGTTTGGAAAAACCTTTGCTTTCAACTCCTTAATGGAAGTCCCAATGCAACAAACGTTGCTTGGGAAGAAGATCTCTCCAGTGGTTGAGTTTACTGGTGCTTTGCCATCTCCAATAGTCAACAGCTGGCTCGAAAACAGTCCAGCAGAATCATCGCCTGTCATGTAGACCCTCATGTTTGTGTTCAGTGACATTTTCTTTACTTTTCTCCAAAGGTACGATGCTTTGAGACAGGCATTGAGTTCATCTGCAGGAGTTGATCTTGGAATAACAGGCAGTGCTTTTTTTGCGGTGGTACGCGCCGGTACGGCGTACTGGAAAATCTGAAGAGCGCCTCTGGCTCTGTCCACATGGCTAATTTGTAATCTATATAAATTAGCCATGTGGAGCGAAGGCACAAGCCAGAGGCATCTCCAGGCGGCGCTGTCAGGCTACCTGATGCAGCGGTGTAGAAGTCTGCCGGGTGGGAGCCGCTATTCTCTGAGCGCAGCTGTCACGCTGACAGCTGCTCTCATAGAAAGTGCAGCGCGCGGCCCCCACTGCTCAATTGTCCTAGTATCTGTCAGATGCGAGGACAATTGAAGCGGTGATGCCGACGCTGACTTCCGGGTCAGCGCGACGGCTGTCATGTGATCAGGTCAGCTGATCAGACTGCTGACCCAGAAGCCAGCGCCGCAGTGCAGAGGCGGCAGAGAAATGCTGAGAAGTGCTCCACTGTGGAGAAAAAGACACGGACAGAGGAACATTATGGGGTAAAGCGGGCTTTACACGCTACGAGATCGCTACAGCGATCTCGTTGGGGTCATGGATTTTGTGACGCACATCCGGCCGCTGTAGCAAAAACGTGCAAAATCGCTCATCGGTGACATGAGGGTCCATTCTCAAATATCGTTACTGCAGCAGTAACGAAGTTGTTCCTCTTTCCTGCGGCAGCACACATCACTCCGTGTGACACCGCAAGAATGAGGAAGCTCTCCTTACCTGCCTCCCGGCCACAATGCGGAAGGAAGGAGGTGGGCGGGATGTTCGTCCCGCTCATCTCCGCCCCTCCGCTTCTATTGGGCGGTGGTTCAGTGACGCTGCTGTGACGTCGCTGTGACGCTGAACGAACCCCCCCTTAAAAAGGAGGCGGTTCGCCGGTCACAGCGACGTCGCAGGGAAGGTAAGTCCATGTGACGGGTCCGGGTAATGTTGTGCGACATGAGCAGAGATTTGCCCATCTCGCACAACCGATGGGGGCGGGTATGCACACTGGCGATATCGGTACCGATATCGCAGTGTGTAAAGCAGCCATAAGAGGGGAGTATTTATAAAACGGTATGGGGGAGAGAGGGGGGGAGGGAACTATTTGTGGACACACTATGGGGGGAAAGAGGGTGGGGAGGGAACCATCTGTGCACACACTATGGGGGGACAGAGGATGGGGAGGGGGCAATATGTATATACACAGTATGGATGGGGGAGGGAACTATCTGTGGACAGAATATGGGGAGAGAGAGGATGAGGTTTCATGCATGGGGAGAGAAATGATGAGGGGTGATGTATGGGGAGAGAGGATGAGGTTTAATTCATGGGGAGAGAGGATGAGGGGTGATGTATGGGGAGAGAGGATGAGGTTTCATGCATGGGGAGAGAGGATGAGGGGTGATGTATGGGGAGAGAGAGGATGAGGTTTCATGCATGGGGACAGAGGATGAGGGGTGATGCATGGGGAGAGAGAGCATGAGGTTTCATGCATGGGGACAGAAGATGAGGGGTTATGTATGGGGAGAGAGAGGATGAGGTTTCATGCATGGGGAAAGAAATGATGACGGGTGATGTATGAGGAGAGAGAGGATGAGGTTTCATGCATGGGGACAGAGATGAGGGGTGATGCATAGGGATAGAGAGGATGAGGTTTCATGCATGAGGAGAGAAATGATGAGGGGTGATGCATGGGGAGAGAGAGGATGAGGTTTCATGCATGGGGAGAGAAATGATGAGGGGTGATGTATGGGGAGAGAGAAGATGAGGTTTCATGTATGGGGAGAGAGAGGATGAGGTTTCATGCATGGGGAGAGAGAGGATGAGGTTTCATGCATGGGGAGAGAAATGATGAGGGGTGATGTATGGGGATAGCGAGGATGAGGTTTCATGCATGGGGACAGAGGATGAGGGGTGATACATGGGGAGAGAGAGGATGAGGTTTCATGCATGGGGACAGAGACGATAAGGGGTGATGCATGGGGACAGAGAGGATGAGGTTTCATGCATGGGGACAGAGAGGATGTGGAGCGAACTGGAAAGAAATTTTGAGGACACAGAATAAAGAGTGACATGGTATAAGGAGCAAGTGAGCAGGATGGGGAGTGAGGTGGAAAAATATATGGACACACAGGAGGTAGTGAGGAGACAGGAAGGGATGAGAAGAATGTGAGGGGCACAGAATAAAGACTGGGTAGTGGAGGGGGTGGTATGGAGAGGGGGAAGAATTGGAGGAGAGTGTGAGGCCATAGCAAGGAGGGGGAGTGTGATGAGGGCACAGTATAAAGACGGTGCAGTATAAGGGGACACAGTGTAAAGGACACTGTAAACATTAGGCTCAGTTTAGAAAGAGGGAATATGGAGAGCATGTACCATAAGAGGGACAGTGTGGGTCATATTTTGTGCAGAGAATACTGGGGCCATTATTTATTCTGGGGCACTGCGTAGGGCAGATATTTTTAAGTAGAAGTATTATAATCATTCTGCTATTTTAGGGGCATCATGTCGGGATGTGCTGCAGAAGACCGGAGAAGATGGAAATCTGCAGAGACGAGATGTGAATGTGAAATGTCATCATGGCGTCAGGACAAGATGAAGAATAGAAAGAAATGACTAGAGACAACATCATCTATAAGGTACCTGAATGTAAATGTTTATTTGTGATACTGACTATGTCTTATCATTGGTCCCACTTGCGCATTGCTTCTGATGTGAGCGCAATGGGACCCCCACTGATCAGCTGATTATGGTGCAGGTGTCCGGAAATGCTTATTTCTGGATCTGCTCCATCCTCTGATGGTGTCTGCGGCTGGGTACTGCACATCCACCTCATTGATTTTAATAGGAGACTGCTGCCACTATCAGAAGACGGAGCAGATCCAGAACTGAGCACTTCCTGCCACCACCGGCATCTAGTGTAGGGAATTGGTGGGGTTGCCAGGTGCCGAACAATGACCAGTCAAACATTGGTGACCTATCCTAAGGAAAGGTCATTAATGTTAAAGTAGTGGACAATCTCTTTAAAAAAGTGTTGTGCCGTCTGACAAGTTAAGGGTTACTATGTTTTTATTTATCTTGTTAGGAGCATTAAAGGGGTTGTCCAAATTTGTGATGAGCCTGCAGTCACTCTGTGTGTCACTCTGTGACTGCAGACTTCTGAATTCTCACAGTGCGCACACTGCCCGCTGTCAGGATTCTCTGGTGCCGGCGGTGAGAGTGGGAGGTTATGAAGCTGCAAGTATGCGATTTACATAGATGTGGTCACGTGCTGAACAGACATGCTCAAAGAAAATGAATTGACTGAGGCTGGATCATCAAATCAGAATGTGGCCAGAAGTGTACAAATCTCATACTTGTGCTCACATGATCGTCCACTCTCTCCGCTGGCACCGGCACACCCCGCTACAGCCCCGCTACTCAATGTCGGCCGGCAGCACGCCTGACAGCACCCCCAAACACCCCCCGCTCCTCGCCTCAGAGATACTTACCAACCAATATTTTTTTACAAAAAAAGCACTGATAACAGGTAATGTTTAGCGGAAGTCACCTGCTAAAACAACAACTACTCCTCCCATGATATATTTGTTGCTACGCAGGTCTTGCAGCAGACTGTCCACTGCTTCCAGAGCGCTTTTGTGTGATATGGTGCATTCATCCCAAATGATGGCACTGCATTTTTGAAGCAATTTGGCCAGTCCTGATCCCTTGGCAATATTACACACGGGTCTATCACTATGAGACAGGTTAAGTGGTAGTTTGAATGTCGAATGTGCTGTCCTGCCATCTTTTAAAAGTGTAGCTGCAATTCCAGAAGATGCCACTGCAAGTGCAATCTTATTTTGTTGTCGAAATTTTGTCAGGATTAAGTTGATTAGAAATGTCTTTCCTGTTCCACCTGGAGCATCAAGGAAGACAATCCCACCTTTGTTGGTTTCACTGAAACTTAAAATGTCGTTATAGGCGTCCCTTTGATCTGGTACCAATATTGGCTCGTTCTGAGCCACAAATGCTGTCAGGTCATCAATATTGTAGTTTGTTTCTATGAAAATCTCCCTACACATTTGGATGCCTTCAGGATTTCTTATTGGAGCAGGCAAACCAAGCAACTGTAAGGCTTTTCCTGACATTGCTATGCACTGATCTTCAAGGAGCATTCAAGTTTCATTGAAAATTTCCTAAGTGAAATTGATGAATTGCTGAGGATTTTCCCTTCTAATCTGCATGAGAATGTCCTCACTGAGATCAGTTTTGCACTTTGTCCAAATCTCAAGAGGATTTGAAATGCTACAGGTTGTTAGAATAATAGCAAAGAGGTGTCTTAGTCGCTTTGGGGTTTGTGTGGCTGTTGCTTCACTGAGGGTCATGTCCCAGTATCCATCATTTTCCAGAAGTCCTTTTCTTTGGTAAGATTCCCTGAATGTTTCACACACATATACTTCGACGGTCTTCAGGTCAGAAAATGATGTAGGGTCTTTGATAACATGTAGTATCATGCGCAGGTAGAAGCACTCTGCATTTGACGGATGAACAGTGTAGACCCGACCAAGAGTATCAGTTGCTTTCACCCCTGGATAGCCTTAAATATCAAGCCCCCATTTCCTCCGTTCCAGTGTTTTTCTGGAGGCATTCCAAGTGTAGTACTTTGGTAAATCACAGTAGAGAATTGTTTTTGCAAAAGGGTCTTGTTGACACAGCTCAAAAAATGCCAAGAGGGTGGTTTTAGGTTCTGTTAGGAGCTGCTGCAAGTTTGCTGGGTTAAAGTAAATTCTCTGTCCATTTTCCAAGTCCACACTCATGCGCACAACTGTTGGGTAGCGCTCATGAATGGAGAATCCTAGTATTCTCCAAACAGCTTCATTGCTGCTTTTGTACCTGCACATCTGGAATGCCTCCACTTCATCAAAAATAGGTCCATTTTTCTGGAGATCAAAAACTGCTTGATCACTTCCTTTGTGAACCATATTTGCAGATATACTTGATTGATTTCACAGAGTTGCAAGATTCGACATTTATGTGGGCCTGGAAGATTTTTGAGAGCAAAGGGTTGTAGGCACTACCCACCTGTTGTCAATTTCTATCTCTTGGAGTGATGATCCAACACTCATTTTGAGCTTTGCTGTGAAACCACCAATCCCTGGCTTTCTTCTTCGGTAAACTGAATATCCATCTTGTCCTTTTTGGGTTTCTTGGACCAGGGATCGTGGGTAATGATTTGAACACCTGCCATCAATCATACAGGGAGAACTTTTGTTGAGACTCCCACACGACCATGAATCATGTTTTTTGTGATGGTGTCAAACAGAAATGGGTCAATCTGAGGGTCTGGCAATTCGGCACTGATGATATTGTCAATTTCGGTAGGCTGTATTTTTTGTTTCAGCCAGATCAAGATGTGGGCGTGAGGAAGGCCTTTTTTTTGCCATTCAACTGAATACATCCAGCACTGCGTCTCACCATAAATATATGATTTTGTGATGAGATTAATCAATTTTGAAAGTTTCTGTTTGAAAACCCGAGCAATAAGGTCATGGTGATTCACTGTTTTTTGGCCCGGCAACAGGTGCTCTCCAATTTCCTCCTTTACAAGTAAATGTGATGGAAAGATCTGGATGGCCATACTTTCTCACATAAGTCATTGTATCCTGTGTGTATTCATGCATGTATCGTGGGCTTCCAGTGACAGTTGATTGAAGAATAACCATTTTCCCCAACTCTTTTGGATCAGCATCATTTGCAACAGCATCTCTAAGGTGAATATATTCCTCTGCCCTGAGCTTCTTTTGATTTAGTCGGATATATAAATGACGTTCACTCTCAATCTTTGCATACATGTCAACAATAAATTGGTGGAAGAAGTGTCTGCATTTCAAGATGTGATTTTCCTCTGCAAATCTTGTGTGATGATCCTATATGCATAGAAGTCCATGGCAGACACTTTTTTTCCTGAAGGGTTGCCTGTTGTAGGATCTGTCTGAGGTATTCCAAAGTGATAGCCATCCTGTTCCTGCCAAAAGATAATTGGATATTACAGAGCATCATAGGACCTGTGAGTTTCTGATACTCGTTGCAAACTGTTTTCCTTTTCTGAAGCACAATTTCAATGTTTTCAAAATCATTACCTACAATCAAGATGGCCACCTCATCAAATGTGGGAGCATTGAAACGTCGCTGATGTTCACCTTGTGGTGTTTTGTCAGCTCGAATGACAACCTTGTAATCGTCATTTGGCATGCATTCAAGTGCAGTCTTGAAAAGTTGAACATATGGATTGTTGGAGTGAAGGAACTGCTGCAAAATAGTGAGAATATCAAGGCGAGTGGTAGGAATTAAAGAGCATCTCCGCTGAGCCTCTGCTTCTGTATTTCCCATGAAGAAAAGTTGAAGAAATTGAGTTTCTTCTCCTTGTAATGGAAGCAGTGACCCAATTGAGTGGTAAACCTGTCAAAGGCCCCGTCACACGCAGCGATATCGATAACGATATCGCTAGCGAGCGTACCCGCCCCCGTCGTTTGTGCGTCACGGGCAAATCGCTGCCCGTGGCAAACAAAATCGTTAGGAGCCGTCACACGTACTTACCTGCCTAGCGACATCGCTGTTGCCGGCGAACCACCTCCTTTCTAAGGGGGAGGTTCGTGCGGCATCACATCCGCCCAATAGAAGCGGAGGGGCGGAGATGAGCGGCCGTAACATGCCACCCACCTCCTTCCTTCCGCATTGCCGGCAGCCGCAGGTAAACTGCAGTTCGTCGTTCCCAAGGTGTCACACATAGCGATGTGTGCTGCCTCGGGAACGACGAACAACCTGCGTACTCAACAATCAACGATTTTTTGAAAACGAATGACGTGTCAACGATCAACGATAAGGTGAGTATTTTTGATTGTTAACGGACGTTCGTTGGTATTACACGCAACAACGTCGCTAACGATGCCAGATGTGCGTCACGGAATCCGTGACCCCGGCGATATATTGTTAGATACGTTGCTGCGTGTGACGGGGCCTTTAATGTCGGCATAAATCCTTTTGTAAACATTTCTTTTGTTGCATCAAATGATGTCATTTGGAAGCAGGAGTTGTACTTCCTAATGTTGTCCAAGAAATGCTTTGATATTGTACTGGTACCTGTCATCAGAGACTTTAGGGGATCTGATGGTGACAGGAGAGATGGAAGTTTTATCTTGCCATTTGCACAGCATAAACCTGGCGGTTCATCTTTCCATTTCAGGGCACTGCAGTACATGCAGACCACATCCATTTTTCCTATCTGAACTTTAGGATGATCCTGATAGTTTGTCTGACTCGTAACAAAAGGCAGCATGTTTCAAATCTCCAACCATTTCCTGTGCCCTGGTGGAAGAAATAGCAATTCTCTTAGTGGCAAGTCGGCCTTCCTCTGCTGAGATGACTCATTGGCCCTTGAGGAAGCAGCTCTTCTTCTCTTATCTGCAAGCCTTGCTTCCCTCTCCTCAGAAAGTTCATTGGCTCTTGAGGAAGCAGTTCTTTTTCTCTTGTCTGCAAGCCTCGCTTCTCTCTCCTCAGAAAGTTCATTGGCCCTTGAGGAAGCAGCTCTTGTTTTCATGTCTGCAAGCCTCGCATCCCTCTCCTCAGAAAGTTCATTGGCCCTTGAGGAAGCAGCTCTTGTCTTCATGTTTGCAAGCCTCGCATCACTCTCCTCAGAAAGTTCATTGGCTCTTGAGGAAGCAGCTCTTGTTTTTATGTCTGCAAGCCTCGCTTCCCTCTCCTCAGAAAGTTCATTGGCCCTTGAGGAAGCAGCTCTTGTTTTCATGTCTGCAAGCCTCGCATCCCTCTCCTCAGAAAGTTAATTGGCTCTTGAGGAAGCAGCTGCTGTTCTCATGTGTGTCAGCCTTGTTTCTCGGTCTTCACATTTTCATTGGCCCATAATGCAGCTTTGCTTTTTGCTTCAGCTGACATTCGTGCCAAGGGATTCCTTTTCTTATGAGGCATTATTGTGGTAAAAATAGTCTGTAGCTGACAGTTTCTATATCCTCTCGCATAGAGGTAATGTGACTGAAATCAGCCTTTCCACCAACACACCCTAACTGACATCCTATTACCTCACACAAGCTTTTTTATACTGAGAATGTCCTTTGTTGTCTATATTAACCAATCAGAGCTCAGATTAATTAACTGTAGCAAAATAGAAGCTGAGCTGTGATTGGTTGCTATTGGCAGCCTGATAAATCCCCAGGCAACAGAAAGCCCTCCCCCCTGACAGTATATATTAGCTCACACATACACATAATAGACAGGTCATGTGACTGACAGCTGCCGTATTTCCTATATGGTACATTTGTTGTTTTTGTAGTCTGGCTGCTTATTAATCAGATCTTTATTTTGGAAGGATAATACCAGACTTGTGTGTGTTTTAGGGCGATTATGTGTTGAGGTTGGTGTATGTGTGCTGAAATGTGTGCGGAGGGTGGTATATGTGTTCAAGTATGTGGTAGTGTGTGTGACACATTTTGTGTGTGTGTTCATATCCCCGAGTGTGGTGAGTAACCCATGTCGGGCCCCACCTTGAAACTGTACGGTACATACTCTTTCGCGCCATCGCTCTTATTCTTTAAGTCCCCCTTGTTCACATCTGGCAGCTGTCAATTTGCCTCCAACACTTTTCGTTTCACTTTTTCCCCAATATGTACATAGGGGCAAAATTGATTGGTAAATTGGAACGCGCGGGGTTAAAATTTCACCTCACATCATAGCCTATGACGCTCTCGGGGTCCAGATGTGTGTGCGCAAAATTTTGTGGCTGTAGTTGCGACGGTGCAGATGCCAATCCCGGAGATACACACACACACACATTCAGCCTTATATATTAGATTTGGGATAGGCTCCGCTCTGTGTGCGTTGTCCTCTATGTCTTTTTAATTGTTTTTAATATGTTTTGTCCTGTACTCAATAAAGGTGTTTTTTGATATTGAAATTTAGAATAGGTGTGCCCCTGACTTAATGTGCAGTGTCTTTTTCCTTTTTTGGTTTGCAACCAATCACAGATGCCAGGACTGCCAATAATAAGCCTCCCAGAAGTAGAGTGAGTCGCCAGGAAGCAGTTACAGCCGCGCTGGAGACACGGTAAGTATAGCTTGCTTATTTGCTTTCTTATTTTCTTTATTTTTTATTTCCTGAGTTGCCGGATCATTACCCGGAGTTCCCTGAAAACACTGGTGCTGGGTCCGGCACTTGGGTATGTTTGAAACCTCGTGGATCCAGACTTTTACAGTCATCCCTGCTCACAATTCTTATTACCATTGGCTGTCACCGTTCTCTATGATCACTTCAGGATGGCTATTGGAAGCTAAACATGCTCAGCAAAACAGAATGACCATGTTTGACTTCTCTTACAACAAGTTGGCAGTGGACCCTGGCAAGGTAAGTAGTCACTGAAATGTTAGTAACCTCTTCACCACATATTTATACAGTTTATCTATATCGTAATTGTCCAATTTTCTCTAAAACTCACTCTATTTTTTTTTTGTTTTTCCAATGTACTATTCTGTACACAGTAGTAGTTTGTTTTTCTTTCCTTTTAGCTTTGTCATCTCCAGCTGAATACCACAGGAACCATACGGATGTAAACAGTCTTAATGGTGGGAACAATTCTACTTGTCCTACAAATCCAACGGGGATTAGTATCTGTAGCAGAATGAGACCTTCTCGAATACCCCAGCCAGTCAGACATTTTTCTCCACTTCTGGTTTCTACTTCTGCCATGTCAGAGACACACAAATCATCAGGTATATCTGTTTGTTTTGCTTTTGTTCTAACTGATGTATATTTTTGGTGGTTACAAGCGAATTTAATAAATTAAGTACATCTGAGCGTATATGTTTGCCGCAGTGGCAGTTACTGCACAGCAAAATTACATACACAATTTGCCATGCAGTTATTGTGATTTGGATTTTTCAGTTGAGACATGTTATAATGTGTGTTTCACCTGACAAAGTTGAGCAGACAGTAACTACGTACAAATCAATAGCAATTTGCAGTAATATGTTTTTAGATTGTGCTGCACCGTGCCATAGTAGAAATTGAATTGTGGTTTAGCAAATGTGAGTTGATTTAAAACCAAGAAGGTGGTTGCCCTAAAATGTCTAAGCCAATTATCAGTGCTAAAACATCTCTCAACGCAAATATTTCATCTAATTTTCCATTGTCTTTTGGCAAGGAAGCTTCTTTACCCAGGAGCCCTCTTCATAAAGTCTCTTTTTGGAGTACAGTACAAGTAAATCCTGCTAGCATTCCAGGTTCTGGTGCTTATCTCAGGAACATTGATTTCGTGCAATGCGTCCAAGACATCAAAAACAAATCAAGGACTCACATCGCTTCAGCACCTGCTCCTCCAAGAGCGAGCAGAAAATTTACACTACTCAGACTAATGGGGTAAGAGCTGAGCTCCATCCCTTTTTTAAGCTCTATAAAAATCTATGCTACTGGATTACACTATACTAACCTCTGGCTCTGCAGTGCTTTTCTTTTAAATAATCTGATCTTTTATCTTCCTATTATCTTATTATTTTTTTCCTTCACCAACGTGTGATCATTCTCTTGTTGCCTGCTAATACCAGTTTAGATGATTTTTTTTTTTACCTCTTTTCCTTCTTCAATCTGATAGCAAATAGTGTTGAGCGGACCCGAACTGTAAAAATCCGGATCCGCGCAGTTTCAGCGTCCGGCTGCACAATCCGGATTCGGGATTTTTTTTTTTATTTTTCTCTCTCTCTCTCTTTTTCCCAGATTCCGCTCCCCATTGACTTATATAGGGCCGGATTCCCAATCGGATCCGGACTTCTTTATCAGCCCGCCGCGGATCCGCCGGACCCGGATTGTTACCAGTCCGCTCAACTCTAATAGAAAACAAACCATTTTTGTTATTGAATTGTACATACTTAAACATTTTTGTAGTAGCTTATTGATAAATATTGTCACTTAGAATAATTGTACTACATGTCCCAAAGTGCAAATTCATATACGAGTGCAAGTGTTAAAATAGAATTGCATCTGTGCTGTCGCCAATTTATTAAATTTGTTTGCCATTATTTAATTAAAGTTATGTCATACTAGAAATATTTTATATCTTAAAGGAAATCTGCAACATGTTTTTGTTAACCCATCCGAGAGTAGCATGATTTAGAACCAGAGGCTCTGATTCCAGCAGTGTATCACTTTTTGAATTCTGCGTACACTATGCATTGGCAGAATGCTGCCAATCAGTGGCGAGGACAGAGTTATACAGAGCTTAGAAATATGGAGGACTAGATGACAGCAAGTTTACTAGTCATCTAGCGAAATAGTATATCACAATTGCGAGTCCACCTCTCACATTTTTGTAAATATTTTCATATGTTTTCATGGGACAACTCTAAATATTTGACACTTTGATAAAATGTAAAGTAGTCAGTGTCTAGGTTGTATGACAGTGTAAATATGGTGTGCCCTCAAAATAACGCAACACACAGCCATTAATTTGAAAACCGCTGACAGCACAAGTGAGTGTACCCCATAAGTGAAAATGGCTGAATTGTGCCCAAAGTGTCAATATATTGTGGTGCCACCATTATTTCCAAGTACTGTCTTAACTCTCTTGGGCATGCAGTTCACCAAAACGTCAGGGGAGCCGCTGTAATTCTCTTCCACTCTTCCATGATGACATCACAGAGCTGGTGGATGTTAGAGACCTTGCGCTCCTCCACCTTCTGTTTGAGGATGCCCCACAGATACTCAAAAGGGTTTAGTTCTGGTGACTTGCTTGGAAAGTCCAGCACCTTTACCCTCAGATTCTTTGGCAAAGCAGTGATCGTCTTGGAGGTGTGTTTAGTATCGTTATTATGCTAGAATGCTGCCCTGTTTCAGAAGAGAGGTGATCATGCTCCACTTCAGTATGTCACAGTACATGTTGGCAGTTCCCTTAATGAACTGAAGCTCCCCACAGCCAGCAGCACTCCTGCAGCTTCAAACCATGACACTGTATGCAAGACACTCTTGTCTTCAGGGCCACCACTAGGAATTTCAGGGCCCCATACTGGCAAAATTTTGGGGCCGCCTTGAGACTCCCACCAGGCTCCACCCTAGCACCGCCTCCATCCCGCAAACCTTCAACAGCCTCACCACAACACTTGGAAAAATGTGTGTGTGGGTGTATATATATACATATATACATGTGAGCCCTCGCGGGCAGGGTCCTCTCTCCTCCTGTACCTGTCTGTTTTGTACTGTTAATGATTGTTGTACGTATACCCTCTTTCACTTTTAAAGCGCCATGGAATGAATGGCGCTATAATAATAAATAATAATAATAATAATACACACAGTTAAAATTGTTAGCAGCCTTGAACCTGTTCCAGAAAATGAAGTATTTCCTTCAGAAAATTAATAATACACCCCCACACTGCCCCTCTCCATAATACACCATCTACACTGCTGTAACTATAATTTTCGAGGTCCGTACCGAACACATAGTGTTCGTGCACACGATCTCGAACACGAGCTTTCCTGGGAAACTCATGTTATAGTTCGAGTCCAGTTCTACTCCAGGAGCTGTAAAAAAAAGCACATTATTAAAAAACATTATGGTTATACTTACAGTTACACAATCACAATATGTCCTGCAGACTCTGTCTCCCGGCCGCCTCTGTGTTGTGAATGTCGTGTGTGTGGGTGCTGTTTTGGAGCTCCATCTGGTGGCAAAGAATGGTAGTGAAGCTGAGCCTGTGACTCAAACAGGTGTCGGCGTTAATTGGGAATTAAGGAAGTCCTATTGCAGACAAGCCTAGTGTATATAGGAGAGCACTTTTTTCCTTGCTGGTGCTGGTGCTAGTTGAATTTTCCACAGTCTCTGAACCTGGCTTGGAGTTTTGTCCTTCCATGTTTTCCTGTGCAAGACCTCTGCAGATAAGTTTGCAAGCTTTGGCTTTGCTTCCTGTTTTACATCTTAGGGTGTTTGTTTTTCTTTTTGTTTTGTTTGGAATCTGTTTTCTTACAGGTGAAGATTTGCTTTTCTAGTTTGGTGAGCATGGGGGGTTCCCCCTTTGCTAGCTCTGCTGCAAGAAAAGGGAGATTTTCCCTGTCAAACTTGATTATTTGCACTTCTGTATTTTTGTCTTCTTTTTGGTATTTTGTTCTCCCATTATTTACAAGAGTACCTGATATATTGGGGGGTGAGGTCGTTCAACCTCCAGGACCATTTTTACTATCAGGAGATTGATATTTTTCTGCAGGGTGTTGTACTGACCGCAATCAGTTTCCTTTTCTTTACTTTGTATCTAGGTAGTTGGGCCTTGCCTTTGCTAAATCTATTTTTCCTATCTGTGTATCATGTTTTCCTACATCACCGTAATCTTTATATGTCAGGAGTGGCTATTCCTTTGGGGACTTTTTTGAGGCAAGTAAGATTTCCTCATTTCTATCTGTGAGGTGTAGCTAGTTTCTCCGGCTGTGACGTAGCATCTAGGTGTATAGTAACGCTCCACGGCTACTGCTAGTGTGCTCTGGGTGTTAGGGGATTACAGTCAGCTCAGGTTCCAACTGCTCTTGTTTTTCTTGGTGTTTCTCTACTAATGGGATTTTTTTGTAATCTTCAACGGTTACTGGATCACAACCGTATCACCAGCCCACAAAACAAGGTACTCAAAAGAAGGGAAAATATTTTTTATCTCTATATATTTTTCCTTTTATTTTTTAGGTTCCGTGGAAGATTTTCTGTTGACATGGATACTAAACAGTTGGTTGAGCGTGTTGAGAATCTCTTCTTTGAGGTTCAGGCAATATCAGCTTATCTTAGACAGACTCCTGTTTTAGAACCTAAAATTCCTGTTCCTGAATTGTTCTCGGGGGATAGGTCTAAATTCATGAACTTTAAAAATAATTGTAAATTGTTTTTGGCCTTAAAACCTAAGTCCTCAGGGAGCCCCGTGCAGCAGGTTAAAATTGTCATCTCTTTGTTGCGCGGTGACCCTCAGGACTGGGCCTTTTCATTGGCTCCTGATGATCCGATTCTTGCTACTGTGGATTCCTTTTTTCAGGCCCTGGAATTGTTGTATGATGAACACAATGTTATTGATCAAGCAGAGAAGGCCTTGCTGGCTTTGATCCAAGGTCAGGATTCCACTGAAATTTTTCGTCAGAAATTCAGAAAGTGGGCGGTCCTTACCAAATAGAATGATGATGTACTTGCGGTACTTTTTTGGAAGGGTCTTGCGGATGCAGTGAAGGATGTTATGGTGGGATTTCCTATCCCTTCTAGTCTCGATGCCTCTATGACTTTATCCATTCAGATTGATAGACGTTTACGCGAGCGCAAAACGATGCGTGCTGATGTATTGCTTGCGGAACAGTCTTCAGAGCCTATGCAGTGTGATAGGGTCCTCTCTAATGCTGAGCGGCAGGGTTTTAGATGAAAAAATAAATTGTGTTTCTATTGTGGTGACACAAAAATAGCTGTTCGGTCTGCTGGAGCACTAATAAAGATATCTGCTAAAGGATTCTTTTAGAGACAAATCTTTAATAATGGTCTCTTATAAACACTCTTCAACAACACTCTGTTGTCTTCCTCAGGTATATAAGAAGCCCTATGAACATATATAAATAAAAAATTCAACATACCAGGCTTCTGGGTATGCCGTTAATTAGGCAATTAACCTAATAGAAGCTTGGACTTATTTAGATCCAGATATAAAGATATTGACTAAAAAAGTATTCACTTTAAATCTATTTAGCGATATAAATTGATTACTCCAAATAAAAATGCATATATACTGTATATAATAATAATAATAATCTTTATTTCTATAGCGCCAACATATTCCGCAGCGCTTTGCAATTCAGAAGGATCATATAGAAACAAGTAACATTTATAGAAAATACAATATTTAGAGGGAAAAAAGACAACCCTGCCCGTGAGAGCTTACAATCTACAATGAGATATGGGGGGGGCAAGGTACAAATGCTTATTTATAATGACAATCCAGCCATCTCAAGGAAATGGGGGATAGATAATGGCTTCCTGGACCAATTGGCAAGAACCTTGAGATGCATTTGGGTGCCATGGAGTTCGACGTGGGGTTATGTTGTGAGAAGTTGTAGAGGGACTATGTGAATTGAATTTGATTAGGGAGTGTGATAGGCTACCCTAAAAAGATGCATTTTTAAGGTGCCTCTGAAGCTGAGTAAGTTGTGATTCGTCCTAACTTCTTGGGGTAGAGCATTCCAGAGGATTGGTGCAGCTCGGAAGAAGTCTTGGATCCGGGAGTGGGAGGTTCAAATTAGTGTGGATGTTAGTCGAAAGTCATTTGCAGAGCGTAGAGAATGGGTGGGGTGATAGACAGAGAGGATGGTGGAGATGTAGGGGGGTGCCTCACTGTGGAGAGCTTTATGGGTGAGAGCAAGCAGTTTGAATTGGATCCTGTGATATATGGGCAGCCAGTGCAATGACTGGCACAGAGCAGAGGCATCTGAGTAGCGGTTATCCAGACAGGTGACCCTGACTGCTGCATTAAGGATGGATTGTAGAGGAGAGAATCTAGTTAGGGGGAGGCCAATTAATGGAGAGTTACAGTAGTCAAGGCGAGAGTGAATCAGGGCCACAGTGAGAGTTTTTGTTGTTTCCATTGTGTATATATATATAATTATGTAAAAAAAAACCCTCACATAAACATATATAGTTACATAGTTACTTAGGTTGAAAAAAGACCTAGGTCCATCTAGTTCAACATTCCTCAACCAGTTCTACATTTGGTCACTAAGTCATTTATAACCAACAATGTTGTGTGTACTGAGAAAATCATCCAGCCCTTTTTTAAAAGCTGTTATAGTATCTGCCATTACTACCTTTTATGGTAGGGCATTCCACAGTCTGACTGCTCTAACTGTAAAGAACCCTTTCCTATTTAGCTGCCAAAATCGCTTTTCTTCCACTCGCAGTGTATGCCCCCTGGTCCTTAGTATTGTCTTTGGAAGAAATCCTTTATATTGACCACACATGTATTTATACAAATAAACGAGATCTCCTCTGAGACTTCTTTTTTCTAAGCTAAACATATCTAACTTTTTCAACCTGTCATCATATGGGAGGCCTTCCATTCCTTGTAGTAGTCTAGTTGCCCGCCTTTGAACTGACTCTAACTTCTGAATGTCCTTTTTAAGATGTGGAGCCCAAAACTGGATCCCATATTCCAGATGTGGCCTTAAAAGTGATTTATAGACGGGTAACAATACGTTGGGATCACGGGATCTAATCTCTCTTTTTATACACCCTAAAATCTTGTTTGCTATAGCAGCTGCTGCTTGACATTGAGTACTGTTGCTCAGCTTATTTGTAATAAGAATACCCAAGTCCTTCTCCTATTCTGTATTCCCGAGTTTACTTCCATTTAATGTATACGTAGTGATAGGATTTCTCTGTCCTAGGTGCATTACTTTACATTTATCAACATTAAATTTCATTTGCCAAGTATTTGCCCATTCTGACATCTTATCCAGATCTTTTTGTAATATTGTACTATCAAGGTCAGTTTTTAATATCCTACATAGTTTGGTGTCATCAGCAAAGACTGACACTTTACTATCAATCTCATCCACAAGGTCATTAATAAAGAGATTAAAAACAATCGGTCCTAGCACAGATCCCTGCGGCACCCCACTGCTGACTATAGCCCATTTAGAGAATGTACCATTTATGACTACTCTTTGTTTCCTATCTTTTAGCCAATTCCTTACCCAGTTGCATATAGTTTCCCCTAGTCCTTGCTTCTGGAGCTTTAGTATAAAGCCTGCTTTACACGTTGCAATTTCGCATACGATTTTGTATGCGATTTGCAACGCCCCCATCGTATGTGTGGCACGTTCAATTTGTTGAACGAGCCGCACATACGAGTAACCCCCCATCACACGTACTTACCTGTCCATACGACCTCGATGTGGGAGGCGAACGTCCACTTCCTGGAGTGGGAGGGACGTTCGGCGTCAGATCGACGTCACGCGGCAGCTGGCCAATAGAAGTGGAGGGGCGGAGCTAAGCGGGACGTAAACATCCCGCCTACCTCATTCCTTCCGCATTGTGGGCCGGGAGCTGCAGGACGCTGGTAAGATCTGTTCATCGTTCCCGGGGTGTCACACACTGCAATGTGTGCTACCCCAGGTACGATGAACAATCTGACGTGCAATTCTAGAGACAGGTATGATGTGTATGCGATGAACGTTTTAACGTTCAATCGCAATCGCACGTACCTGTCACACACTGCAATGTAACTTACAATGCCGGATGTGCGTCACTTACGACGTGACCCCGCCGACACATTGTAAGATATATTGCAGCGTGTAAAGCAGGCTTTAGGCTATTATGTGGTACAGTATCAAATGCCTTTGCAAAGTCCAAATAAATCACATCAGCTGCATTGCCAATATCCAGGTTTGCACTTACCCCCTCATAGAACCCCAACAGGTTGGTTAGACATGACTTATCTTTCATGAATCCATGCTGTTTGTCAGTTATTATATTATTTTCTGCAATATATTTTTGCATGTCATCCCTTAAAATTTCCTCAAAAACTTTGCATACTACTGATGTCAGGCTTACTGGACAGTAGTTGCCTGGATCTACCCTCTTACCTTTCTTAAATATCGGTACCACATCAGCAATCCTCCAGTGCTGAGGCACCAACCCTGTTACAAGCGAGTCTAAAAAGATGAGATACAGCGGTCTGTTTATTACGGAGCTCAATTCCTTCAGTATTCATGGATGAATGCCATCTGGCCCTGGGGATTTGTCATTGTTTAATTTACTTAGACGTGGGCGTACTTTTTCTTGTGTTAAATTAATTATATCAGGTGGTAAACTTTGATTTTTCACTTGTTGAATGATCCCTGGTACAGTCAGTTCCTTGGTGAACACAGATGAGAAATGCCTATTTAATATCTCAGTCTTTTGTTTGTTCTCTATAACTAACTTGTTATTATATTTTAAGGGGCCGATACTATCCTTTGTTTTCCCTTTGGCATTAATGTATTTATAAAAGATTTTGGGATTTATTTTAACATCATTGGCGATTTTTGTTTCAGTAGCTAATTTTGCTTGCTTGATTTCTTTTTTACATTTCCTATTGATATCTTTATACTTCTGAAATGCTATTTCTGTATTCTCAACCTTTAAGATTTTAACCCCTTAAGGACAAAGCCAGTTTTGTACTTAATGCCCAGGCCATTTTTTGTAATTTTGACCAGTGTCACTTTATAAGGTTATAACTCTGGAACGCTTCAATGGATCCTGGTGATTCTGAGATTGTTTTTTCATGACATATTGGACTTCATGTTAGAGGTAAATTTAGGATGATATATTTTTATTTTATTTGTGAAAAAAATCTGAAATTTGAGAAAAAAATTTAAAATTTTGCAATTTTCAAACTTTTGATTTTTATGCCCATAAACCAGAGAGTTATGTCACACAAAATAGTTAACAAATAACATTTCCCCCATGTCTACTTTAGATCAGCGCAATTTTTGAAACAACATTTTTTGGGGTTAGGAAGTTAGAAGGGTTCAAAGTTAATCAGCAATTTCCCATTTTTTCAACAAAATTTACAAAACCATTTTTTTAAGGGACCACATCCCATTTGAAGTGAATTTGAGAGGCCTGGGTGAAAGAAAATATCCAAAAGTGACACCATTCTAAAAACAGCACCCCTCAAGGTACTCAAAACCACATCCAAGAAGTTTATTAACCCTTCAGGTGCTTCACAGGAACTAAAGTAATGTGGAATGAAAAAAAATAAAAATCAACATTTTACCTAAACATGTTACTTTAGCACTAATTTTCTTACTTTTTCAAGAGGTAACACCAAAAATTGGACCTCATACTTTGTTACCCACTTTCTTATGAGCGCGCGGATACCCCACATGTGGTCAGAAACCTTTGTTTGGGTAAATGGGAGGGCTTGGAACGAAAGGAGCAATATTTGAATTTTGGAAAGCAAAGTTGGCTGAAACAGATTGCGGGCACTATGTTGCATTTACAGATCCCCTAAGGTACCTAAACAGCAGGAACCCCCCTCAAGTGACCCCATTTTGGAAACTAGACCCCTTAAGGCTTCTATTGAGGGGTATAGTGAGCATTTTGGACCCACAGGTACTTCACAGATTTTGTTAGCGTTACGTTGTCATATTGAAAATTGTCATTTTTTTCTCAAAAATGTTGCTTTAGCATAAATTTTCTCACTTTTTCAAGAGGTAAATCCAAAAATGTTACCCAAATGTTTGTTACCCACTTTTTAATGAGCGCAGTGATACCTCACATGTGGTCTGAAACCTTCGTTTGGACAAATGGGAGGGCTTGGAACGAAAGGAGCAATATTTGAATTTTAGAAAGGAAATTTGGCTGAAAAAGATTGCGGGCACCATGTCGCATTTGGAGGACCCCTAAGGTACGTAAACAGCAAAAAACCACCACAAGTGACCCCATATTGGAAACTAGGCCCCTCAAGGAATTTATCTAGATGTTTGGTGAGTACCCTGAACCCCCAGGTGCTTCACAGAAGTTTATAACATTGAGCCAAGAAAATAAAAAAATAAAATTTTACTACAAAATTGTTACTTCAACCAGGTAGCTTTTTTTCACAAGGGTAACAGGAAAAAATCACCATGAAATTTATTGTGCAATTTCTCCTGAGTTTGGTGATATCTTATATGTGGTGGAAATCAACTGTTTGGGCACACGACAGGGCTCGGAAGGGAAGGAGTGCAATTTGACTGCAAAATTGGCTGGAATCAATAGCGGACGCCATGTTGCATTAGGAGAGCCCCTGAGGTGCCTAAACAGTGGAGGTCTCCAACAAGTGACCCCATTCTGGAAAATAGACCCCTCAAGGAATTTATCTAGATGTTTGGTGAGTACCCTGAACCCCCAGGTGCTTCACAGAAGTTTATAATGTTGAGCTGTGAAAATAAAAAAAATACATTTTTACCACAAAATTGTTACTTCAACCAGATAGCTTTTTTTTAACAAGAGTAAAAGGAAAAAAATCAGCATAAAATTTATTGTGCAATTTCTCCTGAGTATGCTGATACCTTATGTGTGGTGGAAATCAACTGTTTGGGTGCACAGCAGGGCTCGGAAGGGAAAAAGTGCCATTTGACTGAACATTTGGCTGGAATAATTAGCGGACGCTATGTCGCATTTGGAAAGCCCCTAAGGTGCCTAAACAGTGGAGGTCCCCCACAAGTGACGCCATTCTGGAAACAAGACACCTCAAGGCTTTTATCTAGGTATATATTGAGTATTTTGAATCCACGAATACTTTACAGAATTTGATAAGCTTAGGTTGCCATATTCAAAATTTTCATTTTTTTCACAAAAATGTTTCTTTAGCATCACATTTCTCACTTTTTCAAGAGGCAACAACAAAACATGGACCCCACAGGTTGTTATCCAATTTCTTGTGAGCGCAGTGTTACCCCATATGTGGCCAAAAACCTCTGTTTGGATAAATGGGAGGGCTTGGAATGGAAGGAGCACCATTTGAATTTTTTAAAAGTTGAAATAAATTGCGCGCACCATGTCACATTAGCAGGGCCTCTTGGGTACCTATACATCAGAAACCCCCCACAAGTCACCCCATTTTGGAAACTGGACCCCTCAAGGATTTTATTCAGGAGTATAGTAAGCATTTTGAATCCACAGGTACTTCACCAAAATGTTGCTGTAGCAACAATATTCTCACTGTTAGGCTATGTGGTCATGATCCAGCGACACGGCATCTAGTACACAGTGTCAGCCTTCCTGCAGAGATGTGAGTGTTGTCCACGGGAGAACGCAGCTGCTCATGCCCAGAATTTGGGTTCAGGCTACTGTGGACTTTAGTTCTATTCTACCTGCAGAGAACAGTCATCTCCGCAGCATAAATTGACATGCTGAGGCTCGGGAAGCTGCGCCACAGGTCGGTTTATGCTGCGGAGAAAAGAAGCACAGTGGGCATGAGATTTCTAAAAATCCTTCCACTGTGCTTCTACTGCACAACGCAGCGCTATGGATGCAGGGAAAACACTGCGCCTAAAACGCAGCAAACCCTGATTGTGGGCACATAGCCTAAAATGCTACAATGGATGAATGGATAGATGTCAAACATATATAACGTCCCAGCCCCTGCATATTCTAAGCTGGTGCCCTTTAGTGCCTTTCATGTGGCACTAAAAGATACCTAGCCTTGTATTTAGCCCAAAAAGAAAAAAAATTATTAAAATAAATGACATGGGGTCCTCCCTATTTTTGATAGCCAGCTAGGGTAAAGCAGACAGCTGTAGCCTGCAAACCACAGCTGACAGCTTCATCTTGTCTGGTGATCAATTTGGAGGGCTCCCCAAGCTGTTTTTTTTTTTAAATTATTTATAAATAAATAATTAAAAAACAAAACAAACGTGGGATCCCCCCAAATTAGATCACCAGCCAAGGTGAAGCTGACAGCTGGGGTCTGGTATTCTCAGGGTGGTAAGAGCCATGGTTATTGGACTCTTCCCAGCCTAAAAATAGCAGGCCGCAGCCGTCCCAGAAGTGGCGCATCCATTAGACGTGCCAATACTGGTGCTTCGTCCCAACTCCCCAACTCATCCCGTTGCCCTGGTGCGGTGGCAAACGGGGTAATAAATGGGGTTGATACCAGATGTGTAATGTCACCTGGCATCAAGCCCAGCAATTAGTGATGTCACGGCGTCTATCTGATACCAGACATAACTAATTGACAGTAATAAAAAAAAATTGACAACAAAAAAAAAATTTATTTGAAAAACATTTCACCAATTTATTGAAAAGAAAAACAAATCAGCTCCCCTGTAGTCTATTTTGGATGTCCCACGGCGATTCTGGACCTTCTAGAATATGGGGGGCACATTCAGGGAACGTATCCCGCATTTTCTAGGAGTGCAGACCCTCCATTTGAGGAGAGTGGGTGCAAAGAATACAGATAAATAGACAAGATGACATCATAACACCACCCCTTCTTAAAAAAAAGGGCGGAAAAAGACAGTGCAAAAAAATGTCCAGGATGACGTATAAATGCATCTACAACAAATAAAGTAAAAACATGACTGGTATAACACGATCAAAAATAACAGTCAGAATGCATATATTAAATAAAAGAAAATAATAAAATTTGAAAAACCAAAAAACCTGTGTTTATTCAGTAATATGTATAAAAAATATGTAAATATATATATTCCATAGTGTCCATATGTGTGTTTTTTACATATGAGTCTGCACTCAACAGGAGAGAGTCAAGAACCCACTCCTGTCGGGCATTCAAATGATCACCAGACATAGAAAAGTGGAGGCATAAACCAGTGCAGCCACCCCTGTGTGACACGTTAAGAGCTGTGTTAAAACAGAAAGCAAGAAACGAACTCACTTAAATAGTGAAAATGAAGGATCAAGCGAAATCCAGAGGATAACATGGAATTAGAAGTGAAAAAACCCTCAGAAAGGCTCCAGAATATAAGAATCTCAAGGAAGTTCACTCAAGTTCATGAGCGTGGGAAAATGAGTGACTGCGCCTGCGTGAAAGGTCTGTATCAAGAGCTCGCGGGTCAAATGAGTTCAGGACCGTGGGAACCAACCAACCACGCATGCGTGATTCCCGACTGGTAGTGATCCAGCATATAGAAGAACAAGGCGGCAACTCACTCTGTCAGTTACACAAAACTTTTTATTCTGCGGTTGCAGACATATACAGGAGCAGTGAAGGGGGAGAGAGGAGTGCAGGGGCGAGGACTGGTAGTGAGCTTATGTCACGGGCGGGGAGGAGGGTGTCAGCACTGCGCTCACCCCTCTGCTCGGGTCCGGCCGCGGCTGCTCAGTGGTGGCTCGAGCGGTGGGCCGGATCCCGGGGGTCTCGAGCGGCGCTCCTCGCCCGTGAGTGAAAGGGGATTGGGTTTTGGGATATAGTCTATTGTCCGTGACGCCACCCACGGTTGTGGTGATTTGTTGACACCACCGCTGCTCTGTATGGGGATCCCGGGAGGGATGGTATGGCGCAGCTAGTTGTTGTGTTGCCCCTCCGTGGGTAGGGGTTGGTGATCCCGGGGCCCAGTGATGAGGTGGGTGATGCAGGGCTTGGTGGGAGCAGGGACGCGGGGACAGCGCTGTGCCTTGCGGCACTGTGGTACTCACTCAGCCTGAGACGATGACACAGTTCTCGGTAAAACACACGGCTGGAAAGACGGTTCCCACGGATGGCTGCACTTGCTTTTCCCCAGTAGTTGACGGTGACGGTCCCTTTTCCTGCACCTAAGATGGTTATGGTTGCGATGGGTTCCCACCGGTAACCCGCTCCTCGGCTTCAAGCTGGACCGAAGGAGCCCCTCTCTTTGCCCGCAGGCGCTGGCCCTGAGAAACTGGTGCCCTGGCGGTGGCGGTGTCTCTCTGTAATGGTCGGACTGTTGCCTTCTATCGGGACTTGGTTGTTGGGAGACAGTCGTCCCCTTCACTGACGGATTTGGCAAATTATGGCGACTCCAAGCCTTGCCGGGATCCGAAAGGCCCCTGCCCTGGTGCTGACTGTTCCTTGTACACTGCTCCAGACCACCGGGTCACCACCCGTCCGCGGTCCTTCCAGTAACCTCCGAGCAGTCACCCCTGCGGACAATCACCGCCGTCTGCTGACCTTGCTGTCTCTCAGCCTGGGGCACACACCCGGACCAACTTCAGGCTTTACAAACTGTCACTTTGTACTTTACTTCAGCTTTTCTCCTTAGCTCCACTACTACTTCACTTCCTTCTACTTTCACTTCCTTAACTGTTCTCAAGCTCTTCCCTGAGCTGACTCCACTCTAGCCCTCAGCTAGACTTCAACTCCAAACTTCATTTGCCTGGTTCTTCCCGCCTCCAGAGCTGTGAACTCCTCGGTGGGCGGAGCCAACCGCCTGGCCCACCCCCTGGTGTGGACATCAGCCCCTGGAAAAAGGCAACAAGGATTTTGGGTTAGCTTAGGTGTTCCTAACTGGGGTGTAGGGTGTGGTGGTGTTATGACCTGTGACCCCTGGCTTGCCCAGGGCGTCACATTCCCCCTTAGCAAAATTCAGACCGTCCGCGGAGTGCCTGTCCAACACCGGTTTTATTTTCTGAAAAATATATAAAAAGATAACACACACACAACTTATGACATCATCCCACATTGGGAGGTTCAGTTCTTAAACGTTGCAAACGGTTTACGGTTACGGTCTCCGCTCTCTCCCACCCAAGTAACCTGGCCCTGATGCTGCCCCTAAAACCCAGGCAGCACCCCTTGACCCAAGTCCAGCACACGTTACCCGAGCGGGATCTGTCCTTCCCCTCCAGAGGGTAGCCACCGGTTCCTGTGGTGGCTGGGCCCCAGCCGGCTCTACTGCGGGCCCTCCCTCCAACCTGCCTCTCGGCAGGCGGCACTGCGGAAACGGTAACGGTAAAACAACTTATTTACATTCCACTAACGTTTGTGGTTGCCCTGCAAGTTCACGGGCTTGTCCATAAGGAGTCCCTTATGCAACTCTTTAAACGGTCCCCACGGGGACAACGGTGCCGGCAACGTCCGGTTCTCTCAATCACGGTAAATCAGATGACTCCATCAGTTGATCATTTTACTTATCATCATTTTTGCAAACTTTCAAACATAAAACTCACACAGACTTCCTGACCCCCTCTTTAAAGGACGGTCTCCCTGTACCTAAGTGGGGGTCTACCTAGGTTAGGACGGGTGGACCTCCGGGGTCCGGTGTCAGTGGGGCTATGCAGTGGGGCAGAGGGAACAACTGGTTCCTCCTCCCTGCTATCGTGTGGAGCAGGCGGAGGCATAGGGGAGCTGGGCGCAGATTCATCCCTGGGCACTGGCACTGGTTCTGGCTCACGGTTGACCGCTTCCACCACTTCTTCATCCACAGGTTGTGGGAACAGTATCACTGGAAGAATCACCGCGCCGTTCTGTGTAGGGCAGTCTGCTGGGAAGTCACCCATCACAGTGTGGATCACCTCTTTTGCCTTCTCTGCTGGTGGAGGAACTGGTACTTCAGCCGTCGCCCTCAATGCTGGTGGGCACCTTTTCAGATGGTCCCGGGAAACCGTGGCCAAAGTGCCCCCTTGGTCACGACTGATCTGGTAGGCCTTTCCATCTTCCCATCCTGTGGGTTGTATGACGTATGGGATTTGTTCCCATTGATCATCCAGCTTGTGGGTCTTCCGCTTTAACACCACATCTCCAGGCTGGAAAGGGCCCGCGGACGCTTTCTGATTGAAGCGCTGCTCCTGTTGTTCTCGACTCCGACCTAGGTTCTTTTCCACATACTCTTGAATCTGTCGATATTGTGCTCTTCGCCGAGTTTCCCATTCAGCTGTCGAAGGGAGTGCTTCGGGGGCCTCCAACCCCATTTCCAGGTCCACCGGCAGACGGCCGGGCCGAGCCCTCATCAGATATGCTGGGGTGCACTTTGTTGAGCTGGACGGAATATTGTTGTACATATCGACCAAGTCGGGTAGCTTTTCCGGCCACAGGTTCCGCTCTTCCAGCGGTAACGTCTTGAGGAGTCCCAGGACCAAGTGGTTCATCTTTTCACACATGCCGTTGGTCTGGGCATGGTAAGGGGTGGTCCGGATCTTCTTACAGCCGTACAACTGGCAGAACTCGTGGAACACCTCTGCTTCAAAAGCCGGGCCTTGGTCAGTAAGCACCCTTTCTGGATATCCATGTGGTCGGCAGAAATAGGCCTGGAACGCTCGAGCGGCAGTTCGACCAGTTAGGTCCTTGACGGGGACAACCACCATGAATCTTGAATAGTGGTCCACGATGGTCAACGCGTAGGCGTACCCACTTCGGCTGGGGATGAGCTTGACATGATCTAGGGCAACCAGTTCCAGCGGTTGATGTGTGATGATTGGGTGTAGGGGTGCCCTCTGGCTGGCCTCATCCTTCCTCCTCAGCGTGCAAGGACCACACTCTCGGCACCAGGCTTCTACCGACTCCCGCATCCCACTCCAGTAGAACCGCTCTCTCAACAGCATCTCCAGCTTCTTCCACCCGAAATGTCCGGCACCATCATGGTATGCCCGCAAAACAGTCGCCACATCAGCTTGGGGATTAACCAACTGGCAGATTTTCTCATAGGTCTTCGGGTTGATCAGTTCATGGTACAGCTTCCCTTGATGTAGATAAAGCCGTTTCCGTTCCTTCCACAACCACTGGGCTTCAGCTGGAGCGGTAGGGTCCATTCCAACAGCACCTTGTTCCACCAGGGTCTTGACGAGGCGGACAGCCGGCACCTGGTTTTGAGCTTCTTGCCACTCTTGACTGGGCCGTGGGTCCAGGTCCACCCGTTGTTGGTGTACCTGTACCTTCTCAGTTGGCGGCTGGTGAAATGCAGGCAACTCAATCTCCTCGAGATCGTCATCCTCGCACCCTTCTTCTGACAAATGGCATTCGGGAGAGTGCATCAGCATTAATGTTGACACGACCAGCTCGGTACTTGATGGTGAAGTCGTAGTTGGCTAGCCGGGCCACCCACCGCTGCTCTAACGCGCCCAACTTGGCCGTGTCCAGGTGAGTCAACGGATTGTTGTCCGTGAAAGCGGTGAATTTTGCTGCAGCCAAGTAGTGGCGGAACCGCTCTTTGATAGCCCATACCAATGCCAGGAGCTCGAGCTTGAAGGAGCTGTAGTTCTCGGGGTTCCTTTCAGTTGGCCGAAGCTTCCGGCTAGCATAAGCAATCACTTTCTCTTTCCTATCCTGGACCTGGGACAGGACTGCTCCTAGTCCCACATTGCTGGCGTCTTATAGAGAATGAACGGGCAGCCATAGTCAGGATACGCTAGGACCTCTTCTCCGGTCAGGGCCGCTTTCAATTGGCAGAAGGATTCCTCGTGCTTTTCCTCCCACACCAGTGGGGCTCCGATGGGTCTACCACCTTTGGTCTGTCCCACGAGGAGATCTTGCATGGGGGCAGCCATCTTCGTGTATCCCTTGATAAAGCGCCGGTAGTACCCCACCAGGCCCAGAAACTGCCGTACTTCCCTCACTGTGGTTGGTCTCGGCCAGCCTTGGATGGCAGTGATCTTCTCAGGGTCGGGGGCAACACCCTCTGCACTTACCACGTGCCCCAGGTACTGCACTCTGGGTTTCAGTAGATGACACTTAGAGGGCTTCAATTTCATCCCGTATTTGGCAAGGGACGCGAACACCTCGGCCAGGTGCTCCAGATGGGCTTCATACGTCTGGGAGTAAACAATCACATCATCCAAATACAATAGGACGGTCTCGAAGTTTAGGTGTCCCAGACAGCACTCCATCAGCCGTTGGAAAGTTCCTGGGGCATTGCACAGCCCGAACGGCATACTATTGAATTCACAGAGCCCCATCGGGGTGGTGAAGGCGGTTTTCTCCCGGTCTTCCGGGGCCACGGCCACTTGCCAGTACCCACTGGTGAGGTCAAGGGTAGAGAAGTAATTTGCAGTTCTCAGTGCGGCCAAAGACTCTTCAATACGAGGCAGTGGGTAGGCATCTTTATGGGTTATCTGATTAATCTTACGGTAGTCCACACACATCCGCATGGTACCATCCTTCTTCTTGACCAGTACCAACGGAGCGGCCCAGGGACTACAGCTGTCCCTTATAACCCCCTGCCTCCTTCATATTCCTCAACATATCTTTGGCACACTGGTAATGTGCAGGGGGAATAGGCCTGTACCTCTCTTTGATAGGGGGGTGTTCACCGGTGGGGATATGGTGTTGGACCCCTTTGATCTGCCCAAAGTCTAGTGGATGTTTGCTGAAAACCTGTTCATACTCCCGCACCACCCTGTATACCCCTGCTTTGTGATGTGTAGGGGTATCATCAGTGCCCACATGTAGCTGTTGGTGCCACTCATTTACCTCCCCTTGAGGCGGGGAAGTGCTGGTAGTAGGTGGGGAGACTGAGGGACTGGCTTTGTGGATGGTGTGGGGGTCCAGGGTGAGCAGCTTGGCAATGGTGGCATACCGGGGGAGCCTGACTTCTTCCTCCCCACAGTTCAGCACTCTCACAGGCACCCTTCCCTTCTTCACGTCTACCACCCCTCGGGCGGCCATTACAGTGGGCCAGTGCTCGGAGGGTATGGGCTCCATCATGGCAGGGTAGTCACGCCGCTGAGGCCCTACTGCTGCCCTACACCAAATCATCATCTCACTCCTAGGGGGCACAATCAACGGAGCAACATCCATCACTCTCACTCCACCAATCTCTCCTCCTGTTGAGTTTACATGCTGGCGGTACATCAAGGCTCGGATCTCACGCTGCACAGCTCTCTGTCGACTCCCCGCCGCCATGACGGCCAGCTGCTGCAGTAGGGACAACACATCACCCATATAGTGCTCCATCACATTGGTTCCTAGCACTATCTTCGGGTTATGATCACTGGGTTCATTCATGATCACAATCATACCCTGGTGTTGCAGTTCAGCTTGCCCTACTGTCATAGCCACCTGTTTATACCCCACTTGGGTCAATGGGAGTCCATTGGCAGCAATTGGCGTTATACTAGTATCTGGGGGTGCCAGCTCGTCTATCCCCCAATACCGCTGGTACAATGTGTATGGTATGGTGGTTACCTGTGATCCAGTGTCCAAGAGAGCCATCACCGGTATGCTGTCCACAGCCACGGGGATGATGGGCCGGGCCCCGATATACCGGTCCCGCCAGTCCGGGGGGCCACGGTGTTCTACTCCTGAGGATTGGCCCGGGGCCCCAGGGGTTGCTCGTTTAACGGGCACTGTTGGAAGTAATGCCCAGGCTTACGGCACTTGTAGCAGGTTGGAGGTCTGCTTCGCAGGTTGCTGTTACTTCTCCGCTGCATCCACGGGACATCCTCAGGGCTGTCGGCAAGCTGTATCTGTGCTGAAGGCTGAGGTCTGGTCAAAGGTTGGAGTGCAGCAAGAATCTTGGCGAGGTCTCCGTCCATACGACGGACCTGGGCTGCTAGTTCCTCCATCGTGCTGCTTGGGGCTGCAGGTGTTGGAGATGTTGGTAAGGCAGGGGCCACCACAACGGGGGCCGTCTCAATGGGCCACGGGGCTCCCTCCAGGACTTCTGAAGCTGGGGGCTGTAGGGCTTTAATGGCCCGTTCCTTTAACACAGCAAAGTCCACATCCGGGTGTTCTAGGGCCCACAGCCGGAATTGTTTGCGATCCTCAGGGGATCTCATCCCCTGCACAAATTGCTCTACTAACATCTTGTTGCTGTCCGCCTCATTGATAGGATTCACCCGCTTTAGCGTGCGGAGGGCGGTCTGCAGACGTAAAGCATATTCCCAAAGCTATCCACAGCCCGTTGCCGGCACTGGTAAAACTGCATCCTCAGCTCAGCTTCAGTCCGGGTCTCAAAGGCAATCTGTAGCTTCTCTAAGATGGTGGCTACAGAGAGCCGGTCCCCCTCGGCCCAGGTCTCCGCCTCCTGCTCAGCCGCACCGGTTAACTGGCCCTTCACTACCGCCGCACGTTGCTTATTGGTCAGGGGGTACAGCTCTAGCAACGGGTTAAGCTTTTTCCGGAAGACCTGTAAAGCATCAGGTTTCCCGTCATACTGCGGTAGCCAGGTAGCTCCGGGTGCATAGGGCAAGGAGAACGGCATCACCTGAGCGAGTGCGGGGGCCGCGGCACCTCCCACCAGCGCGGCCGGGACCTGGGCAGGTCCATTCCCATCCGCGGGTGCCACTGCGGCTGCGACCACCGCTCCTCCAGCGGCTCCGTCGGGCGCAGACATCTTGTTTCCGTCCCCCTTAGCTTCTTTCCGGCCCCTCCTCTATTGGGGCGGGGTTTTGGCCTTCGCGCCTCTGCTACTCGAGAAGACGCTCGAGCAGGAACTTTTCGCGCCAAAGATGGCGACTTCTGAAATTTTTCAGCCGGATACCTCCGGCGGTCACAAGGCGCACCTCTACCCAACGGCAGAGTGGTAAGATCCTGTTCGTGACGCCAAGTTGTCGCGGGCGGGGAGGAGGGTGTCAGCACTGCGCTCACCCCTCTGCTCGGGTCCGGCCGCGGCTGCTCAGTGGTGGCTCGAGCGGTGGGCCGGATCCCGGGGGTCTCGAGCGGCGCTCCTCGCCCGTGAGTGAAAGGGGATTGGGTTTTGGGATATAGTCTATTGTCCGTGACGTCACCCACGGTTGTGGTGATTTGTTGACACCACCACTGCTCTGTATGGGGATCCCGGGAGTGATGGTATGGCGCAGCTAGTTGTTGTGTTGCCCCTCCGTGGGTAGGGGTTGGTGATCCCGGGGCCCAGTGATAAGGTGGGTGATGCAGGGCTTGGTGGGAGCAGGGACGCGGGGGCAGCGCTGTGCCTTGCGGCACTGTGGTACTCACTCAGCCTGAGACGATGACACAGTTCTCGGTAAAACACACGGCTGGAAAGACGGTTCCCACGGACGGCTGCACTTGCTTTTCCCCAGTAGTTGACGGTGACGGTCCCTTTTCCTGCACCTAAGATGGTTATGGTTGCGATGGGTTCCCACCGGTAACCCGCTCCTCGGCTTCAAGCTGGACCGAAGGAGCCCCTCTCTTTGCCCGCAGGCGCTGGCCCTGAGAAACTGGTGCCCTGGCGGTGGTGGTGTCTCTCTGTAATGGTCGGACTGTTGCCTTCTATCGGGACTTGGTTGTTGGGAGACAGTCGTCCCCTTCACTGACGGATTTGGCAAATTATGGTGACTCCAAGCCTTGCCGGGATCCGAAAGGCCCCTGCCCTGGTGCTGACTGTTCCTTGTACACTGCTCCAGACCACCGGGTCACCACCCGTCCGCGGTCCTTCCAGTAACCTCCGAGCAGTCACCCCTGCGGACAATCACCGCCGTCTGCTGACCTTGCTGTCTCTCAGCCCGGGGCACACACCCGGACCAACTTCAGGCTTTACAAACTGTCACTTTGTACTTTACTTCAGCTTTTCTCCTTAGCTCCACTACTACTTCACTTCCTTCTACTTTCACTTCCTTAACTGTTCTCAAGCTCTTCCCTGAGCTGACTCCACTCTAGCCCTCAGCTAGACTTCAACTCCAAACTTCATCTGCCTGGTTCTTCCCGCCTCCAGAGCTGTGAACTCCTCGGTGGGCGGAGCCAACCGCCTGGCCCACCCCCTGGTGTGGACATCAGCCCCTGGAGGAAGGCAACAAGGATTTTGGGTTAGCTTAGGTGTTCCTAACTGGGGTGTAGGGTGTGGTGGTGTTATGACCTGTGACCCCTGGCTTGCCCAGGGCGTCACACTTACAAGTGGCAAGTCCTGCATATTTGTATCCGTGCAGTAAAGATGCAATCGCTGAAAACACAGCGCTAGTAGTTCATGAGTGTAGGGAACACTAATAGATAAGACGGGATTAAAGTGAAAAAGGACAGAGACACTAGGAGTTGAGGACAACCGTGAATATATAAAAGAAACATGTGACTATCTACCATATACGTGTAGATAAAAGAAGAAATAAGTAAGGAAAAAGATGAAGACTATGCCGTGAGTTCATATAACTAAACCGGAGGTATATCGCACCATATTTTCACGGCGCAATGAAGTGCAAAAGCACCAAGAACAAGGATGTAATCACCCTAAACTGATAGTGTGCTGGTATACAATCAATAATAGGAGGAATGTATATACCACTGGAACTAATGTGTATGTCTGTATACCCATACACACATCTACATAAATAAATAAATAAATAATAAATAAATTAGTGGATAGACAGGAAAAGGTATGCATTCTGAGGCAACAATTACTAGGAATGTAAAACCATATCATATGAAATAAAAAACATGGCTATAAAAAATGTATATATATATAAATACAATAATAAAATAATCAATAATAAATAGCGATAGACCTGATAGTAATAAAATATAAAAACAACAATAAAACATGACAAGAAGGTCAGACTAATATGAGTGTGATATATATAAAACAAACCTATAAAAACGGAAAAAATCATGACATGAATCTCAAGTGAATCATAATAAAACCATCCGAAAAAACAGATCAATGCTAGACATGATTTTAGTGGAATAAATCCGTAATTTCATTTAGACCATGGGGTTTTAAAGTATTCAGCTTGTAAATCCAGTAGGTTTCTTTTTTATTTAGAAGCCCCATCCTGTCAGAAATATATCTTCACTTGAGATTCATATCATGATGTTTTCCGTTTTTATAGGTTTGTTTTATATATATCACACTCATATTAGTGTGACCTTCTTGTCATGTTTTATTGTTGTTTTTATGTTTTATTACTATCAGGTCTATCACTATTTACTATTGATTATTTTATTATTGTATTTATATATATATATATATATATATATATATATATATATATATATACATTTTTTATAGCCATGTTTTTTATTTCATATGATATGGTTTTACATTCCTAGTAAGGCTGTGTGCCCTGGCTGGCTATCAAAAATAGGGGGGACCCCACGCCATTTTTTTCATTGTTTTTTTTTTTTTTTTTTTTTGGATAAATACTAAGCTAGGCACCCTTTAGTGCCACATGAAAGGTACTAAAGGTGCCAGCTTAGAATATGCAGGTGGGGTGGGACATTATATATATTTGACATCCATTCATCCATTGACGCTTTTTAGGCTGTGTGCCCACAATCAGGGTTTGCAGAGTTATGGGTGCTGAGTGTTTTCCCTGCGTCCATAACGCTGTGTTGTGCGGTAGAAGCACAGTGGAAGGATTTTTGGAGATCCCATGCCCACTGTGCTTCTTTTCTCCGCAGCATAAACTGACCGGTGGCGTGACTTTCCGAGCCTCAGCATGTCAATTTATGCTGCGGAGACGAGAGTGTTCTCTGCAGGTAGAATAGAGCTAAAGTCCACAGCAGCCTGAACCCAAATCGTGGGCATGGGCAGCTGCAGGAAGGCTGACACTGTGTACTAGACGCCGTGTCGCTGGATCATGGCCACATAGCCTTAGGCCTCTTTCACACATCAGTGATTCTGGTACGTTTGTGCTTTTTTTTAAACGTACAAGAATCACTGACATACGCAGACCCATTAGAAGAAGAGAAGAGCGAACATACCCAAATACGAACACTTACATACGCAAACCCAGAGAAGAGCGACCAAGATTATTAGAGGAATGGGTGGGCTGCAATACCAAGACAGGTTATTAAACTTGGGGTTATTTAGTTTGGAAAAACGAAGGCTTAGGGGGGATCTAATCACAATGTATAAATATATGAGGGGACAGTACAGAGACCTTTCCAAAGATCTTTTTACACCTAGGCCTGCGACTGGAACACGGGGGCATCCGCTACGTCTTGAGGAAAGAAGGTTTAATCATAATCACAGACGAGGATTCTTTACTGTACGATCAGTGAGACTATGGAACTCTCTGCCGCATGATGTTGTAATGAGTGATTCACTACTAACATTTAAGCAGAGCCTGGATGCCTTTCTTGAAAAATTTAATATTACCAGTTATGTATATTAGATTTTATGACAGGGTATTGATCCAGGGAACTAGTCTGATTGCCGGATGTGGAGTCAGGAAGGAAATTTTTTCCCCATTGGAACTTGTTTGCCACATTGGTTTTTTTTTGCCTTCCTCTGGATCAACATGTTAGGCTACGGGTTGAACTAGATGGACTTAGAGTCTCCCTTCAACCTTAAAAACTATGATACTATGATACTATGATTATAATGAATGGGTCTGCTCACACGTCAGTGATTTTTCACTGCACGTGTCTCCGTGCGGCGTACCCGCGTGTGCGTGATTGCCGCACGGAGACATGTCCATTTTTTTCTGGCATCACTGATGTTCCACGGACCACGCAGTGGTGTGGTCCGTGAAACACGTGCCAGAAAAAACGTGCTTTTAAAATAAAAATCATTTTAACTCACCCGGCGTCCAGCGATGTCCTCTGCAGCTAGTGCAGCTTGCTGCTTCTGAGTCGGCTCATTATTGTCGCGCATATTCATGATGCGCGACACAGCCGACCCGGAAGCAGCTGCTGCGGGGGTCAGCGCCAGCCGGATGCTGCACCGCGGGAGCGATCAGCACCATGGAGAGCGGGAGCGGGCGCAGGTGAGTTGATTACTGAGTGCAATCACAGGCCACGGAGAACGGAGCCCGGATTGCACTTAGACAACCCACGTGTGCCGTGATTCACGGCACACGGAGGGACATGTGCGTGTTTTACACGCCAGTGAAAAACGTCAGTGTTTTTCACTGACGTGTGAAACGGGCCTAAAAGTGAGAATATTTTTGCTACAGCAACATTTTGGGTGAAGTAGCTGTGGATTCAAAATGCTTAATTTACTCTTGAATAAAATCCTTGAGGGGTGCAGATTCCAAAATGAAGTCACTTGTGGGGGTTTTCTGACGTATAGGTACCCAAGGGGCCCTGCTAATGTGACATGGTGCGCGAAGTTTATTTCAACTTTTCCAAAATTCAAATGGTGCTCCTTCCATTCCAAGCCAACCCATTTATCCAAACAGAATGTGGAGAAGGAAATGACATCACAGGTTTATTTTTCCAAAGGTCTGTGTTCAACCAACTTTATTAACACTGACAAGTCTTAAAAAAACGCACCTAAAAAAATGCATGAAAAACGCATGAAAACCGCATGAAAAACGCCTGAAAAATGCATGAAAAGCGCATGCGTTTTCGATGCGTTTTTCTCAAAAAGCATTGTTTACAATTCTCCCCTCTGCCAGAGGGTGCGTTTTTTTCCGCGCTGGAAAAAAAGCAACGTGTGCACATAGCCTAATTGTTGCCTCAGAATGCATACTTTTTCCTGTCTATCCACTAATTTATTTATTTATTACTTATTTATTTATGTAGATGTGTGTATGGGTATACAGACATACACATTAGTTCCAGTGGTATATACATTCCTCCTATTATTGATTGTATACCAGTACACTACCAGTTTAGGGTGATTACATCCTTGTTCTTGGTGCTTTTGCACTTCATTGCACCGTGAAAATATGGTGCGATATACCTCCGGTTTAGTTATATGAACTCACGGCATAGTCTTCATCTTTTTCCTTACTTATTTCTTCTTTTATCTACACGTATATGGTAGATAGTCACATGTTTCTTTTATATATTCACGGTTGTCCTCAACTCCTAGTGTCTCTGTCCTTTTTTCACTTTAATCCCGTCTTATCTATTAGTGTTCCCTACACTCATCAACTACTAGCGCTGTGTTTTCAGCAATTGCATCTTTACTGCACGGATACAAATATGCAGGACTTGCCGCTTGTAAGCTCACTACCAGTCGGGAATCACGCATGCGTGGTTGGTTGGTTCCCATGGTCCTGAACTCATTTGACCCGCGAGCTCTTGATACAGACCTTTCACGCAGGCACAGTCACTCATTTTCCAACGCTCATGAACTTGAGTGAACTTCCTTGAGATTCTTATATTTTGGAGCCTTTCTGAGGGTTTATTCACTTCTAATTCCATGTTATCCTCTGGATTTCGCTTGATCCTTCATTGTCACTATTTAAGTGAGTTCGTTTCTTGCTTTCTGTTTTAACACAGCTCTTAATGTGTCACACAGGGGTGGCTGTACTGGTTTATGCCTCCACTTTTCTATGTCTGGTGATCATTTGAACGCCCGACAGGAGTGGGTTCTTGACTCTCTCCTGTTGAGTGCAGACTCATATGTAAAAAACACACATATTGACATATGTACACTATGGAATAAATATATTTACATACTTTTTATACATATTACTGAATAAACACAGGTTTTTTGGTTTTTCAAATTTTATTATTTTCTTTTATTTAATATATGCATTCTGACTGTTATTTTTGATCGTGTTATACCAGTCATGTTTTTACTTTATTTGTTGTAGATGCATTTATACGTCATCCTGGACATTTTTTTGCACTGTCTTTTCCCGCCCTTTTTTTTAAGAAGGGGTGGTGTTATGATGTCATCTTGTCTATTTATCTGTATGCTGGTGTCCACCATGACAGATTTGATGCTTGTCTTTCCTGACGGTCCTGAGGAAGGGGGCAGTGGCTCCTGAAACGCGTAGACCTGGATGAAATAAAGATACATTAATCTAAACAATCTGTTCCAGTGATCTTTTGGCGCATTATCTAACACCCCTCTCTCATGCTCTCTGTTATCTGCCTTTTTGGGTGGCTGCAGCCTTTGATCAGATTCTACATGCGACTACAGTTGTTGTGACTTTCACAACGGAATCTGGTGAGTAGTTTCACCCTCCTCCCACCCCTTATATACTGGGGTAAGACCCTATATGCGCTTTTTTTCCACCGATTTCTTGTCTGAATTGTTCGTGGATCTGGCAAGACCAGATCTCCCTTATTGTGGACACAGCAGCAGAGGGTCTCTTCTTGGAATATGGACTATTTCAATAACCACCTATCATCGAGAGAAAAACTGATACTCCAAACAGTAGGTACCCCAGAGATTCATAATGTTGATTGGGATTTAAATATACCCAGTGCATATACGGAAGAGGACACGAGTATTATGAAAAAACTGTTCCTACGGTTGGAGGACTTATTAAAAGAGGAATTACGGTTTGGGCTGGATGCCCGGTTTCTAACCATCTACATGGAAGAAAAACTTTGCCCGAGAGGCTTAAGGATTAAACACGATTCCCCCTTTCCGGTGGATCCCGTGTTCACCAGTGAGTGGGACAATATCTTACATACGTGCATGCAAGGCATGCTGCAGTGTCTGTTTAAGAAGCGCAGCACCATTGCGAATGACACATCTAATAGCATCACTGAACTGTATAAAGAACTTTATAAATATGACCTGCACCCGGAGTATAAAATCTTAAATTCAGATATCAATACTAGATTGATCCATTTAGAGCAGGATTCTATTTTTCGGAAATCAAAAAACTACAGCGGGATAGATCTGACATGATCCCAATAAAACTCAGGGTTCCACTACTGCTGGGAGATCCGATAACATTCCTAACCAGAGACCCAGAGCTCACAGTAGTAATAGAAACTTCTTTAACAGCAGGTTTCACAAAACGAGTGCAAACTCCTTAACAAGAAAAGACACCACCCATCAAAATGATCTTATCAGTAGAACTCCTAATCCCCAGACATCTTTAAGCTCTATGCCCTGTGATCCACCTACCACCACTATCACAGATGAAGTGTTTTCCATCACACCCACTACTGAACCCAGTACGGTTGTTGCTCCTATGGATATAGTTCCTGCTGAATGTACCCTTGTACCCCAGAAATCGACCCATACAGTTGTAGATTTTGAGGAGACAAGGAGACAATTAGAATCATTAAAATCTCAAATAGAAAAAATCCGCAAGAACAGAGACCTACAACCAGAATTGGAGGCACCTGATAATCCTTCCATCAATGATGATCATCCTGACGGTGATTTCATTGATCTGTTGGAATTATCACTACATGAAGAGTACATACCCTTACCTAGATCATCTGAATCAGACGAGTGCAACTCCTCTCCACCTACTTTGATCACCTCTATTACTAATTCCAACATTAAGACCGTGACTATTGACAATACCCTAAAAGGCAGTTTATCTGTTCCTTTTTTACCGATGGCCAGGAACCTTCAGGTTCCCATCACCACATTTCTCACCCCCAGAGGGGAGAAAAGAAAAAACGTTACAGAGGGAATAGGGCAGGACTTAAGCTTAAACAAAAAAGAGAAAAAAAGCACCTAACAAAAAATGACACCTCAGATTTTTTTAATTTATCCCACCACAACTTATCAAAAGATGAGATCAGTGTTTTAAAGAAAGGTCTCTCTTTTTGTCCTACTAAGTCCTCCAATGACTTTGAACTTTTTTTGGATCTTCAAAAATTCATCAGGAAACTCACCTTGACTAGACACTTCCAGATGAACAAATCAGCTCCTACAGACATAAATATACCAGATGATTTTTTTCATACAGAGCATAAATTAAAATCAAATTTTTACCCACTACATAGTATAGGACACCATATAAAAACCTTTAACGATTTGGTACTACAAGATTTCAAGTTGATTCTAGCTAACAAAAATCCTCCTAGAACGAACATGTCCAGGGAGGAGAAGGTTGCCATCTCAGGACTAAAAAATAATCCTAACATAATTATCCGTAACGCTGACAAAGGGGGTGGTATCGTCATACAAGACAGGAGCAGTTACATACAGGAGGCTTTGAGAATGCTTTCTAATAGATCACATTATAATACTGTGGGTATTACTACATATCATGACTCCATTTCTGAATACCGTACCTTAATCAAAGGAGCATCAGAGGCTGGGATCCTCAATAAGAATGAGTTTAAATTTTTGGACATAAAAACCCCCAGGTTAGCGTTTTACTACCACTTACCTAAAATCCACAAAAGCCTTAATAATCCCCCGGGAAGACCCATCATCTTGGGTATAGGATCCCTCACTGAAAATTTGGCAGCATATGTTGACTCCATCATGAATATTCACGTCACTAATTTAAAAAGCTTCCTTAGGGATTCCTCACACCTTATAAATATTCTAAATGATATTACATGGAAAGACTCATTTATTTTTAAAAGTTTGGATATTGCATCTCTGTACACAAATATCTCTCACATACTGGGTTTGGAATGCTTTAAGCAATATTTAGAGGTCGATGATAGACTACCGGGGGCGCAAAAGGAGTTCATTTTAAACAGTATGAGGTTTATTTTAAAGAATAATTTTTTCACATTTCATAGTATCATAGTATCATAGTTTTTAAGGTTGAAGGGAGACTCTAAAGGCTATTTTACACACTGCGATATCGGTCCCGATATCGCTAGTGTGGGTACCCACCCCCATCTGTTGCGCGACACGGGCAAATCGCTGCCCGTGCCGCACAACATCGCCCAGAGCCGTTACACATACTTACCTGTCCGGCGACGTCGCTGTGACCGGCGAACCGCCTTCTTTCTAAGGGGGCGGTCCGTGCGGCGTCACAGTGACATCACTGAAGCGTCACTGAACCGCCGCCCAATAGAAGCGGAGGGGTGGAGATGAGTGGGACGTAACATCCCGCCCACCTCCTTCATTCCACATTGTGGCTGGGACGCAGGTAAGGAGAGCTTCCTCGTTCCTGCGGTGTCACACGGAGCGATGTGTGCTGCCGCAGGAGCGACGAACTACATCGTTACTGCTGCAGTAACGATAATCGAGAATGGACCCCCATGTCACCGATGAGCGATTTTGCACGTTTATGCAACAATGCAAAATCGCTTATCGGTGTCACACGCAACGGCATCGCTAATGCGGCCGGATGTGCGTCACAAATTCCGTGACCCCAACGACTCCGCATTAGCGATGTCGCAGCGTGTAAAGCCCCCTTAAGTCCATCTAGTTCAACCTGTAGCCTAACATGTTGATCCAGAGGAAGGCAAAAAAACCCCAATGTGGCAAACAAGTTCCAATGAGGAAAAAATTTCCTTCCTGACTCCACATCCGGCAATCAGACTAGTTCCCTGGATCAATACCCTGTCATAAAATCTAATATACATAACTGGTAATATTAAATTTTTCAAGAAAGGCGTCCAGGCTCTGCTTAAATGTTAGTAGTGAATCACTCATTACAACATCATGCGGCAGAGAGTTCCACAGTCTCACTGCTCGTACAGTAAAGAATCCTCGTCTGTGATTATGATTAAACCTTCTTTCCTCAAGACGTAGCGGATGCCCCCGTTTTCCAGTCGCAGGCCTAGGTGTAAAAAGATCTTTGGAAAGGTCCCTGTACTGTCCCCTCATATATTTATACATTGTGATTAGATCCCCCGAAGCCTTCGTTTTTCCAAACTAAATAACCCCAAGTTTAATAACCTGTCTTGGTATTGCAGCCCACCCATTCCTCTAATAATCTTGGTCGCTCTTCTCTGCACCCTCTCCAGTTCAGCTATGTCCTTCTTATATATCGGTGACCAGAATTGTACACAGTATTCTAAGTGCGGTCGCACTAGTGACTTGTACAGAGGTAGAACTATATTTTTTTCATGAACACTTATACCTCTTTTAATACATCCCATTATTTTATTAGCCCTGGCAGCAGTTGCCTGACACTGTCCACTAAAGTGAAGTTTACCATCCACCCATACACCCAAGTCTTTTTCTGTGTCTGTTTTACCCAGTGTTCTACAATTAAGTACATAATCATAAATGTTATTTCCTCTACCCAAGTGCATGACCTTACATTTATCTACATTAAACTTCAATTGCCACTTCTCAGCCCAATCCTCCAATTTACATAAATCTCCCTGTAATATAAAATTATCCTCCTCTGTATTGATTACCCTGCAGAGTTTAGTATCATCTGCAAATATTGAAATTCTACTCCGCATGCCCCCAACAAGGTCATTTATAAATATGTTGAAAAGAAGCGGGCCCAATACTGACCCCTGTGGTACCCCACTATGAACTGAGACCCAGTCCGAGTACGTACCATTAATAACCACCCTTTGTTTCCTATCACTGAGCCAGTTTTTAACCCAGTTACACATATTTTCCCCTATCCCCATTATTCTCATTTTATGTACCAACCTTTTGTGTGGCACCGTATCAAAAGCTTTTGAAAAGTCCATATACACAACATCCACTGCATTTCCCTGATCCAGGCTTGAACTTACCTCTTCATAGAAGCTGATCAAATTAGTTTGACAGGATCGATCCCTCATAAACCCATGTTGATACTCTGTCATAAGGTTATTTTTCTTGAGATACTCCAGTATAGCATCTCTCAAGAAACCCTCAAGGATTTTACCAACCGTAGAGGTTAAACTTACCGGCCTATAATTTCCCGGCTCAGTTTTTGTCCCCTTTTTGAATATTGGCACCACATTTGCTATGCGCCAGTCCTGCGGTACCGACCCTGTTATTAAGGAATCTGAGAAGATTAAAAATAATGGTCTATCTATCACAGAACTCAATTCCTGTAGTACTCTGGGGTGTATGCCATCCGGGCCCGGAGATTTGTCAACCTTAGTGATTTCGAGGCGGCGGCGTACTTCCTGCTGTGTTAAGCAGGTAATATTCAAGGGTGAATTTATGGTATCACTGGTCATGTCATCTGCCATGGCATTTTCTTGTATAAAAACCGTAGAAAAAAAGTCATTCAGCAGGTTGGCTTTACCCTCATCCCCTTCCAAACATTTCACCAAGACTATTTTTAAGGGGGCCAACACTATCGCTTTTCAGTTTTTTACTGTTTATGTAGTTAAAGAATATTTTAGGATTATTTTTACTTTCTCTCGCAATGAGTCTCTCTGTCTCAAACTTAGCTAACTTAATTTGCTTTTTACATATTTTATTTAATTTTCTATAATTATATAATGCCTCATCACTACCTACCCTCTTTAATTCTTTTAAGGCTTTCTGTTTTTCTTTTATTGCTTCCCTTACAGCTCTATTTAGCCATAGGGGTTTCCTCCTATTTCTAGCATGTTTGTTCTCATTGGGTATATTTTCTGCACAAGCCCTATTCAGGATTCTCATAAAAGTCTCCCATTTGCTTTGTGCACTTTTATTACTTAGTACATCATCCCAATTTATTGCACTAAGATCATCTCTCAACCGTTTAAAATTTGCTTTCCTGAAGTTTAGTGTCCTTGTAGCCCCTCTACTAGACATCTTACTAAAGAATACATGAAAACTTATTATTTTGTGATCACTATTCCCCAAGTAACCCCCAAATTGTATATTTGATATGCGGTCTGGCCTATTGGTTAGTACAAGGTCTAGTAGTGCTCCCCCTCTTGTGGGGTCCTGTACCATTTGTGAAAGGTAATTATCTTTCATTGTTATCAAAAATCTATTTCCTTTGCTGGAACTGCAAGTTTCTGTTCCCCAATTTATATCAGGATAGTTTAAGTCCCCCATAATAATTACCTCTCCGAGACTCGCTGCTTTATCAATTTGCTTTATGAGGAGATTCTCTACCTCTTCCATAATATTCGGCGTCTTATAACACACCCCTATCAGTATTTTATTATTCATTCTCCCCCCCCTTATCTCCACCCATAGGGACTCTACATTCTCAGTACCCTCACATATGTTGTCACGCAGGATGGGTTTTAAGGATGATTTTACATATAGACACACACCTCCCCCTCGCTTATTTGTACAGTCATTCCTGAATAGGCTATAACCCTGTAAATTAACAGCCCAGTCATAGCTCTCATCCAGCCATGTCTCTGATATCCCCACTATATCATAATTTTCTTCCAACAATATTAATTCTAATTCCTCCACCTTATTTGTGAGGCTTCGGGCATTAGTGTACGTGCACGTTACGTATGACTCTGTACCTGTATTCCTGCTTACTGTATTAACTGTCCTAACCCTTCCCCCCGTACCACCCCCAATTTCATTACTTGTGCCCTGGTCACTATCTGCACTACATTCCCCTTCCATAAAGTGAATACCCTCGCCCCCCATTCCTAGTTTAAACACTCCTCCAACCTTCTAGCCATTTTCTGCCCCAGCAGAGCTGCACCCTCCCCATTAAGATGCAGCCCATCCCTAGCATAGAATCTGTAGCCAACTGAAAAGTCGGCCCAATTCTCCAGGAACCCAAAACCCTCTTTCCTACACCAATTCCTGAGCCACCTGTTAACCTCCCTGATCTCCCTGATCCTCTCTGGTGTGGCTCGTGGCACAGGTAGTATTTCCGAAAATACCACCTTTGAGGTCCATGCTTTAAGCTTACAACCTAATTCCCTGAAATCATCTTTAAGGACCTTCCACCTACCTCTAACTTTGTCATTTGTGCCAATGTGTGCAATGACCGCTGGATCCTCCCCAGCCCCTCCCAGTAATCTGTCAACCCGATCAGCGATGTGCCGAACTCGAGCGCCAGGAAGACTGTTCGGCGATCCCTGTCTTTGTGACAGATTGCCCTATCTGTCCCCCTAATAATTGAGTCCCCCACTACCAGTACCTGTCTTGCCTGCCCTGCACTCCTATTCCCCCCCTTACTGGAGCAGACACTCCTCTGGCGATCAGAGGTCATGCCTTGCTGCAGCAATGCTACCCCTGTAATGACATCCCCCTCATCTGCCAAGTTTGCAAACCTATTGAGGTGTGTCAGTTCAGGACTAGCCTTCCTAGCACTTTTCCCTTTACCCCCCTTTCTAACTGTCACCCAGCTACCTACCTCACCATCCTGCCGCTCCCTACTACGATCCTCCCCCACATCTGACCCAACAAGCTGCTGCTCAGTGAGCAGCAAACTCCTTTCCATATTGCTAATGCATCTCAGAGTTGCCAGCTGCTCATTTAGATCCAGTATCTGGGCTTCCAAATGTGCAACTTGCGCACATCTCGAACAACAGTATGCACCCTCGAACGGCTTTTCAAGGACTGCATACATGAGACAAGATGTACACTGGATCGCATTAGCAATAGTGGAGCACATTTTCTAATGGGGATAGCACTAAACAAATGTTAAGTAATTAAACAACTAAATACAAACAATTCTACTCACACTTACTTTTGCTCACACTTTGCTCACTCACGCTCACAATGAAGAAGACAGGCTAAAATTCCTAGTGGCGCGCGGCTTTCAGAAGTCTTCCTTCCGGCTGTAACGGCCAAAACCTGGTTCTCCTTGAGCTCGCGGTGACTCTACACTTATCCCAGAAGGCACTGGGAATATGCAAATTATCCTCGCAAGACTCCTTCCCTGGCTTTCTGAAGTCTTCCTTCCGGCTGTAACGGCCAAAACCCGGTTCTCCTTGAGCTCGCGGTGACTCTTCACTTATCCCAGAAGGCACTGGGAATATGCAAATTATCCTCGCAAGACTCCTTCCCTGGCTTTCAGAAGTCTTCCTTCCGGCTGTAACGGCCAAAACCCGGTTCTCCTTGAGCTCGCGGTGACTCTTCACTTATCCCAGAAGGCACTGGGAATATGCAAATTATCCTCGCAAGACTCCTTCCCTGGCTTTCAGAAGTCTTCCTTCCGGCTGTAACGGCCAAAATCCGGTTCTCCTTGAGCTCGCGGTGACTTTTCACTTATCCCAGAAGGCACTGGGAATATGCAAATTATCCTCACAAGACTCCTTCCCTGGCTTTCAGAAGTCTTCCTTCCGGCTGTAACGGCCAAAACCCGGTTTTCCTTGAGCTCGCGGTGACTTTTCACTTATCCCAGAAGGCACTGGGAATATGCAAATTATCCTCGCAAGACTCCTTCCCTGGCTTTTTAAGACACTTCAAGACACTTTTAAGACATTTCAAGACACTGTTTTTCACCAATGCTGCGGAGTTGCCATGGGATCGAAGGCAGCACCCACTTTCGCTAACCTGGTTATGGGGCTTTTTGAGATTCGATATATTTATTCCTCTGGGCTTTTTAAACATGTGGTTTCTTACAAAAGGTATATTGATGATCTGTTCATTATTTATGACAATGTTGAAAATAATTATTTGGGGTGTTTAGGAAATATAGAGAGCAACACCTGGGGTTTAACTTTTTTGCCCACAGTAGAGAAAGATGCCATTAATTTCCTTGATCTGGCCATTTTCCATACCGGTGACTCTATCCACACAAAAACCTTTTTTAAGAGAGTGGACAGTAATGGTTACATCAACTTCACCAGCAACCACTATGATAAATGGTTGCTGAATGTTCCAAAAAATCAATATCAGAGGATTAGGAGATACTGCACCTCAGATGTGGACTTCAGGGATCAAGCTTTGGTCCTGCAGGAGAGATTTTTAGAGAAAAAATATTCCCCGATTGTTATAAAAAAAGCCTACCAAATAAACAGGAACCTCAAACAAAGAGACCTGATCATGAAGGTCAGTTTCTCTGATAAAAAGACTGCCAACGAAAAATTTGCTTCTAATTTCCTCACTACCTATAGTTGTGATGGGGATGTTATCAAGGGCATCTTAAAGAAACACTGGACCATTTTACATAATGATCCATACCTGAAAGAGGTGTTACCCACCCATCCAGGGATCACATTTCGCAGAGCATCTACTTTAAAGAATCAACTCGCGCCTAGCAGATTGAAAAATCATTGTAATCCTACTACTAATAATTCGCCTATGGGTTCTTATAAATGCTATATGAAAAACTGCCTATGTTGCAGATCCATCCAACATGGGAGGATCAATTTTGGTCTGACCACAGAGGGTACTGAATTCAGGATACAAGGACATTTGACATGTCAATCCGACTTTGTGATCTATTTAATTGAATGTGACTGTAATAAAAGGTATATAGGTAGAACGATACAAGCTCTACGCAATAGAATAAATTCACATAGATATAATATAAAGGTGGGATTCATGCTCCATGGACTTTCTCGTCATACCACTCTATTTCACAACAAAAAAAGGCAGTGGAAGGTTACCCCTATAGAACAGATACCCCCATATATTTCTGACAGGATGGGGCTTCTAAATAAAAAAGAAACCTACTGGATTTACAAGCTGAATACTTTAAAACCCCATGGTCTAAATTAAATTATGGATTTATTCCACTAAAATCATGTCTAGCATTGATCTGTTTTTTCGGATGGTTTTATTATGATTCACTTGAGATTCATGTCATGATTTTTTCAGTTTTTATAGGTTTGTTTTATATATATCACACTCATATTAGTGTGACCTTCTTGTCATGTTTTATTGTTGTTTTTATGCTTTATTACTATCAGGTCTATCGCTATTTATTATTGATTATTTTATTATTGTATTTATATATATATATATATGTATATATATATATATACATTTTTTATAGCCATGTTTTTTATTTCATACGATATGGTTTTACATTCCTAGTAATTGTTGCCTCAGAATGCATACCTTTTCCTGTCTATCCACTAATTTATTTATTTATTATTTATTTATTTATGTAGATGTGTGTATGGGTATACAGACATACACATTAGTTCCAGTGGTATATACATTCCTCCTATTATTGATTGTATACCAGCACACTATCAGTTTAGGGTGATTACATCCTTGTTCTTGGTGCTTTTGCACTTCATTGCGCCGTGAAAATATGGTGCGATATACCTCCGGTTTAGTTATATGAGCTCACGGCATAGTCTTCATCTTTTTCCTTACTTATTTCTTCTTTTATCTACACGTATATGGTAGATAGTCACATGTTTCTGTTATATATTCACGGTTGTCCTCAACTCCTAGTGTCTCTGTCCTTTTTTCACTTTAATCCCGTCTTATCTATTAGTGTTCCCTACACTCATCAACTACTAGCGCTGTGTTTTCAGCGATTGCATCTTTACTGCACGGATACAAATATGCAGGACTTGCCACTTGTAAGCTCACAACCAGTCGGGAATCACGCATGCGTGGTTGGTTCCCACGGTCCTGAACTCATTTGACCCGCGAGCTCTTGATACAGACGTTTCACGCAGGCGCAGTCACTCATTTTCCCAGCTCATGAACTTGAGGGAACGTCCTTGAGATTCTTATATTCTGGAGCCTTTCTGAGGGTTTTTTCACTTCTAATTCCATGTTATCCTCTGGATTTCGCTTGATCCTTCATTGTCACTATTTAAGTGAGTTCGTTTCTTGCTTTCTGTTTTAACACAGCTCTTAATGTGTCACACAGGGGTGGCTGCACTGGTTTATGCCTCCACTTTTCTATGTCTGGTGATCATTTGAATGCCCGACAGGAGTGGGTTCTTGACTCACTCCTGTTGAGTGCAGACTCATATGTAAAAAACACACATATGGACACTATGGAATATATATATTTACATATTTTTTATACATATTACTGAATAAACACAGGTTTTTTGGTTTTTCAAATTTTATTATTTTCTTTTATTTAATATATGCATTCTGACTGTTATTTTTGATCGTGTTATACCAGTCATGTTTTTACTTTATTTGTCGTTAGATGTATTTATACGTCATCCTGGACATTTTTTTGCACTGTCTTTTCCCGCCCTTTTTTTTTAAGAAGGGGTGGTGTTATGATGTCATCTTGTCTATTTATCTGTATGCTGGTGTCCACCATGACAGATTTGATGTTTGTCTTTCCTGACGGTCCTGAGGAAGGGGGCAGTGGCTCCTGAAACGCGTAGACCTGGATGAAATAAAGATACATTAATCTAAACATCTGTTCCAGTGATCTTTTGGTGCAGTATCTAACACCCCTCTCTCATGCTCTCTGTTATCGGGAAGATCTCATGGCAGTGGGGACATTGGTTTCAGTCAATACCATAAGTAACGTACTCCATCGCAATGGTCTCCGTTCCAGACGAGCCCGTAAGGTACCTTTACTTTCAAAGCGTCATGTCAAGGCTCGTCTACAGTTTGCTCATGATCACTTGGAGGACTCTGAGACAGACTGGTTCAAGGTTCTCTGGTCTGTTGAGACCAAGATCGAGATCTTTGGTGCCAACCACACACGTGACGTTTGGAGACTGGATGGCACTGCATACGACCCCAAGAATACCATCCCTACACTCAAGCATGGTGGTGGCAGCATTATGCTGTGGGGCTGTTTCTCAGCCAAGGGGCCTGGCCATCTGGTCCGCATCCATGGGAAGATGGATAGCATGGCCTACCTGGAGATTTTGGCCAAGAACCTCCGCTCCTCCATCAAGGATCTTAAGATGGGTCGTCATTTCATCTTCCAACAAGACAACGACCCAAAGCACACAGCCAAGAAAACCAAGGCCTGGTTCAAGAGGGAAAAAATCAAGGTGTTGCAGTGGCCTAGTCAGTCTCCTGACCTTAACCCAATTGAAAACTTGTGGAAGGAGCTCAAGATTAAAGTCCACATGAGACACCCAAAGAACCTTGATAACTTGGAGAAGATCTGCATGGAGGAGTGGGCCAAGATAACTCCAGAGACCTGTGCTGGTCTTATAAAAGACGATTATTAGCTGTAATTGCAAACAAGGGTTATTCCACAAAATATTAAACCTAGGGGTTGAATAATAATTGACCCACACTTTTATGTTGAAAATTTATTAAAATGTAACTGAGCAACATAACTTGTTGGTTTGTAAGATTTATGCATCTGTTAATAAATCCTGCTCTTGTTTGAAGACTGCAGGCTATAACTTATTTGCATCTTATCAAACCTGCTAAATCTGCAGGGGGTTGAATACTACGTGTAGCCACTGTATATATATATATATATATATATATATATATATATATACATATATACACACATATACACATGCACACATAGGGAGATTTAAAATTATTAATAAATTAACTATATCCATTAAAAGGTTTATATCTTTATCATCTTTAGTATATACCTATAGTAACCTTATTCGAATTTTCCCGTGTTATTCCACATCTTTATACCGATAAATGTATTCCTTTCAGTTCTCTTTTTGAAAAATAAATAAAATTTTTTTTTGAAAATTATTTCTTTCCATGCATACATTATATACATACACATATATATATATATATATATATATATATATATATATGTACACAAACATATACATATGCATACGCATACACATATAATATACTCAAAAAGGGAAGGAAATATTGTTGAAATTAATCTTTTGGTTTTCCTACAATTCTTTTATACAAGTTAAAGGCTAGGGGAGGGAGGTGGGAGAGAAGAAGAGTATTTTTGGAATTGATCATATATTAATATTTTTATTTTATCATATATTCATTCCCTTTCTTTACCTGGAACCTTCCACTCTTATACTGTCATCCTTCTTATTACTGAATGTTTGGCAACATTATCCAAAGTAAGATTGTGTCCTTCAGGAGCCAATGTACAAGTTTGAAGATCCAGAAACTCTCCTTTTTGATCAATTTTTTTAGTGGTTCTGGATCTTTATTATTAATATGATCTATATTAGTTAACTTCATTTTGTTAGAGTCTCTTTGATGAACAGCATTAAAATGTCTTGAAATGCTGTGTAGCTGGTATCCTGTTCTTATATTGTGCCTATGTTTGTTTAATCTCAAATGCATCTCTTGTATAGTGCAGCCTACATACTGGAGGCCACATGTGTATTCAAGCAGGTACACTACATATGTGGTTTGTCAATTTAGTCTGTGTTTTATCACAAAGGATTCTCCTGTTGTTCTTGAACTTCAAATCTTTTGTGATAATCTGACAGCATAGACCAGTGATGGTGAACCTGTGGCACTCCAGCTGTTGCAAAACTACAATTCCCATCATGCCTGGCCATTCAAAGCAAAAGCTTTGGCTGTGAAGACATGATGGGAATTGTAGTTTTGCAACAGCTGGAGTGCCACAGGTTCGCCATCACTGGCATAGACATTTTGGTATCCGGCATGAGAAACAACCCCACGAATTTGGGTTATCTATTTTAGGTGTGATCCCTGTTGTAATGTTACTGGGTGCGACCATATTAACTAAGCATTTATTTTTTCTATAGATAATGATGGGTTTGTGGGATAAATAATCTGATAATACAGGGTCCCCCTTTAGTATAAACCAATATTTATCCAACAGTCTCTGAATGAGTGCTCTTGGTTGGCAAAACGTGGTCACTAGACTCCATTTTGTTAGTTCCAATTTTTCTTTCATTTTCTTTTTTTCTTCTTTGGGGACAGCAGATCCAGTCCCTATAAATAATTCATGGGAGAGAGACTTTGTTCACCTAAATGCATCGCAAAGTAATGTTTTTGAGATAACCTTTTTCAAAGAACCGTTTCCTAAGGATTTTGGATTCTTCCCTGTAGTCCATATCATTTCTACTCTCTAGTACTGACCTTAAGGAATGTTACGAATCCAGCTGGGTAGATGCCCACTATCAAACCTGAGGTAGCTAACATCCACAGGCTTGAAGTTGGTAGATGTAGTTATCATACCCAGCTTATAAACTTATAAAGGATAGATGTGATATTATTAACAATGTAAACAATATGGAAATTGAGATTAATAATGTAGATCAGGAGATAAATAAGGGAAACGAACTGCAGAAAATAGGACCTAATAAAGCAATGTCCATTAAAAATAACAATATAAAAAAATAAGGATTCATCCAAATTTTTTACATCAGAAAAACAAAAACCCTATTATGAACAACATAGGTCCAAACTAAAAAATAACAAAATAAAGGATGTTGAACTAGTTAACATTGCAAGAGATCCAGATATCCAGCGAACATATAATGAAAATGGTAAAGGAACAAAGGATTCTAACTCCCCCATTAATAGTTCCTATAAACAGGGCATATCCCATATAGAACAATTAGGATAATCATAGAATATTATACAGTTAATGCCTCCTAGTAAAGAAAAAATTCCAGTAGAAGTGAATAATATTAATAATAAGCCTTTCTACTCTAGCCAATCCATGTTACCTATAGTTTTTGGATCTATGGATTCCAATACAGTCTCCCAAGGGAATAACCCTGAGAAAATATGCAATAATGGGACTATTGAAGCAATACCATTAATTTCAAATTGAAATGAATCAGAAAATAGTAGGAGCTATAATCCTGGCTTAATGCCCTTCCAGATTGATAACTCTATAGCTAATACGTCAACACAAATTAACCAAATACAGAATAGAAGTATAGAAATGGATACTAATACACAGTATTCCAACATCTCACTACTAACTTTTCATAATGATTCAATCTTACAAGATGCTACACAATCAGATCTAAATAAATTGTCCCCTCTATCGGACAATGTGATTATTAATCAGATTGAGGGGTCTAACCCTAAGAATAACAATTCTGATAACATGAAAATCACTCAGTTTTTTCAGGTGGCTCCGGGACGTCAACCCAAACGAAAAAGAGGAGGCGGAGATGTAGAGGAGGGGTCAGACACAATCGAACAAGAAAAAGTCAGCCAAAGATAATTCAGAAAAAAACAAAGATAGTATAGATCAGGTACAAAAACATTCGAATAACCCAGAACAAAAAATGTGTATTTTCAATATCTCAAACTATACACTACACTAACAGATGATAAAAAAAATCCCTTTTGGAACATGGCTTATCATTTTGCCCCACTTAATGTCTGGATGTATTCTCTCTATATCTGGATGTGAATGAGTTTTTTAAGAATTTTAAGAAAGTAACAGTACAGTGGCATTATTTGATAGATGAGAGGGGTAAGCAGGGGACTCACTTTATAGAAAATCAAAACAGTGGGGAAAATTTGCCTATAGGGGTGAAGCTTGTGGATCCAAAGTGTAATAAGAGTACGTTCTACCCAGTCCATCACAAAGGATCACATATGGAAACATTCCAACAGCTAATATTAAAAGATATTAAATCCTTCACCTTTCCTAAAATGAAGAATAACCTAGCCTTAAGAGAAAGAAAGGCTATTATTTCACTTTGTGAAAACGAAAATATAATTATTAAAAGGTCAGACAAAGGGGGTGGTCTAGTGGTGATGAATAGATCATGGCTTATCAGTGAAGAGAAGAAAATCTTAAGTGATCTAGACTACTATGAACCATTAGACCAGGGGTCTCAAACTCGGCTGGGTGCATGGGCCGCACAGAGGAAAAAAAATAATTTGGGGGGCCGCATTCTTTGCAGGACAAAGTGACATTTTTATTGATACCATATATAATATAATATTTTTTTACACACCTTTGGATCAATGATTTTGAACATTTTCACTTATTTATTATAGCAAATGTGCACATTCTTTGTTTAAATATAAAAAAAATATATATTTTTTTCTTTTACATTTTATCCCTTTCTGGTAACTAATAGTAGTATTGTGCCACATCCTAGTCCCCATCCTATAGTAATGTGCTCACCTTGTCCCTATCCTATAGTAATGTGCCCAGCCTTGCCTCCATTCAATAGTAATAATGTCCCCATCCAATAGTATTGTGCCCATCCTTGTAATGTCCCAATCCTATAGTAATGTCCCCAGCCTTATCCCCATCCCATAGTAATGTGCACACTTTGTCCCCATCCTGTAGTAATGAAGGGGGGGCAGCGACTATAACCTACCGATCGCTCTCCTCAGACTCCACAGACGCCGGAGTGAATCTGAGGGGAGCAGTCTCCGGCCCCAGATCCACAGTGATTGAAGACATGAATCACAAGGCCGGTCTCTCCAATCAGAGCTGAGGGCGGGTGAAACAGAGGTCACCCAGCTCCAGCCAGTGATCAGGGCTATAGCTGCACTGATCATGGCTGGATTTCAATGTTTCAACCATTTTCAATGGCTGAAACATTAGAGTGGCTGTGATTAGCTGAGCGGCATTCGTCAGCCAATCTCAGCCTCCGTAGGTTCAGGGAGGAGACACCACCCCTCCTGAGTTCAGGCAGAGGTCCCCTCCTCCCCGAAACTAAGGTATTTTCAACGCGATCGCAGCCACCGGGGCTCCGGGGCCGCAATTTCGTCATGACGTACTGGGTATGTCATGGGTCCTTAAGTACCAGGGAGCCATGACGTACCCAGTACGTCATAGGTCACTAAGGGGTTAATGTGCTGTCCTTCACATACACACACAAAAAAAGAAAAAAAAACACACCATTCTTCTCACCTGTGCCGTGTTACATCGGCTGCCTCATCTCTGCTTTGTGCGGCCCCCAGGCCCGTGCCCCTGTTCACTATCGCGGCCGGTGCAAGGGCAGCAGCCACTGTCTGCGATTTAAGTCAGATGATTGTATTGCCAGCGCGAGAGCGCAGCGCCGGCAATACATTCGTCTGACATAAAGCGCAGACAGTGGCTGCGGCCCCTGCACCTGCCGCGATAGTGAACAGGGGCACGGGCCTGGAGGCCACACAAAGTAGCCTCAGGGGCTGCATGCGGCCCGCGGGTGGCATGTTTGAGACCCCTGCATTAGACCATGACCCCTCAGTTTCAATATTTCAAAAATGTAATGTCATCATTAAGGATGCCTTTCAAAAGGGGCTTCTAAATAAAAAAGAGAAAAAATTCCTAGATATTGTACACTATACAGTACCCTATTTTTATTTTCTGCGTAAAATGCACAAAGACCCAATAAATCCACTCAGTCGCCCAATCATCTCTGGGGTCAACTCAATAACCAGCAATCTGTCTCATTTTGTAGACTTGTTTTTACAGGGGTATGTGGTCAAATTAGATTCATACCTTAAAGATTCAACTCAATTATTCAGAAAAGTAACAAATCTGCCCCCGGTAAAAAATGGTATACTTCTAACGATGGATGTCAGCTCCCTGTATAATAACATCTCACATAAAATGAGTTTAAAGGCAATAGAAGACAGTTATGATTCAGGGACCGAGGAGGATCAAAAAATGTGGAAACCCAAAAAAGTAACCAGAGTGGCTGGAACCTTAACAGACTGTAGACCTAATCCTGATACACAACTAAAAGTAGTCGTGGAACAAGCCTATGATAACCTGGTCGTCTCTACACAGCCAGAGAATTAAATATTCTTACAGATAGAAAAATAAAAAAAGCTAATCTGCTCGGAGCAATCCCCAAAGATATAGATAGCCCCCCACATGTAAAGACTACGGTGATATAGGAAAACACAATACAAAGCTAAAAAACAGATTCAGCAAAGATGAGGCCCAAACTATCTTTATAGGAAAGGATAGGAAAGAGCACTGTCTGCAGCCATAAAAACCCTAAAAAATCTCAGCATGGAAAACCCTAAGACCACACAGCCACTCCCCCACTATATCAGTAATCTGATATTACTGGGATCCAAAAACACTAAAATAGATGAGGGACTGAATTTAATACCAAGCATGACAAATCACAATACATTGCAGAATCATGGAGCTAAATATACAGACACTCCCAGCAGGGAATGATCAAATTGCACCAGGAACTCCACACAGGCAAAATAGGAATCAAGCAATAGTATCAAAACAGAAAAAACAACAAGTAAGTGGAAACAATAAGCAGAGGTACAAAGACCAATTTATCTTGAGAGGAGTTCTGGTAGAGAGCAGGGCTGGTTTCAGAATGTCCTAAACACACAGCAAATCAATTGAACACTGGCAAGTAACAGGAGAAAACTACTCAGTTATATAGTCCCAATCTGAAAGGTCTGATTGCCAGTCCTCTACAGGTGTGTGGCTCTCATTCCACAATTCAACTGCACCGCCAGCACTGACCACAAGAGGGAGCCCCAAACTGGAAAATGTATTCACAACAGTACCCCCTTCCTTGAGGATGGGGTCACCGAACCCTCACCCGAACCCCCGGGTTTGTCAGGATGGGCTCTATGAAAAGTACGGATCAAGCAATCAGCATGTATATCAGAAGCAACCACCCAAGAATTATCCTCTTGACCATAAACTTTCCACTTGACCAGATACTGGAGCTTCTGTCTAGTAATATGGGAATCCAACATTTTTTCCACTACATATTCCAGATCCCCTTTGACCAACACAGGATCAGGAGGCGCAGCAGAAAATCTATCACAGATTACCCAAATTATTATTATTATTATTATTATTATTTATTATTATAGCGCCATTTATTCCATGGCGCTTTACAAGTGAAAGAGGGTATACGTACAACAATCATTAACAGTACAAGACAGACTGGTATAGGAGGAGAGAGGACCCTGCCCGCGAGGGCTCACAGTCTACAGGGAAAATAACCGTAATCCCCAAGGAAACAGGTAGATCATAAATAAAATCCATTGAGATATGAGTCCATGGTCTCTTAGGCACTGGCAATGGCAATAATAGTCCACTAGAATGAGAACAAGAAAACTTGGATCTAGAACAGATCCCACAGGACTGCACAAAACTCCTCATATCACGAGACAGAGAAGGCCACCAAAAGGACCTACTCACCAAATCCCAGGATGACCAGCCAACAGAGAACAATGCACTCCAGACATCACTCTACTCCTCCAATGGTCAGGAACATACAATTTCCCCCAGGTTCAGGTTTGTTCTCCTGAAATTCCTCAAGAGCAAGCCTCAAATCGGGTGAAATCACAGAGAGAATCACTCCCTCATGCAGGATGGTAGCAGGCTCGGTTACATCCAGAGAATCAGCAAAGAAACTCCTAGAAAGGGCATCCGCCTTAATATTCTTAGTACCCGGAGTATAAGAGACCACAAAATTAAAGCGCGTGAAAAACAAGGCCCATCTAGCCTGCCTAGGATTCAACCTCTTGGCAGATTCAAGATAGATCAAATTCTTATGATCAGTGAGTACAACAATTTGATGTCTCGCCCCTCCAGCCAATGTCGACATTCTTCAAAGGCCCACTTCATAGCCAATAATTCCCGATTCCCCACATCATAATTTCGCTCCGGTGGTGAAAATTTCCCGGAAAAAAAAGCACAGGGTCTAAATTTAGAAGTCACAGGGTCTCTTTGAGACAAGACAGCCCTAGTTTCGATCTCCGAGGCATTGATCTCCACCTGAAAAGGAATACACATCAGGCTGCCACAAGAGTGGAGCAGAAGTAAACCTCCTTTTATGCTCCTGAAAAGCCAAGACTGCCTCTGAAGACCAATTCACAACATCAGCTCCCTTCTTGGTGAAATCAGTCAATGGCTTGACAATACTGGAAAAATTGCCTATGAATTTACAATAGCAATTAGCAAAACCCAAAAACCTCTGAAGGCCTTTCAAAGAAGTAGGCTGAACCCTTGATGTTGAATTGATGATTATCAATGGCCTGGACCTTGACCGGATCCATCTCAATAGAAGATGGGGACAAAGTAAACCCCAGAAAAGAGAACTTTTGTACGCCAAACAGACATATCGATCCCTTGACATATAATGCATTGTCCCTGATAACCTGAAACACTGTTCGAACCTGTTCAACATGAGAATCCGAGTCATCAGAAAAAAATCAAAATGTCATCCAAATAGACAATCAAAAACTTGTCAACAAAGTCCCAGAAAAAAACATTCATGAAAGATTGAAAGACGGAAGGGCCATTAGTGAGCCCAAAGGGCATCACTAGGTAGTCAAAATACCCCTCAGGGGTATTAAACGCCATCTTCCATGCATCACCCTGCTTAATGCGAATGAGATTATATGCTCTCCGAAGATCGAGCTCAGTAAACCAACTAGCACCCTTCACTCTAGAAAACAGGTCGGAAATCAGAGGCAATGGATACTGATATTTACCCGTAATTTTATTAAGGAGACGATAGTCAATACAGGGCCGCAATGAGCCATTCTTCTTGGCCACAAAGAAAAAAAACGGAGCCCAAAGGTGAAGATGAGGGTCTGATGTGACCCTTCTCCAAAGACTCCTTAATATAAGTCCACATAGCAACATGTTCAGGTACAGATAAATTGAAAAGCCGTCCCTTAGGAAATTTACAATCAGGCACTAGTTCAATAGCGCAATCATAGTCCCTATGCAGAGGCAAAGAAGCAGCCTTGGTCTCATTAAATACATCCATGAAATCCGCCAAATAGTGAGGGACCTCCTGTGTCTGAGATGAAATAGACAAAACAGGAGTATCACCATGCACACATTGGCAGCCCCAACTAGTCACAGATAAAGAAGTCCAATCAAGAACTGGATTGTGGGCTTGCAACCCAGGGAATCCCAGTACCAAAATGTCAAGCAAATTATGCAAGAACAAAGACTTACAAACCTCCTGATGGGCAGGCATGACCCGCATCGTCACCTGGGTCCAAAACTGGGGCTTATTTTCAGCTAAAGGAGTAGCATCAATACCCCTCAAAGGGATAGGAGCATGCAAAGGTACCATAGGAAAACCACAACGCTCAGCAAAACCAAAAGCCATCAAGTTCAGGGCAGCTCCTGAATCAATAAAAGCCATAGCCACTCAGAAGTACCCTAGACCAAGCAGCACCCCTCACCCTCAGAACCTCCAAACACAGAGTAAAACAGCCTTGGCTCACAGCCCAAACTCGATTTCTCCAGTGATGCTCTAGGAGTGCCGAACACCTATGGAGGAAAACCCGCACACCAGAAAACTTCATCCACTACAAGCTCATCTTAAAGACCTACAACTCTTCCCTTCATCTTGCCAAACAGACCTACTTCAACACCCTTATTTCCTCATTATCCAACAATCCTAAAAAGCTCTTTGACACCTTTCACTCCCTGCTCAGTCCCAAAGTACAGACCCCCATCACAGACCTTCATGCTGATGACCTGGCCTCGTATTTTACAGAGAAAATAGAAAACATCCGCCGAGAGATCAGCTCCCAGCCATCAAACGTTGTAAATCCCATCCCTCCCCATATCCCATCCAGCTCACTTTCCACATTTGACCCAGTTACAGAGGAGGAAGTCTCCAGGCTCCTCTCTTCTTCTCGTCCTACCACTTGCCTTACTGATCCCTTTCCCTCACACCTACTCCAGTCCCTTCCTCCAGTTGTCACCACTCACCTAACTAAAATCTTCAATCTCTCTCTCTTCTGGTATCTTCCCCTCCTCCCTCAAACACTCTATCATTACTCCATTATTAAAAAAACCTTCCCTTGATCCATCCTGCACAAGCAACTACAGACCAGTCTCCAATATCCCCTTCATCTCCAAACTCTTGGAGCGCCTGGTCTACTCTCGCCTCACCCACTACCTTTCCACTCACTCTCTTATAGATCCTTTACAGTCTGGCTTCCGCCCTTTACACTCAACAGAAACTGCCCTTGTCAAAGTCACCAATGACCTGTTGACAGCAAAACGTAACGGTGACTACTCTCTGCTTATCATTCTTGACCTCTCTGCCGCCTTCGACACTGTTGACCACCATCTCCTTCTCTCTATGCTCCCTTCTATCGGCCTAAAGGTCATTGTTCTTTCCTGGTTCTCTTCCTATCTTTCTGGCCATTCATTCAGTGTATCATTTGCTTGCTCCACATCTTCTCCTCTTCCTCTCACTGTTGGGGTCCCTCAAGGTTCAGTCCTTGGCACTCTTCTTTTCTCCCTCTACACTGCCCCAATTGGAATGAACATCAGCAGATTTGGCTTTCTACTGAAAGCATCTTTATGCTGATGACACACAGCTATACACCTCATCCCCAGAGCTCACTTCCGCTGTACTACAGAACACAAGAATTTGCCTGACTGAAGTTTGCAATGTCATGTCTGCTCTCTATCTGAAACTTAACCTTTCCAAAACTGAACTTCTTCTTTTCCCTATATCTTCCAACCTTCCTAAACCTGACATCTCCCTCTCTGTGTGTGGCACAACGATAAGTCCTAAGCAGCAAGCCCGCTGTCTGGGTGTTATACTTGACACTGATCTCTCCTTCACCTCTCACATACAATCTCTTGCCCGCTCCTGCCGCTTGCAGCTCAAGAACATCTCTAGAATCCGCCCCTTTCTCACAATAGAAACGACAAAAACCCTCACCGTGCCTCTGATCCACTTTCGCCTTGACTACTGTAACTCTCTATTAATTGGCTGCCCCCTAACTAGACTCTGTCCTCTACAGTCCATCCTTAATGCAGCAGCCAGGGTCACCTATCTGGCTAACCGCTACTCAGATGCCTCTGCTCTGTGCCAGTCATTGCACTGGCTTCCCATATATCACAGGATCCAATTCAAACTGCTTGTTCTCACCCACAAAGCTCTCCATAGTGCAGCACCCCCCTACATCTCCACCCTCTTCTCGGTCTATCGCCCCACCCATTCTCTACACTCTCCAAATGACTTTCGACTAACATCCACACTAATTCGAACCTCCCACTCCCGGATCCAAGACTTCTTCTGAGCTGCACCAATCCTCTGGAATGCTCTACTCCAAGAAGTTAGCATGAATCACAACTTACTCAGCTTCAGACGCACCCTTAAAACACATCTTTTTAGGGCGGCCTATCACACTCCCTAATCAAATCCAATTCACATAGTCCCTCTATAACTTCTCATAACATAACCCAACGCCAAACTCCATGGCACCCAAATGCATCTCAAGGTTCTGGCCAACTGGTCCAGGAAGCCATTATCTATTCCCCCATTTCCTTGAGATGGCTGGATTGTCATTGTAAATAAGCACTTGTACCTTGCCCCCCCCTCCCATATCTCATTGTAGATTGTAAGCTCTCACGAGAAGGGTTGTCTTTTTCCCCTCTAAATATTGTATTTTCTATAACTGTTATTTGTTTGTATATGATCCTCCTGAATTGTAAAGCGCTGCGGAATATGTTGGCGCTATAGAAATAAAGATTATTATTATTATTATTATCATAGCTGAAAACGATGATATGGAACAGATCAAAGAAACCGACAAAAGAAACGTAGACTGTATACCAGTACTACTGCGCTCACTAGAGTGGGTAAGAAGGAGTTTATGTGGGGGTGTCGGTCAGAAAAAAATTAGAAATGGGTGAGAATGTGGTAAATGATACGCTATAATACTGGTAATGTAAAAATATATAGGTTTTATTAAATAAATATAAAATGCATTCAGGGTAATGCACTAAAATGGAGGCTCAGAGTGGCACTGAAGAGCCAACTGGGTAGGTATGAAAAACCTGTCAAGAGAAGAGACAAACAGGGGTAAGTGTATTTGTATTTGGGATGACAGGTAATATGAAACTTGGGGGTAAAGAGATTTATTTTTTTTACCTGATGGTAGCACTGTTTGTTGACTAAAATTGGATAATTTGAAGAAAAAGTGGAGTTAAGGGTGGGTTCCTAAAAAAAAAAAGAGAAAATGCAAAATCACCTATTGGAAATAATATAATGTGGGAGATTATCTTTATGAGCAGCCAGAGTGCAGATACCTTTATGTGAAACACAGGAGGGCTCACTATCCATGGCCTATATGGATGGAGTGTTAAAAATGACCTGTAGAAATGAAAATCGCAGGTTATCTGTTTGTAGTTCAATTGTACAATGAATCCTGATAGTAATGGAGGTAGATAGCTGATATGTTGTATTCATCTGAATTTGATCCAATAGGACCTGATCCTATAAGGAGTTCAGAGGCTAAAAAATGAATAAATGAAAAAATGTAAAAGTAAAAAAATAATAAAATATGAATATATATATATATATATATATATATATATATATATATATATATATATGAAAAATATACTAAAAATTATTTTTTATATAAATAGTGATGAAAAAAGCCGAGGGAGAGAAATATAGGATAGAGTATAAGCACAAAAAAGGCTCAATAACAAAGAAGACACCTTGCTAATCACAGTGCCTGTGTGCAGGGCTTACCTGCATAAATGCTGAGCCGTTGTTCTTGAGGAAACAAGCGTTGGTCAGCTAGTAAAAGCTGATCGTAAGGTTTGGTGCATCCTCGCATTCATTTAATTTTTCCCGCTTCTATCCAGTGACGTCACTGACTTTGACAGCACGCGAGACTGTGACACAAGGTTTTCCGTCCGGTGCCTCTAGTTCTCTCCCGTTTTTGCAGCCAATGCTGCTGCGCTCCACACGGCTTCCTGCTGACCTAGCTCATCTGACGAGCTGACAGCTCCCCCGACGGACGATGGACATCGGACGAACCATTACCTTCACAATGAAAACAGTGAATAGGTGAGAGTGCCAGGCACCGGCAGACCGCTTAAGGTTTCGTCCCTAACAGCCCTATTTGGTCCCAGGGAACTACACTCCACTTCTGTGAAAAAGAATGGGTGCTCTGGAAGGGTCCAACCCCGTACAGACAAAAATAATTTAAGCCAGGCACTCCAATGTTAGAATTGAAAAGAAAAATTTGTTTATTTTGCGGTTCACAGTAAACAGTTCAGTTCAGTAACGTTTCGGTCATCAAGCTGACCTTCATCAGATAAACTATCTGTGTGGAGTAGTTTGGAAGAATCACATAGGATCAATGAAGAGAAAATTAGAGATGATGGTACGTAACTGAAAAAAAGAGGGTGGGGCTAAAAGAAATATTCCGTGGTAATGTTTATATTCTGAAGAATTCCAGGACAGGTAGAAATGAATGACACAAAAGATAGTTATATATTTAGTTCACTCCATGATAAAATTATTTTTGTTTTCACCTTAAAGACCAGGCCATTTTTTGCAATTTTTACCAGTGTCACTTTATGAGGTCATTACTCTGGAATGCTTCTACGAATCCTGGAGATTCTGACATTGTTTTTTCGTGAAATATTGTACTTCATGTCAGTGGTAAATTTAGCATGATATGTCTTGCATTTATTTGTGAAAATTTTGGAAATTCGGTGAAAATTTTTAAAATTTCGCAATTTTCAAAATTTGAAATTTTATGCCCATAAATCTGAGAGATTTGTCACACAAAATAGTTATTAAATAACATTTCCCACATCTCTACTTTAAACCAGTGCAATTTTCGAAACAAATTTTTTTTTCGTTAGGAAGTTAGAAGGGGTCAAAATTCATCAGCAATTTTCCATTTTTCCAACAAAATTTACAAAATATTTTTTTTATGTACCACATCACATTTGGAGTGATTTAAGAAACCTAGGCAACAGAAAATACCCAAAACTGACCCCATTATAAAATCTGCACCCCTCACTATGCTCAAAACCACATCCAAAAAGTTTATTAACCCTTTAGGAGCTTCACAGCAACCAAAGCAATGTGGAAGGAAAAAAATGAAAATTGTACTTTTTTACACAAAAATGTTACTTTAGCCATAAAATTTAGCATTTTCACAAGAGTACCACGAAAAAATGCCCCATAAAATTAATTGTGCAATTTCTTCTGAGTACACCGATATCTCATACGTGGTGGAAATCAATTGTTTGGGCGCACGGAAGGGCTTGGAAGGGTAGGAGCATCATTTGAATTTTTGAAAGCAAAATTGTCTGGAATCATTAGCGGATGTGATGTTGTGTTTGGAGACGCCCTGAGGTGGCGAAACAATGGAGCTCCCCCACAAGTGACCCCATTTTGGAAACTAGACCCCCCCATGGCATAAATCTAGATGGGTAATGAGCACTCTGAACCCTCACGTGCTTCATACATTGAGCCGTAAAAACAAAAAAGTACTTTTTTTTCCACAACAATATAATTTTAGGCTCAATTTTTTAATTTTTACAGGGGTAACAGGATAAAATGGACCACAAAATTTGTTGGGCCATTTGTTCTGAGTACGCTGATACCTCATATGTGGCAGAAAACCACTGTTTGGGTGCACGGCAGAGCTCCAGAGGGAAGGAGCGTCATTTGACTTTTTAAATGGAAAATTAGCTGGAATCGTTAGCTGCACCATGTTGCGTTTGGAGATTCCCCTGATGTGCCCAAACAGTGAAACTCCCTCACATGTGACCCCATTTTGGAAACTAGACCCCCCCATACAAAAAAAATATTAGTTTGGCGAAATAAAAAACACGGACGTCAGTAAAAAAAAAAAAAAATATGAGCGCCTGCAACTGACACCAAGGCAAGTGCCACACGTGAGAGTGATGCACAAATCTCGTATCGCAACACCCGGCACAGCCGCACACTCCTGTCTGGAAGAGAGCGACTGTGTCGGATGATGCAATGCGAGACTCATGCATCGCTCTCATGTGTGGCACTGGGCTGACCCTTACAATATTCAGTAAAAAAATACTGTAGCTGATGATTAGTAAAGTAAAATTTTACTGGCCCTAAACTAAGTTTATTTGTATTTCTTTCTTAGTTTACAGAAAAAAATCAGGACGCAAGCACGGATGTGCTGCAAAAAAGTGGGGGACTAGTTGGGATGGAAAAAAAATGGATGGAGGATGGAAGCGGGCGCAACGGATGCAGGAGCGGTGGAGGATGGGTGAGGGCGTGGCGGATGGAGGAGCGGGGGAGGATGGAAAAGGGCGCAATGGATGCAGGAGCGGCGGAGGATGGGGAGGGAGCGGCAGATGGAGGATCGGCGTAGGATGGATGAGGGCGCAACGGATGCAGGAGCAGCGGAGGATGGGGGAAAGTGGAAGGGGACAGGGAGGTGAGATTGGGGATAACTACCTTACAGGATGGATCTAGGCAGCAGGATCGCAGCAGATGGAGGAGGCAGCAGATCCGGGAGGGGGAGAGGTGGGAGAAAGGGCAGAGGATTAGGGGGATCGGAGAGTAGGCAGCAGATCGGGGAGGGGGCAGTGGCTGATGGGGCAGTGAGGTGGAAGATGCAGGGGCGCAGCGGCTGATGGGGGAGTGCGGCGGCAGATGTAGGGGCGCAGCGGCTGATGGTGAGTGCGGTGACAGATGCAGGGGCGCAGTGGCTGATGGAGTCTGGTGTCAGATGTAGAGGCACAGCAGCAGATGGGGGATTGCGGTGGCTGATGGGGGGAGTGTGGTGGCTGATGGGGGGAGTGCGGTGGCTGATGGGGGAGTGCGGTGGCTGATGGAGGGAGTGCAGTGGCTGATGGGGAGAGTGCGGTGGCTGATGTGGAGAGTACGGTGGCTGATGGGGAGAGTGGTGGCTGATGGGGAGAGTGCGGTGGCTGGTAGGGAGAGTACGGAGGCAGATGGGGGGAGTGCGGTGGCTGATGGGGAGAGTGCGGTGGCTGATGGGGAGAGTGCTGTGGCTGATGGGGAGAGTGCTGTGGCAGATGGGGAGAGTGCGGTGGCAGATGGAGAGAGTGCGGTGGCAGATGGGGAGAGTGCAGTGGCTAATCGAGAGAGTGCTGTGGCTGATGGGGAGAGTGCTGTGGCTGATGGGTAGAGTGCTGTGGCAGATAGTTAGAGTGCTGTGGCAGATGGGGAGAGTGCTGTGGCAGATGGGGGAGTGGAGCGGCAGATGCAGGGGCAGCGCAGCGGCAGAAACAAGGAGGCAGCAGAAAGAGCAGTGGCATCACATGCAGGGGTGCAGCGGGAGGAGAGCAGCGGAGTCAGATGCAGGGGCAGAGTGGGAGGAAAGCAGTGGTGTCACATGCAGGGGCACAGCAGGAGGAGAGCAGCAATGTGACGACATGGACACTCAGTGCCTAGCATGGGTTAAAGTTTCTTAAAATTCAGCCAGACATGAAGACAGTTTGTTTATACATGGGGATAATAATAATAATTTTATTCATTTATATAGCGCTATTAATTCCGCAGCGCTTTACATACATTTGCAACACTGTCCCCATTGGGGCTCACAATCTAGAGTCCCTATCTGTATGTCTTTGGAGTATGGGAGGAAACCGGAGTACCCGGAGGAAACCCACGCAAACACGGGGAGAACATGCAAACTCCTTGTTCTACAAGACTCTTGGGAGTTTAGTATTGAAGTTTTTGTTGACTCATGTAATTGTTTTGGCCACTGAAGGCCAGACACCCATTGTATTACGATGTGTTTGCTGGATGCGATTTAACTTAGCTGTCTCTGCCATTAACCATTATTACTGGGATATTTTGTATGCAGCTTGAAATTCATCCAATAAGAGAAGCAACCTTGTACAACCAATCCGATAAGGGCATCGTATATCCTAAGGGAAGGCGATGGCTATAAAAGCGAACTTCTTGGAGTCACCAGGGTTGATGGATGTTGCATGATCCAGTCTAAGCTCTTAGGAGCTGCCTAGGGGATCAGAACCAGGATGCCTTGTGGACTCGGTCTAGGGACTCTGGCTCCGACTAGAGGATCACTTGGCCACATAGCTTCAATCTAGGGACTTCGATTCCAATTGGAGACCATAACCGCAGTCTAGGGATTTCGACTCCAGCTGCCAGGATTATATCATATCATCATACCAGAGACTACTTAACGAAGAATCCCAGGTTGGGACAATTTGGTCACCTGGCTACAGACTTTGCAGACCTCAGCCAGCTTCCTAAATCTGGCATTATTCCAGTCTCGGTGGGTGCCTGCCAAAAGCGGGGTGCTGCTGTATTGGAGTAAGTAGCCCTGGAAGCTCAGATGCACGGACATTCTAATCCCTGGTGCGCCAGCGGAAGGGTGAAACTATGCTGCCTGTTACATTTGTGTGTTTTGCTAGTTATGTGCTAAATGCCGTTAATTGTCTGGGGATCCAATAAAGTATTAATTAGAGATGAGCCACCCCCCTAGAAATCGAGTTCGGTTCGTCGAACGGAGGCCACGTTCGACGAACGTTCGACGAACAGTTCGACGAACCACTCGAACCCCATTGAAAACAATGGGAGGCAAACACAAACACATAAAAACACATAGACAACACATTCAAAGGTGTCCAGAAGGTGACAAACAACTCCCAAGACACCAAAAACACATGGGAAAATGACAAGGACATGTACTCATGCGAAAACAAAAGAGCTGGACGAGTACAAAGAGGAGGAGACACAGATATAGGCATGACATGCCCTTCTAAAATCATGTAAAACACCGCAAGGAAACTCCAATTAGAGTCTCCCTTTTTTCCAAAAATTGGCCCACACACACCACTTCAGTGGCATCAGTTGTCCCCCAGTTGCAAACTTGACAGGTTGATTTGCATCAAGCACATTCCAAAATACGCCAGCCTTAACTGTCCCCAGGATGACACCGGGGTAGGTAGCAAAGTCTTTCCTGAACCATGACTTGTTCATCTTGGCTCATTTCTAAAATCACCGCAAGTAGACTCTAAGCAGAGTCTCCCTTTTTTCCAACAATTGGGCCACACACACCACTTCAGTGGCATTAGTTGTCCCCCAGTTGCAAACTTGACAGGTTGATTTGCATGAAACACATTCCGAAATACGCCAGCTTTAACTGTCCCCAGGATGACACCGGGGTAGGTAGCAAAGTCTTTGCTGAACCATGACTTGTTCATCTTGGCTCATTTTTAAAAACACCGCAAGGGGAGTGCAAGCAGAGTCTCCCTTTTTTCCAAAAATTGGGCCACACACACCACTCCAGTGGCATCAGTTGTCCCAAAGTTGCAAACTTGACAGGTTGATTTGCATTAAGCACATTCCAAAATACGCCAGCCTTAACTGTCCCCAGGATGACCAGGGTAGGTAGCAAAGTCTTTGCTGAACCATGACTTCTTCATCTTGGCTCATTTTTAAAAACACCGCAAGGGGACTGCAAGCAGAGTCTCCCTTTTTTCCAAAAACTGGGCCACACACACCACTTCAGTGGCATCAGTTGTCCCAAAGTTGCAAACTTGACAGGTTGATTTGCATTAAGCACATTCCAAAACACGCCAGCCTTAACTGTCCCCAGGATGACCAGGGTAGGTAGCAAAGTCTTTGCTGAACCATGACTTGTTCATCTTAGCTCATTTTTAAAAACACCGCAAGGGGAGTGCAAGCAGAGTCTCCCTTTTTTCCAAAAATTGGGCCACACACACCACTTCAGTGGCCTCAGTTGTCCCCCAGTTGTAAACTTGACAGGTTGATTTGCATTAGGAACATTCCAAAATACGCCAGCCTTAACTGTCCCCAGGATGACCAGGGTAGGTAGCAAAGTCTTTGCTGAACCATGACTTATCCATCTTGGTTCATTTTTTAAAACACCGCGAAGGGACTTCAAGCAGAGTTTCCATTTTTCCAAAAATTCGGCCACACACACCACTTCAGTGGCATCAGTTGTCCCACAGTTGCAAACTTGACAGGTTGATTTGCATCAAGCACATTCCAAAATAAGCCAGCCTTAACTATGCCGTGGACGGCACCAGGGTAGGTCGCAAAGTCTTTGCTGAACCATGACTTATTCATGTTGGCTCATTGTTAAAAACACCGCAAAGAAATTTCAAGCAGAGTCTCCCTTTTTCCAAAAACTGGGCCACACACACAACTTCAGTGGCATCAGTTGTCCCCCTGTTGCAAACTTGACAGGTTGATTGGCAATCAAGCACATTCCAAAATACGCCAACCTTAACTGTCCCCAGGATGACACCGGGGTAGATAGCAAAGTCTTTGCTGAACCATGACTTATTCATCTTGGCTCATTTTTAAAAACACTGCAAATAGACTCTAAACAGAGTCTCCCTTTTTTCCAAAAATTGGGCAACACACACCACTTCAGTGGCATCAGTTGTCCCCCAGTTGCAAGCTTGACAAATTGATTTGCATCAAGCACATTCCAAAATACGCCAGCCTTAACTGTCTCCAGGACGACACCAAGGTAGGTAGCAAAGTCTTTGCTGAACCATGACTTATTCATCTTGGCTCATTTTTTAAAACACCGCAGAGGGACTTCAAGCAGAGTTTCCCTTTTTCCAAAAATTGGGCCACACACAGCACTTCAGTGGCATCAGTTGTCCCCCAGTTTCAAACTTGACAGGTTGATATGCATCAAGCACATTCCAAAATACGCCAGCCTTAACTATCCCCAGGACGACACCAGGGTATGTCGCAAAGTCTTTGCTGAACCATGACTTATTCATCTTAGCTCATTGTTAAAAACACGCAAAGGGATTTCAAGCAGAGTCTCCCTTTTTTCCAAAAATTGGGCCACACACACCACTTCAGTGGCATCAGTTGTCCCCCTGTTGCAAACTTGACAGGTTGATCTGCATTAAGCACATTCCAAAATACGCCAGCCTTAACTGTCCCCAGGATGAAACCGGGGTAGGTAGCAAAGTCTTTGCTGAACCATGACTTATTCATTTTGGCTCATTTTTAAAACACCACAAAGGGACTTCTAGCAGAGTCTCCCTTTTTTCCAAAAATTGGGCCACACACACCACTTCAGTGGCATCAGTTGCCCCCCAGTTGCAAACTTGACAGGTTGATTTGCATCAAGCACATTCAAAAATACGCCAGCCTTAATTGTCCCCAGGATGACACCGGGGTAGGTAGCAAACTCTTTGCTGAACCATGACTTGTTCATCTAGGCTCATTTTTAAAACACTGCAAGAGGCCTCCAATCAGAGTCTCCCTTTTTTCCAAAAATTGGGCCACACACACCACTTCAGTGGCATCAGTTGTCCCCCAGTTGCAAACTTGACAAGTTGATTTGCATCAAGCACATTCCAAAATACGCCAGCTTTAACAGTCCCCAGGATGACCATGGTAGGTAGCAAAGTCTTTGCTAAACCAAGACTTGTTCATCTTGGCTCATTTTTAAAAACACCGCAAGTAGACTCTAAGCAGAGTCTCCCTTTTTTCCAAAAATTGGGCCACACACACCACTTCAGTGGCATCAGTTTTCTCCCAGTTGCAAACTTGACAGGTTGATTGGCATCAAACACATTCAAAAATACACCAGCCTTAACTGTCCCCAGGATGAAACCGGGGTAGGTAGCAAAGTCTTTGCTGAACCATGACTTGTTCATCTTGGCTCATTTTTAAAAACACCGCAAAGAGACTTCAAGCAGAGTGTCCCTTTTTTCTAAAAATTGGGCCACACACACCACTTCAGTGGCATCAGTTGTCCCCCAGTTGCAAACTTGACAGGTTGATTTGCATGAAGCACATTCAAAAATACGCCAGCCTTAATTGTCCCCAGGATGACACCAGGGAAGGCAGCAAAGTCTTTGTTGAACCATGACTTGTTTATCTTTGCTCATTTTTACAAACAACACAAGGGGACTGCAAGCAGAGTCTCCCTTTTTTCCAAAAATTGGGCCACACACACCACTTCAGTGGCCTCAGTTGTCCCCCAGTTGCAAACTAGACAGGTTGATTGGCATCAAGCACATTCAAAAATACGCCAGCCTTAACTGTCCCCAGGATGAAACCGGGGTAGGTAGCAAAGTCTTTGCTGAACCATGACTTATTCATCTTGGCTCATTTTTTAAAACACCGAGAAGGGACTTCAAGCAGAGTTTCCCTTTTTCCAAAAATTGGGCCACACACACGACTTCAGTGGCATCAGTTGTCCCCCAGTTGCAAACTTGACAGGTTGATATGCATCAAGCACATTCCAAAATACGCCAGCCTTAACTATCCCCAGGACGACACCAGGGTAGGTCGCAAAGTCATTGCTGAACCATGACTTATTCATCTTAGCTCATTGTTAAAAACACGCAAAGGGATTTCAAGCAGAGTCTCCCTTTTTTCCAAAAATTGGGCCACACACACCACTTCAGTGGCATCAGTTGTCCCCCTGTTGCAAACTTGACAGGTTGATCTGCATTAAGCACATTCCAAAATACGCCAGCCTTAACTGTCCCCAGGATGAAACCGGGGTAGGTAGCAAAGTCTTTGCTGAACCATGACTTATTCATTTTGGCTCATTTTTAAAACACCGCAAAGGGACTTCTAGCAGAGTCTCCCTTTTTTCCAAAAATTGGGCCACACACACCACTTCAGTGGCATCAGTTGTCCCCCAGTTGCAAACTTGACAGGTTGATTTGCATCAAAAACATTAAAAAATACGCCAGCCTTAACTGTCCCCAGGATGACACCGGGGTAGGAAGCAAAGTCTTTGCTGAACCATGACTTGTTCATCTTGGCTCATTTTTAAAAACACTGCAAGAGGCCTCCAATCAGAGTCTCCCTTTTTTCCAAAAATTGGGCCACACACACCACTTAAGTGGCATCAGTTGTCCCCCAGTTGCAAACTTGACAAGTTGATTTGCATCAAGCACATTCCAAAATACGCCAGCTTTAACTGTCCCCAGGATGACCATGGTAGGTAGCAAAGTCTTTGCTAAACCAAGACTTGTTCATCTTGGCTCATTTTTAAAAACACCGCAAGTAGACTCTTAGCAGAATCTCCCTTTTTTCCAAAAATTGGGCCACACACACCACTTCAGTGGCATCAGTTGTCTCCCAGTTGCAAACTTGACAGGTTGATTGGCATCAAACACATTCAAAAATACACCAGCCTTAACTGTCCCCAGGATGAAACCGGGGTAGGTAGCAAAGTCTTTGCTGAACCATGACTTGTTCATCTTGGCTCATTTTTAAAAACACCGCAAAGAGACTTCAAGCAGAGTCTCCCTTTTTTCCAAAAATTGGGCCACACACACCACTTTAGTGGCATCAGTTGTCCCCCAGTTGCATACTTGATAGGTTAATTTGCATCAAGCACATTCCAAAATACGCCAGCCTTAACTGTACCGAGGATGACCAGGGTAGGTAGCAAAGTCTTTGCTGAACCATGACTTTTTCATCTTGGCTCATTTTTAAAAACACCGCAAGGGGAGTGCAAGCAGAGTCTCCCTTTTTTCCAAAAATTGGGCCACACACACCACTTCAGTGGCATCAGTTGTCCCCCAGTTGCAAACTTGACAGGTTGATTTGCATGAAGCACATTCAAAAATACGCCAGCCTTAATTGTCCCCAGGATGACACCAGGGAAGGCAGCAAAGTCTTTGTTGAACCATGACTTGTTTATCTTGGCTCATTTTTACAAACAACACAAGGGGACTGCAAGCAGAGTCTCCCTTTTTTCCAAAAATTGGGCCACACACACCACTTTAGTGGCATCAGTTGTCCCCCAGTTGCAAACTTGACAGGTTGACTTGCATCAAGCACATTCAAAAATACGCCAGCCTTAACTGTCCCCTGGATGAAACTGGGGTAGGTAGCAAAGTCTTTGCTGAACAATGACTTATTCATCTAGGCTCATTTTTAAAAACACCGCAAAGGGACTTCTAGCAGAGTCTCCCTTTTTTCCAAAAATTGGACCACACGCACCACTTCAGTGGCATCAGTTGTCCCCCAGTTGCAAACTTGACAGGTTGATTTGCATCAAGCACATTCAAAAATACGCCAGCCTTAACTGTCCCCAGGATGATACCAGGGTAGGTAGCAAAGTCTTTGCTGAACCATGACTTGTTCATCTTGGCTAATTTTTAAAAACACTGCAAGTAGACTCTAAACAGAGTCTCCCTTTTTTCCAAAAATTAGGCCACACACCATTTCAGTGGCATCAGTTGTCCCCAAATGCAAACTTGACAGGTTGATTTGCATGAAGCACATTCCAAAATATGGCAGCCTTAACTGTCCCTAGGATGACACCGGGGTAGGTAGCAAAGTCTTTGCTGAACCTTGACTTGTTCATCTTGGCTCCTTTTAAAAAACACAGCAAGCAAGGGTTCCTCCAAGCGTAGTCTCCCTTTTTTCCAAAAATTGGGCCCCACACACACCCACCCCTTCAGTGGCAGCAGTTGTGCCCCAGTTGTACACTTCACAGCTAGATTTGCATCAAGCACATTCAAAAATACGCCATTCTTAACCGTCCCCAGGATGACACCGGGGTAGGTAGCAAAGTCTTTGCTGAACCATGACTTGTTTATCTTGGCTCCTTTTAAAAAACACAGCAAGCAAGGGCTACTCCAAGTGGAGTCTCCCTTTTTTCCAAAAATTGGGCCACACAGACACCCCATCAGTGGCAACACTTGTGCCCTAGTTTAAAACGGGATGTTTTGATTTGCATCAAGCACATTCAAAAATACGCCATAATTACCCATCCCCAGCATGACACCGGGGTAGGTAGCTAAGTCTTTCCTGATTCCAGCTCTGTTCATCTTGGCTCCTTTTTAAAAACACTGTAAGCAAGGGTTACTCCAAGCAGAGTCTCCCTTTTTTCCAAAAATTGGGCCCCACACACACCCACCCCTTCAGTGGCAGCAGTTGTGCCCCAGTTGTACACTTCACATCTAGATTTGCATTAAGCACATTCAAAAATACGCCATTCTTAACCGTCCCCAGGATGACACCGGTGTAGGTAGCAAAGTCTTTGCTGAACCATGACTTGTTCATCTTGGCTCCTTTTAAAAAACACAGCAAGCAAGGGTTACTCCAAGTGGAGTCTCCCTTTTTTCCAAAAATTGGGCCACACAGACACCCCATCAGTGGCAACACTTGTGCCCTAGTTTAAAACGGGATGTTTTGATTTGCATCAAGCACATTCAAAAATATGCCATAATTAACCGTCCCCAGCATGACACCGGGTTAGGTAGCTAAGTCTTTCCTGATCCCAGCTCTGTTCATCTTGGCTCCTTTTTAAAAACACTGTAAGCAAGGGTTACTCCAAGCGGAGTCTCCCTTTTTTCCAAAAATTGGGCCCCACACACACCCACCCATTCAGTGACAGCAGTTGTGCCCCAGTTGTACACTTCACAGCTAGATTTGCATCAAGCACATTCAAAAATACGCCATTCTTAACCGTCCCCAGGATGACACCGGGGTAGGTAGCAAAGTCTTTGCTGAACCATGACTTGTTCATCTTGGCTCCTTTTAAAAATCACAGCAAGCAAGGGTTACTCCAAGCGGAGTCTCCATTTTTTCCAAAAATTGGGCCCCACACACACCCACCCCTTCAGTGGCAGCAGTTGTGCCCCAGTTGTACACTTCACAGCTAGATTTGCATCAAGCACATTCAAAAATGTGCCATTCTTAACCGTCCCCAGGATGACACCGGGGTAGGTAGCAAAGTCTTTGCTGAACCATGACTTGTTCATCTTGGCTCCTTTTAAAAACACAGCAAGCAAGGGTTTCTCCAAGCGGAGTCTCCCTTTTTCCAAAAATTGGGCCACACAGACACCCCATCAGTGGCAGCACTTGTGCCCTAGTTGCAAACAGGATTTTTTGATTTGCATCAAGCACATTCCAAATCCACAAGCATTTACTCTCCCCCGGATGACACAGGGGTAGTCAATTTCTTGTGTATCCATGACTTGTTCATTTTGATGAACGTTAGTCTGTCCACATTGTCACTGGACAGACGCGTGCGCTTATCTGTCAGCACACACCCAGCAGCACTGAAGACACGTTCAGAGACAACGCTGGCAGCTGGACACGACAAAATCTCCAAGGCGTAAGTTGAGAGCTCTGGCCATTTTTCAAGATTTGAAGCCCAAAATGAGCAAGGCTCCATTTGCAAAGTCATGGCATCAATGTTCATTTGGAGATACTCCTGTATCATCCTCTCCAGCCGTTGACTATGTGTCAGACTTGTTGTCTCTGGTGGCCTTGCAAAGGACGGTCTAAAACAATTATGAAAAGATTCCATAAAATTGCTGTTACCAGCACCAGATACGGTGCTACTCGTACGGGTAGACTGTTGAAGATGACGAGACCGTCCCATGTTTGTCAAGTTACAACTGGGAGATTCACTCCCTGCACCAGCACGGTTGTTTGGTGGAAAAGCCGAGCTTAGATCGAGTAACAGCTTTTGCTGATACTCCTGCATACGTGCGTCCCTTTCTATGGCTGGAATTATGTCACAAAAATTGGACTTGTACCGGGGATCTAATAGTGTGGCAAGCCAGTAGTCATCATCACTTTTAATTTTGACAATACGAGGGTCATGTTGGAGGTAGTGCAGCAAGAAGGCACTCATGTGTCTTGCGCAGCCATGTGGACCAAGTCCACGCTGTGTTTGTGGCATAGAGGTGCTAACCGTTCTTTCTTCCTCTGACATCTCCCCCCAACCTCTTTCAACTGAAATTTGACCAAGGTCTCCCTCATCCGCTGAGTCTTCCATGTCCGTGGACAGTTCGTCCTCCATTTCTTCATGTTCTCCTGCACCTTCCTCAGCATTTCGCCTGCTACCATGCACCCTTGTTGATCCCTGTCCCCCATGGTCCCATGCCTGCCGCGTTGGTGATGATGAACGTCTGGATCTTGGTGATGTTGTTGTGTCTTGCGCATATGAATCCTCCTGTAGTTCCTCCCCTTCCTGTTGTCCCACCCCCTGACTCCGAATAGTGTTTAGAGTGTGCTCCAGCATGTAAAAGACTGGAATTGTCATGCTGATAATGGCATTGTCAGCGATAAACATATTCGTCGCCATGTCGAAACTGTGCAGAAGGGTGCATAGGTCCTTGATCTGAGACCACTCCATCAGGGTGATCTGCCCCACCTCTGCATCTCGTTGGCCCAGGCTATACGTCATGACGTATTGCACCAGGGCTCGGCGTTGCTGCCACAGTCGCTGTAAAATGTGGAGAGTCGAATTCAACATATGACATGTAACATGTAACATGTGGAGTGTCGCCACATCGCATTTCAGATGATGAACCGGCAGGCCGAAAGACTTCTCGAGCGATGCAAGTCGCTCAGCTGCGGCGGTTGAACGGCGGAAGTGAGCAGACAGTTTTCGTGCCCTGGTCAGAAGGCCATCTAGGCCGGGATAGTGTGTTAAAAATTGCTGGACAACAAGGTTCAACACGTGAGCCATACAAGGCACGTGTGTCACCTTGCCCAGGCGAAGGGCCGCACCCAGGTTTGCAGCATTGTCGCACACGGCCTTACCAGGCTGCAGGTTGAGTGGAGACAACCATTTATTAAACTCGGACCGCAGAGCTGACCACAACTCCTCAGCTGTGTGACTGCTATTCCCAAGACATGTCAAGCTAAAGACCGCCTGATGCCGTTGCGCTCTGCTGCCAGCATAGTAATGAGGGGTGCGTGATTCCTTCTGCGCAGTTAGAACGCTGGTGGCCTGACCAGGCAGGCTTGGGGCGGAGGTGGAGGACCCAGATGAGGTGGAGGAGGCAGAAGCAGTGGCGGAACTTGGACAGACAGAGGATTGACACACAAGTCATGGGGACGGCAAGACTTGTGCAGCAGACCCTTCACCATCTATCACCATAGTTACCCAGTGCCCAGTCAGCGACATGTAACGTCCCTGTCCATGCTTACTGGTCCAAGTATCGGTGGTGAAATGCACCCGTTGACACACAGAGTTTCTCAAGGAAGCGGTGATGTTGTGTGCGACATGCTGGTGTAGCGCGGGCACACCTTTCTTAGAGAAGTAGTGGCGACTGGGCATCTGGTACTGGGGCACAGCGACAGACATAAGGTCTCTAAAATCCTGTGTGTCCACCAGGCGGAAAGGCAGCATTTCGGTAGCCAAGAGCTTACAGAGGGATAAAGTCAACCTCTTAGCTTTGTCATGGGTCGCAGGAAATGGCCTTTTATTTGTCCACATCTGAGGGACAGAGATCTGGCTGCTGTGTGTAGACGGTGTTGAGTAGGGTGTCCCTGGAAAAATGCAGCTTTGTGAGGAAAGTGCAGGCGTAGACATGATGTCGCCTTCATCCAACATTGGTGCTATCGATGTCTGAGAGAGCTGTACACACGTACTTGTTTCCCCTTCCAAACCAACTGACGACCTACCAAGCAAACTGCCTGTTGCGGTTACAGTGGTGGAAGTTGTGCGTGGAAAACCAGGTGTGACAGCTGTCCCCACAGTCCTAGAAGATGAAGAGCGCGCGGATGCAATAAAAGGGGCAGGCGGTGGATGGTTCGCTCCGCTAGGCCGCATTGCAGCACGGTGAGCTTCCACCGGGACATATGATATTTATTCATGTGACGATTGATGGAAGAAGTTGTCAAACTGCTGAGGTTTTGCCCTCTACTAACAGAATCATGACAAATTTTACAGATCACATAATTTGGGCGATCTTTTGCTATGTCAAAAAAGGACCAGGCTAGGCAAGGCTTAGAGGGCATGCAACCTGCTGATCCACCCCGACTAGTGCTCAGAGGCAGAGTGGTGGCTGAGGATGCAGTTGTAGTCGTGCTACCAGTACTCCTACTCTGTCCAGGAAGGCGCAAGGTAACTTCGTCGTCAGTTGCATCCTCCTCCACATTCTCTGTTGACCTCCTCGAGGGCACTGACTGTGGGTTGACAGTAGGTGGGATCTAGAACTTCCTCATCAATTGTTGTGTTTGCACTCCCCTCACCCTCAGACCGAGCCTCTTCTTGCCCTGACCGAAAATTTAAGTTGTCATCCCAATCTGGTATCTGCATTTCATCGTCATCAGTATGTTCCTCATTGTCTATAACAACAGGTGTTACAGTTTGTGAAAAAGGGTCAACATTATGCTCAGAAACGTAGTCCTCATGGCCTGAATCAGAGTCACAAAGAGTCACACCATTTCCTGGTCTGTACTCACTGTAGCTTGGGAGCAGACCTCTGATTCCCAGGATATAGTGTGACTGAACAGCTGTGCAGACTCAGCCATCTCAGTTCCACCATACTGTGCAGGGCGGATGGAGACTTCAGAGCTGGGAGAAAGCAAGTTTGATTGGGATGACAACTCAGAGGACTGGTGTTTTTTGGATGCGGTAGTTGAGGTGGCGGAGAGGGCACTTGTTGGACCACTTGAGATCCATTCAAGCATTTTCCTTTTTTGGCCATCACCTACCTTAGTTCCAGTTGTTCGTGTCCGTAAAAAAGGGAGCACATCGGATTGTCCCCGGTAAGTAGTAGACATCTTACTTTTGCTGGAAGATGGTCTATCTTCAGCAAATGTTAATGGAGCTTTGCCACCTTCCCCATGGACAAACCCTTTTTTTCCTTTTCCAACACGCCTCTTCCCCTTTCCACCAGCATCTGTCATTTTGTCACTCATTTTGATAGCGACAAGACTGTGCACTTAAAATGTGGTAGTAAAAATTGAGAGGTGGTGTAGATTTCAGCAGTGGTCTAGCTTTATTAACAGCAGAATAAACAACAATAATTATCCCTGACAATGCAACTACGGCCCTTAAACTGGCAGCAGTGTTTGCTAGTATAATGGCTTAGTAACAATGAGTTTGAGTGTGCGATGCAGGCAGACGTGCTGCAAATATCTTTGCACTATTGGGACAATACAGAAGTCCAACAGCCACTTTTATGATGCCACTAAGTTCACTCAGTGTTTGCTAGTATAATGGCTTAGTAACAATGAGTTTGAGTGTGCAATGCAGGTAGACGTGCTGCAAATATCTTTGCACTAGTGGGACAATACAGAAGTCCAACAGCCACTTTTATGATGCCGCTAAGTTCACTCAGTGTTTGCTAGTATAATGGCTTAATAACAATGAGTTTGAGTGTGCAATGCAGGTAGACGTGCTGCAAATATCTTTGCACTAGTGGGACAATACAGAAGTCCAACAGCCACTTTTATGATGCCACTAAGTTCACTCAGTGTTTGCTAGTATAATGGCTTAGTAACAATGAGTTTGAGTGTGCAATGCAGGCAGACGTGCTGCAAATATCTTTGCACTAGTGGGACAATACAGAAGTCCAACAGCCACTTTTATGATGCCACTAAGTTCACTCAGTGTTTGCTAGTATAATGGCTTAGTAACAATGAGTTTGAGTGTGCAATGCAGGTAGACGTGCTGCAAATATCTTTGCACTAGTGGGACAATACAGAAGTCCAACAGCCACTTTTATGATGCCACTAAGTTCACTCAGTGTTTGCTAGTATAATGGCTTAGTAACAATGAGTTTGAGTGTGCAATGCAGGCAGACGTGCTGCAAATATCTTTGCACTAGTGGTACAATACAGAAGTCCAACAGCCACTTTTATGATGCCACTAAGTTCACTCAGTGTTTGCTAGTATAATGGCTTAGTAACAATGAGTTTGAGTGTGCAATGCAGGCAGACGTGCTGCAAATATCTTTGCACTAGTGGGACAATACAGAAGTCCAACAGCCACTTTTATGATGCCACTAAGTTCACTCAGTGTTTGCTAGTATAATGGCTTTGTAACAATGAGTTTGAGTGTGCAATGCAGGCAGACGTGCTGCAAATATCTTTGCACTAGTGGGACAATACAGAAGTCCAACAGCCACTTTTATGATGCCACTAAGTTCACTCAGTGTTTGCTAGTATAATGGCTTAGTATCAATGAGTTTGAGTGTGCAATGCAGGTAGACGTGCTGCAAATATCTTTGCACTAGTGGGACAATACAGAAGTCCAACAGCCACTTTTATGATGCCACTAAGTTCACTCAGTGTTTGCTAGTATAATGGCTTAGTAACAATGAGTCTGAGTGTGCAATGCAGGCAGACATGCTGCAAATATCTTTGCACTAGTGGGACAATACAGAAGTCCAACAGCCACTTTTATGATGCCACTAAGTTCACTCAGTGTTTGCTAGTATAATGGCTTAGTAACAATGAGGTTGCGTGTGCAATGCAGGCAGACGTGCTGAAAATATCTTTGCACTAGTGGGACAATACAGAAGTCCAACAGCCACTTTTAGGATGCCACTAAGTTCACTCAGTGTTTGCTAGTATAATGGCTTAGTAACAATGAGTTTGAGTGTGCAATGCAGGCAGACGTGCTGCAAATATCTTTGCACTAGTGGGACAATACAGAAGTCCAACAGCCTCGTTTAGGATGCCACTAAGTTCACTCAGTGTTTGCTAGTATAATGGCTTAGTAACAATGAGTTTGAGTGTGCAAAGGGCAGGAGGGTACAGTGGCAGGGTTGTGGGTCTCTAGATAGAGAAAAGGAAGCCTGCCTTTCTATCCCTCCTAATGGGGAAATGCAGCGAGGAAATCCCTGACCTTAGCTACACAGACGCTGTCATCTTGTGTAGCAGTTAAACTCTGTTTTCACGGACCTGTCACCTATGGCCGGTATTAGCCCTTAAAAGGACTGATAGAAAGTGCTATCCCTATGCTGTATAGCGCTGTGTAGAGAGCGTACACAGCAGTATCGGAGATAGGCGCTGCGCCAGCGGTGACTGACACCAAGGACGCAGAAGAGATAATGGTGTCTGGACGGGCAGATACTCGATTTTATAATGCAGGGACATGTGACATGGACATCCTATCACACATGCCGTTGTTTCTCTGGCTAAAAGTCCACTTAGCTGTGTGTGTGTCTGGGATTGGCTGACATGCTGGCCCGCCCCACTACACGCGCGCGCTTAGGGAAAGAAGACAAGGAAAAAAAAAAAAAAAATGGCGATCGCCATTATCCATACAGCAGTGATCTGAATGCGCTGTTCCCGCACACTATACACTGAAATTTCATAATAGTGTGAGTCACACAGTGACTTACACTATTACAGCGGAAAGCCAGCTAGTAATTAGCTGGTCTTTTTGCTGCTAGAACCGTTCTCGAATGTATCTAGAACTATCGAGCTTTAGAAAAAAGCTCGAGTTCTAGTTCTATCTAGAACAGCCCCCAAAATCACTCGAGCCGCGAACTGGAGAACCTCGAACCGCGAATCGCGCTCAACTCTACCCAGGATGACACCGGGGTAGGTAGCAAAGTCTTTGCTGAACCAAAACTTGTTCATCTTGGCTCATTTTTAAAAACCCCGCAAGGGGACTCCAAGCAGAGTCTGCCTTTTTTCCAATAATTGGGCCACACACCACTTCAGTGGCATTAGTTGTCCCCCAGTTGCAAACTTGACAGGTTGATTTGCATGAAGCACATTCCAAAATACGCCAGCCTTAAATGTCCCCAGGATGACACCGGGGTAGGTAGCAAAGTCTTTGCTGAACCATGACTTGTTCATCTTGGCTCATATTTTTAAAAACACCGCAAGAGGACTCCAAGCAGAGTTCCCCTTTTTTCCAAAAATTGGGTCACACACACCACTTCAGTGGCATCAGTTGTCCCCCATTTGCAAATTTGACAGGTTGATTTGATTCAAGCACATTCAAAAATACGCCAGCCTTAATTGTCCCCAGGATAACACCGGGGAAGGTAGCAAAGTCTTTGCTAAATCATGACTTGTTCATCTTGGCTCATTTTTAAAAACACCACAATAGGACTCCAAGCAGAGTCTCCCTTTTTTTCAAAAATTGGGCTACACAAACCACTTCAGTGGCATCAGTTGTCCCCAACTTGCAAACTTGACAGGTTGATTTGCATCAAGCACATTCAAAAATACGAAAGCCTTAACTGTCCCCAGGATGACACCGGTTTAGGTTGCAAAGTCTTTGCTGAACTAGGACTTGTTCATCTTGGCTCATATTTAAAAACACCACAAAAGGGACTTCAAGCAGAGTCTCCCTTTTTTCCAAAATCTGGGCCACACACACCACTTCAGTGGCATTAGTTGTCCCCCAGTTGCAAATTTGACAAGTTGATTTGTATGAAGCACATTCAAAAATATGCCAGCCTTAACTGTCCCCAGGATGACACCAGGGTAGATAGCAAAGTCTTTGCTGAACCATGACTTGTTCATCTTGGCTCATTTTTAAAAACCCCACAGGGGGACTCCGAGCAGAGACTGCCTTATTTCCGAAAATTGGGCCACAAACCACTTCAGTGGCATTAGTTGCCCCCCAGTTGCAAACTTGACAGGTTGATTTGCATGAAGCACATTCCAAAATACGCCAGCCTTAAGTGTGCCCAGGATGACACCAGGGTAGGTAGCAAAGTCTTTGCTGAAACATGACTTGTTCATCTTGGCTCATATTTTTAAAAACACCGCAAGAGGACTCCAAGAAGAGTCTCCATTTTTTCCAAAAATTGGGTCACACACACCACTTCAGTGGCATCAGTTGTCCCCCAGTTGCAAATTTGACATGTTGATTTGATTCAAGCACATTCAAAAATACGCCAGCCTTAATTGTCCCCAGGATGACACCGGGGTAGGTAGCAAAGTCTTTGCTAAACAATGACTTGTTAGCCTTGGCTCATTTTTAAAAACACCGCAAGAGGACTCCAAGAAGAGTCTCCATTTTTTCCAAAAATTGGGCCACACACACCACTTCAGTGGCATCAGTTGTCCCCCAGTTGCAAACTTGACAGCTTGATTTGCATCAAGCACTTTCAATAATACGCCAGCCTTAACTGTCGCCAGGAACACACCGGGTTAGGTTGCAAAGTCTTTGCTGAACCAGGACTTGTTCATCTTGGCTCATTTTTAAAAACCCCGCAAGGGGACTCCAAGCAGAGTCTGCCTTTTTTCCAAAAATTGGGCCACACACCACTTCAGTGGCATTAGTTGTCCCCCAGTTACAAACTTGACAGGTTGATTTGCATGAAGCACATTCCAAAATACGCCAGCCTTAAATGTCCCCAGGATGACACCGGGGTAGGAAGCAAAGTCTTTGCTGAACCATGACTTGTTCATTTTGGCTCATATTTTTAAAAACACCGCAAGAGGACTCCAAGCAGAGTCTCCCTTTTTTCCAAAAATTGGGTCACACACACCACTTCAGTAGCATCAGTTGTCCCCAGTTGCAAATTTGACAGGTTGATTTGATTTAAGCACATTCAAAAATACGCCAGCCTTAATTGTCCCCAGGATGACACCGGGGTAGGTAGCAAAGTCTTTGCTGAACCATGACTTGTTCATCTTGGCTCATTTTTAAAAACCCCGCAAGGGGACTCCAAGCAGAGTCTGCCTTTTTTCCAAAAAATGGGCCACACAAACCACTTCAGTGGCATTAGTTGTCCCCCAGTTGCAAACTTGACAGGTTGATTTGCATGAAGCACATTCCAAAATACGCCAGCCTTAACTGTCACCAGGGTAGGTAGCAAAATTTTTGCTGAACCATGACTTGTTCATCTTGGCTCATTTTTAAAAACACCGCAAGGGGACTCTAAGCACAGTCTTTCTTTTTTCCAAAAATTTGGCCACACACACCACTTCATTGGCAACAGTTGTCCCCCAGTTGCAAACTTGGCAGGTTGATTTGCATAAAGCACATTAAAAAATACACCAGCCTTAACTGTCCCCAAGATGACACCGGGGTATGTAGCAAAGTCTTTGCTGAACAATGATTTATTTATCTTGGCTCACTTTTAAAAGCACCGCAAAAGGAATTCAAGGAGAGTCTCCCTTTTTTCCAAAAATTGGGCCACACACACCACTTCAGTGGCATCAGTTGTCCCCCAGTTGCAAACTTGACAGGTTGATTTGTATGAAGCACATTTAAAAATACGCCAGCCTTAACTGTCACCAGGATGACCGCGGGGTAGGTAGCAAAGTCATTGCTGGACCATGACTTGTTCATCTTGGCTCATTTTTAAATAGACCACCAGGGGACTCAAAGCAGAGTCTTCCTTTTTTCCAAAAACTGGGCTACACACACCACTAAAGTGGCATCAATTGTCCCCCAAATGCAAACTTGACAGGTTGATTTGCATCAGGCACATTCCAAAATACGCCAGCCTTAACTGTCCCCAGGATGACACCAGGGTAGGTAGCAAAGTCGTTGCTGAACCACGACTTATTCATCTTGGCTCATTTTTAAAAACAACGTAAATGGACTTCAAGCAGAGTCTCCCTTTTTTCCAACAAATGGGCCACACACAACACTTCAGTGGCATCACTTGTCCCCCAGTTGCAAACTTGACAGGTTGATTTGCATCAGACAGATTCCAAAATACGCCAGCCTTAACTGTCCCCAGGATGACACCGGGGTAGGTAGCAAAGACTTTGCTGAACCATGACTTGTTCATCTTGGCTCATTTTTAAAAACACCGCAAGGGGACGTCAAGCAGAGTCTCCCTTTTTTCCAAAATTGGGCAACACACCTATTCAGTGGCATCAGTTGTCCCCCAGTTGCAAACTTGACAGGTTGGTTTGCATCAAGCACATTCAAAAATCCACCAGCCTTAACTGTCTCCAGGATGACACCGAGGTAGGTAGCAAAGTCTTTGCTGAACCATGACTTGTTCATCTTGGCTCCTTTTTAAAAACACTGCAAGGGGACTCCAAGCAGAGTCTCCCTTTTTTTCAAAAATTGGGCCACACACACCACTTCAGTGGCATCAGTTGTCCCCCAGTTGCAAACTTGACAGCTTGATTTGCATGAAGCACATTCAAAAATATGCCAGCCTTAACTGTCTCCAGGATGACACCAGGGTAGGTAGCTAAGTCGTTGCTGAACCATGACTTTTTCATCTTGGCTCATTTTTAAAAACACCGCAAGGGGACTCCAAGCAGAATTTCCCTTTTTTCCAAAAATTGTGCCACACAAACCACTTCAGTGGCATCAGTTGTCCCAGAGTTGCACGCTTGACAGATTGATTTGCATGAAGCACATTCAAAAATATGCCAGCCTTAACTGTCTCCAGGATGACACAAGGGTAGGTAGCTAAGTCTTTGCTAAACCATGACTTGTTCATCTTGGCTCATTTTTAAAAACACTGCAAGGAGACTCAAAGCAGAATTTCCCTTTTTTCCAAAAATTGGGCCACACAAACCACTTTAGTGGCATCAGTTTTCCCAGAGTTGCACACTTGACGAAGGGAATTTTGTTACTTACCGTAAATTCCTTTTCTTCTAGCTCTTATTGGGAGACCCAGACGATTGGGGTATAGCTACTGCCCTCCGGAGGCCACACAAAGCACTACACCAAAAGTGCAAGGCCCCTCCCCTTCTGGCTATACCCCCCCGTGGTATCACGGGTACTCCAGTTTTAGTGCCAAAGCAAGAAGGAGGAAGCCAACAACTGGTTTAAACAAATTAACTCCGAGTAACATCGGAGAACTGAAAAACCGTTCAACATGGACAACATGTGTACCCGCAAACAGCAAAAACAATCCCGAAGGACAACAGGGCGGGTGCTGGGTCTCCCAATAAGAGCTAGAAGAAAAGGAATTTACGGTAAGTAACAAAATTCCCTTCTTCTTCAGCGCTCTATTGGGAGACCCAGACGATTGGGACGTCCAAAAGCTGTCCCTGGGTGGGTAAAGAAATACCTCATGTTAGAGCTGCAAAACAGCCCCCCCCTACGGGGATGTCACTGCCGCCTGCAGGACTCTTCTACCTAAGCTGGCATCCGCCGAAGCATAGGTATGCACCTGATAATGCTTGGTGAAAGTGTGCAGACTCGACCAGGTAGCTGCCTGACACACCTGTTGAGCCGAAGCCTGGTGCCGTAATGCCCAGGACGTACCCACGGCTCTGGTTGAGTGGGCTTTTAGCCCTGAAGGAACCGGAAGCCCAGCAGAACGGTAGGCCTCTATAATTGGTTCTTTGATCCATCGAGCCAAGGTGGCTTTAGAAGCCTGCAACCCCTTGCGCGGACCGGCGACAAGGACAAAAAGTGCATCGGAACGGCGCATGGGCGCCGTGCGGGAAATGTAGATCCTGAGTGCTCTCACCAGATCTAGCAAACGCAAGTCCTTTTCATACCGGTGAACCGGATGAGGATAAAAGGAAGGCAAGGATATATCCTGATTAAGATGAAACGAGGATACGACCTTAGGGAGAAACTCCGGAATGGGGCGCAGCACTACCTTGTCCTGGTGGAACACCAAGAAGGGAGCCTTGGATGACAGAGCTGCCAGCTCAGACACTCGCCGAAGCGATGTGATCGCAACAAGAAACGCCACTTTCTGTGACAGGCGAGAAAAAGAAACTTCTTTGAGAGGCTCGAAAGGCGGCTTCTGGAGAGCAACTAGTACTCTGTTCAGATCCCATGGATCCAACGGCCGCTTGTACGGGGGCACAATATGACAGACCCCCTGCAGGAACGTGCGCACCTTAGGAAGACGTGCTAGACGCTTCTGAAAAAACACGGATAGTGCCGAGACTTGCCCTTTAAGGGAGCTGAGCGACAAGCCCTTTTCCAACCCTGATTGCAGGAAAGACAGAAAAGTGGGCAATGCAAATGGCCAGGGAGACACTCCCTGAGCAGAGCACCAGGTTAAGAAAATCTTCCACGTTCTGTGGTAGATCTTAGCAGAAGTTGACTTCCTAGCTTGTCTCATTGTGGCTACCACTCCCTGGGATAAGCCTGTTGACGATAGGATCCAGGACTCAATGGCCACACAGTCAGGTTCAGGGCCGCAGAATTCTGATGGAAAAACGGCCCTTGAGACAGCAGGTCTGGACGGTCTGGAAGTGACCACGGTCGGCCGACCGTGAGATGCCACAGATCCGGATACCACGATCTCCTCGGCCAGTCTGGGGCGACGAGTATGATGCGGCTGCAATCGGATCTGATCTTGCGTAATACTCTGGGCAAGAGTGCCAGAGGCGGGAATACATATGGGAGGCGGAACTGCGACCAATCTTGCACCAAGGCGTCTGCCGCCAGAGCTCTTTGATCGCGCGACCGCGCCATGAATGCCGGGACCTTGTTGTTGTGCCGAGACGCCATTAGGTCGACGTCCGGCACCCCCCAGCGGCGACAGATTTCTTGAAACACGTCCGGGTGAAGGGACCATTCCCCTGCGTCCATACCCTGGCGACTGAGGAAGTCTGCTTCCCAGTTTTCTACGCCTGGGATGTGAACCGCGGAGATGGTGGATGCTGTGTCCTCCACCCAATTCAGAATGCGCCGGACTTCCTGAAAGGCTTGCCGGCTGCGCGTCCCTCCTTGGTGGTTGATGTATGCCACCGCTGTGGAGTTGTCCGACTGGATTCGGATCTGCTTTCCTTCCAGCCACTGTTGAAAGGCTAGTAGGGCAAGATACACTGCCCTGATTTCCAGAACATTGATCTGAAGGGTGGACTCTTGCGGAGTCCACGTCCCCTGAGCCCTGTGGTGTAGAAACACTGCTCCCCACCCCGACAGACTCGCATCTGTCGTGACCACTGCCCAGGATGGGGGCAGGAAGGATCTTCCCTGAGACAATGAGGTGGGAAGGAGCCACCATTGTAGAGAGTCCTTGGCCGTCTGGGAAAGAGAGACTTTCCTGTCTAGGGAAGTCGTCTTCCCGTCCCATTGGCGGAGAATGTCCCATTGAAGTGGACGCAGATGAAACTGCGCAAAGGGAACTGCTTCCATGGCTGCCACCATCTTCCCTAGGAAGTGCATGAGGCGCCGTAGGGGGTGCGACTGGCCCTGAAGGAGAGATTGCACCCCTGTCTGTAGGGACCGCTGCTTGTTTAGCGGAAGCTTCACTCTCGCTGCTCGAGTATGGAACTCCATGCCAAGATACGTTAGTGACTGTGTCGGTGACAGATTTGACTTTGGAAAGTTGATGATCCATCCAAAAGTCTGGAGAGTCTCCAGCGTAGCCTGTAGACTGAGTTGGCATGCCTCTTGAGAGGGTGCCTTGACAAGTAGATCGTCTAGGTAAGGGATCACCGAGTGTCCCTGAGAGTGCAAGACTGCTACCACCGCCGCCATGACCTTGGTGAAGACCCGGGGGGCTGTCGCCAGACCGAATGGCAGAGCTGCGAACTGAAGATGGTCGTCTCCTATCACAAAACGTAGAAAACGTTGATGTTCTGTAGCAATTGGCACGTGGAGATAAGCATCTTTGATGTCTATTGAGGCAAGGAAGTCTCCTTGAGACATTGAGGCAATGACAGAACGGAGGGTTTCCATCCGGAACCGTCTGGCGTGCACATGTTTGTTGAGCAGTTTTAGGTCCAGAACAGGACGGAACAAGCCGTCCTTTTTTGGCACCACAAAGAGATTGGAGTAAAACCCTCTCCCTTGTTCCTGAGACGGTACAGGAACCACTACTCCTTCCGCTCTTAGGGAGTCCACCGCCTGCCGCAGGACATCTACACGGTCTGGATGTGGGGAGGTTCTGAAGAACCGAGCTGGAGGACGAGAACTGAACTCGATTCTGTACCCGCGCGACAAAATGTCTGTCACCCACCGGTCTTTGACCTGTGACATCCAAGTGTCGTAAAAGCGGGAGAGCCTGCCCCCGACCGGAGATGCGGAGGGAGGGGACTGGAAGTCATGAGGTAGCCGCTTTGGAAGCGGTTCCTCCATTTGCTTTCTTGGGGCGTGAGTGAGCCCGCCAGGAATCTGAGTTTCTTTGCGTCCTCTGAGTCCCTTTGGACGAGGAGAATTGTGTTTTGCCCGAACCTCGAAAGGACTGAAACTTCTGCTGCCACTTTCTCTGCTGAGGTTTGCTTGATCTGGGCTGGGGTAAAGAGGAGTCTTTACCCTTGGACTGTTTAATGATGTCAGCCAATGGCTCGCCAAACAGTCTATCTCTAGATAAAGGCAAGCTGGTTAAACATTTTTTGGAACCAGCATCTGCTTTCCAGTCCTTTAACCACAATGCCCTGCGCAAAACTACCGAATTGGCAGACGCCATTGAGGTGCGGCTGGTAGATTCTAGGACCGCATTGATAGCGTAAGAGGCAAACGCAGACATCTGCGAGGTAAGGGACGCCACTTGCGGCACCGCTGGATGTATGATAGCATCCACTTTTGCTAAACCAGCTGAAATAGCTTGGAGTGCCCATACGGCTGCGAATGCTGGAGCAAACGACGCGCCGATAGCTTCATAGACAGATTTTAACCAAAGGTCCATCTGTCTGTCATTGGCATCCTTAAGTGAAGCGCCATCCTCCACTGCAACTATGGATCTAGCTGCAAGCTTGGAAATCGGGGGGTCCACCTTTGGACACTGGGTCCAGCGCTTGACCACATCAGGGGGGAAAGGATAACGTGTATCCTTAGAACGTTTAGAGAAACGCTTTTCTGGATGAGCGTCGTGTTTCTGGATTGATTCTCTGAAGTCAGAGTGATCCAACAGAGCACTTAATTTACGCTTGGGATAGAGGAAACGAAACTTCTCCTGCTCTGCCGCTGCCTCTTCTGCTGAAGGGGCTGGGGGAGAAATATCTAACAGCCTATTGATGGCTGAGATAAGATCGTTTACCATGGCGTCCCCATCCGGGGTATCCAGATTGAGAGGGGTTCCAGGATTAGACTCCTGATCACTCTCTTCAGACACATCACAGGGAGACTGATTGCGCTGAGACCCTGAGCAGTGTGATGACGTTGAGGGTCTTTCCCAGCGAGCCCGCTTGGGGTGGCTGGGGCAATCATCTGAGTCATTATACTCATCCTGAGAAGCCGGGGACCCCCTTGCAGTCTGGATTAAATCCAACTGCGGAGGATTAGAGGACATAGACCTCGCCGTGTCCATAGACTGAGCCCCAGGCATGGATTGCAAAGTTTCCAGGATTTTTGCCATAGTCACAGACATATTAACCGCAAAAACTGCAAAGTCTGTCCCTGACACCGGGGCAGGACTTACAGGCGTCTCAGCCTGGGTCACTATCTCTCCTGACTCCGGCTGGCGAAGCAGCACCGGATTTGAGCATTGCACACAATGGGGGTCCTTGGAGCCTGCTGGTAGAGCAGCCCCACATGCAGCACACGCAGTGCACACAGCCCTAGCCTTGGCAGCTTTGCGTCTTGTGGATGACATGTTGCTGCCTCCTCAGAGCGATCTGGGGTATTCAGCCAGGAAGCGACCTCACAGTGCAAGAAATCAATAAATATCTATGTCCAGTGACACAGTACACTAATACACAGTAAGGCACTAGAGGGGCCAGCTGAAAAGCCGCTTACCGCCCGCTTAAGAGCGGGTGTGTGGTCTCCCAAAGCCCCTCAGTCTAGGTCTCCCAGAGCCTTGCGTCCTTCCTCCAGCCAGACATGCATGTAATGGCTGCCGGCGTCCTGAGAGAGGAAGGGGGGCGGGCCCTGGGCGTTCCTGACCAAGAGCGGGAAGCCTGCTTCCCTCTGTGCCTAGTGAGAGGGCTGGAGCATGTAAATCAGGCTCCAGCCCTCCTCGCTGCCGTGAAACAGCGTCTCTCCCCTACCCTGATTGACAGGGTGGGGGCGGGAACGATCGGAGCTGCCGGCGTCCTAAGCCCAAAAGCCGGGGACTAGAGTTATAAACGCCGCCGCCGTAAAAGCGCGGTCGGCGTATCCCCGGCGCACCACAAGTCACAGCAGCGCCGCCCGGTCCAGTGAGGGTCGGCGCTGCGTTCCCAGAACACAAAGTCCCCCAGATAACTGTAGGAACACCAGCTCAGTGTACGGTCCCCGGCGCACTACAACACCCAGCCAGCCCGGGGTGTGTCTGTGCCTGCCGGGGACACAGAGTACCTGTATGATGCAGGGCCCGGTCCCTGATGGTACTCCTGCTCGGCATCCACCAGGTGCTATGGGTCTGTGGATGGAGCCCGGCGTCAGAGCTTTGAGGCCGGCAGGATCCCACTTCCACAGAGCCCCCAAGGGGATGTGGAAGGAAAACAGCATGTGAGGCTCCAGCCCTGTACCAGCAATAGGTACCTCAACCTTACAACACCATCCAGGGGTGAGAAGGGAGCATGCTGGGGGCCCTATATGGGCTCTCTTTTCTTCCATCCGAACTAGTCAGCAGCTACTGCTGACTAAAATCTGTGGAGCTATGCATGGAATGTCTGACCTCCTTCGCACACAAAGCTAAAACTGGAGTACCCGTGATACCACGGGGGGGTATAGCCAGAAGGGGAGGGGCCTTGCACTTTTGGTGTAGTGCTTTGTGTGGCCTCCGGAGGGCAGTAGCTATACCCCAATCGTCTGGGTCTCCCAATAGAGCGCTGAAGAAAGATTGATTTGCATGAAGCACATTCAAAAATATGCCAGCCTTAACTGTCTCCAGGATGACACAAGGGTTGGTAGCTAAGTCTTTGCTGAACCATGACTTGTTCATCTTGCCTTATTTTTAAAAACACCGCAAGTGGACTCCAAGCAGAGTCTCCCTTTTTTTCAAAAATTGGGCCACACATACCACTTCAGTGGCATCAGTTGTCCCCCAGTTGCAAATTTGACACCTTGATTTGCATGAAGCACATTCAAAAATCCACCAGCCTTAACTGTCTCCAGGATGACACCGAGGTAGGTAGCAAAGTCTTTGCTGAACCATGACTTGTTCATCTTGGCTCATTTTTAAAAACACCACAAAAGGGACTTCAAGCAGAGTCTCCCTTTTTTTCCAAAATCTGGGCCACACACACCACTTCAGTGGCATTAGTTGTCCCCCAGTTGCAAATTTGACAAGTTGATTTGTATGAAGCACATTCAAAAATATGCCAGCCATAACTGTCCCCAGGATGACACCAGGGTAGATAGCAAAGTCTTTGCTGAACCATGACTTGTTCATCTTGGCTCATTTTTAAAAACGCCGCAAGGGGACTCCAAGCAGAGTCTGCCTTTTTTCCAAAAATTGGGCCACACACCACTTCAGTGGCATTAGTTGTCCCCCAGTTGCAAACTTGACAGGTTGATTTGCATGAAGCACATTCCAAAATACGCCAGCCTTAAGTGTCCCCAGGATGACACCAGGGTAGGTAGCAAAGTCTTTGCTGAAACATGACTTGTTCATCTTGGCTCATATTTTTAAAAACACCGCAAGAGGACTCCAAGCAGAGTCTCCATTTTTTCCAAAAATTGGGTCACACACACCACTTCAGTGGCATCAGTTGTCCCAGAGTTGCACGCTTGACAGATTGATTTGCATGAAGCATATTTAAAAATACGCCAGCGTTAACTGTCCCGAAGATGACACCGGGGTAGGTAGCAACGTCTTTGCTGAACCATGACTTGTTCATCTTGGCTCATTTTTAATAACACCGCAAGGGGACTCCAAGCAGAGTCTCCCTTTTTTTCAATAATTGGGCCACACACACCACTTCAGTGGCATCAGTTGTCCCCCAGTTGCAAATTTGACACCTTGATTTGCATGAAGCACATTCAAAAATCCACCAGCCTTAACTGTCTCCAGGATGATTCCGGGGTAGGTAGCAAAGTCTTTGCTGAACCATGACTTGTTCATCTTGGCTCATTTTTAAAAACACCGCAAGGGAACTCCAAGCATAGTCTCCCTTTTTTTCCAAAAATTGGACCACACACACCTCTTCAGTGGCATCAGTTGTTTCACAGTTGCAAACTTGACAGGTTGATTTGCATCAAGCACATTCAAAAATACGCCAGCCTTAACTGTCCCCAGGATGACACCGGGGTAGGTAGCAAAGTCTTTGCTGAACCATGACTTGTTCATCTTGGCTCATTTTTAAAAACACCGCAATGCGACTCCAAGCAGAGTCTCCCTTTTTTCCAAAAATATGGCCACACACACCACTTCAGTGGTATCAGTTGTCCCACAGTTGCAAACTTGACAGGTTGATTTGCATGAAGCACATTCAAAAATACGCCAGCCCTAACTGTCCCCAGGATGACACTGGGGTAGGTAGGAAAGTCTTTGTTGAACCATGACTTGTTCATCTTGTCTCATTTTTAAAAGCACCGCAAAGGGACTCCAAGCAGAGTCTCCCTTTTTTTTCAAAAATTGGGCCACACACACCACTTTAGTGGCATCAGTTGTCCCCCAGTGGCAAACTTGACAGGTTGATTTGCATCAAGCACATTCAAAAATACGCCAACCTTAACTGTCTCCAGGATGAAACCAGGGTAGGTAGCTAAGTCTTTGCTGGACCATGACTTGTTCATCCTGGCTCATTTTTAAAAACACCACAAGGGGACTCCAAGCATAGTTTCCCTTTTTTCCAAAAACTAAGCCACACAAACCACTTCAGTGGCATCAGTTGTCCCAGAGTTGCAAACTTGACAGATTGATTTGCATAAAGCACATTCAAAAATACGCCAGCCTTATCTGTCTCCAGGACGACACCAGGGTAGGTAGCTAAGTCTTTGCTGAACCATGACTTGTTCATCTTGGCTCATTTTTAAAAACACCACAAAGGGACTCCAAGCAGAATCTCCCTTTTTTCCAAAAATTGGGCCACACACACCACTTCAGCGGCATCAGTTGTCCCCCAGTTGCAAACTTGACAGGTTGATTTGCATCAAGCACATTCAAAAATACGCCAACCTTAACTGTCACCAGGATGACACCGGGGTAGGTAGCAAAGTCTTTGCTGAACCATGACTTGTTCATCTTGGCTCATTTTTAAAAACACCGCAAGGGGACTCGAAGCAGAGTCTCCCTTTTTTTCAATAACTTGGCCAGACTCACCACTTCATTGGCATCAGTTGTCCCCCAGTTGCACACTTGACAGGTTGATTTGTATCAAGCACATTCCAAATTACGCCAGCCTTAACTGTCCCCAGGATAACACCGGGGTAGGTAGCTAAGTCTTTGCAGAACCATGACTTCTTCATCTTGGCTCATTTTTAAAAACACCGCAAGGGGACTCCAAGGAGAATTTCCCTTTTTTCCAAAAAATTGGGCCACACAAACCACTTCAGTGGCAACAGTTGTCCCAGAGTTGCAAACTTGACAGATTGATTTGCATGAAGCACATTCAAAAATACGCCAGCCTTAACTGTCTCCAGGATGACACCAGGGTAGGTAGCTAAGTCTTTGCTAAACCATGCCTTGTTCATCTTGGCTCATTTTTAAAAACAATTCAAGGGGACTTCAAGCAGAGTTTCCCTTTTTTCCAAAAATTGGGCCACACACACCACTTCAGTGGCATCAGTTGTCCCCCAGTTGCAAACTTGACAGGTTGATTTGCATGAAGCACATTCCAAAATACGCCAGCCTAAAATGACACCGGGGTAAGTAGCAAATGCTTTGCTGAACCATGACTTGTTCATCTTGGCTCATATTTTTAAAAACACCACAAGGGAACTCAAAGCAGAATCTCCCTTTTTTCCAAAAATTGGGTCACACACACTACTTCAGTGTCATCAGTTTTCCCTCAGTTGCCAATTTGCCAGGTTGATTTGCATCAAGCACATTCAAAAATACGCCAGCTTTAACTGTCCAAAGGATGACACCGGGGTAGGTAGCAAAGTCTTTGCTGAACCATGACTTGTTCATCTTGGCTCATTTTTAAAAACACCGCAAATGGACTTCAAGCAGAGTCTCCCTTTTTTCCAACAAATGGGCCACACACAACACTTCAGTGGCATCACTTGTCCCCCAGTTGCAAACTTGACAGGTTGATTTGCATAAAGCACATTAAAAAATACACCAGCCTTAACTGTCCCCAAGATGACACCGGGGTAGGTAGCAAAGTCTCTGCTGAACCATGATTTATTCATCTTGGCTCACTTTTAAAAGCACCGCAAAAGGAATTCAAGGAGAGTCTCCCTTTTTTCCAAATATTGGGCCACACACACCACTTCAGTGGCATCAGTTGTCCCCCAGTTGCAAACTTGACAGGTTGATTTGTATGAAGCACATTTAAAAATACGCCAGCCTTAACTGTCGCCAGGATGACCGCGCGGTAGGTAGCAAAGTCTTTGCTGGACCATGACTTGTTCATCTTGGCTCATTTTTAAATAAACCACAAGGGGACTCCAAGCAGAGTCTCCCTTTTTTTCCAAAAACTGGGCCAGACACGCCACTAAAGTGGCATCAATTGTCCCCCAGTTGCAAACTTGACAGGTTGATTTGCATCAAGCACATTCCAAAATACGCCAGCCTTAACTGTCCCCAGGATGACACCAGGATAGGTAGCAAAGTCGTTGCTGAACCACGACTTATTCATCTTGGCTCATTTTTAAAAACACCGCAAATGGACTTCAAGCAGAGTCTCCCTTTTTTCCAACAAATGGGCCACACACAACACTTCAGTGGCATCACTTGTCCCCCAGTTGCCATCTTGACAGGTTGATTTGTATGTACACATTCAAAAATACGCCAGCATTAACTGTCCCCAGGATGACCGCGGGATAGGTAGCAAAGTCTTTGCTGGACCATGACTTGTTCATCTTGGCTCATTTTTAAAAACACCACAAGAAGACACCAAGCAGAGTCTCCCTTTTTTCCAAAAATTGGGCCACACACACCACTTCAGTGGCATCAGTTGTTCCTTAGTTGCAAACTTAACAGGTTGATTTGCATTAAGCACATTCAAAAATACGCCAGCCTTAACTGTCCCCAGGATGACACCGGGGTAGGTAGCAAAGTCTTTGCTGAACCATGACTTATTCATCTTGGCTCAATTTTATAAACAGCGCAAAGCGACTTTAAACAGAGTCTCCCTTGTTTCCAAAAATTGGGCCACACACACCACTTCAGTGGCATCAGTTATCCCCAAGTTGCAAACTTGACAGGTTGATTTGCATAAAGCACATTCCAAAATACGCCAGCCTTAACGGTCCCCAGGATGACACCGGGGTAGGTAGCAAAGTCTTTGCTGAACCATGACTTGTTCATCTTGGCTCACTTTTAAAAACACCGCAAGGGGACTTCAAGCAGAGTCTCCCTTTTTTTCCAAAATTGGGCAACACACCACTTCAGTGGCATCAGTTGTCTCCCAGTTGCATACTTGACAGGTTGGTTTGCATCAAGCACATTCAAAAATCCACCAGCCTTATCTGTCTCCAGGATGACACCGAGGTAGGTAGCAAAGTCTTTGCTGAACCATGACTTGTTCATCTTGGCTCATTTTTAAAAACACCGCAAGGGGGCTCCAAGCAGAGTCTCCCTTTTTTCAAAAATTGGGCCACACACACCACTTCAGTGGCATCAGTTGTCCCCCAGTTGCAAACTTGACAGGTTGATTTGCATGAAGCACATTCAAAAATACACCAGCCCTAACTGTCCCCAGGATGACACCGGGGTAGGTAGTAAAGTCTTTGCTGAACCATGGCGTGTTCATCTTGGCTCATTTTTAAAAGCACCGCAAAGGGACTCCAAGCAGAGTCTCCCTTTTTTTTTCAAAAATTGGGCCACACACACCACTTTAGTGGCATCAGTTGTCCCCCAGTGGCAAAATTGACAGGTTGATTTGCATCAAGCACATTCAAAAATATGCCAGCCTTAACTGTCTCCAGGATGACACCAGGGTAGGTAGCTAAGTCTTTGCTGAACCATGACTTTTTCATCTTGGCTCATTTTTAAAAACACCCCAAGGGGACTACAAGCAAAATTTCCCTTTTTTCAAAAAATTGGGCCACACAAACCACTTCAGTGGCATCAGTTGTCCCAGAGTTGCTCGCTTGACAGATTGATTTGCATGAAGCACATTCAAAAATATGCCAGCCTTAACTGTCTCCAGGATGACACAAGGGTAGGTAGCTAAGTCTTTGTTGAACCATGACGTGTTCATCTTGCCTTATTTTTAAAAACACCGCAAGTGGACTCCAAGCAGAGTCTCCATTTTTTCCAAAAATTGGGCCACACACACCACTTCAGTGGCATCAGTTGTCCCCCAGTTGCAAACTTGACAGGTTGATTTGCATGAAGCACATTTAAAAATACGCCAGCGTTAACTGTCCCGAAGATGACACCGGGGTAGGTAGCAACGTCTTTGCTGAACCATGGCGTGTTCATCTTGACTCATTTTTAAAAGCACCGCAAGGGGACTCCAAGCAGAGTCTCCCTTTTTTTTTCAAAAATTGGGCCACACACACCACTTTAGTGGCATCAGTTGTCCCCCAGTGGCAAAATTGACAGGTTGATTTGCATCAAGCACATTCAAAAATATGCCAGCCTTAACTGTCTCCAGGATGACACCAGGGTAGGTAGCTAAGTCTTTGCTGAACCATGACTTTTTCATCTTGGCTCATTTTTAAAAACACCCCAAGGGGACTACAAGCAGAATTTCCCGTTTTTCAAAAAATTGGGCCACACAAACCACTTCAGTGGCATCAGTTGTCCCAGAGTTGCTCGCTTGACAGATTGATTTGCATGAAGCACATTCAAAAATATGCCAGCCTTAACTGTCTCCAGGATGACACAAGGGTAGGTAGCTAAGTCTTTGTTGAACCATGACGTGTTCATCTTGCCTTATTTTTAAAAACACCGCAAGTGGACTCCAAGCAGAGTCTCCCTTTTTTCCAAAAATTGGGCCACACACACCACTTCAGTGGCATCAGTTGTCCCCCAGTTGCAAACTTGACAGGTTGATTTGCATGAAGCACATTTAAAAATACGCCAGCGTTAACTGTCCTGAAGATGACACCGGGGTAGGTAGCAACGTCTTTGCTGAACCATGACTTGTTCATCTTGGCTCATTTTTAAAAACACCGCAAGGGGACTCCAAGCAGAGTCTCCCTTTTTTCAATAATTGGGCCACACACACCACTTCAGTGGCATCAGTTGTCCCCCAGTTGCAAATTTGACACCTTGATTTGCATGAAGCACATTCAAAAATCCACAAGCCTTAACTGTCTCCAGGATGACACAGGGGTAGGTAGCAAAGTCTTTGCTGAACCATGACTTGTTCATCTTGGCTCATTTTTAAAAACACCGCAAGGGGACTCCAAGCAGAGTCTCCCTTTTTTTCAATAATTGGGCCACACACACCACTTCAGTGGCATCAGTTGTCCCCCAGTTGCAAATTTGACACCTTGATTTGCATGAAGCACATTCAAAAATCCACAAGCCTTAACTGTCTCCAGGATGACACAGGGGTAGGTAGCAAAGTCTTTGCTGAACCATGACTTGTTCATCTTGGCTCATTTTTAAAAACACCGCAATACGACTCCAAGCAGAGTCTCCCTTTTTTCCAAAAATCGGGTCACACACACGACTTCAGTGGTAACAGTTGTCCCACAGTTGCAAACTTGACAGGTTGATTTGCATGAAGCACATTCAAAAATACGCCAGCCCTAACTGTCCCCAGGATGACACCGGGGTAGGTAGGAAAGTCTTTGCTGAACCATGACGTGTTCATCTTGGCTCATTTTTAAAAGCACCGCAAAGGGACTCCAAGCAGAGTCTCCCTTTTTTTTCAAAAATTGGGCCACATACACCACTTTAGTGGAATCAGTTGTCCCCCAGTGGCAAACTTGACAGGTTGATTTGCATCAAGCACATTCAAAAATACGCCAACCTTAACTGTCACCAGGATGACACCGGGGTAGGTAGCAAAGTCTTTGCTGAACCATGACTTGTTCATCTTGGCTCATTTTTAAAAACACCACAAGGGGACTCCAAGCAGAGTCTCCCTTTTTTTCAAAAATTGGGCCACACACACCACTTCAGTGGCATCAGTTGTCCCAGAGTTGCAAACTTGACAGATTGATTTGCATAAAGCACATTCAAAAATACGCCAGTCTTATCTGTCTCCAGGACGACACCAGGGTAGGAAGCTAAGTCTTTGCTGAACCATGACTTGTTCATCTTGGCTCATTTTTAAAAACACTGCAAGGGGACTACAAGCAGAGTCTCCCTTTTTTCCAAAAATTGGGCCACACACACCACTTCAGCGGCATCAGTTGTCCCAGAGTTGCAATCTTGACAGATTGATTTGCATAAAGCACATTCAAAAATACGCCAGTCTTATCTGTCTCCAGGACGACACCAGGGTAGGAAGCTAAGTCTTTGCTGAACCATGACTTGTTCATCTTGGCTCATTTTTAAAAACACCGCAAGGGGACTCCAGGGAGAATTTCCCTTTTTTCCAAAAATTGGGCCACACAAACCACTTCAGTGGCATCAGTTGTCCCAGAGTTGCAAACTTGACAGATTGATTTGCATGAACCACATTCAAAAATACGCCAGCCTTAACTGTCTCCAGGATGACACCAGGGTAGGTAGCTAAGTCTTTGCTAAACCATTCCTTGTTCATCTTGGCTTATTTTTAAAAACACTTCAAGGGGACTCCAAGCAGAGTTTCCCTTTTTTTCCAAAAATTGGGCCACACAAACCACTTCAGTTGCATCATTTGTCCAAGAGTTGCAAACTTGACAGATTGATTTGCATGAAACACATTCAAAAATACGCCATCCCTAACTGTTCCCAAGATGACACCGGGGTAGGTAGGAAAGTCTTTGCTGAACCATGACTTGTTCATCTTGGCTCATTTTTAAAAACACCGCAAGGGGACTCCAAGCAGAGTCTCCCTTTTTTCCAAAAGTTGGGCCACACAAACCACTTCAGTGGCATCAGTTTTCCCAGAGTTGCACACTTGACAGATTGATTTGCATGAAGCACATTAAAAAATATGCCAGCCTTAATTGTCCCCAGGATGACACCGGGATACATAGCAAAGTCTTTGCTAAACCATGACTTGTTCATCTTGGCTCATTTTTAAAAACACCGCAATAGGACTCCAAGCAGAGTCTCCCTTTTTTCCAAAAATTGGGCCACACACACCACTTCAGTGACATCAGTTGTTCCCCAGTTGCAAACTTGACAGGTTGATTTGCATGAAGCACATTCAAAAATACGCCAGCCTTAACTGTCCCAAGGATGACACCGGAGTAGGAGCCAAAGTCTTTGCTGAACCATGACTTGTTCATCTTGGCTCAATTTTAAAAACACCTCAAGAGGACTCCAAGCAGAGTCTCCCTTTTTTCAAAAATTGGGCCACCCACACTACTTCAGTGGCATCAGTTGTCTCCCAGTTGCAAATTTGACACCTTGATTTGCATCAAGCACATTCAAAAATACGCCAGCCTTAGCTGTCCCCAGGATGACACTGGGGTAGGTAGCAAAGTCTTTGCTGAACAATGACTTGTTCATCTTGGCTTATTTTTAAAAACACAGCAAGGGGATTCCAAGTAGAGTCTCCCTTTTTTTCAAAAATTGGGCCACACACACCAATTCAGTGGCATCAGTTGTCTCCCAGTTGCAAACTTCACAGGTTGATTTGCATGAAGCACATTCAAAAATACGCCAGCCTTAACTGTTCCCAGGATGACACCGGCGTAGGTAGCAAAGTCTTTGCTAAACCATAACTTGTTCATCTTGATTCAATTTTTAAAACACTGCAAGGGGACTCCAAAAAGAGTCTCCCTTTTTTCCAAAAATTGGGTCACACACACCACTTCAGTGGCATCAATTGTCCCCCAGTTGCAAACTTGACAGATTCATTTGCATCAAGCACATTCCAAAATATGCCAGCCTTAACTGTCCCCAGGATGACACCGGGGTAGGTAACAAAGTCTTTGCTGAACCATGACTTGTTCATTTTGGCTCATTTTTAAAAACATCGCATGGGGACTCCAAGCAGTGTCTCCCTTTTTTAAAAAAATTGGGCCACACACACCACTTCAGTGGCATCAGTTGTCCCCCAGTTGTAAACTTGACAGGTTGATTTGCATCAAGCACATTCAAAAATACGCCAGCCTTAACTCTCACCAGGGTAGGTAGCAAAATCTTTGCTGAACCATGACTTGTTCATCTAGGCTCATTTTTAAAAACACCACAAGGGGACTCCAAGCAGAGTCTCCCTTTTTTCCAAAAATTGGGCCACACACACCACTTTAGAGGCATCAGTTGTCCCCCAATTGCAAACTTGACCGGTTGATTTGCATGAAGCACATTCCAAAATACGCCACCCTAAAATGACACCGGGGTAGGTAGAAAAAGCTTTGCTGAACCATGACTTGTTCATCTTGGCTCATATTTTTAAAAACACCACAAGGGGACTCAAAGCAGAATCTCCCTTTTTTCCAAAAATTGGGTCACACACACCAATTCAGTGGCATCAGTTGTCCCTCAGTTGCAAATTTGCCAGGTTGATTTGCATCAAGCACATTCAAAAATACGCCAGCCTTAACTGTCCAAAGGATGACACCGGGGTAGGTAGCAAAGTCTTTGCTGAACCATGACTTGTTCATCTTGGCTTATTTTTGAAAATACCGCAAGAAGACACCAAGGAGAGTCTCCTCTTTTCCAAAAATTGGGCCACACACACCACTTCAGTGGCATCAGTTGTCCCCCAGTGTCAAACTTGACAGGTGTATTTGCATAAAGCTTATTAAAAAATACACCAGCCTTAACTGGCCCCAAGATGACACCGGGGAATGTAGCAAAGTCTCTGCTGAACCATGATTTATTCATCTTGGCTCACTTTTAAAAGCACCGCAAAGGGAATTCAAGGAGAGTCTCCCTTCTTTCCAAAAAATGGGCCACACACACCACTTCAGTGGCATCAGTTGTCCCCTAGTTGCAAACTTGACAGGTTGATTTGTATGAAGCATATTCAAAAATACACCAGCCTTAACTGTCGCCAGGATGACCACGGGGTAGGTAGCAAAGTCTTTGCTGGACCATAACTTGTTCATCTTGGCTCATTTTTAAAAGCACCGCAAGGGGACTCCAAGCAGAGTCTCCCTTTTTTTCAATAATTGGGCCACACACACCACTTCAGTGGCATCAGTTGTCCCCCAGTTGCAAATCTGACACCTTGATATGCATGAAGAACATTAAAAAATCCACCAGCCTTAACTGTCTCCAGGATGACACCGGGGTAGGTAGCAAAGTCTTTGCTGAACCATGACTTGTTCATCTTGGCTTATTTTTAAAAACACCGCAAGGGAACTTCAAGCATAGTCTCCCTTTTTTCCAAAAATTGGACCACACACACCACTTCAGTGGCATCAGTTGTCCCCCAGTTGCAAACTTGACAGGTTGATTTCAATCAAGCACATTCAAAAATACGCCATCCTTAACTGTCCCCAGGATGACACCGGAGTAGGTAGCAAAGTCTTTGCTGAACCATGACTTTTTCATCTTGGCTCATTTTTAAAAGCACCGCAAAGAGACTCCAAGCAGAGTCTCCCTTTTTTTTCAAAAATTGGGCCACACACACCACTTTAGTGGCATCAGTTGTCCCCCAGTGGCAAACTTGACAGGTTGATTTGCATCAAGCACATTCAAAAATACGCCAACCTTAACTGTCACCAGGATGACACCGGGGTAGATAGCAAATAGTGATGAGCGAGTACTAAAAAGCTCGGGTGCTCGAAGCTCGGGCCGAGCCTCCCAAGATACTCGTGTACTCGGCCCGAGCAATGAGCCCAATGTTATCCTATGGGAGACCCGAGTATTTTTGTGAAATGACCCCCCGGCAGCATGGAGAAACCCTAAAAATGTCACAAAAGTCTCAGAAGAGTGCTCAAATGACATGGCAACAGCATGGGGAAGACCCCTTGAAGCATTTATCACTCAAAAGTCACAGCTGTGAACAATTTTGTCCGCGTTTTACGCCATTTTTAAGGACTCACCAGAAAACCTTCCAAAATGACCCCAAAATGATTTTTCATGGCGGAAATGTTAAGGGCACATACCCAATAGTGAGATAGAGCTGGTGTATGTTACTTTTTGAGATTAATACATGAAAGATTTTACGTGAAAACATTGTGTGGCACTCCGATGTCCCTGAGAAGAGACGTACATGAAGGCCTCTTGAGTCTAATGTGCCAATTTTGAGGAAGTGAGTCTTTGTAGTATTTTCCTTTGCCAGGGCAGTCCAAAATTGTGAGGTTCACCAATGCCCCTGCATACAGACGTGCATGAGGGCCTGTAAACCTGAAGTGCCCATTGTAAGGAAGTGGGTCTATTGTAGTATAGCCCTTAGGCAGGGCAGCCAAAAATTGGGAGGCTCCACGTTGTCCCTGGATAGAGACGTGCATGAGGGCCTGTAAACCTGAAGTGCCCATTGGAAGGAAGTGGGTCTATTGTAGTATAGCCCTTAGGCAGGGCAGCCAAAAATTGGGAGGCTCCACATTGTCCCTGGATAGAGACGTGCATGATGGCCTGTAAACCTGAAGTGCCCATTGGAAGGAAGTGGGTCTATTGTAGTATAGCCCTTAGGCAGGGCAGCCAAAAATTGGGAGGCTCCACGTTGTCCCTGGATAGAGACGTGCATGAGGGCCTGTAAACCTGAAGTGCCCATTGGAAGGAAGTGGGTCTATTGTAGTATAGCCCTTAGGCAGGGCAGCCAAAAATTGGGAGGCTCCACGTTGTCCCTGGATAGAGACGTGCATGAGGGCCTGTAAACCTGAAGTGCCCATTGGAAGGAAGTGGGTCTATTGTAGTATAGCCCTTAGGCAGGGCAGCCAAAAATTGGGAGGCTCCACGTTGTCCCTGGATAGAGACGTGCATGAGGGCCTGTAAACCTGAAGTGCCCATTGGAAGGAAGTGGGTCTATTGTAGTATAGCCCTTAGGCAGGGCAGCCAAAAATTGGGAGGCTCCACGTTGTCCCTGGATAGAGACGTGCATGAGGGCCTGTAAACCTGAAGTGCCCATTGGAAGGAAGTGGGTCTATTGTAGTATAGCCCTTAGGCAGGGCAGCCAAAAATTGGGAGGCTCCACGTTGTCCCTGGATAGAGACGTGCATGATGGCCTGTAAACCTGAAGTGCCCATTGTCAGGAAGTGGGTGTATTATAGTATAGCCCTTAGGCAGGGCAGCCAAAAATTGGGAGGCTCCACGTTGTCCCTGGATAGAGACCTGTTAGGTTCTTAGTGCCTCCGTGCTTGCATTTAAAAACCGCACGTGTGTGCCTGTTGGTGGCAGCTTTCCGCTGCATTTGTGTGAGTTTTGCAAAAACTTGGATATAACGCACAAGTCTAGTGAATACACATCAGCACAGCATTGCAAAATGCGCAAGGGCGTTGTCAACGAACAAGGAAGTGGACGTGATGGTGGTGCAGGCAGAGACCGAGGTTGTGTGCAAGCTCTAATTTCGCCACAACAAAGGGCCACATCTAGTCGCTCGCACGTCCTGTCCCAAATTCTTGGGGACCGCAGCAGTACACCGCTCTTGAACCAAGACCAGTGTCAACAGGTTGTTAGTTGGATAGCGGATAATGCTTCCAGTCAGATTGGCACCACCACAAACACTCTGTCTTCCACACGGTCAAGTGTCAGTAGCCGTGATACTGCACCGCACATTTCAGAACCTGATCCTCCTTCCTACCACCAGGCCGAGTACACGTCCACGGACATTACTGATCCCACACTTGGACACTCGGAAGAGCCGCACGTTTCCATTCACAAATTCTGGCCTCTCGCCAGCTCCTGTTGAAGTGACGAGATTGTATGTACAGATGCCCAAATATTTGAGCAGCCACGTTCTCACGAAGTTGGCAACGTGTCTCAACAAGGGGTGGACGATGATGAGACACAATTGTCAGGAAGTCAGGAGGAGGAGCAGGGTGCGGAAGAGGAAGACGACGTGGTGGATGATCCAGTAACTGACCCAACCTGGCAGGAGGATATGCAGAGCGAGGACAGCAGTGCACAGGGGGAGGGAGGCGTAGCATCACAACAGGCAGTAAGAAGCAGAGTGGTGGCCCCAGGCAGACGTCAGGCAACTGTTCCCCGGAACAACACGACACAAGGTGCCTGTACAAATGTTAGGTCTTCCCGAGTCTGGCTGTAATACTATTGTATGTATTGAGGATTTCGATTGCGTTAGGGCAATGACAACCAGAGACGAGTTCTTGGTGCAAGACGTTTATAATATGCAACCAGCAAATATGTACATAAACGGAACAAAAACACAGTAGAACATAAATACAGGAAATACCTTCCAGGGACGGAGCGAAAGGGAATTCCCGGGACCGCGCACCGGACTCCCCCAGGGAGACCACCAAGAGCGAACCCCTATACAGGGACTGTCTGGCAATCACCCCAGAAGCCCTAAATGCGCAGCAGCCGGGACACAAAAGGGCAATAGGTAAGTCCAAAAATGTCCGTACGTGATGTGAGTCCAGAGTGGTATTAAACGGAAGGAACCGGGCAGAAGTGCCGACCAAAGACGGCAAACGGAGTCCGGGCACAGCTAGATGATACCAGATGAAGTCCAGAGTCGGTGTCGGTTGTTTTCCAAGAGGATCCGAATAACAATCAGGAACCAAAAGCAGCAGGGCAGGAGCACACAGGAAGCAGTATACTCAGGCACTGGACTAAGCTTTAGGGGCGGCTTTTAAACAGATGGACAGGAAGTAGGGCAACAGAACAGAAAACTCCATGTTAACAAAGGGCAAGCTCTTTCAAAAGAAAACTGGAAAACCCGGAACTCTGACACTGGCAGTTTTTTAAGTTGGCTCCAGATGATTCTAAAAAGGCCATTTGCAACACCTGCCATGCCAGCATCAGCAGGGGTACCAAAACTAGCAGCTTGACCACCACCAGCATGATCAGGCACATGTCAGCCAAGCACCCGACTTTGTGGGAAGTACAACAGAGTCGAGGAGCAGTGCTTGCTGATGTCACTGCTACGTCTTCGCTGGTTGTGCATGCGAGCCAATCCCCTGTCCATGCTGCCTGCGAACAAGCCTCCTCCGGCCATGCACCTGCAGTTACCCACGCAGAAATAACACCATCATCAAGCACGTCCTTGTCCCAGCGCAGCGTTCAGTTATCCATTCAGCAAACCTTTGAACGCAGGTGCAAATACACTGCCAACGCCCCACATGCCACACTTCTAAATGCTAACTTTTCGCGACTGCTTGCGCTGGAAATGTTGCCTTTTAGGCTGGTTGAGACAGAAGCATTCCGCGACCTGATGGTGGCAGCTGTCCCACGTTACTCGGTCCACAGCCGCCACTATTTCTCCCGGTGTGCCGTCCCCGCATTGCATAACCACGTGTCACAAAACATCACACGTGCCCTGAACAACGCTGTTTCAGCCAAAGTCCACCTAACCACAGACACGTGGACAAGTGCATGTGGGCAAGGCCGCTACATCTCGTTGACGTCACACTGGGTTAATATTGTGCAAGCTGGGACACAGTCTGAGCGAGGGACGGAACACGTCCTTCACACACCAAGTTTTGCAGGCCCTACCTCAGTCAGGGTTTCACACACACTCTACAGCTCCGGAATGTCATGCTCCTCAGCCTCCTCCTCCTCCTGCGCATCCTGATCCACTTTACCCTCCACACCAGTCCCAAGCTGGAAGTGTCGCGGGCGGAGGAGGGGACGGTGCGCTCTCCCACTGCTCGGGTCCGGCTGACGCTGCTCTACGGCTGCTGCTGCTCGTTGGCTCGAGCGATGGCCGGATCCCGGGGACTCGAGCGGCGCTACTCGCCCGTGAGTGAAAAGGGGTGGTTTGGGTTTTGGGGATATTGTCCGTGACGCCACCCACGGTTGTGGTGATTGTGTGGACACCACCGCTGCTCTGGACGGGGATCCCGGGAGCCTGTGACAGGGAGCAGCTTTGTTGTTATTTCTCCCCTCCGTGGGTAGGGGGGTTGGTTGTCCCGGGGCCTGGTGATGGGGTAGAGATGGATGACAGGCGGGTTGCGGGGCCTGATGAGGTGCAGGGTCGCAGGGGCAGCGCTGTGCCGCACGGCACGGAGGTACTCACTCAGCCCAATGATGATGACACAGTTCACGGTAAAACAAGTGGCTGGATGGACGGGTCCCTCGGACGGCTGCGGTTGTTCCTCCCTGCAGGTTAGTGATGACTGTCTCTCCCTGCACCTAAGTTAAGTGTTGGTAGTGATGGTTTCCCAACGGTAACCCGCTCCCCGACCTGGATATGGGCCGGAGGAGCCCCTTTTGCCCACAGGCGCTGGCCCTGGGAGACGGTTGCCCTTGGCGGTGGCGGTGTCTCCCCTTCACGGTTGGACGGTTGCCTTCTATCTGGACTTGGCTGTTTGGAAACCCTGAGGTCCCCTTCACTAACGGATTTGGCAAATTCACGGCGACACCAAGCCTTGCCGGGATCCGAAAGTCCTCTGCCAATGGTGCTGGCTTCTCTTTGTATACCGGTCCGGTACGGCCGGGTCACCACCCGTCCACGGTCCTTACGGCAGACTCCAATCGGCCTCCACTGCAGACGGTCACCACATCCTGCCAACCTTGCTGTCCTGTCCGGGCCACACACCCGGACCAACTTCAGGCTCTTTGCTGTCACTTTTCTCCTCTCTACTACTTTCCTCCTTCCACTTCCTTAGCTTAACTCTCACTGCCTGTGTTTTCCCTCCTCCTCGGTGGGTGGAGACCAACCGCCTGGCTCCACACCCTGGTGTGGACAACAGCCCCTGGGGAAGGCAACAAGGATTTTGTGTTTTGACTATGATATGCCTGCAGGGAGTGTGGGGTGTTTAAGTGTTGTGCTCTGTGGCCCCTGGCTTGTCCAGGGCGACACAGAAGCACTGCAGCACTGCCTCGGCGAAGCGGCAACAGGCAGTGCTGAAGCTAATCTGCATAGGTGACAAACCCCACAATGCAGAAGAGGTGTGGACAGCTCTGAAACAGCAGGCAGATCACTGGCTCACAACTCTGAACCTAAAGCCAGGAAAGGTCGTGTGTGACAATGGCCGGAACCTGGTGGCGGCTTTGAGGCGAGGCCAGCTGACACATGTTCCATGCGTGGCCCATGTGCTCAACCTCGTGGTTCAGCGGTTTCTAAAGTCATACTCAGAGCTGTCTGATCTGCTGGTAAAAGTTCGCCGCCTGTCTGCACATTTTCGAAAGTCACCTACTGCTTCAGCCGGCCTTGCCGGCTTAAGACGCCGTTTGCATCTTCCGGCACACAGACTGGTGTGTGATGTCCCCACGCGTTGGAATTCAACTCTGCACAAGTTGGTCAGGATATGTGAGCAGAAGAGGGCAGTTGTTGAGTACCTGCATCACCTAAGCCGTCGGGAAATGGGTCAAACTCCACACATAACACCTGAGGAGTGGAGATGGATGTCCGACCTATGCACCATCCGCCAAAACTTTGAGGACTCCACCAAGATGGTGAGCGGCGATGACGACATTATTAGCGTCACCATACCGCTTCTCTGCCTTCTAAAATGGTCTCTGCTCAAAAAACAACCATGATGCATTGCAGGCGGAGCGCGATGAGTTTGAGCAAGAAACAGTAGTGGGTTTGGGTGATAACACACAGCCCAGCCTCGTCTCATCACAACGTGCAGTGGAGGACTATGACGAGGAGGAGGATGAAGACATGGAGCAACTCTGTGGCCAAATTGAGGATATGACATGCAGTCATATCCTCGGTTCAGCGTGGCTGGCCAGAGGACAGGGTAGATGATGAGGAGGAGGAGGAGGAGGACAGCATGTTCAGTCATCGTGTTGGTCAGGATACTGAAGTGATGGCTGTTAAGAGTCTGGCACACATGGCTGACTTTATGGTAAGCTGCCTGTCTCGTGACCCTCGCGTTAAGAACATCTTGGCCGACAATCATTACTGGTTGGTAACACTGTTAGACCCACGCTAAAAGGAGAACTTTATGTCTCTTATTCCCGAGGCGGAGAGGTCAGGCAAAATGCAGCAGTTCCAGAAGGCCATAGTCACGGAAGTAGGCAAAGCATTCCCCTCACAAAACGCTAGCGGCATAGGTCAGGAATCAGTGGACAACCAAGGCGTACAGCCGAGAGGGGCACAAGTCCAATCCGCCAGAGGTAGGGGAACAGTCTTTAAGATGTGGGACAGTTTTCTCAGCCCCTCACATACCACAGCCCCTGAGGTGAGGGGTAGTGCCACAAGAAATCCTAAGTTTGGCCAGATGCTCAAGGAGTACCTTGCAGATCAAACAACTGTACTCCGACATTCCTCTGTGCCTTACAATTAATGTGTATCCAAGCTGGACACGTGGCATGAATTGGCTCTCTACGCCTTGGAAGTCCTGGCCTGCCCTGCCGCTAGCGTTTTGTCAGAGCGTGTTTTTAGTGCCGCAGGTGGAATCATTACAGATAAACGCACCCGCCTGTCAACTGTAGATGCTGACAGGCTGACTCTGATCAAGATGAACAAGGGTTGGATTTGGCCAGACTTCACCACACACCACCAGCAAATGACAGCGGAATTTAAAGTTTGTAACGGGAATTTGCCATGTACCTCCACTCACCCATGGTAACACACTTCTGGACTTTGGCTAATCGCTGGACTGCTCCTCCTTCTCCTCATGCGCCATCATGGTGACCGTTACAATAGTTAAGCCGTTGTTTCAGGTATACCCCCAGTGGTAAATTTGTTCCCCCATTCTTTCTGAATGGGCATTACAACGACAGGAGACCCGCTCCTTTGCAATGGGAACAATGTTTTGAGGCCCTCATGCACATCTCTATCCAGGGACAATGTGGAGCCTCCAAATTTTTGGCTGACCTGCCTAAGGGCTATACTACAATAGACCCACTTCCTTACAATGGGCACTTCATGTTTACAGGCGATCATGCACGTCTCTATCCAGGGACAATATGGAGCCTGACGCTGCCACCGACTGCCACACACGTGCTGTTTTTAAATGCAAGCACGGACGCAATAAGAACCTAACTGGTTTTTAGGAGCGACAATTACTGAGAAGTCTGACACTATCAGACACTGCTGACTGACGTGTATTATACAGTAGACTTGTGCGTTATATAATAGTTTGTGCAAAACGTGCACCTGTACGCTGCCACCGACAGACACACACGTGCTGTTTTTAAATGCAAGCACGGACGCAATAAGAACCTAACTGGTTTTTAGGAGCGACAATTACTGAGAAGTCTGACACTATCAGACACTGCTGACTGACGTGTATTATACAGTAGACTTGTGCGTTATATAATAGTTTGTGAAAAACGCACACAAGTGCACCTGTACGCTGCCACCAACAGGCACACACGTGCGGTTTTTAAATGCAAGCACGGACGCAATAAGAACCTAACTGGTTTTTAGGAGCGACAATTACTGAGAAGTCTGACACTATCAGACACTGCTGACTGACGTGTATTATACACTAGACTTGTGCGTTATATAATAGTTTGTGCAAAACGTGCACCTGTACGCTGCCACCGACAGACACACACGTGCTGTTTTTAAATGCAAGCACGGACGCAATAAGAACCTAACTGGTTTTTAGGAGCGACAATTACTGAGAAGTCTGACACTATCAGACACTGCTGACTGACGTGTATTATACACTAGACTTGTGCGTTATATAATAGTTTGTGCAAAACGTGCACCTGTACGCTGCCACCGACAGACACACACGTGCTGTTTTTAAATGCAAGCACGGACGCAATAAGAACCTAACTGGTTTTTAGGAGCGACAATTACTGAGAAGTCTGACACTATCAGACACTGCTGACTGACATGTATTATACACTAGACTTGTGCGTTATATAATAGTTTGTGCAAAACGTGCACCTGTACGCTGCCACCGACAGACACACACGTGCTGTTTTTAAATGCAAGCACGGACGCAATAAGAACCTAACTGGTTTTTAGGAGCGACAATTACTGAGAAGTCTGACACTATCTGGACTGTTTTAGACTGTGTACACCAGCCCCAGATATGATGAAGGCTGGTATACGGTCACCACTAGGAATGGCTATATACCCTGCCTGCCTGCCTGCCTGTATACTGCTACAATAGTCCTGACAAGGACTCTTCTGGTCACTAGCCTGTATTCCGACCTGGCTATACCCTGCCTGTATATAGCAACAATAGTCCTGAGAAGGACTCTGCTACTGTACTCCGACCTGGCTATACCCTGCCTGCCTGTATACAACTAGAATAGTCCTGAGAAGGACTTCTGGTCACACTGTTTGCAGCCCTGCTCCGGAACTAACTATAAAGGGCCGCAAAGCTTTCCCTGAATCAGCGACACTCTCCCTGCACTCACTGTCTGGATAGCTGTGAGCAGAGCACAGCGCGCCGGCCGGTATAAAGGCTCGGTCACGCTGTGCAGGCCGGCCAATCACTGCAATTCCACAACTAACAGGGCTGTGGCATTGCAGTGGTCTGCCAGCCAATCCCTGCATGAGGGCTGGCTCTCAAAAGAGCGCCAACATGCAGGGATGAAGACCACGAGTACAGCACGAGTATCGCGAGATTACTCGGTCCCCGCCGAGCAGCCCGAGTACAGCGATACTCGTGCGAGTACCGAGTAGTTACAAGCATGCTCGCTCATCACTAATAGCAAAGTCTTTGCTGAACCATGACTTGTTCATCTTGGCTCATTTTTAAAAACACTGCAAGCTGACTCCAAGCAGAATTTCCCTTTATTCCAAAAATTGGGCCACACAAACCACTTCAGTGGCATCAGTTTTCCCAGAGTTGCACGCTTGACAGATTGATTTGCATGAAGCACATTCAAAAATATGCCAGCCTTAACTGTCTCCAGGATGACACAAGGGTAGGTAGCTAAGTCTTTGCTGAACCATGGCTTGTTCATCTTGCCTTAGATTTAAAAACACCGCAAGTGGACTCCAAGCAGAGTCTCCCTTTTTTCCAAAAATTGGGCCACACACACCACTTCAGTGGCATCAGTTGTCCCCCAGTTGCAAACTTGACAGGTTGATTTGCATGAAGCACATTTAAAAATACGCCAGCCTTAACTGTCCCGAAGATGACACCGGGGTAGGTAGCAACGTCTTTGCTGAACCATGACTTGTTCATCTTGGCTCATTTTTAAAAACACCGCAAGGGGACTCCAAGCAGAGTCTCCCTTTTTTTCAATAATTGGGCCACACACACCACTTAAGTGGCATCAGTTGTCCCCCAGTTGCAAATTTGACACCTTGATATGCATGAAGAACATTAAAAAATCCACCAGCCTTAACTGTCCCCAGGATGACACCGGGGTAGGTAGCAAAGTTTTTGCTGAACCATGACTTGTTCATCTTTGCTCATTTTTAAAAACACCGCAAGGGGACTCCAAGCAGAGTCTCCCTTTTTTTCAATAATTGGGCCACACACACCACTTCAGTGACATCAATTGTCCCCCAGTTGCAAACTTGACAGATTGATTTGCATCAAGCACATTCCAAAATACGCCAGCCTTAACTGTCCCCAGGATAACACCGGGGTAGGTAGCAAGGTCTTTGCTGAACCATGACTTGTTCATCTTTGCTCATTTTTAAAAACACCGCAAGAGGACTCCAAGCATAGTCTCCCTTTTTTCCAAAAATTGGACCACACACACCACTTCAGTGGCATCAGTTGTCCCCCAGTTGCAAACTTGACAGGTTGATTTTCATCAAGCACATTCAAAAATACGCCATCCTTAACTGTCCCCAGGATGACACCGGGGTAGGTAGCAAAGTGTTTGCTGAACCATGACTTTTTCATCTAGGCTCATTTTTAAAAGCACCGCAAAGAGACTCCAAGCAGAGTCTCCCTTTTTTTTCAAAAATTGGGCCACACACACCACTTTAGTGGCATCAGTTGTCCCCCAGTGGCAAACTTGACAGGTTGATTTGCATCAAGCACATTCAAAAATACACCAACCTTAACTGTCACCAGGATGACACCGGGGTAGGTAGCAAAGTCTTTGCTGAACCATGACTTGTTCATCTTGGCTCATTTTTAAAAACACCGCAAGCTGACTCCAAGCAGAATTTCCCTTTATTCCAAAAATTGGGCCACACAAACGACTTCAGTGGCATCAGTTTTCCCAGAGTTGCACGCTTGACAGATAGATTTGCATGAAGCACATTCAAAAATATGCCAGCCTTAACTGTCTCCAGGATGACACAAGGGTAGGTAGCTAAGTCTTTGCTGAACCATGGCTTGTTCATCTTGCCTTAGATTTAAAAACACCGCAAGTGGACTCCAAGCAGAGTCTCCCTTTTTTCCAAAAATTGGGCCACACACACCACTTCAGTGGCATCAGTTGTCCCCCAGTTGCAAACTTGACAGGTTGATTTGCATGAAGCACATTTAAAAATACGCCAGCCTTAACTGTCCCGAAGATGACACCGGGGTAGGTAGCAACGTCTTTGCTGAACCATGACTTGTTCATCTTTGCTCATTTTTAAAAACACCGCAAGGGGACTCCAAGCAGAGTCTCCCTTTTTTCAATAATTGGGCCACACACACCACTTCAGTGACATCAATTGTCCCCCAGTTGCAAACTTGACAGATTGATTTGCATCAAGCACATTCCAAAATACGCCAGCCTTAACTGTCCCCAGGATGACACCGGGGTAGGTAGCAAGGTCTTTGCTGAACCATGACTTGTTCATCTTTGCTCATTTTTAAAAACACCGCAAGAGGACTCCAAGCATAGTCTCCCTTTTTTCCAAAAATTGGACCACACACACCACTTCAGTGGCATCAGTTGTCCCCCAGTGGCAAACTTGACAGGTTGATTTGCATCAAGCACATTCAAAAATATGCCAACCTTAACTGTCACCAGGATGACACCGGGGTAGGTAGCAAAGTCTTTGCTGAACCATGACTTGTTCATCTTGGCTCATTTTTAAAAACACCACATGGGAACTCCAAGCAGAGTCTCCCTTTTTTTCAAAAATTGGGCCACACACACCACTTCAGTGGCATCAGTTGTCCCCAGTTACAAACATGACAGATTGATTTGTATGAAGCACAAATAAAAAATATACCAGCCTTAACTGTCTCCAGGATGACACCAGGGTAGGTAGCTAAGTCTTTGCTGAACCATGACTTGTTCATCTTGGCTCAATTTAAAAAATACCACAAGGAGACTCCAAGCAAAGTTTCCCTTTTGTCCAAAAACTAAGCCACACAAACCACTTCAGTGGCATCAGTTGTCCCAGAGTTGCAAACTTGACAGATTGATTTGCATAAAGCACATTCAAAAATATACCAGCCTTAACTGTCTCCAGGATGACACCAGGGTAGGTAGCTAAGTCTTTGCTGAACCATGACTTGTTCATCTTGGCTCATTTTTAAAAACACCGCAAGGGGACTCCAAGCAGAGTCTCCCTTTTTTTCAATAACTTGGCCAGACTCACCACTTCAGTGGCATCAGTTGTCCCCCAGTTGCAAACTTGACAGGTTGGTTTGCTTCAAGCACATTCAAAAATACGCCAGCCTTAACTGTCCCCACGATGACACCGGGGTAGGTAGCAAAGTCTTTGCTGAACCATGACTTGTTCATCTTGGCTCATTTTTAAAAACAGCGGAAGGGGACTCCAAGCAGAGTCTCCCTTTTTTTCAATAACTTGGCCAGACTCACCACTTCAGTGGCATAAGTTGTCCCCCAGTTTCAAACTTTACACCTTGCTTTCCATCAAGCACATTCAAAAATCCGCCAGCCCTAACTGTCCCTAAGATGACACCCGGGTACTTAACAAAGTTTTTGCTGAACCATGACTTTTTCATCTTGGCTCATTTTTAAAAACACCGCAAGGGGACTCCAAGGAGAATTTCCCTTTTTTCCAAAAATTGGGCCACACAAACCACTTCAGTGACATCAGTTGTCCCAGAGTTGCAAACTTGACAGATTGATTTGCATGAAGCACATTCAAAAATACGCCAGCCTTAACTGTCTCCAGGATGACACCAGGGTAGGTAACTAAGTCTTTGGTAAACCATGCCTTGTTCATCTTGGCTCATTTTTAAAAACACTTCAAGGGGACTCCAAGCAGAGTTTCCCTTTTTTTCCAAAAATTGAGCCACACAAACCACTTCAGTGGCATCAGTTGTCCCAGAGTTGCAAACTTGACAGATTGATTTGCATGAAGAACATTCAAAAATACGCCAGCCCTAACTGTTCCCAAGATGACACCGGGGTAGGTAGGAAAGTCTATGCTGAACCATGACTTGTTCATCTTGGGTCATTTTTAAAAACACCGCAAGGGGACTCCAAGCAGAGTCTCCCTTTTTTCCAAATATTGGGCCACACACACCACTTCAGTGGCATCAGTTGTCCCCCAGTTGCAAACTTGACAGGTTGATTTGCATGAAGCACAATCAAAAATACACCAGCCTTAACTGTCCCCAAGATGACACCGGGGTAGGTAGCAAAGTATTTGCTGAACCATGACTTGTTCATTTTGGCTCATTTTTAAAAACACCGCAAGAGGACTCCATGCAGAGTCTCCCTTTTTTTCAAAAATTGTGCCACACACACCACTTCAGTGGCATCAGTTGTCCCCCATTTGCACACTTGACAGATTGGTTTGCATGAAGCACATTAAAAAGTATGCCAGCCTTAACTGTCCCCAGGATGACACCGGGATACATAGCAAAGTCTTTGCTAAACCATGACTTGTTCATCTTGGCTCATTTTTAAAAACACCGCAAGGGGACTCCAAGCAGAGTCTCCCTTTTTTCTAAAAATTGGGCCACACACACCACTTCAGTGAAATCAGTTGTCCCCCAGTTGCAAAATTGACAGGTTGATTTGCATGAAGCACATTCAAAAATATGCCAGCCTTAACTGTCCCAAGGATGACACCGGAGTAGGAACCAAAGTCTTTGCTGAACCATGACTTCTTCATCTTGGCTCAATTTTAAAAACACCACAAGAGGACTCCAAGCAGAGTCTCCCTTTTTTTCAAAAATGGGGCCACACACACTACTTCAGTGGCATCAGTTGTCCCCCAGTTGCAAACTTCACAGGTTGATTTGCATGAAGCACATACAAAAATACGCCAGCCTTAACCGTTCCCAGGATGACACCGGGGTAGGTAGCTAAGTCTTTGCTAAACCATAACTTGTTCATCCTGACTCAATTTTAAAGACACCGCAAGGGGACTCCAAGCAGAGTCTCCCTTTTTTTCCAAAAATTGGCTCACACACACCACTTCAGTGGCATCAATTGTCCCCCAGTTGCAAACTTGACAGATTGATTTGCATCACGCACATTCCAAAATACGCCAGCCTTAACTTTCCCCAGGATGACATCGGGGTAGGTAGCAAAGTCTTTGCTGAACGATGACTTGTTCATCTTGGCTCATTTTTAAAAACAGCGCAATGGGACTCCAAGCAGAGTCTCCCTTGTTTTCAATAATTGGGCCACACACACCACTTTAGTGGCATCAGTTGTCCCCCCGTGGCAAACTTGACAGGTTGATTTGCATCAAGCACATTCAAAAATACGCCAGCCTTAGCTGTCTCCAGGATGACACCAGGGTAGGTAGCTAAGTCTTTGATGAACCATGACTTGTTCATCTTGGCTCATTTTTAAAAACACCGCAATAGGACTCCAAGCAGAGTCTCCCTTTTTTCCAAAAATTGGGCCACACACACCACTTCAGTGGCATCAGTTGTCCCCCAGTTGCAAATTTGACACCTTGATTTGCATGAAGCACGTTCAAAAATCCAGCAGCCTTAACTGTCCCCAGGATGACACCAGGGTAAGTAGCAAAGTCTTTGCTAAACCATAACTTGTTCATCTTGACTCAATTTTAAAAACACCGCAAGGGGACTCCGAACAGAGTCTCCCTTTTTTCCAAAAATTGGGCCAGACACCACTTCAGTGGGATCAATTGTCCCCCAGTTGCAAACTTGACAGATTGATTTGCATCAAGCACATTCCAAAATACGCCAGCCTTAACTGTCCCTAGGATTACACCGGGGTAGGTAGCAAAGTCTTTGCTAAACCATGACTTGTTCATCTTGGCTCATTTTTAAAAACACCGCAAGGGGACTCAAAGCAGAATTTCCCTTTTTTCCAAAAATTGGGCCACACAAACCACTTTAGTGGCATCAGTTTTCCCAGAGTTGCACACGTGACAGATTGATTTGCATGAAGCACATTCAAAAATATGCCAGCCTTAACTGTCTCCAGGATGACACAAGGGTAGGTAGGTAAGTCTTTGCTGAACCATGACTTGTTCATCTTGACTCAATTTTAAAAACACCGCAAGGGGACTCCAAGCAGAGTCTCCCTTTTTTCCAAAAATTGGCTCACACACACCACTTCAGTGACATCAATTGTCCCCCAGTTGCAAATTTGACACCTTTGATTTGCATCAAGCACATTCAAAAATACACCAGCCTTAGCTGTCCCCAGGATGACACTGGGGTAGGTAGCATAGTCTTTGCTGAACAATGACTTGTTCATCTTGGCTCATTTTTAAAAACACAGCAAGGGGACTCCAAGCAGAGTCTCCTTTTTTTTTTCAAAAATTGGGCCACACACACAAATTCAGTGGCATCAGTTGTCCCCCAGTTGCAAACTTGACAGGTTGATTTGCATGAAGCACATACAAAAATACGCCAGCCTTAACTATTCCCAGGATGACACCGGGGTAGGTAGCTAAGTCTTTGCTAAACCATAACTTGTTCATCTTGACTCATTTGCAAAAACAGCGCAATGGGACTCCAAGCAGAGTCTCCCTTGTTTTTCAATAATTGGGCCACACACACCACTTTAGTGGCATCAGTTGTCCCCCCGTCGCAAACTTGACAGGTTGATTTGCATCAAGCACATTCAAAAATACGCCAGCCTTAACTGTCTCCAGGATGACACCAGGGTAGGTAGCTAAGTGTTTGCTGAACCATGACTTGTTCATCTTGGCTCATTTTTAAAAACACCGCAATGGGACTCCAAGCAGTCTCCCTTTTTTCCAAAAATTGGGCCACACACACCACTTCAGTGGCATCAGTTGTCCCCCAGTTGCAAATTTGACACCTTGATTTGCATGAAGCACGTTCAAAAATCCACCAGCCTTAACTGTCTCCAGGATCACACCACGGTAGGTAGCAAAGTCTTTGCTGAACCATGACTTTTTCATCTTGGCTCATTTTTAAAAACACCGCAAGGGGACTCCAAGGAGAATTTCCCTTTTTTCCAAAAATTGGGCCACACAAACCAATTCAGTGGCATCAGTTGTCCCAGAGTTGCAAACTTGACAGGTTGATTTGCATGAAGCACAATCAAAAATACACCAGCCTTAACTGTCCCCAAGATGACACCGGGGTAGGTAGCAAAGTCTTTGCTGAACCATGACTTGTTCATTTTGGCTCATTTTTAAAAACACCGCAAGAGGACTTCATGCAGAGTCTCCCTTTTTTTCAAAAATTGGGCCACACACAGCACATCAGTGGCATCAGTTGTCCCCCAGTTGCACACTTGACAGATTGATTTGCATGAAGCACATTCAAAAATATGCCAGCCTTAACTGTCTCCAGGATGACACCAGGGTAGGTAGCTAAGTCTTTGCTGAACCATGACTTGTTCATTTTGCCTTATTTTTAAAAACACCGCAAGTGCACTCCAAGCAGAGTCTCCCTTTTTTCCAAAAATTGGGCCACACACACACCACTTCAGTGACATCAGTTGTCCCCCAGTTGCAAACTTGACAGGTTGATTTGCATGAAGCACATTCAAAAATATGCCAGCCTTAACTGTCTCCAGGATGACACCAGGGTAGGTAGCTAAGTCTTTGCTGAACCATGACTTGTTCATCTTGACTCAATTTTAAAAACACCGCAAGGGGACTCCAAGCAGAGTCTCCCTTTTTTCCAAAAATTGGCTCACACACACCACTTCAGTGGCATCAATTGTCCCCCAGTTGCAAATTTGACACCTTTGATTTGCATCAAGCACATTCAAAAATACGCCAGCCTTAGCTGTCCCCAGGATGACACTGGGGTAGGTAGCAAAGTCTTTGCTGAACAATGACTTGTTCATCTTGGCTCATTTTTAAAAACACAGCAAGGGGACTCCAAGCAGAGTCTCCTTTTTTTTCAAAAATTGGGCCACACACACCAATTCAGTGGCATCAGTTGTCCCCCAGTTGCAAACTTCACAGGTTGATTTGCATGAAGCACATACAAAAATACGCCAGCCTTAACTATTCCCAGGATGACACCGGGGTAGGTAGCTAAGTCTTTGCTAAACCATAACTTGTTCATCTTGACTCAATTTTAAAAACACCGCAAGGGGACTCCGAACAGTCTCCCTTTTTTCCAAAAATTGGGCCAGACACACCACTTCAGTGGGATCAATTGTCCCCCAGTTGCAAACTTGACAGATTGATTTGCATCAAGCACATTCCAAATAACGCCAGCCTTAACTTTCCCCAGGATGACACCGGGATAGGTAGCAAAGTCTTTGCTGAACCATGACTTGTTCATCTTGGCTCATTTTTAAAAACACCGCAATGGTACTCCAAGCAGAGTCTCCCTTTTTTCCAAAAATTCGGCCACACACACCACTTCAGTGGTATCAGTTGTCCCCCAGTTGCAAACTTGACAGGTTGATTTGCATCAAGCACATTCAAAAATACGCCATCCTTAACTGTCCCCAGGATGACACCAGGGTAGGTAGCAAAGTATTTGCTAAACCATAACTTGTTTATCTTGACTCAATTTTAAAAAAAACCGCAAGGGGACTCCGAACAGAGTCTCCCTTTTTTCCAAAAATTGGGCCAGTTACACCACTTCAGTGGCATCAGTTGTCCCCCAGTTTCAAATTTGACACCTTGATTTGCATGAAGCACGTTCAAAAATCCAGCAGCCTTAACTGTCTCCAGGATGACACCGGAGTAGGTAGCAAAGTCTTTGCTGAACCATGACTTGTTCATCTTGGCTCATTTTTAAAAACACCGCAAGGGGACTCCAAGCAGAGTCTCCCTTTTTTTCAAAAATTGGGCCACACACACCACTTCAGTGGCATCAGTTGTCCCCCAGTTGCAAATTTCACAGGTTGATTTGCATGAAGCACATTCAAAAATACGCCAGCCTTAACTGTTCCCAGGATGACACCGGGGTAGGTAGCAAAGTCTTTGCTGATCCATGACTTGTTCATCATTGCTCATTTTTAAAAACACCGCAAGGGGACTCCAAGCAGATTCTCCCTTTTTTCCAAAAATTGGGCCACACACACCACTTCAGCGGCATCAGTTGTCCCCCAGTTGCAAATTTGACAGGTTGGTTTGCTTCAAGCACATTCAAAAATACGCCATCCTTAACTGTCCCCAGGATGACACCAGGGTAGGTAGCAAAGTCTTTGCTAAACCATAACTTGTTCATCTTGACTCAATTTTAAAAACACCGCAAAGGGACTCCGAACAGAGTCTCCCTTTTTTCCAAAAATTGGGCCAGACACACCACTTCAGTGGGATCAATTGTCCCCCAGTTGCAAACTTGACAGATTGATTTGCATCAAGCACATTCCAAAATACGCCAGCCTTAACTGTCCCCAGGATTACACCGGGGTAGGTAGCAAAGTCTTTGCTAAACCATGACTTGTTCATCTTGGCTCATTTTTAAAAACACTGCAAGGGGACTCAAAGCAGAATTTCCCTTTTTTCCAAAAATTGGGCCACACAAACCACTTTAGTGGCATCAGTTTTCCCAGAGTTGCACACTTGACAGATTGATTTGTATGAAGCACATTCAAAAATATGCCAGACTTAACTGTCTCCAGGATGACACAAGGGTTGGTAGCTAAGTCTTTGCTGAACCATGACTTGTTCATCTTCGGTCATTTTTAAAAACACCGCAAGGGGACTCCAAGCAGAGTCTCCCTTTTTTCCAAATATTGGGCCACACACACCACTTCAGTGGCATCAGTTGTCCCCCAGTTGCAAACTTGACAGGTTGATTTGCATGAAGCACAATCAAAAATACACCAGCCTTAACTGTCCCCAAGATGACACCGGGGTAGGTAGCAAAGTTTTTGCTGAACAATTACTTGTTCATTTTGGCTCATTTTTAAAAACAACGCAAGAGGACTCCATGCAGAGTCTCCCTTTTTCTCAAAAAATGGGCCACACACACCACTTCAGTGGCATCAGTTGTCCCCCAGTTGCACACTTGACAGATTGATTTGCATGAAGCACATTAAAAAATATGCCAGCCTTAACTGTCCCCAGGATGACACCGGGATACATAGCAAAGTCTTTGCTAAACCATGACTTGTTCATCTTGGCTCATTTTTAAAAACACCGCAAGGGGACTCCAAGCAGAGTCTCCCTTTTTTCTAAAAATTGGGCCACACACACCACTTCAGTGACATCAGTTATCCCCCAGTTGCAAAATTGACAGGTTGATTTGCATGAAGCACATTCAAAAATACGCCAGCCTTAGCTGTCCCCAGGATGACACTGGGGTAGGTAGAAAAGTCTTTGATGAACAATGACTTGTTCTGCTTGGCTCATTTTTAAAAACACCGCAAGAGGACTCCAAGCAGAGTCTCCCTTTTTTTCAAAAATGGGGCCACACACACTACTTCAGTGGCATCAGTTGTCTCCCAGTTGCAAATTTGACACCTTGATTTGCATCAAACACATTCAAAAATACGCCAGCCTTAGCTGTCCCCAGGATGACACTGGGGTAGGTAGAAAAGTCTTTGATGAACAATGACTTGTTCTGCTTGGCTCCTTTTTAAAAACACAGCAAGGGGACTCCAAGCAGAGTCCCCCTTTTTTTCAAAACTTGGGCCACACACACCAATTCATTGGCATCAGTTGTCCCCCAGTTGCAAACTTCACAGGTTGATTTGCATGAAGCACATACAAAAATACGCCAGCCTTAACTGTTCCCAGGATGACACCGGGGTAGGTAGCTAAGTCTATGCTAAACCATAACTTGTTCATCCTGACTCAATTTTAAAGACACCGCAAGGGGACTCCAAGCAGAGTCTCCCTTTTTTCCAAAAATTGGCTCACACACACCACTTCAGTGGCATCAATTGTCCCCCCGTTGCAAACTTGACAGATTGATTTGCATCAAGCACATTCCAAAATACGCCAGCCTTAACTTTCCCCAGGATGACACAGGGGTAGGTAGCAAAGTCTTTGCTGAACCATGACTTGTTCATCTTGGCTAATTTTTAAAAACAGCGCAATGGGACTCCAAGCAGAGTCTCCCTTGTTTTTCAATAATTGGGCCACACACACCACTTCAGTGGCATCAGTTGTCCCCCAGTTACAAACGTGACAGATTGATTTGTATGAAGCACATTAAAAAATATACCAGCCTTAACTGTCTCCAGGATGACACCAGGGTAGGTAGCTAAGTCTTTGCTGAACCATGACTTGTTCATCTTGGCTCAATTTTAAAAAACACCACAAGTAGACTCCAAGCAGAGATTCCCTTTTTTCCAAAAACTAAGCCACACAAACCACTTCAGTGGCATCAGTTGTCCCAGAGTTGCAAACTTGACAGATTGATTTGCATCAAGCACATTCCAAATTACGCCAGCCTTAACTGTCTCCAGGATGACACCGGGGTAGGTAGCAAAGTCTTTGCTGATCCATGACTTGTTCATCTTTGCTCATTTTTAAAAACACCGCAAGGGGACTCCAAGCAAAGTCTCCCTTTTTTCCAAAAATTGGGCCACACACACCACTTCAGCGGTATCAGTTGACCCCCAGGTGCAAACTTGACAGGTTGGCTTGCTTCAAGCACATTCAAAAATACGACAGCCTTAACTGTCCCCACGATGACACCGGGGTAGGTAGCAAAGTCTTTGCTGAACCATGACTTGTTCATCTTGGCTCATTTTTAAAAACACCGGAAGGGGACTCCAAGCAGAGTCTCCCTTTTTTTCAATAACTTGGCCAGACTCACCACTTCAGTGGCATCAGTTGTCCCCCAGTTGCAAACTTGACACCTTGCTTTCCATCAAGCACATTCAAAAATCCGCCAGCCCCAACTGTCCCTAAGATTACACCCGGGTACTTAGCAAAGTCTTTGCTGAACCATGACTTTTTCATCTTGGCTCATTTTTAAGAACACCGCAAGGGGACTCCAAGCAGAGTTTCCCTTTTTTTCCAAAAATTGAGCCACACAAACCACTTCAGTGGCATCAGTTGTCCCAGAGTTGCAAATTTGACAGATTGATTTGCATGAAGCACATTCAAAAATACGCCAGCCCTAACTGTTCCCAAGATGACACCGGGGTAGGTAGGAAAGTCTATGCTGAACCATGACTTGTTCATTTTGGCTCATTTTTAAAAACAACGCAAGAAGACTCCATGCAGAGTCTCCCTTTTTCTCAAAAATTGGGCCACACACACCACTTCAGTGGCATCAGTTGTCCCCCAGTTGCACACTTGACAGATTGATTTGTATGAAGCACATTAAAAAATATGCCAGCCTTAACTGTCCCCAGGATGACACCGGGATACATAGCAAAGTCTTTGCTAAACCATGACTTGTTCATCTTGGCTCATTTTTAAAAACACCGCAAGGGGACTCCAAGCAGAGTCTCCCTTTTTTCTAAAAATTGGGCCACACACACCACTTCAGTGACATCAGTTTTCCCCCAGTTGCAAAATTGACAGGTTGATTTGCATGAAGCACATTCAAAAATATGCCAGCCTTAACTGTCCCAAGGATGACACCGGAGTAGGAACCAAAGTCTTTGCTGAACCATGACTTATTCATCTTGGCTCATTTTTAAAAACACAGCAAGGGGACTCCAAGCAGAGTCTCCCTTTTTTCCAAAAATTGGCTCACACACACCACTTCAGTGGCATCAATTGTCCCCCCGTTGCAAACTTGACAGATTGATTTGCATCAAGCACATTCCAAAATACGCCAGCCTTAACTTTCCCCAGGATGACACCGGGGTAGGTAGCAAAGTCTTTGCTGAACGATGACTTGTTCATCTTGGCTCATTTTTAAAAACAGCGCAATGGGACTCCAAGCAGAGTCTCCCTTGTTTTTCAATAATTGGGCCACACACACCACTTTAGTGGCATCAGTTGTCCCTCCGTGGCAAACTTGACAGGTTGATTTGCATCAAGCACATTCAAAAATACGCCAGCCGTAGCTGTCTCCAGGATGACACCAGGGTAGGTAGCTAAGTCTTTGATGAACCATGACTTGTTCATCTTGGCTCATTTTTAAAAACACTGCAATGGGACTCCAAGCAGAGTCTCCCTTTTTTCCAAAAATTGGGCCACACACACTACTTCAGTGGCATCAGTTGTCCCCCAGTTGCAAACTTGACAGGTTGATTTGCATCAAGCACATTCAAAAATACGCCATCCTTAACTGTCCCCAGGATGACACCAGGGTAGGTAGCAAAGTCTTTGCTAAACCATGACTTGTTCATCTTGGCTCATTTTTAAAAACACCGCAATGGAACTCCAAGCAGAGTCTCCCTTTTTTCAATAATTGGGCCACACAAACCACTTCAGTGGCATCAGTTGTCCCCCAGTTGCAAATTTGACACCTTGATTTGCATGAAGCACGTTCAAAAATCCAGCAGCCTTAACTGTCACCAGGATGACACCGGGGTAGGTAGCAAAGTCTTTGCTGAACCATGACTTGTTCATCTTGGCTCATTTTTAAAAACACCGCAAGGGTACTCCAAGCAGAGTCTCCCTTTTTTTTCAAAAATTGGGCCACACACACCACTTCAGTGGCATCAGTTGTCCCCCAGTTGCAAACTTCTCAGGTTGATTTGCATGAAGCACATTCAAAAATACGCCAGCCTTAACTGTTCCCAGGATGACACCGGGGTAGGTACCAAAGTCTTTGCTAAACCATAACTTGTTCATCTTGACTCAATTTTAAAAACACCGCAAGGGGACTCCGAACAGAGTCTCCTTTTTTGCCAAAAATTGGGCCAGACACACCACTTCAGTGGGATAAATTGTCCCCCAGTTGCAAACTTGACAGATTGATTTGCATCAAGCACATTCCAAAATACGCCAGCCTTAACTGTCCCCAGGATGACACAAGAGTAGGTAGCTAAGTCTTTGCTGAACCATGACTTGTTCATCTTGCCTTATTTTTAAAAACACCGCAAGTGCACTCCAAGCAGAGTCTCCCTTTTTTCCAAAAATTGGGCCACACACACCACTTCAGTGGCATCAGTTGTCCCCCAGTTGCAAACTTGACAGGTTGATTTCCAAGAAGCACATTTAAAAATATGCCAGCCTTAACTGTCCCCAGGATGACACCGGGATACATAGCAAAGTCTTTGCTAAACCATGACTTGTTCATCTTGGCTCATTTTTAAAAACACCGCAAGGGGACTCCAAGCAGAGTCTCCCTTTTTTCTAAAAATTGGGCCACACACACCACTTCAGTGACATCAGTTGTCCCCCAGTTGCAAAATTGACAGGTTGATTTGCATGAAGCACATTCAAAAATATGCCAGCTTTAACTGTCCCAAGGATGACACCGGAGTAGGAACCAAAGTCTTTGCTGAACCATGACTTGTTCATCTTGGCTCAATTTTAAAAACACCGCAAGAGGACTCCAAGCAGAGTCTCCCTTTTTTTCAAAAATGGGGCCACACACACTACTTCAGTGGCATCAGTTGTCTCCCAGTTGCAAATTTGACACCTTGATTTGCATCAAACACATTCAAAAATACGCCAGCCTTAGCTGTCCCCAGGATGACACTGGGGTAGGTAGAAAAGTCTTTGATGAACAATGACTTGTTCTGCTTGGCTCATTTTTAAAAACACAGCAAGGGGACTCCAAGCAGAGTCTCCCTTTTTTTCAAAACTTGGGCCACACACACCAATTCAGTGGCATCAGTTGTCCCCCAGTTGCAAACTTCACAGGTTGATTTGCATGAAGCACATACAAAAATACGCCAGCCTTAACTGTTCCCAGGATGACACCGGGGTAGGTAGCTAAGTCTTTGCTAAACCATAACTTGTTCATCCTGACTCAATTTTAAAGACACCGCAAGGGGACTCCAAGCAGAGTCTCCCTTTTTTCCAAAAATTGGCTCACACACACCACTTCAGTGGCATCAATTGTCCCCCCGTTGCAAACTTGACAGATTGATTTGCATCAAGCACATTCCAAAATACGCCAGCCTTAACTTTCCCCAGGATGACACAGGGGTAGGTAGCAAAGTCTTTGCTGAACCATGACTTGTTCATCTTGGCTCATTTTTAAAAACAGCGCAATGGGACTCCAAGCAGAGTCTCCCTTGTTTTTCAATAATTGGGCCACACACACCACTTCAGTGGCATCAGTTGTCCCCCAGTTACAAACGTGACAGATTGATTTGTATGAAGCACATTAAAAAATATACCAGCCTTAACTGTCTCCAGGATGACACCAGGGTAGGTAGCTAAATCTTTGCTGAACCATGACTTGTTCATCTTGGCTCAATTTTAAAAAACACCACAAGTAGACTCCAAGCAGAGTCTCCCTTTTTTTCAATAACTTGGCCAGACTCACCACTTCAGTGGCATCAGTTGTCCCCCAGCTGAAAACTTGAGACCTTGCTTTCCATCAAGCACATTCAAAAATCTGCCAGCCCTAACTGTCCCTAAGATGACACCCAGGTACGTAGCAAAGTCTTTGCTGAACCATGACTTTTTCATCTTGACTCAATTTTGAAAACACCGCAAGGGGACTCCAAGCAGAGTCTGCCTTATTTTTCAAAAATTGGGTTACACACACCACTTCAGTGACATCAATTGTCCCCCAGTTGCACACTTGACAGATTGATTTGCATCAAGCACATTCAAAATTACGCCAGCCTTAACTGTCCCCAGGATGACACCGGGGTAGGTAGCTAAGTCTTTGCAGAACCATGACTTGTTCATCTTGGCTCATTTTTAAAAACACCGCAAGGGGACTCCAAGGAGAATTTCCCTTTTTTCCGAAAATTGGGCCACACCAACCACTTCAGTGGCATCAGTTGTCCCAGAGTTGCAAACTTGACAGATTGATTTGCATGAAGCACATTCAAAAATACGCCAGCCCTAACTGTTCCCAAGATGACACCGGGGTAGGAAGGAAAGTCTTTGCTGAACCATGACTTGTTCATCTTGGGTCATTTTTAAAAACACCGCAAGGGGACTCCAAGCAGAGTCTCCCTTTTTTCCAAATATTGGGCCACACACACCACTTCAGTGGCATCAGTTGTCCCCGAGTTGCAAACTTGACAGGTTGATTTTCATGAAGCACAATCAAAAATACACCAGCCTTAACTGTCCCCAAGATGACACTGGGATACGTAGCAAAGTCTTTGCTGAACCATGACTTGCTCATGTTGGCTCATTTTTAAAAACACCGCAAGGGGACTCCAAGCAGAATTTCCCTTTTCCAAAAATTGGGCTACACAAACCACTTCAGTGGCATCAGTTTTCCCAGAGTTGCACACTTGACAGATTGATTTGCATGAAGCACATTAAAAAATATGCCAGCCTTAACTGTCCCCAGTATGACACCGGGATACATAGCAAAGTCTTTGCTAAACCATGACTTGTTCATCTTGGCTCATTTTTAAAAACACCGCAATAGGACTCCAAGCAGAGTCTCCCTTTTTTCTAAAAATTGGGCCACACACACCATTTCAGTGACATCAGTTGTCCCCCAGTTGCAAACTTGACAGGATGATTTGCATGAAGCACATTCAAAAATACCGCCAGCTTTAACTGTCCCAAGGATGACACCGGAGTAGGATCCAAAGTCTTTGCTGAACCATGACTTGTTCATCTTGGCTCAATTTTAAAAACACCGCAAGAGGACTCAATTGAGCCACACAAACCACTTCAGTGGCATCAGTTGTCCCAGAGTTGCAAACTTGACAGATTGATTTGCATGAAGCACATTCAAAAATACGCCAGCCCTAACTGTTCCCAAGATGACAACGGGGTAGGTAGGAAAGTCTTTGCTGAACCATGACTTGTTCATCTTGGGTCATTTTTAAAAACACCGCAAGGGGACTCTAAGCAGAGTCTCCCTTTTTTCCAAATATTGGGCCACACACACCACTTCAGTGGCATCAGTTGTCCCCCAGTTGCAAACTTGACAGGTTGATTTGCATGAAGCACAATGAAAAATACACCAGCCTTAACTGTCCCCAAGATGACACTGGGGTAGGTAGCAAAGTCTTTGCTGAACCATGACTTGTTCATTTTGTCTCATTTTTAAAAACACCGCAAGGGGACTCCAAGAAGAGTCTCCCTTTTTTTCAAAAATTGGGCCACACACACCACTTCAGTGGCATTAGTTGTCCCCCAGTTGCAAATTTGACACCTTAATTTGCATGAAGCACGTTCAAAAATCCACCAGCCTTAACTGTCTCCAGGATGACACCGGGGTAGGTAGCAAAGTCTTTGCTGAACCATGACTTGTTCATCTTGGCTCATTTTTAAAAACACCGCAATGGGACTCCAAGCAGAGTCCCCCTTGTTTTTCAAAAATTGGGCCACACACACCACTTTAATGGCATCAGTTGTCCCCTAGTAGCAAACTTGACAGGTTGATTTGCATGAAGCATTTTCAAAAATACGCCAGCCTTAACTGTCCCCAGGATGACACCAGGGTAGGTAGCAAAGTCTTTGCTGAACCATGACTTGTTCATCTTGGCTCATTTTTAAAAACACAGCAAGGGGACTCCAAGCAGAGTCTCCCTTTTTTTCAAAAATTGGGCCACACACACCACTTCAGTGGCATCAGTTGTCCCCCAGTTGCAAATTTGACAGGTTGATTTGCATGAAGCACATTCAAAAATATACCAGCCTTTACTGTCTCCAGGATGACACCAGGGTAGGTAGCTAAGCCTTTGCTAAACCATGACTTGTTCATCTTGGTTCATTTTTAAAAAACACCGCAAGGGGACTCAGAGCAGAATTTCCCTTTTTTCCAAAAATTGTTCCACACAAACCACTTTAGTGGCATCAGTTTTCCCAGAGTTTCAAATTTGACACCTTGATTTACATCAAGCACATTCAAAATTCCGCCTGCCTTAGCTGTCCCCAGGATGACACCAGGGTAGGAACCAAAGTCTTTGCTGAACCATGACTTGTTCATCTTGGCTCATTTTTAAAAACACCACAAGGGGACTCCAAGCAGAGTCTCCCTTTTTTCCAAAAATTGGGCCACACACACCACTTCAGTGGCATCAGTTGTCTCCCAGTTGCAAACGTCACAGGTTGATTTGCATGAAGCACATTCAAAAATACGCTAGCCTTAACTGTCCCCAGGATGACACCGGGGTAGGTAGCTAAGTCTTTGCTAAACCATAACTTGTTCATCTTGACTCAATTATAAAAACACCGCAAGGGGACTCCAAGCAAAGTCTCCCTTTTTTCAAAAAATTTAGCCACACACACCACTTCAGTGGCATCAATTTTCCCTCAGTTGCAAACTTGACAGATTGATTTGCATCAAGCACATTCCAAAATACGACAGCTTTAACTGTCCCCAGGATGACACCGGGGTAGGTTACAAAGTCCTTGCTGAACCATGACTTGTTCATCTTGGCTCTTTTTTAAAAACACCGCAATGGGACTCCAAGCAGAGTCTCCCTTGTTTTTCAAAAATTGGGCCACACACACCACTTTAATGGCATCAGTTGTCCCCTAGTAGGAAACTTGACAAGTTGATTTGCATGAAGCACATTCAAAAATAAGCCAGCCTTAACTGTCCCCAGGATGACACCGGGATACGTAGCAAAGTCTTTGCTAATCCATGACTTGTTCATCTTGGCACATTTTTAAAAACACCGCAATAGGACTCCAAGCAGAGTCTCCCTTTTTTCCAAAACTTGGGCCACACACACCACTTCAGTGACATCAGTAGTCCCCCAGTTGCAAACTTGACAGGTTGATTTGCATGAAACATATTCAAAAATACGCCAACCTTAACTGTCCCCAGGATGACACCAGGGTAGGTAGCAAAGTCTTTGCTGAACCATGACTTGTTCATCTTAGCTCATTTTTAAAAACACCGCAATGGGACTCCAAGCAGAGTCCCCCTTGTTTTTCAAAAATTGGGCCACACACACCACATTAATGGCATCAGTTGTCCCCTAGTAGCAAACTTGACAGGTTGATTTGCATGAAGCATTTTCAAAAATACGCCAGCCTTAACTGTCCCCAGGATGACACCAGGGTAGGTAGCAAAGTCTTTGCTGAACCATGACTTGTTCATCTTGGCTCATTTTTAAAAACACAGCAAGGGGACTCCAAGCAGAGTCTCCCTTTTTTTCAAAAATTGGGCCACACACACCACTTCAGTGGCATCAGTTGTCCCCCAGTTGCAAATTTGACAGGTTGATTTGCATGAAGCACATTCAAAAATATACCAGCCTTTACTGTCTCCAGGATGACACCAGGGTAGGTAGCTAAGCCTTTGCTAAACCATGACTTGTTCATCTTGGTTCATTTTTAAAAAACACCGCAAGGGGACTCAGAGCAGAATTTCCCTTTTTTCCAAAAATTGTTCCACACAAACCACTTTAGTGGCATCAGTTTTCCTAGAGTTTCAAATTTGACACCTTGATTTACATCAAGCACATTCAAAATTCCGCCTGCCTTAGCTGTCCCCAGGATGACACCAGGGTAGGAACCAAAGTCTTTGCTGAACCATGACTTGTTCATCTTGGCTCATTTTTAAAAACACCACAAAGGGACTCCAAGCAGAGTCTCCCTTTTTCTAAAAATTGGGCCACACACACCACTTCAGTGGCATCAGTTGTCTCCCAGTTGCAAACGTCACAGGTTGATTTGCAAGAAGCACATTCAAAAATACGCTAGCCTTAACTGTCCCCAGGATGACACCGGGGTAGGTAGCTAAGTCTTTGCTAAACCATAACTTGTTCATCTTGACTCAATTATAAAAACACCGCAAGGGGACTCCAAGCAAAGTCTCCCTTTTTTCAAAAAATTTAGCCACACACACCACTTCAGTGGCATCAATTTTCCCTCAGTTGCAAACTTGACAGATTGATTTGCATCAAGCACATTCCAAAATACGACAGCTTTAACTGTCCCCAGGATGACACCGGGGTAGGTTACAAAGTCCTTGCTGAACCATGACTTGTTCATCTTGGCTCTTTTTTAAAAACACCGCAATGGGACTCCAAGCAGAGTCTCCCTTGTTTTTCAAAAATTGGGCCACACACACCACTTTAATGGCATCAGTTGTCCCCTAGTAGGAAACTTGACAAGTTTATTTGCATGAAGCACATTCAAAAATAAGCCAGCCTTAACTGTCCCCAGGATGACACCGGGATACGTAGCAAAGTCTTTGCTAATCCATGACTTGTTCATCTTGGCACATTTTTAAAAACACCGCAATAGGACTCCAAGCAGAGTCTCCCTTTTTTCCAAAACTTGGGCCACACACACCACTTCAGTGACATCAGTAGTCCCCCAGTTGCAAACTTGACAGGTTGATTTGCATGAAACATATTCAAAAATACGCCAACCTTAACTGTCCCCAGGATGACACCAGGGTAGGTAGCAAAGTCTTTGCTGAACCATGACTTGTTCATCTTGGCTCATTTTTAAAAACACCGCAAGGGGACTCCAAGCAGAGTCTCCCTTTTTTTCAAAAATTGGGTTACACACCACACTTCAGTGGCATCAGTTGTCCCCCAGTTGCAAAGTTGACAGGTTGATTTGCATGAAGCACATTCCAAAATATGCCAGCCTTAACTGTCTCCAGGATGACACCAGGGTAGGTAGCTAAGTCTTTGCTAAACCATGACTTTTTCATCTTGGCTCATTTTTAAAAACACCGCAAAGGAAATACAAGCAGAGTCTCCCTTTTTTCAATAATTGGGCCACACACACCACTTCAGTGGCATCAGTTGTCCCCCAGTTGCAAACTTGACACCTTGATTTGCATCAAGCACATTGAAAAATTCGCCAGCCTTAACTGTTCCCAGGATGACACTGGGGAAGGTAGCAAAGTCTTTGCTGAACCATGACTTGTTCATCTTGGCGCACTTTTAAAACACCACAACGGGACTCCAAGCAGAGTCTCCCTTTTTTTCAAAAATTGGGCCACACACACCACTTCAGTGGCATCAGTTGTCCCCCAGTTACAAACGTGACAGATTGATTTGTATGAAGCACATTAAAAAATATACCAGCCTTAAGGGTCTCCAGGATGACACCAGGGTAGGTAGCTAAGTCTTTGCTGAACCATGACTTGTTCATCTTGGCTCAATTTTAAAAAACACCACAAGGGGATACCATGCAGAGTTTCCCTTTTTTCCAAAAACTAAGCCACACAAACCACTTCAGTGGCATCAGTTGTCCCAGAGTTGCAAACTTGACATATTGATTTGCATCAAGCACATTCCAAAATACGCCAGCCTTAACTGTCCCCAGGATGACACCGGGGTAGGTAGCAAAGTCTTTGCTGAACCATGACTTGTTCATCTTGGCTCATTTTTAAAAACACCGCAATGGGACTCCAAGCAGAGTCTCCCTTTTTTCCAAAAATTGGGCCACACTCACCACTTTCATGGCATCAGTTGTCCCCTAGTAGCAAACTTGACAGGTTGGTTTGCATCAAGCACATTCAAAAATACGCCAGCCTTAACTGTCCCCAGGATGACACCAGGGTAGGTAGCAAAGTCTTTTCTGAACCATGACTTGTTCATCTTGGCTCATTTTTAAAAACACCGCTAGGGGACTCCAAGCAGAATTTCTCTTTTTTCCAAAAATTGGGCCACACAAACCACTTTAGTGGCATCAGTTTTCCCAGAGTTGCACACTTGACAGATTGATTTGCATGAAGCACATTCAAAAATAAGCCAGCCTTAACTGTCCCCAGGATGACACCGGGATACGTAGCAAAGTCTTTGCTAAACCATTACTTGTTCATCTTGGCTCATTTTTAAAAACACCGCAATAGGACTCCAAGCAGAGTCGCCCTTTTTTCCAAATATTTGGCCAGACACACCACTTCAGTTGTATCAGTTGTCCCAGAGCTGCACACTTGACAGATTGATTTGCATGAAGCACATTAAAAAATATGCCAGCCTTAACTGTCCCCAGGATGACACCAGTATACGTAGCAAAGTCTTTGCTAAACCATGACTTGTTCATCTTGGCTCATTTTTAAAAACACCGCAATAGGACTCCAAGCAGAGTCTCCCTTTTTTCTAAAAAATGGGCCACACAAACCACTTCAGTGGCATCAGTGGTCCCCCAGTTGCAAACTTGACAGATTGATTTGCATGAAGCACATAAAAATACGCCAGCCTTAACTGTCTCCAGGATTACATCGGGGTAGGTAGCAAAGTCTTTGTTGAACTATGACTTGTTCATCTTGGCTCATTTTTAAAAACACCGCAATGGAACTGCAAGCAGAGTTTTTCTTTTTTTCCAAAAATTGGGCCACACACATAACTTCAGTGGCATCAGTTGTCCCGCAGTTGCAAACTTGCTGAACCATGACTTGTTCATCTTGGCTCATTTTTAAAAACACTGCAAGGGGACTCCAAGCAGAATCTCCCTTTTTTCCAAAAATTTTGTTACACACACCTCTTCAGTGGCATCAGTTGTCCCCCATTTGCAAACTTGACAGGTTGATTTGCATCAAGCACATTTAAAAATACGCCAGCCTTAACTGGCCCCAGGATAACACCAGGGTAGGTAGCAAAGTCTTTGCTGAGCCATGACTTGTTCATCTTTGCTCATTTTTAAAAACACCGCAAGGGGACTCCAAGCAGAGTCTCCCTTTTTTCCAAAAATTGGGCCACACACACCTCTTCAGTGGCATCAGTGGTCCCCCAGTTGCAAACTTGACAGATTGATTTGCATGAAGCACATTCAAAAATACGCCAGCCTTAACTGTCTCCAGGATGACACCGGGGTAGGTAGCTTAGTCTTTGCTGAACCATGACTTGTTCATATTGGCTCATTTCTAAAAACACCGCAAGGGGACTCTAAGCAGAGTTTCCCTTTTTTCCAAAAATTAGGCCACACAAACCAATTCAGTGGCATGAGTTGTCCCAGAGTTGCAAACTTAACAGGTTGATTTGCATCAAGCACATTAAAAAATACTTCAGCCCTAACTGTCCCCAGGATGACAGCGGGGTAGGTAGCAAAGTCTTTGCTAAACCATGATTTGTTCATCTTGGCTGATTTTAAAAACTCCGCAATGGGACTCCAAGCAGAGACTCCCTGTTTTACAAAATTTAGGCCACACACACTACTTCAGTGGCATCAGTTGTCCCCCAGTTGTAAACTTGACAGATTGATTTGCATCAAGCACATTCCAAGATACGCCAGCCTTAACTGTCCCCAGAATGACACAGGGGTAGGTAGCAAAGTCTTTGCTGAACCATGACTTGTTCATATTGGCTCATTTTTAAAAACACCACAAGGGGACTCCAAGAAGATTCTCCCTTTTTTCAAAAAATTGGGCCACACACACCTCTTCAGTGGCATCAGTTGTCCCGCAGTTGCAAACTTGCTGAACCATGAGTTGTTTATCTTGGCTCTTTTTTAATAACCCTGCAATGGAACTCCAAGGACAGTCTCCCTTTTTTTCCCAAAAAGTGGGCCACACACACCACTTCAGTGGCATCAGTTGTCCCCCAGTGGCAAACTTGACAGGTTGATTTGCATCAAGCACATTCAAAAATACGCCAGCCTTAACTATCCCCAGGATAACACCGGGGTAGGTAGCAAAGTCTTTGCTGAACCATGACTTGTTCATCTTGGCTCATGGTTAAAAACACCGCAAGAAGACTGCAAGCAGAATCCCCCTTTTTTCCAAAAATTGGGCCACACACACCTCTTCTGTGGCATCAGTTGTCCCCCATTTGCAAACTTGCTGAACCATGACTTGTTCATCTTGGCTCATTTTTAAAAACACCGCAAGGGGACTCTAAGCAGAATCTATCTTTTTTCTAATAATTGGGTCACACACACCTCTTCTGTGGCATCAGTTGTCCCCCATTTGCAAACTTGATAGGTTGATTTGCATCAAGCACATTCAAAAATACGCCAGCCTTAACTGTCTCCAGGATTACATCGGGGTAGGTAGCAAAGTCTTTGCTGAACTATGACTTGATCATCTTGGCTCATTTTTAAAAACACCGCAATGGGACTGCAAGTAGAGTTTTCCTTTTTTTCCAAAAATTGGGCCACACACATAACTTCAGTGGCATCAGTTGTCCCCAAGTTGCAAACTTGACACCTTGATTTGCATCAAGCACATTCAAAAATCCGCCAACCTTAACTGTCCCCAGGATAACACCGGGGTAGGTAGCAAAGTCTTTACTCAACCATGATTTGTTCATCTTGACTCATTTTTAAAAACACTGCAAGGGGACTCCAAGCAGAGTCTGCCTTTTTTTCAAAAATTGGGCCACACACACCGCTTCAGTGGCATCAGTTGTCCCCCAGTTGCAAACTTGACAGGTTGATTAGCATCAAGCACATTGAAAAATACGCCAGCCTTAACTGGCCCCAGGATGACACCAGGGTAGGTAGCAAAGTCTTTGCTAAGCCATGACTTGTTCATCTTGGCTCATTTTTAAAAACACCGCAAGGGGATTCCAAACAGAGTCTCCCTTTTTTTAATAATTGGGCCACACACACCGCTTCAGTGGCATCAGTTGTTCCCCAGTTGCAAACTTGACGGGTTGATTTGCATCAAGCACATTCCAAAATACGCCAGCCCTACCTGTCCCCAGGATGACACCGGGGTAGGTAGCAAAGTCTTTGCTGATCCATGACTTTTTCATCTTGGCTCATTTTTAAAAACACCGAAAGCGGACTCCATGCAGAGTCTCCCTTTTTTTAAAAAGTTGGGCTACAGTCACCACTTTAGTGGCATCAGTTGTCCCCCAGTTGCAAACTTGACAGGTTGATTTGCATGAAGCACATTCAAAAATAAGCCAGCCCTAACTGTCCCCAGGATAACACCGGGGTAGGTAGGAAAGTCGTTGCTGAACCATGACTTGTTCATCTTGGCTCATTTTAAAAACACCGCAAGTGGAATCCAAGCAGAGTCTCCCTTTTTCCCAAAAATTGGGCCACACACACCACTTCAGTGGCATCAGTTGTCCCCAGTTGCAAACTTGACAGGTTGATTTGAATGAAGCACATTCAAAAATATGGCAGCCTTAACTGTCCCGAAGATTACACCGGGGTAGGTAGCAACGTCTTTGCTGAACCATGACTTGTTCATCTTGGCTCATTCTTAAAAACACCGCAAGGGGACTCTAAGCAGAATCTCCCTTTTTTCCACAAATTGGGCCACACACACCTTTTCAGTGGCATCAGTTGTCCCACAGTTGCAAACTTGCTGAACCATGACTTGTTCATCTTGGCTCGTTTTTAAAAACACCGTGAGGGGACTCCAAGCAGAATCTCCCTTTTTTCCACAAATTGGGCCACACACACCTCTTCTGTGGCATCAGTTGTCCCCCATTTGCAAACTTGACAGGTTTATTTGCATGACGCACATTTAAAAATACGCCAGCCTTACCTGTCCCCGAAGATGACACCGGGGTAGGTAGCAAAGTCTTTGTAGAACTATGACTTGTTCATCTTGGCTCATTTTTAAAAACACCGTAAGGGGACTCCAATCAGAATTTCCCTTTTTTCCACAAATTGGGCCACACAAACCACTTCAGTGGCATCAGTTGTCCACCAGTTGCAAACTTGACAGATTGATTTGCATAAAGCACATTCAAAAATATGCCAGCCTTAACTGTCTCCAGGATGACACCAGGGTAGGTAGCTAAGTCTTTGCTGAACCATGACTTGTTCATCTTGGCTCATTTTTAAAAACACCGCAAGTGGACTCCAAGCAGAGTCTCCCTTTTTTCCAAAAATTGGGCCACACACACCACTTCAGTGTCATCAGTTGTCCCCAGTTGACAACTTGACACGTTGATTTGCATGAAACACATTCAAAAATACGGCAGCCTTAACTGTCCCGAAGATTACACCGGGGTAGGTAGCAATGTCTTTGCTGAATCATGACTTGTTCATCTTGGCTCATTTTTAAAAACACCGCAAGGGGACTCCAAGCAGAGTTTACCTTTTTTCCAAAAAATGGGCTACACCAACCACTTCAGTGGCATCAGTGGTCCCCCAGTTGCAAACTTGACACCTTGATTTGCATCAAGCACATTCAAAAATCCGCCAGCCTTAACTGTCCCCAGGATAACACCGGGGTAGGTAGCAAAGTCTTTACTCAACCATGACTTGTTCATCTTGACTCATTTTTAAAAACACCGCAAGGGGACTCCAAGCAGAGTCTCCCTTTTTCCCAAAAATTGGGCCACACACACCACTTCAGCGGCATCAGTTGTCCCCAGTTGCAAACTTGACAGGTTGATTTGCATGAAGCACATTAAAAAATATGGCAGCCTTAACTGTCCCGAAGATTACACCGGGGTAGGTAGCAACTTCTTTGCTGAACCATGACTTGTTCATCTTGGCTCATTCTTAAAAACACTGCAAGGGGACTCTAAGCAGAGTTTCCCTTTTTTCCAAAAACTGGGCCACACAAACCACTTCAGTGGCATCAGTGGTCCCCCAGTTGCAAACTTGACAGATTGATTTGCATCAAGCACATTGAAAAATACGCCAGCCTTAACTGGCCCCAGGATGACACCAGGGTAGGTAGCAAAGTCTTTGCTAAGCCATGACTTGTTCATGTTGGCTCATTTTTAAAAACACCGCAAGGGGATTCCAAACAGAGTCTCCCTTTTTTTAATAATTGGGCCACACACACCGCTTCAGTGGGATCAGTTGTCCCCCAGTTGCAAACTTGACGGGTTGATTTGCATCAAGCACATTCCAAAATACGCCAGCTTTAACTGTCTCCAGGATCACACCGGGGTAGGTAGCTTAGTCTTTGCTGAACCATGACTTGTTCATATTGGCTCATTTCTAAAAACACTGCAAGAGGACTCCAAGCACAGTTTCCCTTTTTTCCAATAATTGGGCCACACAAACCACTTCAGTGGCATCAGTTGTCCCAGAGTTTCAAACTTAGTATCATAGTATCATAGTTTTTAAGCTTGAAGGGAGACTCTAAGTCCATCTAGTTCAACCCGTAGCCTAACATGTTGATCCAGAGGAAGGCAAGAAAAACCCCAATGTGGCAAACAAGTTCCAATGGGGAAAAAATTTCCTTCTTGACTCCACATCCGGCAATCAGACTAGTTCCCTTTATCAATACCCTGTCATAAAATCTAATATACATAACTGGTAATATTAAATTTTTCAAGAAAGGCATCCAGGCTCTGCTTAAATGTTAGTAGTGAATCACTCATTACAACATCATGCGGCAGAGAGTTCCATAGTCTCACTGCTCGTACAGTAAAGAATCCTCGTCTGTGATTATGATTAAACCTTCTTTCCTCAAGACGTAGCGGATGCCCCCGTGTTCCAGTCGCAGGCCTAGGTGTAAAAAGATCTTTGGAAAGGTCTCTGTACTGTCCCCTCATATATTTATACTTTGTGATTAGATCCCCCCCTAAGCCTTCGTTTTTCCAAACTAAATAACCCCAAGTTTAATAACCTGTCTTGGTATTGCAGCCCACCCATTCCTCTAATAATCTTGGTCGCTCTTCTCTGCACCCTCTCCAGTTCAGCTATGTCCTTCTTATATATCGGTGACCAGAATTGTACACAGTATTCTAAGTGCGGTCGCACTAGTGACTTGTACAGAGGTAGAACTATATTTTTTTCATGAACACTTATACCTCTTTTAATACATCCCATTATTTTATTAGCCCTGGCAGCAGCTGCCTGACACTGTCCACTAAAGTGAAGTTTACCATCCACCCATACACCCAAGTCATTTTCTGTGTCTATTTTACCCAGTGTTCTACAATTAAGTACATAATCATAAATGTTATTTCCTCTACCCAAGTGCATGACCTTACATTTATCTACATTAATCTTCAATTGCCACTTCTCAGCCCAATCCTCCAATTTACATAAATCTCCCTGTAATATAAAATTATCCTCCTCTGTATTGATTACCCTGCAGAGTTTAGTATCATCTGCAAATATTGAAATTCTACTCCGCATGCCCCCAACAAGGTCATTTATAAATATGTTGACAAGAAGCGGGCCCAATACTGACCCCTGTGGTACCCCACTATGAACTGAGACCCAGTCCGAGTACGTACCATTAATAACCACCCTTTGTTTCTTATCACTGAGCCAGTTTTTAACCCAGTTACACATATTTTCCCCTATCCCCATTATTCTCATTTTATGTACCAACCTTTTGTGTGGCACCGTATCAAAAGCTTTTGAAAAGTCCATATACACAACATCCACTGCATTTCCCTGGTCCAGGCTTGAACTTACCTCTTCATAGAAGCTGATCAAATTAGTTTGACAGGATCGATCCCTCATAAACCCATGTTGATACTCTGTCATAAGGTTATTTTTCTTGAGATACTCCAGTATAGCATCTCTCAAGAAACCCTCAAGGATTTTACCAGCCGTAGAGGTTAAACTTACCGGCCTATAATTTCCCGGCTCAGTTTTTGTCCCCTTTTTGAATATTGGCACCACATTTGCTATGCGCCAGTCCTGCGGTACCGACCCTGTTAATAAGGAATCTGAGAAGATTAAAAATAATGGTCTATCTATCACAGAACTCAATTCCTGTAGTACTCTGGGGTGTATGCCATCCGGGCCCGGAGATTTGTCAACCTTAGTGATTTCGAGGCGGCGGCGTACTTCCTGCTGGGTTAAGCAGTTAATATTCAAGGGTGAATTTATGGTATCACTGGTCATGTCATCTTCCATGGCATTTTCTTGTATAAAAACCGTAGAAAAAAAGTCATTCAGCAGGTTGGCTTTACCCTCATCCCCTTCCACCATTTCACCAAGACTATTTTTAAGGGGGCCAACACTATCGCTTTTCAGTTTTTTACTGTTTATGTAGTTAAAGAATATTTTAGGATTATTTTTACTTTCTCTCGCAATGAGTCTCTCTGTCTCAAACTTAGCTAACTTAATTTGCTTTTTACATATTTTATTTAATTTTTTATAATTATATAATGCCCCATCACTACCTACCCTCTTTAATTCTTTTAAGGCTTTCTGTTTTTCTTTTATTGCTTCCCTTACAGCTCTATTTAGCCATAGGGGTTTCCTCCTATTTCTAGCATGTTTGTTCCCATAGGGTATATTTTCTGCACAAGCCCTATTCAGGATGCTCATAAAAGTCTCCCATTTGCTTTGTGTACTTTTATTACTTAGTACATCATCCCAGTTTATTGCACTAAGATCATCTCTCAACCGTTTAAAATTTGCTTTCCTGAAGTTTAGTGTCCTTGTAGCCCCTCTACTAGACATCTTACTAAAGAATACATGAAAACTTATTATTTTGTGATCACTATTCCCCAAGTAACCCCCAACTTGTATATTTGATATGCGGTCTGGCCTATTGGTTAGTACAAGGTCTAGTAGTGCTCCCCCTCTTGTGGGGTCATGTACCATTTGTGAAAGGTAATTATCTTTCATTGTTATCAAAAATCTATTTCCTTTGCTGGAACTGCAAGTTTCTGTTCCCCAATTTATATCAGGATAGTTTAAGTCCCCCATAATAATTACCTCTCCGAGACTCGCTGCTTTATCAATTTGCTTTATGAGGAGATTCTCTACCTCTTCCATAATATTCGGCGTCTTATAACACACCCCTATCAGTATTTTATTATTCATTATCCCCCCCTTATCTCCACCCATAGGGACTCTACATTCTCAGTACCCTCACATATGTTGTCACGCAGGATGGGTTTTAAGGATGATTTTACATATAGACACACACCTCCCCCTCGCTCATTTGTACGGTCATTCCTGAATAGGCTATAACCTTGTAAATTAACAGCCCAGTCATAGCTCTCATCCAGCCATGTCTCTGATATCCCCACTATATCATAATTTTCTTCCAACAATATTAATTCTAATTCCTCCACCTTATTTGTGAGGCTTCGGGCATTAGTGTACATGCACGTTACGTATGACTCTGTACCTGTATTCCTGCTTACTGTATTAACTGTCCTAACCATTCCCCCCGTACCACCCCCAATTTCATTACTTGTGCCCTGGTCACTATCTGCACTACATTCCCCTTCTATAAAGTGAATACCCTCGCCCCCCATTCCTAGTTTAAACACTCCTCCAACCTTCTAGCCATTTTCTGCCCCAGCAGAGCTGCACCTTGAAACGTTGATTTGCATCAAGCACATTTCAAATTACGCCAGCCTTAACTGTCCCCAAGTTGACACCGGGGTAGGTAGCAAAGTCTTTGCTAAACCATGACTTGTTCATCTTGGCTCATTTGTAAAACACCGCAAGGGGACTGCAAGCAGTGTTTCCCTTTTTTCCAAAAAATTGGGCTACACACACCACTGCAATGGCATCAGTTGTCTCCCAGTTGCAAACTTGACAGATTGATTTGCATCAAGCACATTCCAAAATACGCCAGCCTTCACTGTCCCCAGGATGACACCGGGGTAGGTAGGAAAGTCTTTGCTGAACCATGACTTGTTCATCTTGGCTCATTTTTAAAAACACCGCAAGGGGACTCCAAGCAGTGTTTCCCTTTTTTCCAAAAATTGGGCCACACACACCACTGCAGTGGCATCAGTTGTCTCCCAGTTGCAAACTTGACAGGTTGATTAGCATCAAGCACATTATAAAATACGCCAGCCTTAACTGTCCTCAGGATGACACTGGGGTAGGTGGCATAGTCTTTGCTAAACCATGACTTGTTCATCTTGGCTCATTTTTAAAAACTCCGCAAGGGGACTCCAAGCAGAGTTTCCCTTTTTTCCAAAAATTGGGCCACACAAACCTCTTCAGTGGCATCAGTTGTCCCCCAGTTGCAAACTTGACAGGTTGATTTGCATGAAGCACATTCAAAAATAAGCCAGCTCTAACTGTCCCCAGGATAACACCGGGGTAGGTAGGAAAGTCTTTGCTGAACCATGACTTGTTCATCTTGGCTCATTTTTAAAAACACCGCAAGTGGACTCCAAGCAGTGTCTCCCTTTTTCCCAAAAATTGGGCCACACACACCACTTCAGTGGCATCAGTTGTCCCCAGTTGCAAACTTGACAGGTTGATTTGCATGAAGCACATTCACAAATATGGCAGCCTTAATTGTCCCGAAGATTACTCCGGGGTAGGTAGCAACGTCTTTGCTGAACGATGACTTGTTCATCTTGGATCATTCTTAAAAACACCGCAAGGGGACTCTAAGCAGAGCTTCCCTTTTTTCCAAAAGCTGGGCCACACAAACCACTTCAGTGGCATCAGTTGTCCCCGAGTTGCAAACTTGATAGATTGATTTGCATGAAGCACATTCAAAATTACGCCAGCCTTAACTGTCTCCAGGATCACACCGGGGTAGGTAGCTTAGTATTTGCTGAACCATGACTTGTTCATCTTGGCTCATTTTTAAAACACCGCAAGGGCACTCCAAGCAGTGTTTCCTTTTTTTCCAAAAATTGGGCTACACACACCACTTTAGTGGCGTCAGTTGTCTCCCAGTTGCAAACTTGACAGATTGATTTGCATCAAGCACATTCCAAAATACGCCAGCCTTCACTGTCCCCAGGATGACACCGGGGTAGGTAGGAAAGTCTTTGCTGAACCATGACTTGTTCATCTTGGCTCATTTTTAAAAACACCGCAAGGAGACACCAAGCAGTGTTTCCCTTTTTTCCAAAAATTGGGCCACACACACCACTGCAGTGGCATCAGTTGTCTCCCAGTTGCAAACTTGACAGGTTGATTTGCATCAAGCACATTGAAAAATACGCCAGCCTTAACTGTCCCCAAGTTGACACCGGGGTAGGTAGCAAAGTCTTTGCTAAACCATGACTTGTTCATCTTGGCTCATTTTTAAAACACCGCAAGGGGACTCCAAGCAGTGTTTCCCTTTTTTCCAAAAATTGGGCTACACACACCACTTTAGTGGCGTCAGTTGTCTCCCAGTTGCAAACTTGACAGATTGATTTGCATCAAGCACATTCCAAAATACGCCAGCCTTCACTGTCCCCAGGATGACACCGGGGTAGGTAGGAAAGTTTTTGCTGAACTATGACTTGTTCATCTTGGCTCATTTTTAAAAACACCGCAAGGAGACTCCAAGCAGTGTTTCCCTTTTTTCCAAAAATTGGGCCACACACACCACTGCAGTGGCATCAGTTGTCTCCCAGTTGCAAACTTGACAGGTTGATTTGCATCAAGCACATTGAAAAATACGCCAGCCTTAACTGGCCCCAGGATGACACCAGGGTAGGTAGCAAAGTCTTTGCTAAGCCATGACTTGTTCATCTTGGCTCATTTTTAAAAACACCACAAAGGGACTCCATGCAGAGTCTCCCTTTTTTTAAAAAATTGGGCTACAGTCACCACTTTAGTGGCATCAGTTGTCCCCCAGTTGCTAACTTGACAGGTTGATTTGCATGAAGCATATTCAAAAATAAGCCAGCCCTAACTGTCCCCAGGATAACACCGGGGTAGGTAGGAAAGTCTTTGCTGAACCATGACTTGTTCATCTTGGCTCATTTTTAAAAACACCGCAAGTGGACTCCAAGCAGAGTCTCCCTTTTTCCCAAAAATTGGGCCACACACACAACTTCAGTGGCATCAGTTGTCCCCAGTTGCAAACTTGACAGGTTGATTTGCATGAAGCACATTCAAAAATATGGCAGCCTTAACTGTCCCGAAGATTACACCGGGGTAGGTAGCAACGTCTTTGCTGAACCATGACTTGTTCATCTTGGCTCATTCTTAAAAACACCGCAAGGGGACTCTAAGCAGAGTTTCCCTTTTTTCCAAAAACAGGGCCACACAAACCACTTCAGTGGCATCAGTGGTCCCCCAGTTGCAAACTTGACAGATTGATTTGCATGAAGCACATTCAAAAATACGCCAGCCTTAACTGTCTCCAGGATCACACCGGGGTAGGTAGCTTAGTCTTTGCTGAACCATGACTTGTTCATATTGGCTCATTTCTAAAAACACTGCAAGAGGACTCCAAGCAGAGTTTCCCTTTTTTCCAATAATTGGGCCACACAAACCACTTCAGTGGCATCAGTTGTCCCAGAGTTTCAAACTTAGTATCATAGTATCATAGTATCATAGTTTTTAAGGTTGAAGGGAGACTCTAAGTGGATCTAGTTCAACCCGTAGCCTAACATGTTATCCAGAGGAAGGCAAAAAAAACCCCAATGTGGCAAACAAGTTCCAATGGGGAAAAAATTTCCTTCTTGACTCCACATCCGGCAATCAGACTAGTTCCCTGGATCAATACCCTGTCATAAAATCTAATATACATAACTGGTAATATTAAATTTTTGAAGAAAGGCAACCAGGCTCTGCTTAAATGTTAGTAGTGAATCACTCATTACAACATCATGCGGCAGAGAGTTCCATAGTCTCACTGCTCGTACAGTAAAGAATCCTCGTCTGTGATTATGATTAAACCTTCTTTCCTCAAGACGTAGCGGATGCCCCCGTGTTCCAGTCGCAGGCCTAGGTGTAAAAAGATCTTTGGAAAGGTCTCTGTACTGTCCCCTCATATATTTATACTTTGTGATTAGATCCCCCCCTAAGCCTTCGTTTTTCCAAACTAAGTAACCCCAAGTTTAATAACCTGTCTTGGTATTGCAGCCCACCCATTCCTCTAATAATCTTGGTCGCTCTTCTCTGCACCCTCTCCAGTTCAGCTATGTCCTTCTTATATATCGGTGACCAGAATTGTACACAGTAATCCAAGTGCGGTCGCACTAGTGACTTGTACAGAGGTAGAACTATATTTTTTTCATGAACACTTATACCTCTTTTAATACATCCCATTATTTTATTAGCCCTGGCAGCAGCTGCCTGACACTGTCCACTAAAGTGAAGTTTACCATCCACCCATACACCCAAGTCTTTTTCTGTGTCTGTTTTACCCAGTGTTCTACAATTAAGTACATAATCATAAATGTTATTTCCTCTACCCAAGTGCATGACCTTACATTTATCTACATTAATCTTCAATTGCCACTTCTCAGCCCAATCCTCCAATTTACATAAATCTCCCTGTAATATAAAATTATCCTCCTCTGTATTGATTACCCTGCAGAGTTTAGTATCATCTGCAAATATTGAAATTCTACTCCGCATGCCCCCAACAAGGTCATTTATATATATGTTGAAAAGAAGCGGACCCAATACTGACCCCTGTGGTACCCCACTATGAACTGAGACCCAGTCCGAGTACGTACCATTAATAACCACCCTTTGTTTCCTATCACTGAGCCAGTTTTTAACCCAGTTACACATATTTTCCCCTATCCCCATTATTCTCATTTTATGTACCAACCTTTTGTGTGGCACCGTATCAAAAGCTTTTGAAAAGTCCATATACACAACATCCACTGCATTTCCCTGGTCCAGGCTTGAACTTACCTCTTCATAGAAGCTGATCAAATTAGTTTGACAGGATCGATCCCTCATAAACCCATGTTGATACTCTGTCATAAGGTTATTTTTCTTGAGATACTCCAGTATAGCATCTCTCAAGAAACCCTCAAGGATTTTACCAACCGTAGAGGTTAAACTTACCGGCCTATAATTTCCCGGCTCAGTTTTTGTCCCCTTTTTGAATATTGGCACCACATTTGCTATGCGCCAGTCCTGCGGTACCGACCTTGTTATTAAGGAATCTGAGAAGATTGAAAATAATGGTCTATCTATCACAGAACTCAATTCCTGTAGTACTCTGGGGTGTATGCCATCCGGGCCCGTAGATTTGTCAACCTTAGTGATTTCGAGGCGGCGGCGTACTTCCTGCTGGGTTAAGCAGTTAATATTCAAGGGTGAATTTATGGTATCACTGGTCATGTCATCTTCCATGGCATTTTCTTGTATAAAAACCGTAGAAAAAAAGTCATTCAGCAGGTTGGCTTTACCCTCATCCCCTTCCACCATTTCACCAAGACTATTTTTAAGGGGGCCAACACTATCGCTTTTCAGTTTTTTACTGTTTATGTAGTTAAAGAATATTTTAGGATTATTTTTACTTTCTCTCGCAATGAGTCTCTCTGTCTCAAACTTAGCTAACTTAATTTGCTTTTTACATATTTTATTTAATTTTCTATAATTATATAATGCCTCATCACTACCTACCCTCTTTAATTCTTTTAAGGCTTTCTGTTTTTCTTTTATTGCTTCCCTTACAGCTCTATTTAGCCATAGGGGTTTCCTCCTATTTCTAGCATGTTTGTTCCCATAGGGTATATTTTCTGCACAAGCCCTATTCAGGATGCTCATAAAAGTCTCCCATTTGCTTTGTGTACTTTTATTACTTAGTACATCCTCCCAGTTTATTGCACTAAGATCATCTCTCAACCGTTTAAAATTTGCTTTCCTGAAGTTTAGTGTCCTTGTAGCCCCTCTACTAGACATCTTACTAAAGAATACATGAAAACTTATTATTTTGTGATCACTATTCCCCAAGTAACCCCCAACTTGTATATTTGATATGCGGTCTGGCCTATTGGTTAGTACAAGGTCTAGTAGTGCTCCCCCTCTTGTGGGGTCATGTACCATTTGTGAAAGGTAATTATCTTTCATTGTTATCAAAAATCTATTTCCTTTGCTGAAACTGCAAGTTTCTGTTCCCCAATTTATATCAGGATAGTTTAAGTCCCCCATAATAATTACCTCTCCGAGACTCGCTGCTTTATCAATTTGCTTTATGAGGAGATTCTCTACCTCTTCCATAATATTCGGCGTCTTATAACACACCCCTATCAGTATTTTATTATTCATTCTCCCCCCCTTATCTCCACCCATAGGGACTCTACATTCTCAGTACCCTCACATATGTTGTCACGCAGGATGGGTTTTAAGGATGATTTTACATATAGACACACACCTCCCCCTCGCTTATTTGTACGGTCATTCCTGAATAGGCTATAACCCTGTAAATTAACAGCCCAGTCATAGCTCTCATCCAGCCATGTCTCTGATATCCCCACTATATCATAATTTTCTTCCAACAATATTAATTCTAATTCCTCCACCTTATTTGTGAGGCTTCGGGCATTAGTGTACATGCACGTTACATATGACTCTGTACCTGTATTCCTGCTTACTGTATTAACTGTCCTAACCCTTCCCCCCGTACCACCCCCAATTTCATTACTTGTGCCCTGGTCACTATCTGCACTACATTCCCCTTCTATAAAGTGAATACCCTCGCCCCCCATTCCTAGTTTAAACACTCCTCCAACCTTCTAGCCATTTTCTGCTCCAGCAGAGATGCACCTTGAAACGTTGATTTGCTTCAAGCACATTTCAAATTACGCCAGCCTTAACTGTCCCCAAGTTGACACCGGGGTAGGTAGCAAAGTCTTTGCTAAACCATGACTTGTTCATCTTGGCTCATTTTTAAAACACCGCAAGGGGACTGCAAGCAGTGTTTCCCTTTTTTCCAAAAAATTGGGCTACACACACCACTGCAGTGGCATCAGTTGTCTCCCAGTTGCAAACTTGACAGATTGATTTGCATCAAGCACATTCCAAAATACGCCAGCCTTCACTGTCCCCAGGATGACACCGGGGTAGGTAGGAAAGTCTTTGCTGAACCATGACTTGTTCATCTTGGCTCATTTTTAAAAACACCGCAAGGGGACTCCAAGCAGTGTTTCCCTTTTTTCCAAAAATTGGGCCACACACACCACTGCAGTGGCATCAGTTGTCTCCCAGTTGCAAACTTGACAGGTTGATTAGCATCAAGCACATTATAAAATACGCCACCCTTAATTGTCCTCAGGATGACACTGGGGTAGGTGGCATAGTCTTTGCTAAACCATGACTTGTTCATCTTGGCTCATTTTTAAAAACTTTGCAAGGAAACTCCAAGCAGAATCTCCCTTTTTTCAAAAAATTGGGCCACACACACCTCTTTACTGGCATCAGTTGTCCCCCAGTTGCAAACTTGCTGAGCCATGACTTGTTCATCTTGGCTCATTTTTAAAAACACCGCAAGGGGACTCCAAGCAGAATCTCCCTTTTTTCCAAAAATTTGGTTACACACACCTCTTCAGTGGCATCAGTTGTCCCCCATTTGCAAACTTGACAGGTTGATTTGCATCAAGCACATTGAAAAATACGCCAGCCTTAACTGGCCCCAGGATGACACCAGGGTAGGTAGCAAAGTCTTTGCTGAGCCATGACTTGTTCACCTTGGCTCATTTTTAAGAACACCGCAAGGGGACTCCAAACAGTCTTTCTTTTTTTAATAAATGGGCCACACACACCTCTTCAGTGGCATCAGTTGTCCCCCAGTTGCAAACTTGACAGGTTGATTTGCATCAAGCACATTCCAAAATACGCCAGCCTTAACTGTCCCCAGAATGACACCGGGGTAGGTAGGAAAGTCTTTGCTGAACCCTGACTTATTCATCTTGGCTCATTTTTAAAAACACCACAAGGGGACTCCAAGCAGAATTTCCCTTTTATCCAAAAATTGGGCCACACAAACCATTTCAGTGGCATCAGATGTCCCAGAGTTGCAAACTTGACAGATTGATTTGCATGAAGCACATTCAAAAACATGCCAGCCTTAACTGTCCCCAGGATGACACCGTGGTACGTAGCAAAGTCTTTGCTGAACCATGACTTGTTCATCTTGGCTCATTTTTAAAAACACCGCAAGGGGACTCCAAGCAGAGTCTCCCTTTTTTCCAAAAATTGGGCCACACACACCTCTTCAGTGGCATCAGTTGTCCCCCAGTTGCAAACTTGACAGGTTGATTTGCATCAAGCACATTTTAAATTACACCAGCCTTAACTGTCCCCAAGTTGACACCGGGGTAGGTAGCAAAGTCTTTGCTAAACCATGACTTGTTCATTTTGGCTCATTTTTAAAAACACCGCAAGGAGACTCCAAGCAGAATCTCCCTTTTTTCCAAAAATTGGGCCACACACAACTCTTCTCTGGCATCAGTAGTCCCCCGGTTGAAAACTTGCTGAACCATGACTTGTTCACCTTGGCTCATTTTTAAAAACACCGCAATGGGACTCCAAGCAGAGTCTCCCTTTTTTCCAAAAATTGGGCCACACACGCTACTTCAGTGGCATCAGTTGTCTCCCAGATGCAAACTTGACAGGTTGATTTGTATCTAGCACATTAAAAAATACGTCAGCTTTATCTGTCCCCAGGATGACACCGGGGTAGGTAGCAAAGTCTTTGCTAAACCATGACTTGTTCATCTTGGCTGATTTTTAAAAACTCCGCAATAGGACTCCAAGCAGAGTCTCCCTTTTTTCCAAAAATTGGGCCACACACACTATTTCAGTGGCATCAGTTGTCCCCCAGTTGCAAACTTGACAGATTGATGTGAATCAAGCACATTCCAAAATACGCCAGCCTTAACTGTACCCAGGATGACACCGAGGTAGGTACCAAAGTCTTTGCTGAACCATGACTTGTTCATCTTGGCTCATTTTTAAAAACACCGCAATGGAAAACCAAGCACAGTCTCCCTTTTTTTCCCAAAAATTGGGCCACACACACCACTTCAGTGGCATCAGTTGTCCTACAGTGGCAAGCTTGACAGGTTGATTTGCATCAAGCACATTAAAAAATACGCCAGCCTTAACTGTCCCAGGATGACATCGGGGTAGGTAGCAAAGTCTTTGCTGAACCATGACTTGTTCATCTTGGCTCATTTTTAAAAACACCGCAAGGGGACTCCAAGCAGAATCTCCCTTTTTTCCAAAAATTGGGCCACACACACCTCTTCTCTGGCATTAGTAGTCCCCCGGTTGAAAACTTGCTGAACCATGACTTGTTCATCTTGGCTCATTTTTAAAAACACCGCAATGGGACTCCAAGCAGTGTTTCTCTTTTTTCCAAAACTTAGGCCACACACACTACTTCAGTGGCATCATTTGTTTCCCAGTTGCAAACTTGACAGGTTGATTTGCATCAAGCACATTAAAAAATACGTCAGCTTTTTCTGTCCCCAGGATGACACCGGGGTAGGTAGCAAAGTCTTTGCTAAACCATGACTTGTTCATCTTGGCTGATTTTTAAAAACTCCGCAATGGGACTCCAAGGGACTCCAAAAATTGGGCCACACACACTACTTCAGTTGCATCAGTTGTCCCCCAGTTGCAAACTTGACAGATTTATGTGAATCAAGCACATTCCAAAATACGCCAGTTTTAACTGTATCCAGGATGACACCGGGGTAGGTAGCAAAGTCTTTGCTGAACCATGACTTGTTCATCTTGGCTCATTTTTAAAAACACCGCAATGGAAAACCAAGCACAGTCTCCCTTTTTTTCCCAAAAATTGGGCCACACACACCACTTCAGTGGCATCAGTTGTCCCCCAGTGGCAAACTTGACAGGTTGATTTGCATCAAGCACATTCAAAAATACGCCAGCCTTAACTGTCTCCAGGATTACATCGGGGTAAGTAGCAAAGTCTTTGCTGAACTATGACTTGTTCATCTTCGCTCATTTTTAAAAACACCGCAACGGGACTCCAAGCAGAGTCTTCCTTTTTTTCCAAAAATTGGGCCACACGCACCACTTCAGTGGCATCAGTTGTCCCCCATTTGCAAACTTGATAGGTTGATTTGCATCAAGCACATTTAAAAATCCGCCAGCCTTAACTGTCCCCAGGATGACACCGGGGTAGGTAGCAAAGTCTTTGCTGAACCATGACTTGTTCATCTTGGCTCATTTTTAAAAACACCGCAAGGGGACTCCAAGCAGAGTCTCCCTTTTTTTCAAAAATTGGGTTACACACACCACTTCAGTGGCATCAGTTGTCCCCCAGTTGCAAACTTGACAGGTTGATTTGCATGAAGCACATTCAAAAATACACCAGCCTTAACTGTCTATAGGATGACACCAGGGTAGGTAGCTAAGTCTTTGCTGAACCATGACTTGTTCATCTTGGCTCATTTTTAAAAACACCGCAAGGGGACTTCAAGCAGAGTTTCCCTTTTTTTCCAAAAATTGGGGCCACAAAAGCCACTTCAGTGGCATAAGTTGTCCCAGAGTTGTAAACTTGACAGATTGATTTGCATGAAGCACATTTAAAAATATGCCAGCCTTCACTGTCTCCAGGATGACACTAGGGTAGGTAGTTAAGTCTTTGCTGAACCATGACTTGTTCATCTTGGCTCATTTTTAAAAACACCGCAAGGGGACTCCAAGCAGTGTTTCCCTTTTTTTCAAAAATTGGGCCACACACACCACTTCAGTGGCATCAGTTGTCTCCCAGTTGCAAACTTGACAGGTTGATTTGCATCAAGCACATTAAAAAATACATCAGCCTTTACTGACCCCAGGATGACACCGGGGTAGGTAGGAAAGTCTTTGCTGAACCATGACTTGTTCATCTTGGCTCATTTTTAGAAACACCGCAATGGGACTCCAAGCACAGTCTCCCTTTTTTTCAAAAATTGGGCTACACTCACCACTTTAGTGGCATCAGTTGTCCCCCAGTTGCAAACTTGACAGGTTGATTTACATGAAGCACATTCAAAAATATGCCAACCTTAACTGTCTCCAGGATGACACCGGGGTATGTAGCAAAGTCTTTGCTGAACCATGACTTGTTCATCTTGGTTCATTTTTAAAAACACCGCAATGGGACTCCAAGCAGAGTCTCCCTTTTTTTTAATACTTGGGCCACACACACCACTTCAGTGGCATCAGTTATCCCCCAGTTGCAAACTTGACAGATTGATTTGCATCAAGCACATTCCAAAATATGCCAGCCTTAACTGTCCCCAGGATGACTCCGGGGTAGGTAGCAAAGTCTTTGCTGAACCACGACTTGTTCATCTTGGCTCATTTTTAAAAACACCGCATGGGAACTCCAAGCAGAGTCTCCCTTTTTTTCAAAAAATGGGCACACATACCACTTCAGTGGCATCAGTTATCCCCCAGTTGCAAACTTGACAGATTAGTTTGCATAAAGCACATTCCAAAATACGACAGCCTTAACTGTCCCCAGGATGACACCGGGTTAAGTAGGAAAGTCTTTGCTGAACCAAGACTTGTTCATCTTGGCTCATTTTTAAAAACACCACAAGGGGACTCCAAGCAGAGTCTCCCTTTTTTCCAAAAATTGGGCCACACAAACCAATTCAGTGGCATCAGTTGTCCACCAGTCGCAAACTTGACAGATTGAATTGCATGAAACACATTAACAAATCCGCCAGCCTTAACTGTCTTGAGGATGATACCAGGGTAGGTTGCAAAGTCTATACTGAACCATGACTTGTTCATCTTGGCTTATTTTTAAAAACACCATAAGTGGACTCCAAGCAAAATCTCCCTTTTTTCAAAAAACTGGGCCACACATACCACTTTAGTGGCAACAGTTTTCTCCCAGTTGCAAACTTGACAGGTTGATTTGCATGAAGCACATTCAAAAATACTCCAGCCTTACCTGTCCCCAGGATGACACAGGGGTAGGTAGCAACGTCTTTGCTGAACCATGACTTGTTCATCTTGGCTCATTTTTAAATACACCACAAGGGGACCCCAAGCAGAGTCTCCCTTTTTTCCAAAAATTGAGCCACACATACCACTTCAGTGGCATTAGTTGTCCCCCAGTTTCAAACTTGACAGGTTGACTTGCATCAAGCACATTCAAAAATACACAGCTTTACTTGTCCCCAGGATGACACTGGGGTAGGTAGCAAAGTCTTTGCTAAACCTTGTTCATGTTGGCTCATTTTTAAAAACACCGCAAGGGGACTAGAGTTGAGCGCGGTTCGCGGTTCGAGGTTCTCCAGTTCGCGGCTCGGGTGACTTTGGGGGCTGTTCTAGATCGAACTAGAATTCGAGCTTTTTGCTAAAGCTCGATAGTTCTAGATACGTTCGAGAATGGTTCTAGCAGCAAAAAGACAAGCTAATTACTAGCTGGCTTTCCGCTGTAATTGTGTAAGTCACTCTGTGACTCACACTATTATGAAATTTCAGCGTATAGCGTGCGAGAACAGCGCATTCAGATCACTGCTATATGGATAATGGCGATCGCCATTTCTTTTTTTTCCTTGTCTTCCTTCCCCAAGCGCGCACGCGTAGTGGGGCGGGCCAGCATGTCAGCAAATCCCAGACACACACACAGCTAAGTGGACTTTTAGCCAGAGAAGCAACGGCATGTGTGATAGGATGTCCATGTCACATGTCCCTGCATTATAAAAACGGACATTTTCCTCCAGCGCGCCATTATCTGCCTTCTGCGTCTTGGTGTCAGTCACCGCTGGCGTAGCTCCTGTCTCCGATACTGCTTTGTACGCTCTATACACAGCGCTATACAGAAGAGGGATAGAAGTTTCTATTAGTCCTTTTAAGGGCTAATACCGGAAGGGTCAGAGCCATAGGTGACAGTCAGGTCCGTGAAAACAGATTTTAACAGCTACACAAGATGACAGCATCTGTGTAGCTAAGGTCAGGGATTTCCTCGCTGCATTTCCCCTTTAGGAGAGATAGAAAGGCAGGCTTCCTTTCCTCTACCCAGACCCACAACCCTGCCACTGTACCATCCTGCCCTTTGCACAATCAAGCTCATTGTTACTAAGCCATTATACTAGCAAACACTGAGTAAACTTAGTGGCATCCTAAAAGTGGCTGTTGGACTTCCATTAGTTTCCCACTGGTGCAAATCTATGTGCATCACCTCTGCATTGCACACTCAAACTCATTGTTACTAAGCCATTATACTAGCAAACACTGAGTAAACTTAGTGGCATCCTAAAAGTGGCTGTTGGACTTCCATTAGTGTCCCACTGGTGCAAATCTATGTGCATCACCTCTGCATTGCACACTCAAACTCATTGTTACAAAGCCATTATACTAGCAAACACTGAGTAAACTTAGTGGCATCCTAAAAGTGGCTGTTGGACTTCCATTAGTGTCCCACTGGTGCAAATCTATGTGCATCACCTCAGCATTGCACACTCAAACTCATTGTTACTAAGCCATTATACTAGCAAACACTGAGTAAACTTAGTGGCATCCTAAAAGTGGCTGTTGGACTTACATTAGTGTCCCACTGGTGCAAATCTACGTGCAGCACCTCTGCATTGCTCACTCAAACTCATTGTTACTAAGCCATTATACTAGCAAACACTGAGTAAACTTAGTGGCATCCTAAAAGTGGCTGTTGGATTTCCATTAGTGTCCCACTGGTGCAAATCTATGTGCATCACCTCTGCATTGCACACTCAAACTCATTGTTACTAAGCCATTATACTAGCAAACACTGAGTAAACTTAGTGGCATCCTAAAAGTGGCTGTTGGACTTCCATTAGTGTCCCACTGGTGCAAATCTATGTGCAGCACCTCTGCATTGCACATTCAAACTCATTGTTACTAAGCCAATTATACTAGCAAACACTGAGTAAACTTAGTGGAATCCTAAAAGTGGCTGTTGGACTTCCATTAGTGTCCCACTGGTGCAAATCTATGTGCATCACCTCTGCATTGCACACTCAATCTCATTGTTACTAAGCCATTATACTAGCAAACACTGAGTAATCCTAGTGGCATCCTAAAAGTGGCTGTTGGACTTCCATTAGTGTCCCACTGGTGCAAATCTATGTGCAGCACCTCTGCATTGCACACTCAAACTCATTGTTACTAAGCCATTATACTAGCAAACACTGAGTAAACTTAGTGGCATCCTAAAAGTGGCTGTTGGACTTCTATTAGTGTCCCACTGGTGCAAATCTATGTGCATCACCTCTGCATTGCACACTCAAACTCATTATTGCTAAGCCATTATACTAGCAAACACTGAGTAAACTTAGTGGCATCCTAAAAGTGGCTGTTGGACTTTCTTTAGTGTCCCACTGGTGCAAATCTATGTGCATCACCTCTGCATTGCACACTCAAACTCATTGTTACTAAGCCATTATACTAGCAAACACTGAGTAAACTTAGTGGCATCCTAAAAGTGGCTGTTGGACTTCCATTAGTGTCCCACTGGTGCAAATCTATGTGAATCACCTCTGCATTGCACACTCAAACTCATTGTTACTAAGCCATTTTACTAGCAAACTATGCTGCCAGTTTAAGGGCCGTAGTTGCATTGTCAGGGATAGTTATTGTTGTTTATTCTGCTGTTAATAAAGATAGACCACCGCTGCAATCTACACCACCTCTCAATTTTTACTACCACATTTTAAGTGCACAATCTTGTCGCAATCAAAACGAGTGGAAAAATGACAGATGCTGGTGGAAAGGGGAAGAGGCGTGTTGGAAAAGGAAAAAAAGGGTTTGTCCTTGGGGAAGGTGGCAAAGCTCCATTAACATCTGCTGAAGATAGATCATCTACCAGCAAAAGTAAGATGTCTACTACTTACCGTGGACAATCCGATGTGCTCCCTTTTTTACGGACACGAACAACTGGAACAAAGGTAGATGATGGCCAAAAAAGGAAAATGCTTGAATGGATCTCAAGTGGTCCAACATGTGCCCTCTCCACCACCTCAACTACCGCATCCAAAAAACACCAGTCCTCTGAGTTGTCATCCCAATCAAACTTGCTTTCTCCCAGCTCTGAAGTCTCCATCCGCCCTGCACAGTATGGTGGAACTGAGATGGCTGAGTCTGCACAGCTGTTCAGTCACACTATATCCTGGGAATCAGAGGTCTGCTCCCAAGCTACAGTGATTACAGACCAGGAAATGGTCTGACTCTTTGTGACTCTGATTCAGGCCATGAGGACTACGTTTCTGAGCATAATGTTGACCCTTTTTCACAAACTGTAACACCTGTTGTTATAGACAATGAGGAACATACTGATGACGATGAGACGCAGATACCAGATTGGGATGACAACTTAAATATTCGGTCAGGGCAAGAAGAGGCTCGGTCTGAGGGTGAGGGGAGTGCAAACACAACAATTGATGAGGAAGTTCTAGATCCCACCTACTGTCAACCCACAGTCAGGCCCTCGAGGAGGTCAACAGAGACAGTGGAGGAGGATGCAACTGACGACGAAGTTACCTTGCGCCTTCCTGGACAGAGTCGGAGCACTGGTAGCACGTCTACAACTGCATCCTCAGCCACCACTGTGCCTCTGAGCACTAGTCGGGGTGGATCAGCAGGTCGCCCTCTAAGCCTTGCCAAGCCTGGTCCTTTGTTGACATAGCAAAAGATCGCCCAAATTATGTGATCTGTAAAATTTGTTGTGATTCTGTTAGTAGAGGGCAAAACCTCAGCAGTTTGACAACTTCTTCCATGAATCGTCACATGAATAAATATCATATGTCCCAGAGGGAAGCTCACCGTGCTGCAATGCGGCTTAGCGGAGCGAACCATCCACCGCCTGCCCCTTCCAGTGCATCCGCGCGCTCTTCATCTTCTAGGACTGTGGGGACAGCTGTCACACCTGGTTTTCCACGCACAACTTCCACCACTGTAACCGCAACAGGAAGTTTGCTTGGTAGGTCGTCAGTTGGTTTGGAAGGGGAAACAAGTGCGTGTGTACAGCTCTCTCAGACATCGATAGCACCAACGTTGGATGAAGCCAACATCATGTCTATGCCTGCACTTTCCTCACAAACCTGCATTTTTCCAGGGACACCCTACTCAACACCGTCTACACACAGCAGCCAGATCTCTGTCCCTCAGATGTGGACAAATAAAAGGCCATTTCCTGCGACCTATGACAAAGCTAAGAGGTTGACTTTATCCCTCTGTAAGCTCTTGGCTACCGAAATGCTGCCTTTCTGCCTGGTGGACACACAGGATTTTAGAGACCTTATGTCTGTCGCTGTGCCCCAGTACCAGATGCCCAGTCGCCACTAATTCTCTAAGAAAGGTGTGCCCGCGCTACACCAGCATGTCGCACACAACATCACCGCTTCCTTGAGAAACTCTGTGTGTCAACGGGTGCATTTCACCACCGATACTTGGACCAGTAAGCATGGACAGGGACGTTACATGTAAATAAATGGTTGTCTCCACTCAACCTGCAGCCTGGTAAGGCCGTGTGCGACAATGCTGCAAACCTGGGTGCGGCCCTTCGCCTGGGCAAGGTGACACACGTGCCTTGTATGGCTCACGTGTTTAACCTTGTTGTCCAGCAATTTTTAACACACTATCCCGGCCTAGATGGCCTTCTGACCAGGGCACGAAAACTGTCTGCTCACTTCCGCCGTTCAACCGCCGCAGCTGAGCGACTTGCATCGCTCCAGAAGTCTTTCGGCCTGTCAGTTCATCGCCTGAAATGCGATTTGGCGACACGCTGGAATTCGACTCTCCACATGTTACAGCGACTGTGGCAGCACCGCCGAGCCCTGGTGCAATACGTCATGACGTATAGCCTGGGTCAACGAGATGCAGAGGTGGAGCAGATCACCCTGATGGAGTGGTCTCAGATCAAGGACCTATGCACCCTTCTGCACAGTTTCGACAAGGCGACACACGCTAAACACTATTCGGAGTCAGGGGGTGGGACAACAGGAAGGGGAGGAACTACAGGAGGATTCATATGCGCAAGACACAACAACACCACCAAGGTCCAGACGTTCATCATCACCAACGCGGCAGGCATGGGACCATGGGGGACAGGGATCAACAAGGGCACATGTTAGCAGGCGAAATGTTGAGGAAGGTGCAGGAGAACATGAAGAAATGGAGGACGAACTGTCCATGGACATGGAAGACTCAGCGGATGAGGGAGACCTTGGTCAAATTTCAGTTGAAAGAGGTTGGGGGGAGATGTGAGAAGGAAGAAAGAACGGTTAGCACCTCTATGCCACAAACACAGCGTGGACTTGGTCCGCATGGCTGCGCAAGACACATGAGTGCCTTCTTGCTGCACTACCTCCAACATGACCCTCGTATTGTCAAAATTAGAAGTGATGATGACTACTGGCTTGCCACACTATTAGATCCCCGGTACAAGTCCAAATTTTGTGACATAATTCCAGCCATAGAAAGGGACGCACGTATGCAGGAGTATCAGCAGAAGCTGTTACTCGATCTTAGCTCGGCTTTTCCACCAAACAACCGTGCAGGTGCAGGGAGTGAATCTCCCAGTTGTAACTTGACAAACATGGGACGGTCTCGTCATCTTCAACAGTCTACCCGTACCAGTAGCACCGTATCTGGTGCTGGTAACAGCAATTTTATTGAATCTTTTCATAATTTTTTTAGACCCTCCTTTGCAAGGCCACCAGAGACAACAAGTCTGACACATAGTCAACGGCTGGAGAGGATGATACAGGAGTATCTCCAAATGAACATCGATGCCATGACTTTGCAAATAGAGCCTTGCTCATTTTGGGCTTCAAATCTTGAAAAATGGCCAGAGCTCTCCACTTACGCCTTGGAGATTTTGTCGTGTCCAGCTGCCAGCGTTGTCTCTGAACGTGTCTTGAACGTGTGCTGCTGGGTGTGTGCTGACAGATAAGCGCACGCGTCTGACCAGTGACAATGTGGACAGACAAACGTTCATCAAAATGAACAAGTCATGGATCCACAAGGAATTTACTACCCCTGTGTCATCCTGGGGAGAGTAAATGCTTGTAAATTTGGAATGTGCTTGATGCAAATCAAAACATCCTGTTTGCAACTAGGGCACAAGTGCTGCCACTGAAGGGGTGAGTGTCTGTGTGGCCCAATTTTTGGAAAAAAAGGGAGACTCCACTTGGAGTAACCCTTGCTTACATTGTTTTTAAAAATGATCCAAGATGAACAGAGCTGGGATCAGGAAAGACTTTGCTACCTACCCCGGTGTCATCCTGGGGACGGTTAAGTATGGCGTATTTTTGAATGTGCTTGATGAAAATCTAGCTGTGAAGTGTACAACTGGGGCACAAGTGCTGCCAGTGAAGGGGTGGGTGTGTGTGGGGCCCAATTTTTGGAAAAAAGGGAGACTGCGCTTGGAGTAACCCTTGCTTGCTGTGTTTTTTAAAAGGAGCCAAAATGAACAAGTCATGGTTCAGCAAAGACTTTGCTACCTACCCCGGGGTCTTCCTGGGGACGGTTAAGTATGGCGTATTTTTGAATGTGCTTGATGCAAATCTAGCTGTGAAGTGTACAACTGGGGCACAAGTGCTGCCACTGAATGGGTGGGTGTGTGTGGGGCCCAATTTTTGGAAAAAAAGGGAGACTCCGCTTGGAGTAACCCTTGCTTACATTATTTTTAAAAATTATCCAAGATGAACAGAGCTGGGATCAGGAAAGACTTTGCTACATACCCCGGTGTCATCCTGGGGACGGTTAAGTATGGCGTATTTTTTAATGTGCTTGATGCAAATCTACCTGTGAAGTGTACAACTGGGGAACAAGTGCTGCCACTGAAGGGGTGGGTGTGTGTGTGGCCCAATTTTTGGAAAAAAGGGAGACTCCGCTTGGAGTAACCTTTGCTTACACTGTTTTTAAAAATGATCCAAGATGCACAGAGCTGGGATCAGCAAAGACTTTGCTACCTACCCCGGTGTCATCCTGGGGATGGTTAAGTATGGCGTATTTTTGAATGTTCTTGATGCAAATCTAGCTGTGAAGTGTACAACTGGGCCACAAGTGCTGCCACTGAAGGGTTGGGTGTGTGTGTGTGTGGCCCAATTTTTGGAAAAAAGGGAGACTCCGCTTGAAGTCACCTTGCGGTGTTTTACATGATTTTAGAAGGGCGTTCCATGCCTATATCTGTGTCTCCTCCTCTTTTTCCTTGTCCAGCTCTTTTGTTTTCGCATGAGTATATGTCATTGTCACTTTCCCATGTGTTTGTGTTGTGTTGTGAGTTGTTTGTCACCTTTTGGACACCTCTGAGGGTGTTTTCTAGGTGTTTTTATGTGTTTGTGATTGCCTGCCATTGTTTCCTATGCGGTTCGAGTTCGGTTCGTCGAACGTTCGCCGAACCGAACTCGAACGAGACACCCGTTTGGTGAACCGAACTCGAGACGAACCGCGACCGGTTCGCTCATCTCTAAAGGAAACTCCAAGCAGAATCTCCCTTTTTTCCAAAAATTGGGCAACACACACCACTTTAGTGGCATCAGTTGTCCCCCAGTTACAAACTTGACAGATTGATTTGCATGAAGCACATTCAAAAATACGCCAGCCTTAACTGTCCCCGAAATGACAACTGTGTAGGTAGGAAAGTCTTTGCTGAACAATGACTTGTTCATCTTGGCTCATTTTTAAAAACACCGCAAGGGGACTCCAAGCAGAGTCTCCCTTTTTTTCTAAGAATTGGGCCACACACACCACTTCAGTGGCATCAGTTGTCCCCCAGTTGAAAACTTGACAGGTTGATTTGCATGAAGCACATTTAAAAATCCGCCAGCCTTAACTGTCCCCAGGATGATACCGGGTTAGGTAGCAAAGTCTTTGTTGAACCATGACTTGTTCATCTTGGCTCATTTTTAAAAACACCACAAGTTGACTCCATGCAGAGTCTCCCTTTTATTTCCAAAAATTGTGCCACACACACCACTTCAGTGGCATCAGTTGTCCCACAGTTGCAAACTTGACAGGTTGATTTGCTTGAAGCACATTCAAAAATCCTCCAGCCTTAACTGTCCCCAGGATGATACCGGGGTAGGTAGCAAAATTTTTGCTGAAACATGACTTGTTCATCTTGGCTCATTTTTAAAAACACCACAAGGGTACTCCAAGCAGAGTCTCCCTTTTTTCCAAGAATTATGCCACACACACCACTTCAGTGGTATCAGTTGTCCCCCAGTTGAAAACTTGACAGGTTGATTTGCATGAAGCACATTTAAAAATACGCCAGCCTTAAATTACCCAAGGATGACACCGTGGTAGGTAGGAAAGTCTTTGCTGAACCATGACTTGTTTATCTTGGCTCATTTTTAAAAACACTGCAAGGGGACTCCAAGCAGAGTCTCCCTTTTTTCCAAGAATTATGCCACACACACCACTTCAGTGGCATCAGTTGTCCCCCAGTTTAAAACTTGTCAGGTTGATTTGCATGAAGCACATTCCAAAAAACGCCAGCCTTAATTGTCCCCAGGATATTACCGGGGTGGGTAGGAAAGTCTTTGCTGAACCATGACTTGTTTATCTTCGCTCATTTTTAAAAACACCGCAATGGGACTCCAAGCAGAGTCTCCCTTTTTTCCAAAAATTGGGCCACACACACCACTTCAGTGGCATCAGTTGTCCCCCACTTGCAAACTTGACAGGTAGATTTGCATGAACCACATTCAAAAATACGACAGCCTTAACTGTCCCCAGGATGATACCGGGTTAGGTAGCAAAGTCTTTGCTGAACCATGACTTGTTCATCTTGGCTCATTTTTAAAAAGACTACAAGTGGACTCCATGCAGAGTCTCCCTTTTTTTCCAAAAATTGGGCCACACAAACCACTTCAGTGGCATCAGTTGTCCCAGAGTTGCAAACTTGACAGATTGATTTGCATCAAGCACATTCCAAAATACGCCAGCCTTAACTATCCCCAGGATGACACCAGGGTAGGTAGGAAAGTCTTTGCTGAACTATGGCTTGTTCATCTTGGCTCATTCTTAAAAACACTGCAAGGTGAAACCAAGCAGAGTCTCCCTTTTTTTACAAAAATTGGGCCACACACACAACTTCAGTTGCATCAGTTGTCCCCCAGTTGAAAACTTGACAGGTTGATTTGCATCAAGCACATTCCAAAATACGCCTGCCTTAACTGTCCCCAGGATGACATCGGTGTAGGTAGCAAAGTCTTTGCTAAACCATGACTTGTTCATGTTGGCTCATTTTTAAAAACACCACAAGGGGACTCCATGCAGAGTTTACCTTTTTTCCAAAAATTGGGCCACACACACCATTTCAGTGGCATCAGTTGACCCCCAGTTACAAACTTGACAGGTTGATTTGCATGAAGCACATTTAAAAATACGCCAGCCTTAACTGTCCCCAGGATGACACCGGGGTAGGTAGCAAAGTCTTTGCTGAACCATGACTTGTTCATCTTGGGTCATTTTTAAAAACACCGCAAGGGGACTCCAAGGAGAGTCTCCCTTTTTTCCAAAAATTGGGCCACACACACCACTTCAGTGGCATCAGTTGTCCCCCACTTGCAAACTTGACAGGTTGATTTGCATTAAGCACATTCCAAAATATGCCAGCCTTAACTGTCCCCAGGATGACACCAGGGGAGGTAGCAAAGTCTTTGCTGAACTCTGACTTGTTCATCTTGGTTCATTTTTAAAAATACCGCAAGGGGACTCCAAGCACGGTCTCCCTTTTTTCCAAAAATTGGGCCACACACACCACTTCAGTGGCATCAGTTGTCCCCCACTTGCAAACTTGACAGGTTGATTTGCATAAAGCACATTCAAAAATACTCCAGCCTTAACTGTCCCCAGGATGATACCGGGTTAGGTAGCAAAGTCTTTGCTGAACCATGACTTGTTCATCTTGGCTCATTTTTAAAAACACTACAAGTGGACTCCATGCAGAGTCTCCCTTTTTTTACAAAAATTGGACCACACAAACCATTTCAGTGGCATCAGTTGTCCCAGAGTTGTAAACTTCACAGATTGATTTGCATCAAGCACATTCAAAAATACGCCAGCCTTAACTGTTCCCAGGATGACACCGGGGTAGGTAGGAAAGTCTTTGCTGAACCATGACTTGTTCATCTTGGCTCATTTTTAAAAGCACTGCAAGGGGACTCCAAGCAGAGTCTCCCTTTTTTCCAAGAATTATGCCACACACACCACTTCAGTGGCATCAGTTGTCCCCCAGTTGAAAACTTGACACGTTGATTTGCATGAAGCACATTTAAAAATACGCCAGCCTTAAATGACCCCAGGATGATACCGTGGTAGGTATGAAAGTCTTTGCTGAACCATGACTTGTTTATCTTGGCTCATTTTTAAAAACACCGCAATAGGACTCCAAGCAGAGTCTCCCTTTTCTCCAAAAATTGGACCACACACACCACTTCAGTGGCATCAGTTGTCCCCCAGTTGCAAACTTGACAAATTGATTTGCATCAAGCACATTCTAAAATACGCCAGCCTTAACTGTCCCCAGGATTATTCCGGGTTAGGTAGCAAAGTCTTTGCTGAACCATGACTTGTTCATCTTGGCTCATTTTTAAAAACACCACAAGTGGACTCCATGCAGAGTCTCCCTTTTTTTCAAAATTTGAGCCACACACACCACTTCAGTGGTGTCAGTTGTCCCCCAGTTGCAAACTTGACAGATTGATTTACATCAAGCACATTCCAAAATACGCCAGCCTGTACTGTCCCCAGGATGACACCGGGGTAGGTAGCAAAGTCTTTGCTGAACCCTGACTTGTTCATCTTGTTTCATTTTTAAAAATACCGCAAGGGGATTCCAAGCACAGTCTCCCTTTTTTCCAAAAATTGGGCCACACACACCACTTCAGTGGCATCAGTTGTCCCCCACTTGCAAACTTGACAGGTTGATTTGCGTGAAGCACATTCAAAAACACGCCAGCCTTAACTGTCCCCAGGATGACACCGGGGTACGTAGTAAAGTCTTTGCTGAACCATGACTTGTTCATCTTGGCTTATTTTCAATAACACTACAAGTGGACTCCATGCAGAGTCTCCCTTTTTTCCAAAGATTGGGCCACACAAACCACTTCAGTGGCATCAGTTGTCCCCCAGTTGCAAAATTGACAGATTAATTTGCATCAAGCACGTTCCAAAATACGCCAGCCTTAACTGTCCCCAAGATGACACCGGGGTAGGTAGGAAAGTCTTTGCTAAACCATGATTTGTTCATCTTGGCACATTTTTAAAAACACGGCAAGGGGACTCCATGCAGAGTCTCTCTTTTTTCCAAAAATTGGGCCACACAAACCACTTCAGTGGCATCAGTTGTCCCCCAGTTGTAAACTTGACAGATTGATTTGCATGAAGCACATTCAAAAATACGCCAGCCTTAACTGTCCCCAGGATGATACCGGGGTAGGTAGCAAAGTCTTTGTTGAACCATGGCTTGTTCATCTTGGCTCATTTATAAAAACACCACAAGGGGACTCCATGCAGAGTCTCCCTTTTTTTCCAAAAATTGAGCCACACAAACCACTTCAGTGGCATCAATTGTCCCCCAGTTGCAAACTTGACAAATTGATTTGCATCAAGCACATTCCAAAATATGCCAGCCTTAACTGTCCCCAGGTTGACACCAGGGTAGGTAAGAAAGACTTTGCTGAACCCTGACTTGTTCATCTTGGCTCATTTTTAAAAACACCGCAAGGGGACTCCATGCAGAGTCTCCCTTTTTTCCAAAAATTGGGCCACACAAACCACTTCAGTGGCATCAGTTGTCCCCCAGTTGTAAACTTGACAGATTGATTTGCATGAAGCACATACAAAAATACGTCAGCCTTAACTGTCCCCAGGATGACACCGGGGTAGGTTGTAAAGTCTTTGCTGAACTATGACTTGTTTGTCTTGGCTCATTTTTAAAAACACTGCAAGGGTACTCCAAGCAGAGTCTCCCTTTTTTCCAAAAATTGGGCCACAGAAACCAATTCAGTGGCATCAGTTGTCCCCCAGTTGTAAACTTGACAGATTAATAAGCATGAAGCACATTCAAAAATCCGCCAGCCTTAACTGTCCACAGGATGATACCGGGGTAGGTAGCAAAGTCTTTGTTGAACCATGACTTGTTCATCTTGGCTCATTTTTAAAAACACCACAAGGGGACTCCAAGCAGAGTCTCCCTTTTTTCCAAAAATTGAACCACACACACCACTTCAGTGGCATCAATTGTCCCCCAGTTGCAAACTTGACAGACTGATTTACATCAAGCACATTCCAAAATACGCCAGCCTTTACTGTCCCCAGGATGACACCGGGCTAGGTAGCAAAGTCTTTGCTGAACCCTGACTTGTTCATCTCGGTTCATTTTTAAAAATACCGCAAGGGGGCTCCAAGCACAGTCTCCCTTTTTTCCAAAAAATTGGGCCACACACACCACTTCAGTGGCATCAGTTGTCCCCCACTTGCAAACTTGACAGGTTGATTTGCATGAAGCACATTCAAAAATCCGCCAGCCTTAACTGTCTCCAGGATTACACCGGGTTAGGTAGGAAAGTCTTTGCTGAACTATGACTTGTTCATCTTGGCTCATTTTTAAAACACCACAAGGGGACTCCAAGCAGAGTCTCCCTCTTTTTCAAAAATTGGGCCACACACATCACTTCATTGGCATCAGTTATCCCCCAGTTGCAAACTTGACAAACTGATTTGCATCAAGCACATTCCAAAAAACGCCAGCCTTAACTGTCCCCAGGATAATACCAGGTTAGGTAGCAAAGTCTTTACTGAACCATGACTTGTTCATCTTGGCTCATTTTTAAAAACACGACAAGTGGACTCCATGCAGAGTCTCCCTTTTTTCCAAAATTTGGGCCACACACACCACTTCAGTGGTGTCAGTTGTCCCCCAGTTGCAAACTTGACATATTGATTTACATCAAGCACATTCCAAAATACGCCAGCCTTTACTTTCCCCAGGATGACACCGGGGTAGGTAGCAAAGTCTTTGCTGAACCCTGACTTGTTCATCTTTTTTCATTTTTAAAAACACCGCAAGGGGACTCCAAGCACAGTCTCCCTTTTTTCCAAAAATTGGGCCACACACACCACTTCAGTGGCATCAGTTGTCCCTCAGTTGCAAACTTGACAGGTTGATTTGCATGAAGCACATTCACAAATCTGCCAGCCTTAACTGTCTCCAGGATGACACCGGGTTAGGTAGGAAAGTCTTTGCTGAACCCTGACTTGTTCATCTTGGTTCATTTTTAAAAATACCGCAAAGTGACTCCAAACACAGTCTCCCTTTTTTCCAGAAATTGGGCCACACACACCACTTCAGTGGCATCAGTTGTCCCCCACTTGCAAACTTGACAGGTTGATTTGCATGAATACATTCAAAAATACGCTTGCCTTAACTATCCCCAGAATGATACCGGGCTAGTTAGCAAAGTCTTTGCTGAACCATGACTTGTTCATCTTGGCTCATTTTTAAAAACACTACAAGTGGACTCCATGCAGAGTCTCCCTTTTTTTCCAAAAAATGGGCCACACAAACCACTTCAGTGGCATCAATTGTCCCCCAGTTGCAAACTTGACAGACTAATTTACATCAAGCACATTCCAAAATACGCCAGCCTTTATTGTCCTCAGGATCCCACCGGGCTAGGAAGCAAAGTCTTTACTGAACCCTGACTTGTTCATCTTGGTTCATTTTTAAAAATACCGCAAGGGGACTCCAAGCACAGTCTCCCTTTTTTCCAAAAATTGGGCCACACATACCACTTTAGTGGCATCAGTGTTCCCCCACTTGCAAACTTGACAGGTGTATTTGCATGAAGCACATTCAAAAATACGCCAGCTTTAACTGTCCCCAAGATGACACCGGGTTAGGTAGCAAAGTCTTTGATGAACCATGACTTCTTCATCCTGGCTCATTTTTAAAAACACCGCAAGGGGACTCCAAGCACAGTCTCCATTTTTTCCAAAAATTGGGCCACGCAAACCACTTCAGTGGCATCAGTTGTCCCCCAGTTGCAAACTTGACAGATTGATTTGCATCAAGCACATTCAAAAATACGCCAGCCTTAACTGTCCCTAGGATGACACCGGGGTAGGTAGGAAAGTCTTTGCTGAACCATGACTTGTTTATCTTGGCTCATTTTTAAAAGCACCGCAAGGGGACTCCAAGCACAGTCTCCCTTTTTCCAAAAATTGGGCAACACACACCACTTCAGTGGCATCAGTTGTCCCCCAGTTGCAAACTTGACAGGTTGATTTGCATCAAGCACATTCCAAAATACGCCAGCCTTAACTGTCCCCAGGATGACACCGGGGTACGTAGTAAAGTCTTTGCTGAACCATGACTTGTTCATCTTGGCTCATTTTTAAAAACACCACAAGGGTACTCCATGCAGAGTCTCCCTTTTTTCCAAAAATTGGGCCACACAAACCACTTCAGTGGCATCAGTTGTCCCCCAGTTGAAAACTTGACAGATTAATTTGCATCAAGCACATTCAAAACTCCGTCAGCCTTAACTGTCCCCAGGATGATACCGGGGTAGGTAGCAAAGTCTTTGTTGAACCATGACTTGTTCATCTTGGCTCATTTTTAAAAACACTGCAAGGGGACTCCAAGCAGAGTCTCCCTTTTTTCCAAAAATTGGGCCACACAAACCACTTCAGTGGCATCAGTTGTCCCCCAGTTGAAAACTTGACAGATTAATTTGCATCAAGCACATTCAAAACTCTGTCAGCCTTAACTGTCCCCAGGATGATACCAGGGTAGGTAGCAAAGTCTTTGTTGAACCATGACTTGTTCATCTTGGCTAATTTTTAAAAAAACTGCAAGGGGACTCCAAGCAGAGTCTTCCTTTTTTCCAAAAATTGGGCCACACAAACCACTTCAGTGGCATCATTTGTCCCCCAGTTGCAAACTTGACAGATTGATTTGCATCAAGCACATTCCAAAATTCGCCAGCCTTAACTGTCCCCAGGATGACACCGGGGTAGGTAGGAAAGTCTTTGCTGAACCATGACTTGTTTATCTTGGCTCATTTTTAAAAACACCGCAATGGGACTCCAAGCAGAATCTCCCTTTTTTCAGAAAATAGGGCCACACAAACCACTTCAGTGGCATCAATTGTCCCCCAGTTGAAAACTTGACAGATTGATTTGCATCAAGCACATTCCAAAATACGCCAGCCTTAACTGTCCCCAGGATGACACCGGGGTAGGTAGGAAAGTCTTTGCTGAACTATGACTTGTTCATCTTGGCTCATTTTTAAAAACACTGCAAGGGGACTCCAAGAAGAGTCTCCCTTTTTTCCAAAAATTGGGCCACACAAACCACTTCAGTGGCATCAGTTGTTCCCCAGTTGCAACCTTGACAGATTGATTTGCATCAAGCACATTCAAAAATACGCCAGCCTTAACTGTCCCCAGGATGATACCGGGGAAAGTAGCAAAGTCTTTGTTGAACCATGACTTGTCATCTTGGCTCATTTTTAAAAACTCCACAAGGGGACTCCATGCAGAGTCTCCCTTTTTTCCAAAAATTGAGCCACACACACCACTTCAGTGCCATCAGTTGTCCCCCAGTTGCAAACTTGACAGATTGATTTGCATCAAGCACATTCCAAAATACGCCAGCCTTAACTGTACCTAGGATGACACCGGCGTAGGTAGGAAAGTCTTTGCTGAACCATGACTTGTTTATCTTGGCTCATTTTTAAAAACACTGCAAGGGGACTCCAAGCAGAGTCTTCCTTTTTTCAAAAATTGGGCCACACACACCACTTCATTGGCATCAGTTATCCCCAGTTGCAAACTTGACAAACTGATTTGCATCAAGCACATTCCAAAAAACGCCAGTCTTAACTGTCCCCAGGATGATACCGGGTTAGGTAGCAAAGTCTTTACTGAACCATGACTTGTTCATCTTGGCTCATTTTTAAAAACACCACAAGTGGACTCCATGCAGAGTCTCCCTTTTTTCCAAAATTTGGGCCACACACACCACTTCAGTGGTGTCAGTTGTCCCCCAGTTGCAAACTTGACATATTGATTTACATCAAGCACATTCCAAAATACGCCAGCCTTTACTGTCCCCAGGATGACACCGGGGAAGGTAGCAAAGTCTTTGCTGAACCCTGACTTGTTCATCTTGTTTCATTTTTAAAAACATCGCAAGGGGACTCCAAGCACAGTCTCCCCTTTTTCCAAAAATTGGGCCACACACACCACTTCAGTGGCATCAGTTGTCCCCCACTTGCAAACTTGACAGGTTGATTTGCATGAAGGACATTCAAAAATACGCCAGCCTTAACTGTCTCCAGGATGATACCGTAGTAGGTAGCAAAGTCTTTGCTGAACCATGACTTGTTCATCTTGGCTCATTTTTAAAAACACCACAAGGAGACTCCAAGCAGAGTCTCCCTTTTTTCCAAAAATTGGGCCACACATACCACTTCAGTGGCATCAGTTGTCCCTCAGTTGCAAACTTGACAGGTTGATTTGCATGAAGCACATTCACAAATCTGCCAGCCTTAACTGTCTCCAGGATGACACCGGGTTAGGTAGGAAAGTCTTTGCTGAACCCTGACTTGTTCATCTTGGTTCATTTTTAAAAATACCGCAAAGTGACTCCAAGCACAGTCTCCCTTTTTTCCAGAAATTGGGCCACACACACCACTTCAGTGGCATCAGTTGTCACCCACTTGCAAACTTGACAGGTTGATTTGCATGAAAACATTCAAAAATACGCTTGCCTTAACTGTCCCCAGGATGATACCGGGCTAGTTAGCAAAGTCTTTGCTGAACCATGACTTGTTTATCTTGGCTCATTTTTAAAAACACTACAAGTGGACTCCATGCAGAGTCTCCCTTTTTTTCGAAAAAATGGGCCACACAAACCACTTCAGTGGCATCAATTGTCCCCCAGTTGCAAACTTGACAGACTAATTTACATCAAGCACATTCCAAAATACGCCAGCTTTTATTGTCCTCAGGATCCCACCGGGCTAGGTAGCAAAGTCTTTGCTGAAACCTGACTTGTTCATCTTGGTTCATTTTTAAAAATACCGCAAGGGGACTCCAAGCACAGTCTCCCTTTTTTCCAAAAATTGGGCCACACACACCACTTTAGTGGCATCAGTTGTCCCCCACTTGCAAACTTGACAGGTGTATTTGCATGAAGCACATTCAAAAATACGCCAGCCCTAACTGTCCCCAAGATGACACCGGGTTAGGTAGCAAAGTCTTTGATGAACCATGACTTGTTCATCTTGGCTCATTTTTAAAAACACCGCAAGGGGACTCCAAGCAGAGTCTTCCTTTTTTCCAAAAATTGGGCCACGCAAACCACTTCAGTGGCATCAGTTGTCCCCCAGTTGCAAACTTGACAGATTGATTTGCATCAAGCACATTCAAAAATACACCAGCCTTAACTGTCCCTAGGATGACACCGGGGTAGGTAGGAAAGTCTTTGCTGAACCATGACTTGTTTATCTTGGCTCATTTATAAAAGCACCGCAAGGGGACTCCAAGCACAGTCTCCCTTTTTTCCAAAAATTGGGCAACACACACCACTTCAGTGGCATCAGTTGTCCCCCAGTTGCAAACTTGACAGGTTGATTTGCATCAAGCACATTCCAAAATACGCCAGCCTTAACTGTCCCCAGGATGACACCGGGGTAGGTAGCAAAGTCTTTGTTGAACCATGACTTGTCATCTTGGCTCATTTTTAAAAACACTGCAAGGGGACTCCAAGCAGAGTCTCCCTTTTTTCCAAAAATTGGGCCACACAAACCACTTCATTGGCATCAGTTGTCCCCCAGTTGCAAACTTGACAAACTGATTTGCATCAAGCACATTCCAAAATACGCCAGCCTTAACTTTCCCCAGGATGACACCGGGGTAGGTAGGAAAGTCTTTGCTGAACTATGACTTGTTTATCTTGGCTCATTTTTAAAAACACCGCAAGGGGACTCTAAGCAGTGTCTTCCTTTTTTCCAAAAATTGGGCCACACAAACCACTTCAGTGGCATCAGTTGTCCCCCAGTTGCAAACTTGACAGATTGATTTACATCAAGCACATTCCAAATACGCCAGCCTTAACTGTCCCCAGGATGACACCAGGGTAGGTAGGAAAGTCCTTGCTGAACCATGACTTGTTTATCTTGGCTCATTTTTAAAAACATCGCAATGGGACTCCAAGCAGAATCTCCCTTTTTTCCAAAAATAGGGCCACACACACCACTTCAGTGGCATCAGTTGTCCCCCAGTTACAAACTTTACAGATTGATTTCCATCAAGCACATTCCAAAATACGCCAGCCTTAACTGTCCTCAGGATGACACCGGGGTAGGTAGGAAAATCTTTGCAAAACTATGACTTGTTCATCTTGGCTCATTTTTAAAAACACTGCAAGGGGACTACAAGCAGAGTCTCTCTTTTTTCCAAAAATTGGGCCACACAAAGCACTTCAGTGGCATCAGTTGTCCCCCAGTTGCAAACTTGACAGGTTGATTTGCATCAAGGACATTTAAAAATACGCCAGCCTTAACTGTCTCCAGGATGATACCGTAGTAGGTAGCTAAGTCTTTGCTGAACCATGTCTTGTTCATCTTGGCTCATTTTTAAAAATACCACAAGGGGACTCCATGCAGAGTCTCCCTTTTTTCCAAAAATTGAGCCACACACACCACTTCAGTGGCATCAGTTGTCCCCCAGTTACAAACTTGACAGACTGATTTACATCAAGCACATTCCAAAATACGCCAGCCTTTACTGTCCCCAGGATGACACCGGGGTAGGTAGCAAAGTCTTTGCTGAACCTTGACTTGTTTATCTTGGTTCATTTTTAAAAACACCGCAAGGGGACTCCAAGCACAGTCTCCCTTTTTTCCAAAAATTGGGCCACACACACCACTTCAGTGGCATCAGTTGTCCCCCACTTGCAAACTTGACAGGTTGATTTGCATGAAGCACATTCAAAAATACGCCAGCCCTAACTGTCCCCAAGATGACACCGGGTTAGGTAGCAAAGTCTTTGATGAACCAAGACTTGCTCATCTTGGCTCATTTTTAAAAACACCGCAAGGGGACTCCAAGCAGAGTCTTCCTTTTTTCCAAAAATTGGGCCACGCAAACCACTTCATTGGCATCAGTTGTCCTCCAGTTGCAAACTTGACAGATTGATTTGCATCAAGCACATTCAAAAATACGCCAGCCTTAACAGTCCCTAGGATGACACCGGGCTAGGTAGCAAAGTCTTTGCTGAACCATGACTTGTTCATCCTGGCTCATTTTTAAAAACACTACAAGTGGACTCCATGCAGAGACTCCCTTTTTTTCCAAAAAATGGGCCACACAAACCATTTCAGTGGCATCAATTGTCCCCCAGTTGCAAACTTGACAGACTGATTTACATCAAGCACATTCCAAAATACGCCAGCCTTTATTGTCCCCAGGATCCCACCGGGCTAGGTAGCAAAGTCTTTGCTGAACCCTGACTTGTTCATCTTGGTTCATTTTTAAAAATACCGCAGGGGGAATCCAAGCACAGTCTCCCTTTTTTCCAAAAATTGGGCCACACTCACCACTTTAGTGGCATCAGTTGTCCCCCACTTGCAAACTTGACAGGTGTATTTGCATGAAGCACATTCAAAAATACGCCAGCCCTAACTGTCCCCAAGATGACACCTGGTTAGGTAGCAAAGTTTTTGATGAACCATGACTTGTTCATCTTGGCTCATTTTTAAAAACACCGCAAGGGGACTCCAAGTAGAGTCTTCCTTTTTTCCAAAAATTGGGCCACGCAAACCACTTCAGTGGCATCAGTTGTCCCCCATTTGCAAACTTGACAGATTGATTTGCATCAAGCACATTCAAAAATACGCCAGCCTTAACTGTCCCTAGGATGACATCGGGGTAGGTAGGAAAGTCTTTGCTGAACCATGACTTGTTTATCTTGGCTCATTTTTAAAAACATCGCAATGGGACTCCAAGCAGAATCTCCCTTTTTTCCAAAAATAGGGCCACACACACCACTTCAGTGGCATCAGTTGTCCCCCAGTTACAAACTTTACAGATTGATTTCCATCAAGCACATTCCAAAATACGCCAGCCTTAACTGTCCTCAGGATGACACCGGGGTAGGTAGGAAAATCTTTGCAAAACTATGACTTGTTCATCTTGGCTCATTTTTAAAAACACTGCAAGGGGACTACAAGCAGAGTCTCTCTTTTTTCCAAAAATTGGGCCACACAAAGCACTTCAGTGGCATCAGTTGTCCCCCAGTTGCAAACTTGACAGGTTGATTTGCATCAAGGACATTTAAAAATACGCCAGCCTTAACTGTCTCCAGGATGATACCGTAGTAGGTAGCTAAGTCTTTGCTGAACCATGTCTTGTTCATCTTGGCTCATTTTTAAAAATACCACAAGGGGACTCCATGCAGAGTCTCCCTTTTTTCCAAAAATTGAGCCACACACACCACTTCAGTGGCATCAGTTGTCCCCCAGTTACAAACTTGACAGACTGATTTACATCAAGCACATTCCAAAATACGCCAGCCTTTACTGTCCCCAGGATGACACCGGGGTAGGTAGCAAAGTCTTTGCTGAACCTTGACTTGTTTATCTTGGTTCATTTTTAAAAACACCGCAAGGGGACTCCAAGCACAGTCTCCCTTTTTTCCAAAAATTGGGCCACACACACCACTTCAGTGGCATCAGTTGTCCCCCACTTGCAAACTTGACAGGTTGATTTGCATGAAGCACATTCAAAAATACGCCAGCCCTAACTGTCCCCAAGATGACACCGGGTTAGGTAGCAAAGTCTTTGATGAACCAAGACTTGCTCATCTTGGCTCATTTTTAAAAACACCGCAAGGGGACTCCAAGCAGAGTCTTCCTTTTTTCCAAAAATTGGGCCACGCAAACCACTTCATTGGCATCAGTTGTCCTCCAGTTGCAAACTTGACAGATTGATTTGCATCAAGCACATTCAAAAATACGCCAGCCTTAACAGTCCCTAGGATGACACCGGGCTAGGTAGCAAAGTCTTTGCTGAACCATGACTTGTTCATCCTGGCTCATTTTTAAAAACACTACAAGTGGACTCCATGCAGAGACTCCCTTTTTTTCCAAAAAATGGGCCACACAAACCATTTCAGTGGCATCAATTGTCCCCCAGTTGCAAACTTGACAGACTGATTTACATCAAGCACATTCCAAAATACGCCAGCCTTTATTGTCCCCAGGATCCCACCGGGCTAGGTAGCAAAGTCTTTGCTGAACCCTGACTTGTTCATCTTGGTTCATTTTTAAAAATACCGCAGGGGGAATCCAAGCACAGTCTCCCTTTTTTCCAAAAATTGGGCCACACTCACCACTTTAGTGGCATCAGTTGTCCCCCACTTGCAAACTTGACAGGTGTATTTGCATGAAGCACATTCAAAAATACGCCAGCCCTAACTGTCCCCAAGATGACACCTGGTTAGGTAGCAAAGTTTTTGATGAACCATGACTTGTTCATCTTGGCTCATTTTTAAAAACACCGCAAGGGGACTCCAAGTAGAGTCTTCCTTTTTTCCAAAAATTGGGCCACGCAAACCACTTCAGTGGCATCAGTTGTCCCCCATTTGCAAACTTGACAGATTGATTTGCATCAAGCACATTCAAAAATACGCCAGCCTTAACTGTCCCTAGGATGACATCGGGGTAGGTAGGAAAGTCTTTGCTGAACCTTGACTTGTTTATCTTGGTTCATTTTTAAAAACACCGCAAGGGGACTCCAAGCACAGTCTCCCTTTTTTCCAAAAATTGGGCAACATACACCACTTCAGTGGCATCAGTTGTCCCCCAGTTGCAAACTTGACAGGTTGATTTGCATCAAGCACATTCCAAAATACGCCAGCCTTAACTGTCCCTAGGATGACACCAGGGTACGTAGTAAAGTCTTTGCTGAACCATGACTTGTTCATCTTGGCTCATTTTTAAAAACACTACAAGTGAACTCCATGCAGAGTCTCCCTTTTTTCCAAAAATTGGGCCACACAAACCACTTCAGTGGCATCAGTTGTCCCCCAGTTTAAAACTTGACAGATTAATTTGCATCAAGCACATTTAAAAATCCGCCAGGCTTAACTGTCACCAGGATGATACCGGGGTAGGTAGCAAAGTCTTTGTTGAACCATGACTTGTTCATCTTGGCTCATTTTTAAAAACACCACAAGGGCACTGCAAGCAGAGTCTCCCTTTTTTCCAAAAATTGAACCACACACACCACTTCAGTGGCATCAATTGTCCCCCAGTTGCAAACTTGACAGACTGATTTACATCAAGCACATTCCAAAATACGCCAGCCTTTACTGTCCCCAGTATGACACCGGGCTAGGTAGCAAAGTCTTTGCTGAACCCTGACTTGTTCATCTTGGTTCATTTTTAAAAATACTGCAAGGGGACTTCAAGCACAGTCTCCCTTTTTTCCAAAAATTGGGCCACACACACCACTGCAGTGGCATCAGTTGTCCCCCACTTGCAAACGTGACAGGTGTATTTGCATGAGGCACATTCAAAAATATGCCAGCCCTAACTGTCCTTAAGATGACACCGGGCTAGGTAGCAAAGTCTTTGATGAACCATGACTTGTTCATCTTGGCTCATTTTTAAAAAAAACGCAAGTGGACTCCAAGCAGAGTCTTCCTTTTTTCCAAAAATTGGGCCACGCAAACCACTTCAGTGGCATCAGTTGTCCCCCAGTTGCAAAGTTGACAGAGCACATTCCAAAATACGCCAGCCTTAACTGTCCCCAGGATGACACAGGGGTAGGTAGGAAAGTCTTTGCTGAACCATGACTTGTTTTTCTTGGCACATTTTTAAAAACACCGAAAGGGGACTCCAATCAGAGTCTTCCTTTTTTCCAAAAATTGGGCCACACAAACCACTTCAGTGGCATCAGTTGTCCCCCAGTTGCAAACTTGACAGATTGATTTGCATCAAGCACATTCCAAAATACGCCAGTCTTAACTGTCCCCAGGATGACACCGGGGTATGTAGGAAAGTCCTTCCTGAACCATGACTTGTTTATCTTGGCTCATTTTTAAAAACACCGCAATGGGACTCCAAGCAGAATCTCCCTTTTTTCCAAAAATAGGGCCACACACACCACTTCAGTGGCATCAATTGTCCCCCAGTTGCAAACTTGACAGATTGATTTGCATCAAGCACATTCCAAAATACGCCAGCCTTAACTGTCCCCAGGATGACACCGGGGTAGGTAGGAAAGTCTTTGCTGAACTATGACTTGTTCATCTTGGCTCATTTTTAAAAACACTGCAAGGGGACTCCAAGCAGAGTCTCCCTTTTTTCCAAAAATTGGGCCACACAAACCACTTCAGTGGCATCAGTTGTTCCCCAGTTGTAAACTTGACAGATTGATAAGCAAGAAGCACATTCAAAAATACGCCAGCCTTAACTGTCCCCAGGATGATACCGGGGTAGGTAGCAAAGTCTTTGTTGAACCATGACTTGTTCATCTTGGCTCATTTTTAAAAACACCAAAGGGGACTCCATTCAGAGTCTCCCTTTTTTCCAAAAATTGAGCCACGCACACCACTTCAGTGTCATCAGTTGTCCCCCTGTTACAAACTTGACAGACTGATTTACATCAAGCACATTCCAAAATACGCCAGCTTTTACTGTTCCCAGGATGACACCGGGCCATGTAGCCAAGTCTTTGCTGAACCCTGACTTGTTCATCTTGGTTCATTTTTAAAAATACCGCAAGGGGACTCCAAGCACAGTCTCCCTTTTTTCAAAAAATTGGGCCACACACACCACTTCAGTGGCATCAGTTGTCCCCCAGTTGCAAACTTGACAGGTTGATTTGCATCAAGGACGTTTAAAAATACGCCAGCCTTAACTGTCTCCAGGATGATACCGTAGTAGGTAGCAAAGTCTTTGCTGAACCCTGACTTGTTCATCTTGTTTCATTTTTAAAAACACCGCAAGGGGACTCCAAGCACAGTCTCCCTTTTTTCCAAAAATTGGGCCACACACACCACTTCAGTGGCATCAGTTGTCCCCCACTTGCAAACTTGACAGGTTGATTTGCATGAAGCACATTCAAAAATACGCCAGCCTTAACTGTCCCCAGGATGACACCGGGGTACGTAGTAAAGTCTTTGCTGAACCATGACTTGTTCATTTTGGCTCATTTTTAAAAACACTACAAGTGGACTCCATGCAGAGTCTCCCTTTTTTCCATCAATTGAGCCACACACACCAATTCAGTGGCATCAGTGTTCCCCCAGATGCAAAATTGACAGATTAATTTGCATCAAGCACATTCCAAAATATGCCAGCCTTTTCTGTCCCCAGGATGACACCGGGGTAGGTAGGAAAGTCTTTGCTGAACCATGACTTGTTCATCTTGGCTCATTTTTAAAAACACTACAAGTGGACTCCATGCAGAGTCTCCCTTTTTTCCAAAAATTGGGCCACACAAACCACTTCAGTGGCATCAGTTGTCCCCCAGTTGAAAACTTGACAGATTAATTTGCATCAAGCACATTCCAAAATACGCCAGCCTTAACTGTCCCCAAGATGACACCATAGTAGGTAGATAAGTCTTTGCTTAACCATGTTTTGTTCATTTTGGCTCATTTTTAAAAACACCACAAGTGGACTCCATGCAGAGTCTCCCTTTTTTCCAAAAATTGGTCCACACAAACCACTTCAGTGGCATCAGTTGTCCCCCAGTTGAAAACTTGACAGATTAATTTGCATCAAGCACATTCCAAAATACGCCAGCCTTAACTGTCCCCAAGATGACACCGTAGTAGGTAGATAAGTCTTTGCTTAACCATGATTTGTTCATTTTGGCTCATTTTTAAAAACACCACAAGGGGACTCCGAGCAGAGTCTCCCTTTTTTCCAAAAATTGGGCCACACATACCACTACAGTGGCATCAGTTGTCCCTCAGTTGCAAACTTGACAGGTTGATTTGCATGAAGCACATTCACAAATCTGCCAGCCTTAACTGTCTCCAGGATGACACTGGGTTAGGTAGGAAAGTCTTTGCTGAACCATGACTTGTTCATCTTGGCCCATTTTTAAAACACCACAAGGGGACTCCAAGCAGAGTCTCACTTTTTTTCAAAAATTGGGCCACACACACCACTTCATTGGCATCAGTTGTCCCCCAGTTGCAAACTTGACAAACTGATTTGCATCAAGCACATTCCAAAATACGCCAGCCTTAACTGTCCCCAGGATGACACCAGGGTAGGTAGGAAAGTCTTTGCTGAACCATAACATGTTTATCTTGGCTCATTTTTAAAAACACTGCAAGGGGACTCCAAGCAGAGTCTTCCTTTTTTCCAAAAATTGGGCCACACATACCACTTCAGTGGCATCAGTTGTCCCTCAGGTGCAAACTTGACAGGTTGATTTGCATGAAGCACATTCACAAATCTGCCAGCCTTAACTGTCTCCAGGATGACACCGGGTTAGGTAGGAAAGTCTTTGCTGAACCATGACTTGTTCATCTTGGCTCATTTTTAAAACACCACAAGGGGACTCCAAGCAGAGTCTCACTTTTTTTCAAAAATTGGGCCACACACACCACTTCATTGGCATCAGTTGTCCCCCACTTGCAAACTTGACAGGTGTATTTGCATGAAACACATTCAAAAATACGCCAGCCCTAACTGTCCCCAAGATGACATCGGGTTAGGTAGCAAAGTCTTTGATGAACCATTACTTGTTCATCTTGGCTAATTTTTAAAAAAACCGCAAGAGGACTCCAAGCAGAGTCTCCCTTTTTTCCAAAAATTGGGCCACACACACCACTTCATTGGCATCAGTTGTCCCCCAGTTGCAAACTTGACAGGTTGATTTGCATCAAGGACATTTCAAAATACGCCAGCCTTAACTGTCTCCAGGATGATACCGTAGTAGGTAGCAAAGTCATTGCTGAACCATGGCTTGTTCATCTTGGCTCATTTTTAAAAACACCACAAGGGGACTCCAAGCAGAGTCTCCCTTTTTTCCAAAAATTGGGCCACACACACCACTTCAGTGGCATCAGTTGTCCCCCACTTGCAAACTTGACAGGTTGATTTGCATGAAGCACATTCAAAAATACGCCAGCCTTAACTGTCCCCAGGATGACACCGGGGTACGTAGTAAAGTCTTTGCTGAACCATGACTTGTTCATTTTGGCTCATTTTTAAAAACACTACAAGTGGACTCCATGCAGAGTCTCCCTTTTTTCCATCAATTGAGCCACACACACCAATTCAGTGGCATCAGTGTTCCCCCAGATGCAAAATTGACAGATTAATTTGCATCAAGCACATTCCAAAATATGCCAGCCTTTTCTGTCCCCAGGATGACACCGGGGTAGGTAGGAAAGTCTTTGCTGAACCATGACTTGTTCATCTTGGCTCATTTTTAAAAACACTACAAGTGGACTCCATGCAGAGTCTCCCTTTTTTCCAAAAATTGGGCCACACAAACCACTTCAGTGGCATCAGTTGTCCCCCAGTTGAAAACTTGACAGATTAATTTGCATCAAGCACATTCCAAAATACGCCAGCCTTAACTGTCCCCAAGATGACACCATAGTAGGTAGATAAGTCTTTGCTTAACCATGTTTTGTTCATTTTGGCTCATTTTTAAAAACACCACAAGTGGACTCCATGCAGAGTCTCCCTTTTTTCCAAAAATTGGTCCACACAAACCACTTCAGTGGCATCAGTTGTCCCCCAGTTGAAAACTTGACAGATTAATTTGCATCAAGCACATTCCAAAATACGCCAGCCTTAACTGTCCCCAAGATGACACCGTAGTAGGTAGATAAGTCTTTGCTTAACCATGATTTGTTCATTTTGGCTCATTTTTAAAAACACCACAAGGGGACTCCGAGCAGAGTCTCCCTTTTTTCCAAAAATTGGGCCACACATACCACTACAGTGGCATCAGTTGTCCCTCAGTTGCAAACTTGACAGGTTGATTTGCATGAAGCACATTCACAAATCTGCCAGCCTTAACTGTCTCCAGGATGACACTGGGTTAGGTAGGAAAGTCTTTGCTGAACCATGACTTGTTCATCTTGGCCCATTTTTAAAACACCACAAGGGGACTCCAAGCAGAGTCTCACTTTTTTTCAAAAATTGGGCCACACACACCACTTCATTGGCATCAGTTGTCCCCCAGTTGCAAACTTGACAAACTGATTTGCATCAAGCACATTCCAAAATACGCCAGCCTTAACTGTCCCCAGGATGACACCAGGGTAGGTAGGAAAGTCTTTGCTGAACCATAACATGTTTATCTTGGCTCATTTTTAAAAACACTGCAAGGGGACTCCAAGCAGAGTCTTCCTTTTTTCCAAAAATTGGGCCACACATACCACTTCAGTGGCATCAGTTGTCCCTCAGGTGCAAACTTGACAGGTTGATTTGCATGAAGCACATTCACAAATCTGCCAGCCTTAACTGTCTCCAGGATGACACCGGGTTAGGTAGGAAAGTCTTTGCTGAACCATGACTTGTTCATCTTGGCTCATTTTTAAAACACCACAAGGGGACTCCAAGCAGAGTCTCACTTTTTTTCAAAAATTGGGCCACACACACCACTTCATTGGCATCAGTTGTCCCCCACTTGCAAACTTGACAGGTGTATTTGCATGAAACACATTCAAAAATACGCCAGCCCTAACTGTCCCCAAGATGACATCGGGTTAGGTAGCAAAGTCTTTGATGAACCATTACTTGTTCATCTTGGCTAATTTTTAAAAAAACCGCAAGAGGACTCCAAGCAGAGTCTCCCTTTTTTCCAAAAATTGGGCCACACACACCACTTCATTGGCATCAGTTGTCCCCCAGTTGCAAACTTGACAGGTTGATTTGCATCAAGGACATTTCAAAATACGCCAGCCTTAACTGTCTCCAGGATGATACCGTAGTAGGTAGCAAAGTCATTGCTGAACCATGGCTTGTTCATCTTGGCTCATTTTTAAAAACACCACAAGGGGACTCCAAGCAGAGTCTCCCTTTTTTCCAAAAATTGGGCCACGCAAACCACTTCAGTGGCATCAGTTGTCCCCCAGTTGCAAACTTGACAGAGCACATTCCAAAATACGCCAGCCTTAACTGTCCCCAGGATGACACAGGGGTAGGTAGGAAAGTCTTTGCTGAACCATGACTTGTTTTTCTTGGCACATTTTTAAAAACACCGAAAGGGTACTCCAATCAGAGTCTTCCTTTTTTCCAAAAATTGGGCCACACAAACCACTTCAGTGGCATCAGTTGTCCCCCAGTTGAAAACTTGACAGATTAATTTGCATCAAGCACATTCCAAAATACGCCAGCCTTAACTGTCCCCAAGATGACACCGTAGTAGGTAGATAAGTTTTTGCTTAACCATGATTTGTTCATCTTGGCTCATTTTTAAAAACACCACAAGGGGACTCCAAGCAGAGTCTCCCTTTTTTCCAAAAATTGGGCCACACATACCACTACAGTGGCATCAGTTGTCCCTCAGTTGCAAACTTGACAGGTTGATTTGCATGAAGCACATTCACAAATCTGCCAGCCTTAACTGTCTCCAGGATGACACTGGGTTAGGTAGGAAAGTCTTTGCTGAACCATGACTTGTTCATCTTGGCCCATTTTTAAAACACCACAAGGGGACTCCAAGCAGAGTCTCACTTTTTTTCAAAAATTGGGCCACACACACCACTTCATTGGCATCAGTTGTCCCCCACTTGCAAACTTGACAGGTGTATTTGCATGAAGCACATTCAAAAATACGCCAGCCCTAACTGTCCCCAAGATGACATCGGGTTAGGTAGCAAAGTCTTTGATGAACCATTACTTGTTCATCTTGGCTAATTTTTAAAAAAAACGCAAGAGGACTCCAAGCAGAGTCTCCCTTTTTTCCAAAAATTGGGCCACACACACCACTTCAGTGGCATCAGTTGTCCCCCAGTTGCAAACTTGACAGGTTGATTTGCATCAAGGACATTTCAAAATACGCCAGCCTTAACTGTCTCCAGGATGATACCGTAGTAGGTAGCAAAGTCTTTGCTGAACCATGGCTTGTTCATCTTGGCTCATTTTTAAAAACACCACAAGGGGACTCCAAGCAGAGTCTCCCTTTTTTCCAAAAATTGGGCCACACATACCACTTCAGTGGCATCAGTTGTCCCTCAGTTGCAAACTTGACAGGTTGATTTGCATGAAGCACATTCACAAATCTGCCAGCCATAACTGTCTCCAGGATGACACCGGGTTAGGTAGGAAAGTCTTTGCTGAACCATGACTTGTTCATCTTGGCTCATTTTTAAAACACCACAAGGGGACTCCAAGCAGAATCTCACTTTTTTCAAAAATTGGGCCACACACACCACTTCATTGGCATCAGTTGTCCCCCAGTTGCAAACTTGACAAACTGATTTGCATCAAGCACATTCCAAAATACGCCAGCCTTAACTGTCCCCAGGATGACACCGGGGTAGGTAGGAAAGTCTTTGCTGAACCATGACTTGTTTATCTTGGCTCATTTTTAAAAACACCGCAAGGGGACTCCAAGCAGAGTCTTCCTTTTTTCCAAAAATTGGGCCACACAAACCACTTCAGTGGCATCAGTTGTCCCCCAGTTGCAAACTTGACAGATTGATTTGCATCAAGCACATTCCAAATACGCCAGCCTTAACTGTCCCTAGGATGACACCGGGGTAGGTAGGAAAGTCCTTGCTGAACCATGACTTGTTTATCTTGGCTCATTTTTAAAAACACCGCAAGGGGACTCCAAGCAGAGTCTTCCTTTTTTCCAAAAATTGGGCCACACACACCACTTCAGTGGCATCAATTGTCCCCCAGTTGCAAACTTGACAGATTGATTTCCATCAAGCACATTCCAAAATACGCCAGCCTTAACTGTCCCCAGGATGACACCGGGGTAGGTAGGAAAGTCTTTGCTGAACTATGACTTGTTCATCTTGGCTCATTTTTAAAAACACTGCAAGGGGACTCCAAGCATAGTCTCCCTTTTTTCTAAAAATTGGGCCACACAAACCACTTCAGTGGCATCAGTTGTCACCCAGTTTCAAACTTGACAGGTTGATTTGCATCAAGGACCTTTAAAAATACACCAGCCTTAACTGTCTCCAGGATGATACCGTAGTAGGTAGCAAAGTCTTTGCTGAACCCTGACTTGTTCATCTTGGTTCATTTTTAAAAATGCCGCAAAGGGACTCCAAGCACAGTCTCCCTTTTTTCCAAAAATTGGGGGCCACACACACCACTTCAGTGGCATCAGTTGTCCCCCACTTGCAAACTTGACAGGTTGATTTGCATGAAGCACATTCAAAATTACGCCAGCCTTAACTGTCCCCAGGATGATACCGGGCTAGGTAGCAAAGTCTTTGCTGAACCCTGACTTGTTCATCTTGGTTTATTTTTAAAAATACCGAGAGGGGACTCCAAGCACAGTCTCCCTTTTTTCAAAAAATTGGGCCACACACACCACTTTAGTGGCATCAGTTGTCCCCCACTTGCAAACTTGACAGGTGTATTTGCATGAAGCACATTCAAAAATACGCCAACCCTAACTGTCCCCAAGATGACACCGGGTTAGGTAGCAAAGTCTTTGATGAACCATGACTTGTTCATCTTGGCTCATTTTTAAAAACACCGCAAGGGGACTCCAAGCAGAGTCTTCCTTTTTTCCAAAAATTGGGCCAAGCAAACCACTTCAGTGGCATCAGTTGTCCCCCAGTTGCAAACTTGACAGATTGATTTGCATCAAGCACATTCCACAATACTCCAGCCTTAACTGTCCCTAGGATGACACTGGGGTAGGTAGGAAAGTCTTTGCTGAACCATGACTTGTTTATCTTGGCTCATTTTTAAAAACACCACAAGGGGACTCCAAGCACAGTCTCCCTTTTTTCCAAAAATTGGGCAACACACACCACTTCAGTGGCATCAGTTGTCCCCCAGTTGCAAACTTGACAGGTTGATTTGCATCAAGCACATTCCAAAATACGCCAGCCTTAACTGTCCCCAGGATGACACCGGGGTATGTAGTAAAGTCTTTGCTGAACCATGACTTGTTCATCTTGGCTCATTTTTAAAAACACTACAAGTGGACTCCATGCAGAGTCTCCCTTTTTTCCAAAAATTTTGCCACACAAACCACTTCAGTGGCATCAGTTGTCCCCCAGTTGAAAACTTGACAGATTAATTTGCATCAAGCACATTCAAAAATCCGCCAGCCTTAATTGTCTCCAGGAAGATACCGGGGTAGGTAGCAAAGTCTTTGTTGAACCATGACTTGTTCATCTTGGCTTATTTTTAAAAACACCACAAGGGGACTGCAAGCAGAATCTCCCTTTTTTCCAAAAATTGAACCACACACACCACTTCAGTGGCATCAATTGTCCCCCAGTTGCAAACTTGACAGACTGATTTACATCAAGCACATTCCAAAATACGCCAGCCTTTACTGTCCCCAGGATGACACCGGGCTAGGTAGCAAAGTCTTTGCTGAACCCTGACTTGTTCATCTTGGTTCATTTTTAAAAATACGGCAAGGGGACTACAAGCACAGTCTACCTTTTTTCCAAAAATTGGGCCACACACACCACTTTAGTGGCATCAGTTGTCCCCCACTTGCAAACTTGACAGGTGTATTTGCATGAAGCACATTCAAAAATACGCCAGCCTTAACTGTCCCCAGGATGACACCGGGGTAGGTAGGAAAGTCCTTGCTGAACCATGACTTGTTTATCTTGGCTCATTTTTAAAAACACCGCAAGGGGACTTCAAGCAAAGTCTTCCTTTTTTTCAAAAATTGGGCCACGCAAACCACTTCAGTGGCATCAGTTGTCCCCCAGTTGCAAACTTGACAGATTGATTTGCATCAAGCACATTCCAAAATACGCCAGCCTTAATTGTCCCTAGGATGACACCGGGGTAGTGTCACGCTCCCCGTGTCCCAGCACCACTCCTTACCCACTGATCCAGTCCACGTGTCCACCGGTCATGGCTGCCGCTCCCGCTCTTGCTCCCCAGACTCCTGTTCCTGGTCTCAGGAGTCTGATTCTGACTAATGTTCTGTACAGGATCGGGCCGCGCCCACTCACCTGGTCTTATAGCCCCAGCACTGCTGCAACAGGAAATGACCTGAGGCTGTGCTGAGTATATACGACTGGCCTCTCCATGTGGGCGGCGCCTGATCATCGTTTGTGTTTCTATGCCTTGTCTTGTGAGCTAAGTGCTCAGGTCTTTGATCCTGTTTCCTATTACTGCCTTAAAGTACGCTGTGACCTTAGTGACCTGGTTCTGTCTTTGCTTCCTGATACCTGCACCCGTTCCTGCCACGTTAGTGCTCCAGCTACAGTGTACCCTGCCCTCCAGGTGGGGTGCTCGGTCCAGTGGATCCACCTGCTGGGCCTACCTGGCCCTCACAGTATGATCAGGCCATGGATCCCGCTGGAGCGCAAACATCAGAGCTGGCTGAGCTGCTCCAGGAGCTGGCACAACAGCGTGAAACCCTGAACCGGATGCTGAAATTCCTGGCGTCCGTGGACCATTGGTTATATACGCTGCAGACCGCCGCCTCGTCTGAGTCCACGCAGCAACCAGTCTCCAGGTCCGAACCAGTTTCCTCCACGGCCTCGCAACTTCGCCTCGCTGCTCCGCCTCGCTATGCAGGGGATCCCAAGTCCTGCCGCGGTTTCCTGAACCAGTGCTCCCTGCACTTCCAGTTGCTCCTGCACTTGTTTGCCTCAGACCAGGCCAAGGTGGCGTTCCTGATGTCACACCTGGAAGGCGAAGCCCTCGTCTGGATTAACCCCCTGTGGGAAAATGAGGACCCGATGATCACCGACATCCAGGAGTTCCTGCAAGCTTTCCGAAGTACCTTCGATGAGCCCGGACGAACTACCGCAGTGACCTCTTCGCTTCTCCGGCTACGCCAAGGGACCCTGACTGTCGGCCAATACGCCATCCAGTTCCACACGCTCGCCTCTGAGCTGGGCTGGAGCAATGAGGCCTTGACGGCGGCCTTTTGGGAAGGTCTCTCTGGCCGCATCAAAGACGAACTAGCCAGCCGTGACGTTCCACGAACCTTGGACGCTTTGATTTCCCTGGCCACTCGGATTGACCTCCGTTTTCAGGAGCGTGCCCAGGAGGTAGTCCGGGAGAAGCGACCACCTTGCCACGTCTTGCCCCCACAGAAACCTACCGCACCCTCGTCCCTGCCTTTCCGCGACTTATCGCCAGAACCCATGCAAGTGGACCGTCTGACCCAAGCCAAGCAACGCCGTGCAGAACGGCTCACCCGGGGCCTGTGCTTCTATTGCGGAGACGGTTCACATATGCTCCGTTCTTGCCCGGAGAAACCAGGTAGACCCCAGGGCCAAGGGATGGTGGGAACCGCCACCCTTGCCACCGAAATCCCTTTGGTTCCAGTTAAACAGACTGTCCGGGTGACGACAGAGGGGACCCGGTTTTCAGCTGAGGCCCACATCGATTCTGGGGCAGCAGGAAACTTTATCCACCAGGCCACGGTAGACAAATACCAGGTCCCTGTCACCCCGCTGAAGAAGCCTCTCTGGTTTGCCTCCGTAGACGGCAAACCACTCTACGAATCTGTCCGGTATACCACCGAGCCCGTGAACCTCCAGGTTGGCACTTCGCATACAGAGACCATCGCCTTCTATGTGATCCCGAGGATGGCTCCTGAGCTCCTGTTGGGCCTGCCCTGGCTGAAACTCCATGACCCTGTTATTAGTTGGCGCTCTGGCGCGATTACCCGCTGGAGTCCCTTGTGCCACGAAACCTGCTTGCAGCCTGTTACTCAGCCCCTGGCACTTGACTCAGTCAAGCTGCAGGATCCTGAAGAAGAGACTACGCTATCCAGTGACGTTCCACCGCCCCAGGCATCCAAGACCTTGATGCCACTATCTTCTGGAGATGAGACTTTGACTCCACCGGCTGCCCAGGATGAGACATTGTCTGATACCCGGTCCGAGACGCCCGATCTGGTCATCCAAGATTCCAGTCCTACTTCTGACTGTCCTTCCCTTTTCGTTGCCTCCCTTGCCGCTGACATGGGTTCCCCGATACGGGACATAGTGGCCATGAAAACGGTCCGGGGTAAGCAGTCCTTCCTGGTCGATTGGGTGGATTGCGGTCCTGAGGCCCGGTCCTGGTTGTCCCGGAAGTACGTTGCTGCCTCTCTTCGGTGCGCCTTCATGTCTCGGCCGAGGAGAGAGGGGCTTCAAGGGGGGGTACTGTCACGCTCCCCGTGTCCCAGCACCACTCCTTACCCACTGATCCAGTCCACGTGTCCACCGGTCATGGCTGCCGCTCCCGCTCTTGCTCCCCAGACTCCTGTTCCTGGTCTCAGGAGTCTGATTCTGACTAATGTTCTGTATAGGACCGGGCCGCGCCCACTCACCTGGTCTTATAGCCCCAGCACTGCTGCAACAGGAAATGACCTGAGGCTGTGCTGAGTATATAAGACTGGCCTCTCCATGTGGGCGGCGCCTGATCATCGTTTGTGTTTCTATGCCTTGTCTTGTGAGCTAAGTGCTCAGGTCTTTGATCCTGTTTCCTATTACTGCCTTAAAGTACGCTGTGACCTTAGTGACCTGGTCCTGTCTTTGCTTCCTGATACCTGCACCCGTTCCTGCCACGTTAGTGCTCCAGCTACCGTGTACCCTGCCTCCAGGTGGGGTGCTCGGTCCAGTGGATCCACCTCCTGGGCCTACCAGTCCTCCCTGGCCCTCACAGGTAGGTAGGAAAGTCTTTGCTGAACCATGACTTGTTTATCTTGGCTCATTTTTAAAAACACCGCAAGGGGACTCCAAGCAGAGTCTTCCTTTTTTGTAAAAATTGGGCCACACAAACCACTTCAGTGGCATTAGTTGTCCCCCAGTTGCAAACTTGACAGATTGATTTGCATCAAGCACATTCCAAAATACGCCAGCCTTAACTGTCCCAGGATGACACCGGGGTGGGTAGGAAAGTCTTTGCTGAACCATGACTTGTTTATCTTGGCTCATTTTTAAAAACGCCGCAATGGGACTCCAAGCAGAATCTCCCTTTTTTTACAAAAATTGGGCCACACACACCACTTCAGTGGCATCAATTGTCCCCCAGTTGCATACTTGACAAATTGATTTGCATCAAGCACATTTAAAAATACGCCAGCCTTTACTGTCCCCAAGATGATACCGGGTGAGGTAGGAAAGTCTTTGCTGAACCATGACCTGTTCATCTTGGCTCATTTTTAAAAACACTGCAAGGGGACTCCAAGCATAGTCTCCCTTTTTTCCAAAAATTGGACCACACACACCTCTTCAGTGGCATCAGTTGTCCCTCATTTGCAAACTTTACAGGTTGATTTGCATGAAGCACATTCACAAATCTGCCAGCCTTAACTGTCTCCAGGATGATACCGGGGTAGGTATTAAAGTCTTTGCTGAACCAGGAGTCATTCATCTAGGCTCATTTTTAAAAAAACTACAAGGGGACTCCAAGCAGAGTATCCCTTTTTTTCAAAATTTGGGCCACACACCACTTCAGTGGCATCAGTTGTCCCCCAGTTGCAAACTTGACAGGTTGATTTGCATGAAGCACATTTAAAAATCTGCCAGCCTTAACAGTCCCCAGGATGATACCGGGGTAGGTAGCAAAGTCTTTGCTGAACCATGACTTGTTCATCTTGGCTCATTTTTAAAAACACTGCAAGGGGATTTCAAGCAGAGTCTCCCTTTTTTCCAAGAATTTGGCCACACACACCACTTCAGTGGCATCATTTGTCCCCCAGTTGCAAACTTGACAGGTTGATTTGCATGAAGCACATTCACAAATCTGCCAGCCTTAACTGTCTCCAGGATGATACCGGGGTAGGTATTAAAGTCTTTGCTGAACCATGAGTCATTCATCTTGGCTCATTTTTAAAACACCACAAGGGGACTCCAAGCAGAGTATCCCTTTTTTCCAAAAATTGGGGTCACACACACCACTTCAGTGGCATCAGTTGTCCACCAGTCACAAACTTGACAGATTGATTTGCATGAAGCACATTTTAAAATACGCCAGCCTTAACTGTCCCCAGGATGACACCGGGGTAGGTAGGAAAGTCTTTGCTGAACCATGATTTTTTTCATCTTGGCTCATTTTTTAAAACACCACAAGGGGACTCCAAGCAGAGTCTCCCTTTTTTCCAAAAATTGGGCCACACATACCACTTCATTGGCATCAGTTGTCCACCAGTCACAAACTTGACAGATTGATTTGCATGAAGCACATTCACAAATCCGCCAGCCTTAACTGTCTTGAGGATGATACCGCGGTAGGTAGCAACGTCTTTGCTGAACACTGACATGTTCATCTTGGCTCATTTTTAAAAACACCACAAAAGGACTCCAAGCAGAGTCTCCCTTTTTTTCAAAATTTGGGCCACACACCACTTCAGTGGCATCAGATGTCCCCCAGTTGCAAACTTGACAGGTTGATTTGCATGAAGCACATTTAAAAATCCGCCAGCCTTAACTGTCCCCAGGATGATACCGGGGTAGGTAGCAAAGTCTTTGCTGAACCATGACTTGTTCATCTTGGCTCATTTTTAAAAACACTGCAAGGGGATTTCAAGCAGAGTCTCCCTTTTTTCCAAGAATTGGGCCACACACACCACTTCAGTGGCATCATTTGTCCCCCAGTTGCAAACTTGACAGGTTAATTTGCATGAAGCACATTTAAAAATACGCCAGCCTTAACTGTCCCTAGGATGACACCGGGGTAGGTAGGAAAGTCTTTGCTGAACCATGACTTGTTCATCTTGGCTCATTTTTAAAACACCACAAGGGGACTCCAAGCAGAGTCTCCCTTTTTTCCAAAAATTGGGCCACACACACCACTTCATTGGCATCAGTTGTCCCTCAGTTGCAAACTTGACAGGTTGATTTGCATCAAGCACATTCAAAAATACACCAGCCTTTAGTCTCGCCAGGATAACAAAGGGGTAGTAAAGTCCTTGCGGATCCATGACTTGTTCATCTTGATGAACGTTTGTCTGTCCACATTGTCACTGGACAGACGCATGCGCTTATCTGTCAGCACACTCTTAGCAGCACTGAAAACTCGTTCAGAGACAACACTTACTGCGGGACACGACAAGATCTCCAAGGCGTAAGTGGTGAGCTAAGGCCATTTTTCAAGATTTGAAGCCCAAAATGAGCAAGCCTCCAGTATCAAAGTCATGGCATCGATGTTCATTTGGAGATACTCCTGTATCATCCTCTCCAGCCGTTGACTATGTGTCAGACTTCTTGTCTCTTGTGGCCTTGCATTGGATGGTCGAAAAAAATTATGAAACGATTCCATAAAATTGCTGTCACCAGCACCAGATACGGTGTTGCTGGTACAGTTTGACTGATAATGACGAAACAGTCCCATGCTTGGCAAGTTACAACTGGGAGATTCACTTCGTGCACCACTGGTGTTTGGTGGAAAAGTTGAGCTAAGATTGAGTAACAGCTTCTGCTGATACTCCTGCATATGTGCATCCCTATCTATGGCTGGAATTTTTTCGCCAAATTTGGACTTGTACCGGGGATCTAATAGTGTGGCAACCCATTAGTCATCTTTACTTCTAATTCGGACAATCCGAGGGTCATGTTGTAGGTAGTGCAGCAAAAAGGCGTTCATGTGTCTTGCACATCCATGCGAACCTCACTCAAAGTCCTCACTGTGTTTGTGGCGGCGAGGTGATAACCGTGCTTTCTTCTTCTGACATCTCCCCCCCAATCTCATTTAACCAAAATTTGAACAAGGTCTCCCTCATCTGCTGAGTCTTCCATTCCCATGGAGTGTTCGTCCCCCATTTCTTCCTGGTCTTCTGCACTTTCCTCAACATTTTGGCTGCTACCATGCGCCCTTGTTAATCCCTCTCCCCCACTGTCCCATGCCTGCCGCCTTGGTGATGCTGAACGTCTGGACCTTGTAGATGTTGGTATCTCTTGCGCATATGAATCCTCCTGTACTTCCTCCCCTTCCTCTTATCCACCCCCTGACACCGTATAGTGTTTAGCGTGTGCTCCAGCATGTAAATGACTGGAATTGTCATGCTGATAATGGCATTGTCAGCGCTAAACCTATTCGTCGCCATGTCGAAACTGTGCAGAAGGGTGCATAGGTCCTTGATCTGAGACCACTCCAGCAGCGTGATCTGCCCCACCTCTGCATCTCGTTGGCCCAGGCTATATGTCATAAGGTATTGCACCAGGGCTCGGCGGTGCTGCCACAGTCGCTGCAACATGTGTAGAGTCGAATTCCAGTGTGTCGGAACATCGCATTTCAGGCGATGAACCGGCAGGCGGAAAGACTTCTGGAGCATTGCAAGTCGGTCAGCTGCGGCGGTTGAACGGCGGAAGTGAGCAGAGAGTGACCGTGCCCTGTGCAGAAGCCCATCTAGGCCGGGATAGTGTGTTAAAAATTGCTGGACAACAAGGTTCAACACGTGAGCCATACAAGGCACGTGTGTCACCTTGCCCAGGCGTAGGGCCGCACCCAGGTTTGCAGCATTGTCGCACACGGCCTTCCCTGGCTGCAGGTTGTGTGGAGACAGCCATTTACTAAACTTGCTCGCAAGAGCTGACCACAACTCCTCTGCTGTGTGACTCTAATTTCCAAGACATTTCAAGGTAAAGACCGCCTGATGCCATTGAGCTCTGCTGTCAGCATAGTAAGGAGGTGTGCGGGATTCCTTTTGAGCAGTTACAACGTGGGTGGCCTGACCAGGCAGGCTTGGGGCGGAGGTGGAGGACCCAGAGGAGGTTAAGGAGGCAGAAGCAATGGAGGAACTTCCACATACAGAGGATTGACGCACAAGTCGTGGGGACGGCAAGACTTGTACAGCAGACCCGTCTCCATCTCGCACCATAGTTACCCAGTGCCCAGTCAGCGACATGTAATGCCCCTGTCCATGCTTACTGGTCCAAGTATCGGTGGTGAAATGCCCCCTGTCACACACAAAGTTTCTCAAGGAAGCGGTGATGTTGTGTGCGACATGCTGGTGTAGCGCAGGCACACTTTTCTTGGAGAAGTAGTGGCGACTGGGCATCTGGTACTGGGGCACTGCGACGGACATAAGGTCTCGAAAATCCTCTGTGTCCACCAGGCGGAAAGGAAGCATTTCTGTAGCCAACAGCTTGCAGAGGGTGAAAGTCAACCTCTTAGCTTTTCAAAGGCAGGAGAAATGCAGATTTAAAATCCGCGCCAAACCACAGGAGTCCAGTTGTTGTTAGTAAATCCCTTTTCTTTATTTACACAGGTCTACGCGTTTCAGGGACATATCCGTCCCCTTCCTCAGGACAATGTACAGAGAATACTATAGCAAAAGACTGGCCGTGGGCTCCTATATATATGTCTGAAAAGAAGCCACTCATTATGTCATGAACTTGTGACTCATAGGTGCACAAGGTGATGGATATAGTTGTGAGCATTGACAATGAGGAATGGAAAAAAAGAGAAAAAAGAAAAAGGAGAGAAAAAAGAAAAAAAGAGAAGAAAGGAAAAAAGGGGAAGAGAAAAGAGAGAAAAGAAAAGGACGGAACAAAAAGGGAAGAGAAAAGGAGGTAAAAAGAGAAAATGGGGAAAACAGAAAGAAAAAAGAAAAAAAGGGGGAAGAGAGAAAAAGAGGAAAAATGGAGAAGAAAGGGAAAGAGAAAAAATACAGGGAATACAATCAATACAGGAAATACAGTTACTGTATTAGAAAAAACATTAAAAGTGATGATTGTTGAAAAATATGAATATGGAATGTGAAAAAATATGACATCCAAATAAAAATGAGAAGTGAAAAATAAAATAAAAAATGAAACAAAAATGAAAATAACCCATAGTTCTGTCGCCATTTTGATTACTAAGAATATTATTTCTACCTTCATACAGAAGAGGGAATAAAAAACAGAAAGATTAGTGTAAAGCCTGCTTTACACGTTGCAATTTCGCATACGATATCGTATGAGATTTGCAACGCCCCCATCGTATGTGCAGCACGTTCAATTTGTTGATTATCCCCCATCACATATACTTACCTACTATACGACCTCGATGTGAGCGGCGAACGTCCACTTCCTGGAGTGGTAGGGACGTTTGGCGTCACATCGACGTCACGCGGAAACCGGCCAATAGAAGCGGAGGGGCGGAGCTGAGCGGAACGTAAACATCCTGCCCACCTCCTTCCTTTCGCATTGTGGGCCGGGAGCCGCAGGAGGCAGGTGAGATCTGTTCATCGTTCCCGGGGTGTCACACACTGCGATGTGCGCTACCCCAGGTACGATGAACAATCTGACGTTCAATTCGTCAGGAATGAATGACGTGCATGCGATGAACGGTTTTTCGTTCAATCGCAATTGCATGTCGCTGTCACACGCTACAACATACCTTACGATGCCGGATGTGCGTCACTTACGACGTGACCCCGCCGACACATCGTAAGATATCTTGTAGCGTGTACAGCAGGCTTAAGACTGAACGTGGATGGATCCGTAATTTAATGCGGTGAAATGCAGTGAGAATGTGGAATTAATATTGGAGGGTGATTAAAATTTCACAAAATGAGCATGACTATAAAAATGAGCTGACAGGAGATTATAACGGAACAAAGTGTTAGGAGCAGGAGAAAACCCGCTTGAAGGGTTACTGGAGGTTGACAGCGTGGGAAAAAAAATGAATGCGCTTGCGCAAAAGGTGAAATGAGGTTAAGCCTGTGAGAGATGAAAAAAGTGAAGAGCGCCTGCGCGAGGGGTAAGTTAAGATTGATATCGTGGGAAAGAACTGTGTGCGCTTGCGTGCAGAGATAATGCTGGGTTCAGGCCGCATGGATAATAGCAGTGTTTAGGCCTAGAAATGATATAAAAATAAAACAAAGATAAAAATGAAACAAAAATAAATTAACTCATAGCTCTGTCGCCATCTTGATTTCTAAGATTATTATTTCTACCTTCATACAGAGGAGGGAATAAAAAACAGAAAAATAGTGTAAGACTGAACGTGGATGGATCTGCAATACAATGCGGTGAAATGCGGTGAGAATGTGGAATTAATAATGGAGGGTGATTAAGATTTCACAAAATAAGTGTGACTATAAAAATGAGCTGACGGGAGATTTATAACGGGACAGAGTGTTAGGAGCAGGAGCAGGAGGAAACCCGTTTGAAGGGTTACTGGAGGTTGACAGCGTGGGAAAAAGAATGAATGCGCTTGCGCAAAAGGTGAGATGAGGTTAAGACTGTGAGAGATGAAAAAAGTGAAGAGCGCCTGTGCAAGGGGTAACTTAAGGTTGATACCGTGGAAAAGAACTGTGTGCGCTTGCGTGCAGAGATAGTGCTGAATTCAGGCCGCATGGAAAATAACAATGTTAGCGGCCAGAAAATGATATCAAAATAGTGCATGAAAAGTTGGAAATATAATTTGGATAATGTGTTTACTTAGAAAAAAAGGGGAAAAGGATATGTGGTATACATATGAAAAAAATCATAAAAAAATCATAAAAAAGCATGGAAAGAGAAAAAATGCTTTGTGCAGTAATAAATGGATGAAAAAACTTTGTTTATGCATGTTAGACTTAAAGTTTAGCGGACTCTCCAGCAAAAAAAATTTAAGATGAAAGTGAAAACAAAAAAACAAAAATCAAGAAAATGGAAAAAAGAAGAACAAAGCTCCTGCAGGAACCACATATATTAGCTACAATACGGTCCAATTTAGACCCGGATGTTTAAAAACCCGAAAAAAGGGAAAAAAAGAAAAAAAGAGGGAAAACAGAAAAGGAAAATAAAAATAGGGAATGGAAAGGCATTCTTAATTTATTACCAATATTTTTAAAAAATGAACTAAAAGGCATAATGTTTCCTTTTCAGAAAGTATACAAAGAAATCTGTACATACATAAATATATGATCTATGATATAAAACCTTCCAATATTTTCCAATATTTAAATAGTCATATTTGGAGGTATATTCATGTTCAAATGAAAAATACAGAGTGTTATAGATAAAAGGCTTATTAGAGAATTGCCATAAAAATATAAAATTTGAACAAATATATATATGTACGCACGAAAATGAGCATAAAAATAGATAAAAATACACACATGAAAACGTTATTAAAACATACAAAATAAAATGTATGTAAAATATGATAATATATATATATAAAACCTTATAAAAATATCATATAAAATACAGAAAGTTAAATAATTGAAAATTAAATAATTAGAATATTTAAAAGGACAAGTCCGTTACCAAATTTAAACCCATAGGTTTCAAAGTGTCCAGTTTATGTATCCAAAACGATTCTTTTTTTATTCAGGCTGTCCATTCTGTTGTGACAATTGGAAGGTATTTGCTCTATTGGAGTAATAGTAAAGGCCATGGTTTTGTTGTGGGTCAGTGTACAATGTTTAGATAATCCATGGAGCATATAACCGATTTTAGTGTTATGCCTATGTGAATTTAATCGGTTGTGTAGAGCTTGACAAGTCCTACCTATATATTGCTTGCCACAATTACAGTCTATGAGATAAATTACAAAGTTGGATAGACAGTTTAGATGATTCTTAATAGGGAACTCCTCTGTTCCCTTGGAGGAGCTAAAACTTGTCCGCTTATGGCAAATGATTTTACAGCAGAGACAATTTCTAGAACCACATCGGTAGGACCCTGGAAGGGCAGCAAAATTGCTATTATTATTATTCAAAAAGGCTGGTTTAAGTCGTATTGTATTGCGGATCCATCCACGTTCAGTCTCACACTAATTTTTCTGTTTTTTATTCCCTCCTCTGTATGAAGGTAGAAATAATATTCTTGGTAATCAAAATGGCGACAGAACTATGGGTTATTTTCATTTTTGTTTCATTTTTTATTTTATACTTCTCATTTTTATTTGGACGTCATATTTTTTCACATTCCATATTCATATTTTTTCAACAATCATCACTTTTAATGATTTTTCTAATAACTGTATTTCCACTGATGATTTTTTTAATGATTTTTTGTTATGCTCACATTTTGTTCATTTTTTCCAAAATAATAACTTTTTCTACAGCGTTTCTTTTCTCTCTTTCCCTTTCTTCTTCTCCTTTTTTCCTCTTTTTCTCTCTTCCCCCTTTTTTTCTTTTTTCTTTCTGTTTTCCCCCTTCTCTCTTTTTTCCTTCTTTTCTCTTCCCCTTTTTGTTCCGACCTTTTCTTTTCTCTCATTTCTCTTCCCCTTTTTTCCTGTCTTCTCTTTTTTTCTTTTTTCTCTCCTTTTTCTTTTTTCTCTTTTTTTCCATTCCTCATTGTCAATGCTCACAACTTTATCCATCACCTCATGCACCTATGAGTCACGAGTAGAGATGAGCTCGAGTTCGGTTCGCCGAACGGGCGTCTTGTTCGAGTTCGGTTCGGCGAACGTTCGACGAACTGAACTCGAACTGCATAGGAAACAATGGCAGGCAATCACAAACACATAAAAACACCTAGAAAACACCCTCAAAGGTGTCCAAAAGGTGACAAACAACTTACAACACAACACAAACACATGGGAAAGTGACAAAGACATATACTCATGCAAAAACAAAAGAGCTGGACAAGGAAAAAGAGGAGGAGACACAGATATAGGCATGGCATGCCCTTCTAAAATCATGTAAAACACCGCAAGGTGACTCCAAGCGGAGTCTCCCTTTTTTCCAAAAATTGGGCCACACACACACCCACCCCTTCAGTGGCAGCACTTGTGCCCCAGTTGTACACTTCACAACTAGATTTGCATCAAGAACATTCAAAAATATGCCATACTTAATTGTCCCCAGGATGACACCGGGGTAGGTAGCAAAGTCTTTGCTGATCCCAGCTCTGTGCATCTTGGATCATTTTTAAAAACAATGTAAGCAAGGGTTACTCCAAGCGGAGTCTCCCTTTTTTCCAAAAATTGGGCCACACACACACCCACCCCTTCAGTGGCAGCACTTGTGCCCCAGTTGTACACTTCACAGCTAGATTTGCATCAAGCACATTCAAAAATACGCAATATTTAACCGTCCCCATTGTGACCCCAGGGTAGGTAGCAAAGTCTTTGCTGATCCCAGCTCTCTGCATCTTGGATCATTTTTAAAAACAATGTAAGCAAGGGTTACTTCAAGCGGAGTCTCCCTTTTTTCCAAAAATTGGGCCACACACACACCCACCCCTTCAGTGGCAGCACTTGTGCCCCAGTTGTACACTTCACAGCTAGATTTGCATCAAGCACATTCAAAAATACGCCATAGTTAACCGTCCCCAGGATGAAACCGGGGTAGGTAGCAAAGTCTTTGCTGAACCATGACTTGTTCATCTTGGCTCCTTTTAAAAAACACAGCAAGCAAGGGTTACTCCAAGTGGAGTCTCCCTTTTTCCAAAAATTGGGCCACACACACACCCACCCCTTCACTGGTAGCACTTGTGCCCCAGTTATACACTTCACAGCTAGATTTGCATCAAGCACATTCAAAAATACGCCATACTTAACCGTCCCCAGGATGACACCGGGGTAGGTAGCAAAGTCTTTGCTGAACCATGACTTGTTCATCTTGGCTCTTTTTAAAAAACACAGCAAGCAAGGGTTACTCCAAGCGGAGTCTCCCTTTTTTCCAAAAATTGGGCCACACACACACCCACCCCTTCAGTGGCAGCACTTGTGCCCCAGTTGTACACTTCACAGCTAGATTTGCATCAAGCACATTCAAAAATACGCCATTCTTAACCGTCCCCAGGATGACACCGGGGTAGGTAGCAAAGTCTTTGCTGATCCCAGCTCTGTGCATCTTGGATCATTTTTAAAAATAATGTAAGCAAGGGTTACTCCAAGTGGAGTCTCCCTTTTTTCCAAAAATTGGGCCACACACACACCCACCCCTTCAGTGGCAGCACTTTTGCCCCAGTTGTACACTTCACAGCTAGATTTGCATCAAGCACATTCAAAAATACGCCATACTTAACCGTCCCCAGGATGACCCCGGGGTAGGTAGCAAAGTCTTTGCTGAACCATGACTTGTTCATCTTGGCTCCTTTTAAAAAACACAGCAAGCAAGGGTTACTCCAAGCGGAGTCTCCCTTTTTTCCAAAAATTGGGCCCCACACACACCCACCCCTTCAGTGGCAGCACTTGTGCCCCAGTTGTACACTTCACAGCTAGATTTGCATCAAGCACATTCCAAATCCACAAGCATTTACTCTCCCCAGGATGACGCAGGGGTAGTAAATTCCTTGTGTATCCATGACTTGTTCATTTTGATGAACGTTAGTCTGTCCACATTGCCACTGGACAGACGCGTGCGCTTATCTGTCAGCACACACCCAGCAGCATTGAAGACACGTTCAGAGACAATGCTGGCAGCTGGACACGACAAAATCTCCAAGGCGTAAGTGGAGAGCTCTGGCCATTTTTCAAGATTTGTAGCCCAAAATGAGCAAGGCTCCATTTGCAAAGTCATGGCATCGATGTTCATTTGGAGATACTCCTGTATCATCCTCTCCAGCCGTTGACTATGTGTCAGACTTGTTGTCTCTGGTGGCCTTGCAAAGGAGGGTCTAAAAAAATTATGAAAAGATTCAATAAAATTGCTGTTACCAGCACCAGATACGGTGCTACTGGTACAGGTAGACTGTTGAAGATGACGAGACCGTCCCATGTTTGTCAAATTACAACTGGGAGATTCACTCCCTGCACCTGCATGGTTGTTTGGTGGAAAAGCCGAGCTAAGATCGAGTAACAGCTTCTGCTGATACTCCTGCATACGTGCGTCCCTTTCTATGGCTGGAATTATGTCAAAAAATTTGGACTTGTACCGGGGATCTAATAGTGTGGCAAGCCAGTAGTCATCATCACTTCTAATTTTGACAATACGAGGATCATGTTGTAGGTAGTGCAGCAAGAAGGCACTCATGTGTCTTGCGCAGCCATGCGGACCAAGTCCATGCTGTGTTTGTGGTATAGAGGTGCTAACCGTTCTTTCTTCCTCTAACATCTCCCCCCAACCTCTTTCAACTGAAATTTGACCAAGGTCTCCCTCATCCGCTGAGTCTTCCATGTCCATGGACAGTTCGTCCTCCATTTCTTCATGTTCTCTTGCACCTTCCTCAACATTTCGCCTGCTACCATGCGCCCTTGTTGATCCCTGTCCCCCATGGTCCCATGCCTGCCGCGTTGGTGATGATGAACGTCTGGACCTTGGTGATGTTGTTGTGTCTTGCGAATATGAATCCTCCTGTAGTTCCTCCCCTTCCTGTTGTCCCACCCCCTGACTCCGAATAGTGTTTAGCGTGTGCTCCAGCATGTAAATGACTGGAATTGTCATGCTGATAATGGCATTGTCAGCGCTAAACATATTCGTCGCCATGTCGAAACTGTGCAGAAGGGTGCATAGGTCCTTGATCTGAGACCACTCCATCAGGGTGGTCTGCCCCACCTCTGCATCTCGTTGGCCCAGGCTATACGTCATGACGTATTGCACCAGGGCTCGTCAGTGCTGCCACAGTCGCTGTAACATGTGGAGAGTCGAATTCCAGCGTGTCGCCACATCGCATTTCAGGCGATGAACCGGCAGGCCGAAAGACTTCTGGAGCGATGCAAGTCGCTCAGCTGTGGCGGTTGAACGGCGGACGTGAGAAGACAGTTTTCGTGCCCTGGTCAGAAGGCCATCTAGGCCGGGATAGTGTGTTAAAAATTGCTGGACAACAAGGTTCAACACGTGAGCCATACAAGGCACGTGTGTCACCTTGCCCAGGCGAAGGGCCGCACCCAGGTTTGCAGCATTGTCGCACACGGCCTTACCAGGCTGCAGGTTGAGTGGAGACAACCATTTATTAAACTCAGTCTCCAGAGCTCCCCACAACTCAGCCGCTGTGTGACTCCTATTTCCAAGACATGTCAAGCTAAAGACCACCTGATGCCGCAGTGAGAACGCTGGTGGCCTGACCAGGCAGGCTTGGGGCGGAGGTGGAGGACCCAGATGAGGTGGAGGAGGCAGAAGCAGTGGTGGAACTTGTACAGACAGAGGATTGACACACAAGTCGTGGGGACGGCAAGACTTGTGCAGCAGACCCTTCACCATCTATCACCATAGTTACCCAGTGCCCAGTCAGCGACATGTAACGTCCCTGTCCATGCTTACTGGTCCAAGTATCGGTGGTGAAATGCACCCGTTCACACACAGAGTTTCTCAAGGAAGCGGTGATGTTGTGTGCGACATGCTGGTGTAGCACGGGCACACATTTCTTAGAGAAGTAGTGGCGACTGGGCATCTGGGTACTGGGGCACAATGACAGACATAAGGTCTCTAAAATCCTGTGTGTCCACCAGGCGGAAAGGCAGCATTTCGGTAGCCAAGAGCTTACAGAGGGATAAAGTCAACCTCTTAGTTTTGTCATGGGTCGCAGGAAATGGCCTTTTATTTGTCCACATCTGAGGGACAGAGATCGGGCTGCTGTGTGTAGACGGTGTTGAGTAGGGTGTCCCTGGAAAAATGCAGGTTTGTGAGGAAAGTGCAGGCATAGATATGATGTTGCCTTCATCCAACGTTGGTGCTATCGATGTCTGAGAGAGCTGTACACACGCACTTGTTTCCCCTTCCAAACCAACTGACGACCTACCAAGCAAACTTCCTGTTGCGGTTACAGTGGTGGAAGTTGTGCGTGGAAAACCAGGTGTGACAGCTGTCCCCACAGTCCTAGAAGATGAAGAGCGCGCGGATGCACTGGAAGGGGCAGGCGGTGGATGGTTCGCTCCGCTAGGCCGCATTGCAGCACGGTGAGCTTCCCACTGGGACATATGATATTTATTCATGTGACGATTCATGGAAGAAATTGTCAAACTGCTGAGGTTTTGCCCTCTACTAACAGAATCACGACAAATTTTACAGATCACATAATTTGGGCGATCTTCTGCTATGTCAAAAAAGAACCAGGCTAGGCAAGGCTTAGAGGGCATGCGACTTGCTGATCCACCCCGACTAGTGCTCAGAGGCACAGTGGTGGCTGAGGATGCAGACATAGACGTTCTACCAGTACTCCGACTCTGTCCAGGAAGGTGCAAGGTAACTTCGTCGTCAGTTGCATCCTCCTCCACCGTCTCTGTTGACCTCCTCGAGTGCCTGACTATGGGTTGACAGTAGGTGGGATCTAGAACTTCCTCATCAATTGTTGTGTTTGCACTCCCCTCACCCTCAGACCGAGCCTCTTCTTGCCCTGACCGAATATTTAAGTTGTCATCCCAATCTGGTATCTGCGTCTCATCGTCATCAGTATGTTCCTCATTGTCTATAACAACAGGTGTTACAGTTTGTGAAAAAGGGTCAACATTATGCTCAGAAACTTGGTCATCACGGCCTGAATCAGAGTCACAAAGGTTCTGGGCATCACTGCAGACCATTTCCTGGTCTGTACTCACTGTAGCTTGGGAGCAGACCTCTGATTCCCAGGCTATAGTGTGACTGAACAGCTCTGCAGACTCAGCCATCTCAGTTCCACTATACTGTGCAGGGCGGATGGAGACTTCAGAGCTGGGAGAAAGCAAGTTTGATTGGGATGACAACTCAGAGGACTGGTGTTTTTTGGATGCGGTAGTTGAGGTAGTGGAGAGGGCACTTGTTGGACCACTTGAGATCCATTCAAGCATTTTCCTTTTTTGGCCATCATCTACCTTTGTTCCAGTTGTTCGTGTCCGTAAAAAAGGGAGCACATCGGATTGTCCACGGTAAGTAGTAGACATCTTACTTTTGCTGGTAGATGATCTATCTTCAGCAGATGTTAATGGAGCTTTGCCACCTTCCCCATGGACAAACCCTTTTTTTCCTTTTCCAACACGCCTCTTCCCCTTTCCACCAGCATCTGTCATTTTTCCACTCATTTTGATTGCGACAAGATTGTGCACTTAAAATGTGGTAGTAAAAATTGAGAGGTGGTGTAGATTGCAGCGGTGGTCTATCTTTATTAACAGCAGAATAAACAACAATAACTATCCCTGACAATGCAACTACGGCCCTTAAACTGGCAGCATAGTTTGCTAGTATAATGGCTTAGTAACAATGAGTTTGAGTGTGCAATGCAGAGGTGCTGCACATAGATTTGCACAAGTGGGACACTAATGGAAGTCCAACAGCCATTTTTAGGATGCCACTAAGTTTACTCAGTGTTTGCTAGCATAATGGCTTAGTAACAATGAGTTTGAGTGTGCAATGCAGAGGTGATGCACATAGATTTGCACCAGTGGGACACTAATGGAAGTCCAAAAGCCACTTTTAGGATGCCACTAAGTTTACTCAGTGTTTGCTAGTATAATGGCTTAGTAACAATGAGCTTGAGTGTGCAAAGGGCAGGAGGGTACAGCGGCAGGGTTGTGGGTCTGGGTAGAGGAAAGGAAGCCTCCCTTTCTATCCCTCCTAATGGGGAAATGCAGCTAGGAAATCCCTGACCTTAGCTACACAGACGCTGTCATCTTGTGTAGCTGTTAAAATCTGTTTTCACGGACCTGACTGTCACCTATGGCTCTGACCCTGCCGGTATTGGCCCTTAAAAGGTTTAATAGAAACGTCTATCCCTATTCTGTATAGCGCTGTGTATAGAGCGTACACAGCAGTATCGGAGACAGGAGCTACGCCAGCGGTGACTGACACCAAGACGCAGAAGGCAGATAATGGCGTGCTGGAGGAAAATGTCCGTTTTTATAATACATGGACATGTGACATCCTATCATACATGCCGTTGCTTCTCTGGCTAAAAGTCCACTTAGCTGTGTGTGTGTCTGGGATTGGCTGACATGCTGGCCCGCCCCACTACACGTGCGCGCTTAGGGAAGGAAGACAAGGAAAAAACAAAAAAAATGGCGATCGCCATTATCCAAACAGCAGTGATCTGAATGCGCTGTTCCCGCAAACTATACGCTGAAATTTCATAATAGTGTGAGTCACAGAGTGACTTACACTATTACAGCGGAAAGGCAGCTAGTAATTAGCTTTTTTTTTTGCTGCTAGAACCGTTCTCGAACGTATCTAGAACTATCGAGCTTTAGCAAAAAGCTCGAGTTCTAGTTCGATCTAGAACAGCCCCCAAAATCACTCGAGCCGCGAACTGGAGAACCTCGAACCGCGAACCGCGCTCAACTCTAGTCACGAGTTCATGACGTAATGAGTGAATACAAGGCTTCTTTTCAGACATATATATAGGAGCCCACGGCCAGTCTTTTGCTATAGTATTCTCTGTACATTGTCCTGAGGAAGGGGATGGATATGTCCCTGAAACGCGTAGACCTGTGTAAATAAAGAAAAGGGATTTACTAACAACTGGACTCCTGTGGTTTGGCGCGGATTTTACACCTGCATTTCTCCTGCCTTTGAATTGTCTCCTTACTGCGGGATCGCTGCCTCCCACGCTATCTCCACGTAATTTGCATGCGTGTTAAACCCCTTAACACGTGACTGGCACAACCCCACCAGGTGAGTGTTCCTGCTAACATTCACCCCCCACGTGTTTTACCGGGTAAGACCCTATTTGCGCCTTATCTTTTCCACAGCTTTCTAACCTCTTAGCTTTGTCATGGCTTGGAGGAAATGGCCTTTTAATTGTCCACATCTGAGGGACCGGGATCTGGCTGCTCTGCAGAGACGGTGTGGAGTAGGGTGTCCCTGGAAAACTGCTTGTCTGTGAGGAAAGTGCAAGCGGAGACATATTGCCTTCATCCAAAGTTGGTGCTCTCGATGTCTGAGAGTGCTCTACAACAGCACCTGTTTCCCCTCCCAAAACAACTGATGATGACCTGCCTGTTAAAAATATACTCTTAAATATATTTTTCTTCAAATACGTGATAAGACGCATGAAAGATGGACTTTAAAATGTGTAAAAAATAAATGTATTTTATATCTAATAAAATGGTTGCCAAATTATAAAGTTGCAGTTCAGTTACAGAAAAGGAAAAAATAATAGTATTCTTCGTTAGCTTACGTAAAAAGTTGATAATTAGTCCATACTAATCAATAGAAATCTTCATCCATCTTTCCTTGGTTTCTGAATGGAAGCAGGGTGTTAGTGTTCTGGGATTTCCAGCTTGCTTCTGAAGGATCTTGCCCTTTGTTAACATGGAGTTTTCTGTTCTGTTGCCCTACTTCCTGTTCATCTGTTTAAAAGCCCGCCCCTAAGCTTAGTCTAGTTGCTTGAGTATACTGCTTCCTGTCTACTCCTGCCCTGCTGCTCTCCTTTCCTGATTGCTATTTTGGATCCTGGTAAATCACCTGACACCGGCCCTGGACTCCACCTGGTCTCATCGAGCTGTGCCCTCACTGGCCCCGGACTCTGTCTGCCGTTTCTGGTTGGCGTTTGTGCCCGGTCCCTTCCGGTACATATCCACCCTAGGACCCATCTTCCACATCCAGTACGGACATTTTTGGACTATAACCTGTTGCCCTTTCGTGTCCCGGCTGCTGCGTATTTAGGCCTTCTGGGGTGATCGCCAGACCGCCCCTGTATAGGGGTTCGCTCCTGGTGGCCTCCCTGGGGGAGTCCGGTGTGCGGTCCCAGGAATTATCCTTTGCTCCAAACCTGGCAGGTATTTACTGTGTTTATGTTCTTTCCTGTGTACATATTGTTGGTTGCATATTATAAAACTTCTTTGAACCAAGAACCCGTCTCTGGTTGTCATTACACTAACGCAATCGAAATTTTCAGTTCATACAATAGTATTACATTATACTCAAGCCAAACTAAGAGGAGTTCGCTAGGGCAATGATGGAGACACGAGTGGATCAACTTTTCTCCATGATTAACTCAGCAGGAGATGGAGGCGGTGCAAACTAAGCTTAGAGACGTAGAGGTACAGCTGGGCCACAATCACCAGGTACTGGGTCCGGCTATTCAGGAGTTGCAAGCCAGAGTGAAGGCTCAGGAAGCCACCCCCACTGCATCCGTATCAGCTGCCGGTATGCCTAGGTTACCTCCATTTCATTTCAGTGGCAATCGAAGTCAGTTCCGTGGGTTTGTTAATCAGTGTATACTGTTTTTTGATGTACATTCTGATTATTACCGGTCTGACCGGTCAAAAAGTGTTATGTATAATCATGTTGTTAACCTCACAAGCACTGGCTTGGGCTAATCCTATGATTGAGAATCGTGATATCCGTTTAGATAACCTGGATGACTTTTTAACAGCAATGGCGCAAATGTTTGATGATCCTAATCGCCGTGCTACTGCTGAATCGGCTCTGCTTTCTTTACGTCAGGGAAAGCGGTCTGTCGTTGAATACGCCACTGAGTTCAAAAGGTTAGTGGTAGACACCGACTGGGGAAATAATGCGCTATTGTCAGTGTTCAGAAAGGGTCTGTCCGGTACCATCAAGGACGAGTTAGCTCGTGCCAAATCTCCACGGGATTTTGAACTGTTTCTCCAACACTGTGTGCGTATCGATACCCGCTTGACGGAACGCAGACAGGAAAAATGAGCAGCTGTAAACCGGGTAACCAACTTTGCTTTTCCTTCTAGGGAACCCGCTCACAAGACGCCACGGGAGGCCGAGGATGTTCCTATGCAAGTGGACTCTCTGCAAAGGCGAGAGACCAACGAACGTCGTGAACATCGGCTCCGTGAGCGTTTGTGTTTCTATTGTGGTCAATCGCACCATTTTCTGATTGACTGCCCAAAACGTCCCAATCGCCCGAATAAGGTACTGGCAGCAGTGGCAGAGTGTGACAACACGGACACATAGTCCGATGTCTCTGAAGCAAGTTTACAACTGGATGCCGTGTTTCCCTCGACATTGATGTCAACCTCACCTAAGGACCCGGAAGGGAAATACACTCATTGCTCGCTTCCCATTCAGATACGGTGGGGGGGACAGTTAATTCCAACATCTGCTATGATAGACTCTGGGGCAGGGGGAAATTTCATGGACTCTTCTTTTGCCAGGAAACACGGTATCCAGACTCAACAAAGATCCTCACCGGTTACCATGGAGACGGTAGACGGTTCTCCATTAGTTTCCGGACCAGTTGATTGGGAGACAGTACCCCTTGAATGTGTGATGAAACCAGGTCAGCAGGAGACCCTTGTTTTCATGTTGATTTCTTCTCCCCATTTTCCGATAATTTTAGGAATTCCATGGCTGTGGTCTACAAATCCAGTCATCGATTGGGAGACTAAAGAAATATCCTTCCCACCCCAGAGTGGCCGACCATTAGTCCAACTGTACCGGTTCCAGTAACACAGAATGTGGAGGGCACTGTACAGGTACCTGTCTACCCCCGGTTTATACTGAATTCGCAGATATATGCGACAAAAAAAAAGCAGATCGGCTTCCCCCGCATAGACCGTATGATTGTCCCATAGAATTACTCCCAGGGGCAGAGATCTCGTTTGGTCATGTCTACCCGTTGGTGGCCCCAGAGTTACAAGCGCTAAAAGATTATATCAATGAAAACCTAGCCAAGGGATTTATTCGACCTCCTACCTTACCAGTGGGGGCACCCATCTTTTTCGTGAACAAGAAAGAGGGGACTCTGAGACCTTGTATCGACTACCGGGAGCTAAATAAGATAACCATCCGGAACCGGTATCCGTTGCCGTTGATTCCCGAACTATTGGAGAGAGTATAACAGGCCAAACAGGATCTCCATGGGGCATATAATCTACTCCACATACGTCCCGGGGACGAGTAGAAAACAGCGTTCAGATGTCGGTATGAACATTATGAGTATCTAGTGATGCCCTTCGGACTCTGTAACACCCCTGTGACTTTCCAACACCTAGTCAACGATATTTTTAGGGATATAATGGACCAGTTTATGGTGATTTACCTGGATAATATTTTGATCTTTTCTGATTCCCTACAGGAACACCAGGAGCACGTCGACAGTACTTGCCCGTCTGAGGGATAACCACCTGTATATTAAACTGGAGAAGTGCGAATTCCATTGCTCAAAGATACAATTTTTAGGATATGTCATCTCTCCTCAGGGACTGAACATGGAGTCTGGCAAGATACGGGCAATTCTAGACTGGCCGGAACCGGGAAACATCAAGGAGGTACAACGCTTTGTCGGTTTTGCTAATTTTTACAGACGCTTTATACGCAACTTTTCAAAGATCGTCCGTCCTATCACCCTGTTAACCAAAAAGGGGCAGAAGTTCGTGTGGTCCGCCCAGGCCCAGGAAGCTTTCAATTGTCTCAAGGTTTGTTTTACCTCAGCGCCAATACTAATACACCCGAATCCCACACTCCCTTTTATTGTGGAAGTCGATGCTTCCGATTATGCATTAGGGGATATCCTTTCACAGAGGACTGGGGACAAGAGTCTCTTGCACCCGTGTGCCTTCTTTTCTTGCCAGTTGTCCCCTGCAGAAAAGAACTATGACATTGCGGACAAAGAATTGTTGGTGATTATTTCTGCTTTTAAGGAATGGAGACACCAATTACAGGGAGCAGCGCAACAAGTGGTAGTTCTCACAGACCATCGTAACCTGGAATTCCTTAAATCTGCCAGGTGCCTGTCTCCACGGCAAGCCCATTGGAGCCTGTTCCTTAACCAGTTCAATTTTATCGTCACGTACCGTCCAGGGTCACGTAATGGGAAAGCCGATGCCTTGTCCCGAATCCATTCCATGGACTCCGTGCATGGAACCCTGTCTCAGACCGTTTTATCAGATGCCAATTTTGTTGGAGTAATCCGGGACCAGGACTTGTGGAAGGACATCAAGCTGGCCTATGATGGTGACATATTTCTTGCTGCCCCCACAAATGATGTGACTCTTGTGCTTCGGAATGGTGTGTGGTTGAGAGAGCGACGTATTTATGTCCCGGAGGCTGTAAGACTTCGGGTTCTCAAGTTGGTCCATGACTCCGTGTTGGCAGGTCATAGGGGGGTACAGAAGACGCAGGAATTTCTGAGTCATTTTTTCTGGTGGCCTACCTGTTTGAAGGATGTGAAAGACTATGTCCACTCATGTGTGGTTTGTGCCCGGTGCAAGGTCCCTCGTATGGCTCCTACGGGACTCCTTCAACCATTACCCGCACCATGTCGTCCTTGGGGATCCATCTCAATGGATTTTATTGTGGAGTTGCCCATCTCGGGCGGTAACAATACCATTTTGGTGGTAGTGGACTGGTTGACAAAGGCTGCTCACTTCATTTCATGTACCGGTCTTCCCTTAGCCACAAAGACAGTGGATTTGGTTATCCAGAATATATTTCGGTTGCATGGGGTACCTGACGAGATCATCTCTGACCGGGGCGTGCAGTTCACTTCTAAATTCTGGAAAGGGTTTTGTTCTGCACTCCCTATTGATGTCTGTTTGTCTTCTGCATACCATTCCCAGACAAATGGGCAAACAGAACGGACTAATCAAACCCTGGAGCAGTACCTGCGATGTTATGTCAGCAATCTGCAGGACGATTGGTTGAAGATGCTTCCTTTCGCGGAGTTCTCGTATAACAACACTCAGAGCAGCTCCACTAAGGTAACGCCCTTTTTCGCTAACTTGGGTTATCATCCAAGTATTTTGCCTAGGTCACCAGTAGCAGTTTCGATGCCAGCAGTGGAGGACAGATTGACGGATCTACAGCAAAATCTAGAGGTTTTGAAGAACTCTTTGGCTTCAGCTCAGGAGCGTTACAATAAGTCGGCAGACACTCACCGGAAACAGGCGCCCATGTACAAGGTAGGGGACTCGGTGTGCTTGTCCACCAAGAATCTAAAACTGGGTGTTCCTTTGCAGAAGCTGGGGCAGAAATTCATTGGTCCGTTCAAGATCACCGGGATAGTGAGCTCTGTGGCCTGTCGATTGAAGTTACCGCGGAATTTGAAGGTACACCCGGTCTTTCACGTTTCCCTGCTGAAACCGGTTTACCCTAATTCTTTTCAGGGACATATCGTGCCTCCTCCGCCGGTGATAGTTGATGGCCAGGAGCAGTTTGTGGTTGAGGACATTATTGACTCCCGGCTCCATCGGCATCGGCTTCAGTATCTGGTTCATTGGCAGGGCTACTCCCCCGAGGACGATTCCTGGGAACCTGTGGGTAACATCCGAGCACCCCGCAAGATTGCTCAGTTTCATCGGAGGTACCCGGACAAGCCTGGCCCTGGTTCGTCCTGAGGCCGTTTCTGGGGGTGGAAGTAATGTCAGTGTTCCGGGATTTCCAGCTTGCTTCTGAAGTATCTTGCCCTTTGTTAACATGGAGTTTTCTGTTCTGTTGCCCTACTTCCTGTTCATCTGTTTAAAAGCCCACCCCTAAGCTTAGTCTAGTTGTTTGAGTATACTGCTTCCTGTCTACTCCTGCCCTGCTGCTCTCCTTTCCTGGTTGCTATTTTGGATCCTGGTGAATCACCTGACACCGGCCCTGGACTCCATCTGGTCTCATCGAGCTGTGCCCTCACTGGCCCCAGACTCTGTCTGCCATCTCTGGTTGGCGTTTGTGCCCGGTCCCTTCCAGTACATATCCACCCTAGCACCCATCTTCCACATCCAGTACGGACATTTTTGGACTATAACCTGTTGCCCTTTCGTGTCCCGGCTGCTGCGCATTTAGGCCTTCTGAGGTGATCACCAGACAGCCCCTGTATAGGGGTTCGCTCCTGGTGGCCTCCTTGGGGGAGTACGGTGCGCAGTCCCGGGAATTCCCCTTTGCTCCGAACCTGGCAGGTATTTACTGTGTTTATGTTCTTTCCTGTGTTTATGTTCTTTCCTGTGTACATTTTGTTGGTTGCATATTATAAAACTTCTTTGCACCAAGAACCCGTCTCTGGTTGTGATTGCCCTAACGCAATCGAAATCCTCAGTTCATACAATAGTATTACACAGGGGTGATGTGCTGTAGGCTTGACAGCATATGTTCATCTTGCAGGCTGGGTGGATCCTGGGTCAGTTGGCGACATGCAGGAGTGAGAGCCCCCCTCCCTCCGTGTCATGTTATACATATGGCAGCTGTCCAAACCATATAGGGAAATTACTGCTGGACGCATGTTACATGGTGTAATCTGCTTACAGTATCTGGAAAAATCCAGTATGGTATTTATATCACACTATATCAGCATTTATGTATATTCAATACGGATACCTTAATATTTATTCCTTATAAGAACTGTTATCAATAAGCTATACCCTCCAATATAGACAGAACTGTGAACATATATAATATGTCCTATTATAAAATGTTTGATAACTAGGTGTATTAATTTTAATATTTTTACAATTCTCCCTTGAGGCAGGTAAATTATTATTATTAATGAAACCTCCAAACTAAATTAATACATCATTAAAATAACAGATCTTCTTTCCTTTTTTGGCAATGGTGGATTTATGTCAATAATAATGAATAATAATAATTATCAGTTTGCATTATTCATGTTGTATGTTCAACAATATAATAATGTGGATTCATGTTATGGTAGGCCGTGACTGATAATCATATAAAATACATAAATAAACTTTCCTAAACCTAAAAAGATGCAAAACAGATCCAGTCACCATCTGATGTCCTCTGGGATGATGTCTTCTTCTCTCCGATGTAATCTGGCATAAACACAGTCTTTTGAAATAGATCCCTTGATAAAAGATAAATGGTTATCAATTTGATACAGTCCCATATTGTTTATCATTGTTAGGTCCATAAACTTTATTCTTTATTGCAAAGTCCATATATTTACTCAAAGTCCATAATCAATGTTGATAGTTCATAAGTGTAGAAGAATATATCTGTGCAGTGTAATTAACATTAGTCACCTTGGATCCTCTGTGCTGCCTGTTGTCATTCCTTGAACAGGTGTTGAGACGTTCTTGGTCAGCACGACAGGGGTTAACTTTAACACTTTATTGCTCTCCTTGGTAACTGTAGTGAGGTCTTAATGCACAGAACATGTGTCAGAGTTGTAACATTGTCCATCCTGGCACCATAAGAGCACCATCTTTGCTGAGGTTCAGAAGCGTTAAGTGTTTTGTATTTAACACAGTCTTATTTGAGACGTTACCTTTTGGACCTTTGAGTTTCAGCTTTTGCAACTTTTTTGTGGAATCCCTTTTTACTTTAGAAGAATTAATAAAAGTCTTATATCTTTCTGTAATCTTGATTGAAGACTTCATTCCCTAATCTAGATACCAAATATGGCAATTATACTACCACTAATAAATGTCACAGCGTATCATAACTCTAATACTATAATACCATGTCATTATTATTATCGTAGAAGTATTAATATAATTGATACTTAGAATGATAAAATAATGGAATGGTATAAACAATAGTATTTCATGTAATAACCTTTTTTGTCATTGGTGTAATTACCTTTCCAAACCCATAGGTGGCAATGTGTTGAATGTGACCAAATTGTAATACTAAATCTGAAATAATAATATGTATCTATGATATTTACCATATTATAAATATGAAATGCAACAATGTGGCTTATTTAGTTAGATCATTTGTAAAATGCTAAACCAAAGCAAATAACCTTTTAGAAAAGACTGAATGATTCCATCAAAACACAATATTACTCATTATAAATGATTATTATTGATTAATAATATAATATTTTAATATAGGAAGGTAAACCTAGATGTACCTTGATCTTCCATCTTTATTACTCTAATTTCATGTATTTGATTTGTCTATTATTTATTAAATAACCTATTATATAAGAAAATGTGTAACTATAACCAATATTTCATCCTTATTGCGTTAACATACTAATATAAGAATAATGTATTACTAGGAAGTAAATAATTCAATATATTGATGAATGAAGTATTCTTTTCTTCCAAAAATTGAAACTTTCCCTTTTAATATGATTCATATTTAATAAAGTAATATTCTTATATTAGATATTACTTAACTAAATATTGAAGTGTTTTCTCAATTGAGATATTGAAATTAAAAAAAAATAAAAATTATAGAATTTCAATTTTGATTAAAAATTTGAATATTGAATAAAAATAATCAAAATAAAAAATAGGAATAAAAAGAAAAATGAAAATCGGAATAAAAATAAAAATTGGAATAAAAATAAGACCTTCTATGTATATGACACTTATATCCTTAATAACACATAACCTTAATATTACCAATATCTTGTATGATTTCCATACCTATCATATCATTAAACTATACAAATATTTAAGTCATGTAACCTTGCTGATATTACTCTTCTTTAGTATATAAATGCATTGTAATTACTATACTTCAAATATTTTTTATTTTTATTCCCAAATTTTCCTTTGTAGCTGCATAATATTGACTATTAAAGTATTGTGTAGACCCGTATATTAATCAAATATAAATATGTAATTAAAACCCCAACCTTTTCCTTTTAATATCATGAAATATGTTATAAAAAATTAATATGTCAAGATTAAATTAAATTAAAATTTATGTTGTATATCTTCAAGACCATATTATCAATATTGCTTCCATATTTGAAAAGAAAATGATTACCAATCTGTGTATTAATAAAATAAGTAACACAAAACTATATAAAAATCAAGACATTAAAAATACTTATTCTAGAATATGATTCTTCAGAGTAAATCTTTGATATGGGTCCTGACACAACAATACTAAAGAAATATGTCTATGAATAAGATATATTCTGTATAAATTCCTTCATTATTTATACTTATGTACTATAACTTATTTATTCTAAATAATATATATATATATATATATATATATATATATATATATATATATATATATATATATATTATAACCTTGAAGTAAAAAAAAAAATGTTTCCTTTTTTTCTTTGGAAGCTTCAAAGACTTTAGACAAGTAATTGACGTCAGCAGCTGCTCAGACAGTCAATCATTCATAGACACATCTATGTACACAAGACTGTCACGGTTCTTTAACATATACATCCACATAGAAAACATTGACAGACACATATCTATCCCTTTTTGATTTTCAATTTTCCTATGCGCATTTCAAAAATATGATACTAATTTGAAGTACTTCATGAAATATACAAATTAAATATCACATATACTCATGAGTAACAGGTACCTTTCATAGTCACATACTGTACGTTTGGCCATAGGACAATACATTCATTTATTATTAGTTCAGTAATTCAAAATCACATGCTTTTTATTAAAGACAAAAACATTCCCACAAGGTGAGCAAGTGTAAGCATTCCACTCCAAAAACTCAGATTACACATATTAGTTACATTCCCAAAATAGCACTAAGGAAGATATGTATTCATAAAAGAAAGATGTTAAAAACAACTGATCTTCCTCCTGATGATTGCTACCTGAGAAAATAATAATTATTATTTATTATTTAGCATGCGTTCACAATTTGCCTTACACATTATAAGATATATGTTACATGTTTGTGGATAAGAATAAATTTATAAATAAAAATTTAATACTTCATTAATCTGCTTTACTGAGAAATTCTGAGGGAAATAGAAGAATAAAATTATTATCATATTTATGATAAAAGTGAAAACTTAAAATAAGTTATACTTTTTCTTATTATTAAATTTTAAATATTATTCATATACAGAGATCAAATTATTAATTTATAAAATCTAACTATCATTTAACTAAATGAAATATAACTTTGATTTACTATCACTACTTTTAAATATATATTATGCTATATGAACATATATATATATATATATATACATATATATACATATACGTAATTCATAGATTCACTGTATATTAATAATTATGAATATCAAATACGAATCACCATATTTTATTAATTCAGAAATCCCCTTCTACCCAAACTGAAGACCAACCTAAGTTTTTCTTGCAAGATCTGATCTAATAAAAACATTTTTAAACTTTTGGAATCTCTGAAATTATTTTGTAACTCCGTTAACTCATGAGACAACATATTTCTTTCAGGAGAGTTCATCACCTGTTTCTGTCTGTCAGGGCTTTTAAAAAATAACCTGTTTGAGATCATCAGTATGGGATCTTGTGACAAGTCCCTCATTTGGAGACAAAGGAAGCGAGGGTTTTTCCTGTGAAGATAATAATTGTGATGGATTGTATGATTTATAATTTACATGCAATTTCCTACGAATTTCATACATTTTGTCACAGGAATATTTGGATCTGGGAGACAATGTTGGTTTGTCATAAAATGTCACCTTTTTTGGTTTTACAGAATTAATTAATTTCTGTTTTAATTGAGCTTGATGATTTCTAACAAAATCGATAAATTGGGTACTTTCGAATAGATTCCGTTTCTTTAAAGCTATAGCACAGGTTTTAGTATCAAGAATTTTATTAAATTTCTTGACAAAGAAATGTACCATTTCATTTGGCCTGGCATTTGGAATGACCGTCCTATATAAACGTTCAAAAACGGACATAAATGAGAATGGACTTTCATTCTGTTCAATTTGTAATTCCTTCAACATTTCATAATCTGGACTCGCTTCATTCCTTTCACAGAAGATGAGATTTCTCAGCCTTGTGATGTCATCATCATTTGAACAATCAAATGTCTCATTGTCAGAAGACTTTTTTAATACCACCTGTCTGAAAAATTGTTGGGGTATCCACATATGGAATACCTGAGTATTCTCACTATGGGTTAAATTTAGCTTTTCAACAGAACTTTCAAATATTTCTGAATTTCTGCATACATGTATTTTGGAATCATAAGCTGGAATTAATTTGCAAAAGTCCAAAAGATTCTTCCTAAGTTTAAGTTCTAACAGTCTGTTCTATTTTTAGAAACTGATCATCGCCATTTCCTCCTCTCTGCACATGTCCTTCTCTGACAACTTTTTGCATGTCTCCTACTCTGGCCCCTCCCCCTTCTGGCTTCTCTATGTCATTTCCTGCTTCTTTTCCGGTGTCCTGAAGGTCACCTTCAATAGACAGCACATGTCTGCGGCCATTTTCAGGATTTTGATTAGCAAAATTACAGTCAAAATCTGACTTTTCATTTGAAACATTACAGTCAGAATTTACAATATCACTTACTGACATTTCAGATTGTCCCTTTCCACCATCTTTACATTTTTCTAACACTAACTTGTGAAATTCATAGACTAAATGACAGACATTCCTGATTTTCTGTTTCTCTATATTAAAAGACATTGCACATTCTACACGTGAATTCTCAAGTTCACATTTCCCATAAAGGCTTAACCAGAGTGTCTCTACATTAGAAATATCTGAATATGTGAACTGTATTTTACTTTGTTTAGCATAAGAAGAGATAAAATCCATTTTCTTACCTGGAATTATAATCAGCACTTGTAGAACTTCTTATGGATTGACTTATTCTTTCTCCTCCAAACACGTCAAAGGCTGATCCTCACGCTTTGAAAACTCTTTAAAGTTCTTTTAAAAAAACATTCATGCGACTTGAACTTATCCGTATTTTCTAAGTCCCGCGTGATTTATAAATTGTCGATTCCTGACACTTTGCAAGAGGTATTCATTACTTCTGTCCCCCGTTGTGCAAAGTGAAGGAATAAGTACAAAAAGTAAAAAAACACGAATAGCTGGCCCGCCAAATGTTAAAAATATAGTCTTAAATATATTTTTCTTCAAATACGTGATAAGACGCATGAAAGATGGACTTCAAAATGTGTAAAAAATAAATGTATTTTATATCTAATAAAATGGTTGCCAAATTATAAAGTTGCAGTTCAGTTACAGAAAAGGAAAAAAATAATAGTATTCGTCATTAGCTTACGTAAAAAGTTGATAATTAGTCCATAATAATCAATAGAAATCTTCATCCATCTTTCCTTGGTTTCTGAATGGAAGCAGGGGTGATATGCTGTAGGCCTGACAGCATGTGTTCATCTTGCAGGCTGGATGAATCCTGGGTCAGTTGGCGACGTGCAGGAGTGAGAGCCCCCCTCCCTACGTGTCATGTTATGTATATGGCAGCTGTCCAAACCATATAGGGAAATTACTGCTGGATGCATGTTACATGGTGTAATCTGCTTCCAGTATCTTTAAAAATCCAGTATGGTATTTATATCACACTATGTCAGCATTTATGTATATTCAATATGGATACCTTAATATTTATTCCTTATAAGAACTGTTATCAATAAGCTATGCCCTCCAATATAGCCAGACCTGTGAACATATATAATATGTCCTATTATAAAATGTTTGATAACTAGATGTATTAATTTTAATGTTTTTACACTGCCAAGCAAACTGCCTGTTGCGGTTAAAGAGGTGGAAGGTCTGCGTACAAAAACATGTGTGACAGCTGTCCCCACAGTCATAGAGGATGAAGAGCACGCGGATGCAGTTGAAGGGGCAGACAGTGGTTGGCCCGCTCTGCTAGGCCGCATTGTAGCACAGTGAGCTTCCCACTGGGACTTATGCTTGTTATTCATGTGACGATTCATGGACGAAGGGGTCAAACTAGTTTTTGGCCTCTGCTTACAGATTGCCGACAAAGCCTACAGATCACATGAGTTGGGTGATCCTTTGCGATGTCAAAAAAGGACCAGGCAAGGCAACTATTAGAGCCCATGCGACCTGCAGAGCCACCCCGACTTGTGCTCAGAGGCAGAGTTGTGGCTGAGGATGCAGTGGTTGACGTGCGGCCAGTACTCCGTCTTTGTCCAGGAAGGTGCAAACTAACCTCGTCATCAGTCTCATCCTCCTCCACCGCCTCTGCTGACCTCCTTGAGTGCCTGACTTTGGGTTGACAGTAAGTGAGATCTAGAACTTCATCATCAACCGTTGTGTTTGCACTCCCCTTGCCCTCAGACCTAACCTCTTCCTGCCCTGACTGAATAGTTAAGTTGTCATTCCAATCAGGTATCTGAGTCTCATCGTCATCAGTATGTTCCTCATTTTCTCCACCAAGAGGTGTTACAGTTTGGGAATGAGGGTCTACATTATGCTCAGAAACTTGGTCATCAGGGCCTGAATCAGACTCCCAAAGCTTCTGGGCATCACTGCAGACATTTCCTGGTCTGTACTCACTGTAGCTTCAACTTCTGAACTGGAGGAAAACAGGTTTAGCGCCGCGCTTGAAGACCACTGACATCAGTGTTGAACACACAATTCTTTTATTTCATTTCATTCCTACGCGTTTCGGAGACCACAACTGCCTCCTTTTTAGGGAAAAGAACTTTACAGAAACCAAGGAGGAGCCTTTAAAAAGGGATGTACAGAAAAAAAGAAAAAAAGAGAAAGGAGGAAGGGGATCCCTGGCTATGACGTCAGTTCACCATGTGCTATAGAGCAGTGACTCATAGCCACGTGGACTAAAGCCGTGGATGACGCGTCTTTACTCCACGTGGCTATGAGTCACTGCTCTATAGCACATGGTGAACTGACGTCATAGCCAGGGATCCCCTTCCTCCTTTCTCTTTTTTTCTTTTTTTCTGTACATCCCTTTTTAAAGGCTCCTCCTTGGTTTCTGTAAAGTTCTTTTCCCTGAAGAAGGAGGCAGTTGGGGTCTCCGAAACGCGTAGGGATGAAATGAAATAAAAGAATTGTGTGTTCAACACTGATGTCCGTGGTCTTCAAGCGCGGCGCTAAACCGGTTTTCCTCCAGTTCCGAAGTTGATGTTCCACTTGTACAACAGGGCTGCTGCTGGACCGCTTAGGCACTCGCTTATGCCACTAAAGGAGTTGTGACTGGCACAACCCGACCAGGTGAGTGCACCACTTCTTTATACTTTTTACCCAGTAAATCGGGTAAGACCCTATTGCGCCTTTTCTCACCCAATTTAGTTTGCTCACTGTAGCTTGGGAGCAGACCTCTGATTCCCAGCCTATAGTGTGACTGAACAGCTCTGCACACTCACCGATCTCTGTTACTCCATACTCTGCAGGGCGGGTGGAGACTTGAGAGCTGGAAGAAAGCAAGTGCGATTGGGGTGACAACTCAGAGGCTGTTGTTTTTTGGAGGTTGAAGTTGAGGTGGAGGAGAGGACACTTGTTGGAGCACTTGCGATCCATTCAAGCATGTTCTTTTTTTGTGCATCATCTACCTTTGTTACAGTTTTTCTGTTCCGTAAAAAAGGGAGCACATCGGATTATCCACGGAAAGTAGTAGACATCTTACTTTTGCTTGAAGATGGCCTTTCTTCAGCAGATGTTACTGTAGCTGTACCACTTCCCCCACGGACACAAACATTTTTTCCCTTTCCAACACGCCTGTTCCCCATTCCACCAGCATCTGTCCTTTTGCCACTCATTTTGTTTGTGACCAGATTGGACACTTAAAATGTCGTAGCAAAAATGGAGAGGTGGTGTACAATGAAGAGGTAGTGTACAATGAAGAGGTGGTCTAGCTTTATTAACAGCTGAAAAACCAACACTGACTATCCCTGACAATGCAATGATGGCCCTAAAACTGTCAGCACTGTTTGCTATTAAATAGTGTAGCAAAAATGGGCAGGAGGGTAGAATGCAGAGGTGGTTTACCTTGCTTGGCACCAGTGGGACATTAAGTTAGTATAACAGACACTTTTTGGATGCCACTAAGTGTCAGCACTGTTTGCTATAAAAATAGCGTAGCAAAAATGGGCAGGAAGGTAGAATGCAGAGGTGGTGTAACTTGCTTGGCACCAGTGGGACGCTAAGTTAGTATAGCAGACACTTTTTGGATGCCAATAAGTATCAGCACTGTTTGCTATAAAAATAGCGTAGCAAAAATGGGCAGGAGGGTAGAATGCACAGGTGGTGGACCTTGCTTGGCATCAGTGGGACACTAATGCGGGCTATACACGAGACGACTGATCATGCGATGCTTCGTCGGGGGTCACGGTTTTCGTGATGCACATCCGGCATCGTACACAATGTCGTATTGTGTAACACCTCCTAGCGACACAGTATCGCTCACAAATCGTGAGTCGTGTACTCGTCGCTAGGTTTCATAAAATTGTTTAATTAAAATGGCGGCGGTTGTTCATCGTTTCCGTGGCATCACACGTGACTCCGTGTAACACCATGGGAACTATGAACATCAGCTTACCTGCCTCCCGAGGCTCCCGCAAGCTATGTGGAAGGAAGGAGGTGAGCGGGATCTTTACATCCCGCTCATCTCCGCCCCTCCACTTCTATTGGCCGGCTGCTGTGTGAAGTCACTGTGACGCCGAACGTCCCTTCCACTCCAGGAAATGGACGTTCGTCGCCCACAGCGAGCTCGTCTGTAAGGTAAGTACGTGTGACGGGGGCTAAACGAGTTTGTGCGCCACGGGCAACTAATTGTCCGTGACGCAAAAACGACAGGGGAGGGTACGATCGATCGTGCTATCGCACAATTGGTCGACACGTGTAAAGCAGGCTTAAGTTAGTATAGCAGACACTTTTTGGATGCCACTGAGTGTCAGCACTGCTTGCTATAAAAGTAGCGTAGCAAAAATGGGCAGGAAGGTAAAATGCAGAGGTGGTGTAACTTGCTTGGCACCAGTTTGACACTAAGTTAGTATAGCAGACACTTTTTGGATGCCACTAAGTGTCAGCACTGTTTGCTATCAAAATAGCGTAGCAAAAATGGGCAGGAGGGTAGAGTGCAGAGGTGGTGGCCCTTGCTTGCCACCAGTGGGACACTAAGGGGGACACTAAGTTAGTATAGCAGACACTTTTTGGCTGCCACTAAGTGTCAGCACTAGAGATGAGCGAACCGGTCGCGGTTCAGCTCGAGGTCGGTTCGCGGAACGGAGCTCCCGTTCGAGTTCGGTTCGTCGAACGTTCGACGAACCGAACTCGAACTGCATAGGAAACAATGGCAGGCAATCACAAACACATAAAAACACCTAGAAAACACCCTCAAAGGTGTCCAAAAGGGGATAAACAACTCACAACACAACACAAACACATTAGAAAGTGACAAGGACATATACTCATGCGAAAACAAAAGAGCTGGACAAGGAAAAAGAGGAGGACACACAGATATATGAGTATATGCAAGGAAACATCGATGCCATTACTGTGCAACTTGAGCCCTGCTCATTTTAGGCTTCCAATCTGGATAAATTGCCTGAGCTTGTCACGTACGCCTTGGGGATCTTGTCGTGTCCTGCAGCCAGCGTTCTCTCAGAACCTGTCTTCAGTTCTGCTGGGGGTCTGCTGGCAGATAAGCACACGCGTCTGTCCACTGACAATGTGGACATGGCTCTCAGAGGACTTTTCTTCCCCTGGGTCAGCCAGGGGACGGGAAAGGCACGCGTATTTTTGAGAGTGCTTCATGCAAAGCATCTTTTTCATCTTGAAAATTGGGTCAACTGATGCCAGTCAAGTGGGGTGTGTGTGGCCCAGTTAGTGGAAACGAGGGAGACTGTGGTTGGAGTCCCCTCGCTGTGTTTCTAAAAGAACCAAGATGAACAAGTCATGGCTCTCAGAGGACTTTTCTTCCCCTTGGTCAGCCAGGGGACGGGAAAGGCACGCGTATTTTTGAAAGTGCTTCATGCAAAGCATCTTTTTCTTTTTCAAAAGGGAGGTCAACTGATGCCAGTCAAGTGGGGTGTGTGTGGCCCAGTTAGTGGAAACGAGGAAGACTGTGGTTGGAGTCCCCTTGCTGTGTTTCTAAAAGAACCAAGATGAACAAGTCATGGCTCTCAGAGGACTTTTCTTTCCCTGGGTCAGCCAGGGGACGGGAAAGGCACGCGTATTTTTGAGAGTGCTTCATGCAAAGCATCTTTTTCGTTTTCAAAAGGGGGGTCAACTGATGCCAGTCAAGTGGGGTGTGTGTGGCCCAGTTAGTGGAAACAAGGGAGACTGTGGTTGGAGTCCCCTTGCTGTGTTTTACATGCTTTTAGAAGGGCATGACATGGCTTGGAGGTTGACTTTCAGCATCTGCAAACTGTTGGCTACCAAAATGCTGCCTTTCCAACCTTTTTAACCGAGGATTTTATTTTCGAGACCTTATGCCCATCGCAGTGCCCCAAGAGCCGATGCCCAGGCGCCACTCCTTCTCCAACAAAGGCGTGCATGCACTACACCAGCATGTCGCACTAAACATCACTGATTCCTTGAGAAACTCTGTGTGACAGGGTGCATTTCACCACAGATAATTGGCCCAGTAAGCATGGACAGGGGCGTTACATGTCGCTGACTGGGCAATGGGTTACTGTGGGGAGAGATGGAGAAGGGTCTGCTGTACAAGTCTTGCCGTCCCCACGAGTTGTGTCAATCCTTCTTCTGTATGTAGAAATTAATACACTACTTCTGTGTTACGAGGGGGACCCGGGGAAGTGTGCCAAGATGGGAAATGGACTGATTCCGCCGGTCAAGGTCCACTGTGCGGTGTAAGGGACCGCCGCTATGGTGGGTGAAGAGTGAGCGGGTTGCTGCTAGCGATCGTCTGGAATGTCACAGACGATCTATGTACACCGATCTGCCCTAACCCGTGAGGGTTGTATGGCACAGATCTCACGGCTCGGTGTACCTGTTGCACGTGGAAGCACAGAGGTGCCCACGCACGTGTGCCAGTGGAAGTCACGAGAATATGGCACGAGGGTAGCACAGAGGTGCCCACGCACGTGTGCTTTCAATAACCAGGTGAGTCCAATGGAGACTTGAGGAGCTCACCTGGGACAGGAACACGGCCTGTTGACGGGGGTACTGCCGGAGCAGCAAGGCAGGAACACGGCCTGCAAACGAGGTACTGCCGGAGCAGCAAGGGCCAAGCCCACAAGAGACAGTAATGCCTGAGCAGTGGCGTGGCAGCACGCTGCCAGACATCCAAACATAGAAGGACAGTCGCGCGCCACCATGATGGCAGGGGGAGCTTTTAAGGAGGTGCAGCTCCACCCGAGGGCGGGCGTGAGGCGGAGATGACGGACTTGACCCAATCAGGGTCCACGACGTCCCAGCCTGGCCAGTCAGGATTCACCACGTCACCAGCCTTGTCATCAAGCCGTGTGACGTCAGTGAGCGAATCAGGACCCACCACGCATTGCACATGCTCACCCTCCTGCCTCTGGGAAATAGAGGCGGGATCCTCGGTCTCACAATGTGCAGAGATAACGGGAATCTCACTGCTTCCCTGAGCAGTAAACCTCTGCACATTGCGCAGCCTCGCAGACCTTCGGGGCCGCTGAGCAGGAGAGTCTGCGGCAGGCCAGGAATGGGAGACCGCTTCACTCCTTGTAACAGGAGAACCACTAGGTGTCACCCTTCTGCTGCCTCTCTGAGAAGGTATCTCCTGCACACTGCGCAGTCTGGCAGACCTTCGGCGCTGCTGAGCAGGAGTGCTCGTGGCAGGCAAGGAATGGGAGACTGCCTCAGGAGAGCCACGAGATGTAACATTACCCCCCGTCTAGGCCCCCCCCCTGTCCGTGCTCAAAGGCCGCTATCAAACCCGGAGCGCGGATATGATCCTCCAACTCCCAGGATCTATGCTCTGGACCACGGCCGGCCCACTCCACGAGGTAGTACCTCTTGCCCTGTATGACTTTTGTCTCCACAAGTTTTGCCACCTCAGGGTCGTTGGACGGGGAGTCGGTTTGAGCCGGCAGGGACCCCGAGAATTTATTAAGTCGTACGGGTTTCAGGAGGGACACGTGAAAGGTGTTGGCTATAGCCCAGCGTGGAGGGAGCTGGAGTCGATATGCCACTGGGTTTACCTGCTGTAGTACTTTAAATGGACCCAGATACCTAGGGGCGAATTTGGCTGCCTGTACCCGTAGGTTAACATTCTTAGAGGACAGCCATACTAGGTCACCAGGGGCGAAGGATGGTGCAGGGCGGCGGCGAACATCAGCCGTTGTCACCATCCGGTCTTTAGCCCTTTTAAGAGCCTCTTGGGTGTCATCCCAGATCTCCCGGGCCTTGGTCGCCCAATCCTCCACTCTAGTATCGGGTGACGTAATGGGCATCGGAACCGGGATTCTGGGATGTTGTCCGTTATTGAGTAGGAACGGAGTCTGGCCAGAGGATTCATGGACCGAATTGTTAATGGCAAATTCGGCCCAAGGAAGGAGGTTAGCCCAGTTGTCGTGGTGCGCGGATATAAAATGGCGGAGGTAAGTTACCAAGGTCTGATTAGTCCTCTCCACTAGTCCATTGGTCTCGGGATGGTATGCGGAGGAGATGTTCAGCTCTATCTGCAGGAGCTTACAGAGCTCTCTCCAGAAGCGAGACGCGAACTGGGGACCCCGGTCGCTCACCACCTTGTTAGGCATGCCATGCAACCTAAATACATGCCGAATGAACAAGGTGGCGAGAGCACGTGACGTCGGGAGTCGTGGGAGAGGCACCAAGTGGACCATTTTAGAGAAGTGGTCCGTGATGACCCATACGACCCTGTGCCCTGCTGACTTGGGCAGATCTCCCAGGAAGTCCATCCCTACCACTTCCCAGGGACGATCCGGCACTGGCAGTGGGTGAAGAAGACCTGCCGGTCTCTGCCGGGACGGCTTATTCCGAGCACACGACATACAGGCTCCCACATATTCCTGTATGTCCTGGGGTAGTCTCGGCCACCAATAATGCCTGGTCACCAGGTCTCTGGTCCTTTTGACCCCGAAGTGACCCCCGACCTTGGAGGCATGGGCCCACGATAGCACCTCGTTCCGTAGTTCAGGGGGAACGAGGGTTTTGCCAGGTGGCACCTGGTCCAAAGAAGTGGGAGTGACCATCCTCAAGCTGTCCGGGGGTAGTATAAGACGAGGCTCCTCCTCGTCCTCCTCCAACACAACCATACAACGTGACAAGGCATCGGCCCGTACGTTCTTCTCACCGGCCAGGTGGCGGATAATAAAGCGGAACCGGGAGAAGAATAAAGACCAACGGGCCTGCCTTGGGTTCAGGCGTTGTGCTGTCTGGAGGTATGTGAGGTTTTTGTGGTCAGAAAAAACCTCAAATGGATGCTTCGCACCCTCCAGGAGATGCCGCCATTCCTGGAATGCTAGTTTCATCGCCAGTAACTCCCTATCCCCTATGGAGTAGTTCCTCTCGGCCGGAGAAAAGGTCTTGGAGAAAAAGAAACACGGATGTTTCCTTCCTCGTTCGTTTTTCTGGTACAGGACTGCACCTGCACCGACCGAAGAGGCGTCTACCTCCAGTAAGAAGGGTTTGGAGATGTCTGGACGATGAAGGATGGGAGCTCTGGAGAAGTGAGTTTTGAGAGTGTGAAATGCCTCTACCGTTTCCCGTGTCCATGCTTTGGGATTAGCGCCCTTGCGGGTAAGGACAATGATGGGTGCTGCCACCGTCGAGAAGTTGGGAATGAACTGGCGATAATAATTGATAAACCCCAAGAATCGCTGGATCGCCTTCAGCGAGCGGGGCTCAGGCCAGTTCATCACTGTCTCCAACTTCCCCGGATCCATTGCTAACCCCTGACTGGACACTATGTACCCCAGGAACGGCAAGGATTCCTGTTCAAAAACGCACTTTTCCAGCTTAGCATATAACGAATGGGTGCGGAGCCTCTTAAGTACTCGGATGACATCCCTCCGATGGGTGGTAAGATCGGGGGAGAAGATAAGAATGTCATCCAGGTATGCAACCACGGAAAGATACAAATCCCGGAAAATGTCATTCACAAAGTCTTGAAATACGGCGGGGGCATTGCAGAGTCCGAAGGGTATTACTAGATACTCGTAGTGACCGTCCCTGGTGTTAAAGGCGGTCTTCCACTCATCGCCCTCTCGGACTCGCACTAGATTATACGCCCCGCGTAGATCCAGCTTTGTGAAGACCTTTGCCCCGCGGAATCGATCAAATAGCTCAGTAATGAGGGGCAAAGGGTATTTGTTCTTGATTGTGATTGCATTTAATCCCCTGTAATCGATACAGGGGCGCAGATCCCCTTCCTTCTTCTGCACAAAAAAGAACCCTGCACCAGCCGGTGAAATAGACTTGCGAATGAACCCCTTCGCCAGGCTGTCCTGAATATATTTGGACATAGCCTCCGTCTCTGGAGCAGAGAGTGGATACACTCTGCCCCTAGGGGGCTCGGAGCCTGGCTTCAGGTCTATTCGGCAATCATATGGCCGGTGGGGAGGAAGAGTATCTGCGGCCCTTTTGAAAAAGACATCCCTGTAGGCCTCATAAGGTGTCGGTAAACCCGGCCCCTCAGTATTCCCTGAGGACCCAACCGACCTAATGGTAGCGGGTGGTTCGGTAGTCACGAGGTGCTCTCTACAGGATCCTGCCCAGGATGAGATCTCCCCTGTTGCCCAGTTGAGTATAGGAGCATGCTGTCTCAACCAGGGAAGGCCCAGTAGGATCTCATCCGTCCCCCCTGGAAGCACCAGGAAGGACACCTGCTCATGGTGTCCCGGTGGTACATCCATCCTGAGAGGGATGGTGATCTGGGTGATAGGATCGAGTAGTATGGACCCGTCGACTACCCGGACCCTGAGTGGCTTGGGCAACAGAACCAGGGGAACTGAGTATCGGGTTGCCAGGGAGGTCGAGATGAAATTGCCTTCAGCGCCTGAGTCCAAGCAAGCCAGGGCAGAGAAGAGAGTAGTGCCGAACTGCAACTGGGCGCTGATAGTCAACCTAGAGGGAGAAGTAGCGTCTAGAGTCCCCCCTCTGATAGAAACTAGACGCTGTCTTTTCCCGACGGTTTGGGACATAGGGTAGCTATGTGTCCCCTCTGCCCACAGGAAAAGCAGATGACACAAGACCGAGAACCTGGGGCAGAGGAGACCACCTTGGACACCTCCATTGACTCCACGGAGTCGCCTACAGGACTGGCTGGGGGACCTGTCTGATGGAAGACGGGAGTCAGACGCTTTTTAGGCCGAGAAGACGTGGGTGCTGAAGAGACCTCGAGCCTTCGCTCCGCCTGGCGGATGTCTATGCGAGAGGCAACCTGAATCAAGGACTCTAAAGTGGCAGGCACCTCACGTGTGGCCAGTGCGTCTTTGACAAACCCTGCCAGGCCCTCCCAAAACACAGGGACAAGGACCTTATCCGGCCAGTCCAGCTCTGCGGCCAGTGTCCTAAAGTGTACAGCAAAGTCTCCGACTGAAGCAGACCCTTGCCGAAGTCGTAGGAGGCGCAGCGCGGAATCGTGGGTGACTTGAGGCCCGAGGAACACCATTCTCATGGCCCCAAGATAAGCTGCTAAGTTATTCACCACACGATCTCCGCGCTCCCACAACGGCGTGGACCACTTCAGCGCTCTCCCTGTGAGCAGGGACTGGACGAAGGCTACCTTCGCCTTCTCGGTAGCGTAAAGAGTCGCGGACAGCTCTAAGTAGGTGGTAACCTGGTTTATAAACCAACGGCACTCAGAGCTGTTGCCGCTAAAGCGCTCTGGAAGCGCAAGGCGAGGAGACCTTCCGCCCAATAGCACAGCCTGGGTAGCCGCCTGGGTGGCGACTGTCGTCAGAGTAGTCTTATCGGAGGAAGACTGCTCCACTGCTGCCAATCGTGACTCCAACTGCTGCACATAACGCAGCAACTGCTGCTGCTCTTCAGCCATAGCCAGACCTTTGGCGCGACCGTAATGTTACGAGGGGGACCCGGGGAAGCGTGCCAAGATGGGAAATGGACTGCTTCCGCCGGTCAAGGTCCACTGTGCGGTGTAAGGGACCGCCGCTATGGTGGGTGAAGAGTGAGCGGGTTGCTGCTAGCGATCGTCTGGAATGTCACAGACGATCTATGTACACCGATCTGCCCTAACCCGTGAGGGTTGTATGGCACAGATCTCACGGCTCGGTGTACCTGTTGCACGGGGAAGCACAGAGGTGCCCACGCACGTGTGCCAGTGGAAGTCACGAGAATATGGCACGAGGGTAGCACAGAGGTGCCCACGCACGTGTGCTTTCAATAACCAGGTGAGTCCAATGGAGACTTGAGGAGCTCACCTGGGACAGGAACACGGCCTGTTGACGGGGGTACTGCCGGAGCAGCAAGGCAGGAACACGGCCTGCAAACGAGGTACTGCCGGAGCAGCAAGGGCCAAGCCCACAAGAGACAGTAATGCCTGAGCAGTGGTGTGGCAGCACGCTGCCAGACATCCAAACATAGAAGGACGGTCGCGCGCCGCCATGATGGCAGGGGGAGCTTTTAAGGAGGTGCAGCTCCACCCAAGGGCGGGCGTGAGGCGGAGATGACGGACTTGACCCAATCAGGGTCCACGACGTCCCAGCCTGGCCAGTCAGGATTCACCACGTCACCAGCCTTGTCATCAAGCCGTGTGACGTCAGTGAGCGAATCAGGACCCACCACGCATTGCACATGCTCACCCTCCTGCCTCTGGGAAATAGAGGCGGGATCCTCGGTCTCACAATGTGCAGAGATAACGGGAATCTCACTGCTTCCCTGAGCAGTAAACCTCTGCACATTGCGCAGCCTCGCAGACCTTCGGGGCCGCTGAGCAGGAGAGTCTGCGGCAGGCCAGGAATGGGAGAACGCTTCACTCCTTGTAACAGGAGAACCACTAGGTGTCACCCTTCTGCTGCCTCTCTGAGAAGGTATCTCCTGCACACTGCGCAGTCTGGCAGACCTTCGGCGCTGCTGAGCAGGAGTGCTCGTGGCAGGCAAGGAATGGGAGACTGCCTCAGGAGAGCCACGAGATGTAACACTTCTGCCTCTTCAACCTCGTGCGGGTCCTCCACCTTGGCCCAAACCCTGTGTGGTCAGGCCACCCTTCCTTGTAACTGCGCACAAGGAATACCACACACCTCCTTACTATGCTGGCAGCAGAGCTCAATGCCATCAGGAGGTCAAAGGTTTACTTTGAAATGTATGGGAAATGTGAGTCACACCGCTGAGAAGTTGTGGACGGTTAGCTCTGGAGACCGAGTTTCATCAATGGTTGTCTCCACTCAACCAGCAGCCAGGGAAGGCCGGGTGTGACAATGATGCAAACATGGGTGCGGCCCTTCACTGTGACAATGTGACACACGTGCCTTGTGTGGCTCACGTGTTGAACCTGGTTGTCCAGCAATTTTTAAAGCACTATCCTTGCCCACATGGCCTTCTGCAAAGAGCACGGTGTATCGCCTTCCTTGATCCACACACTCAGATGGGCTGTAAATGATAGGCTAGAGGGAAGCCACTCACCAAGCAGGACCCCTAGAACCCTGAAACCCTTTAACCCCTATACAGGGATTAGGAATTACACAGGGCCCAAGGTGATCAATACCTGTGGAAGGCTGCAGTTCCAGAGAATAGTAGTCAGGCAGGGTCAAAACATTAATTGAGGAACAGGAACAGAATGGGACGGCCAGGACTTAATCAGAAAACAAGCAGAGGTGAAATGCGGATCGGCCAACAAGCTACATAAACAGCAAACAGGAAAAGTAGTCAGGTAACAAGCACACAAAATCATAAAACTGAACTGGGGGTAAAAGTAACCAGAGGTTCATAGCTATGTCTGGCAGTGGTCTGCAGACAGGATGGGCATAAAAAAGGGTGTGGTGTCTTCCCATTGGTTGTAGCTGAATAATGGTACTTCATCTGTGAGATACCCACCAGCTACATTCAGCCAGAGATTCTGCATCTGTCAAGGTAATGCAGCCCAGTGGGTGAGCATATCCTGCGTCCACCTGCGCCGCTGGCATCGACTCCTCTCCCATCATCAGCACTATGCATGAAAGGAACACGTTGTCACCTGGCGACCGGAGTACAAATTGACGCAGCGGACTCCGTTGGTGACTTAACAGCTGTGTGCGGCAATGATGCAAACCTGGCTGCGGGCCATCGTCAGGGCAATGTGACACACGTGCCTTGTATGGCTCACGTGTTGAACCTAATTCTCCAGCAATTTTTAAAACACCATCCCGGCCTACATGGCCTTGTGCAGCGGGCACGCTCGCTATGTGCTCACTTCCATCGTGCGCACACAGCAGCTCAACAACTTTCGTCGCTGCAGAAGTCTTTAGGTCTGGTGGTTAAACGCCTGAAATGTGATGTGCCGACACGCAGGAATTTGAATCTGCACATGTTGCAGTGTTTGTGGCAGCACCGCCGAACCCTGCTGCAATACGTTATGACATATAGCCTGGGATAACTTGATCCAGAGGTGGTGCAGATCACGCTGCTGGAGTGGTGTCAGATCAAAGACCTATGCACCCTTCTACACAGTTTACAAATGTCGACGAAGATGTTTAGCACTGGCAATGCCATTCTCAGCATGACAATTCTGGTCATCTACATGATGGAGCACACTGTAATTATTATTCGGAGTCAGGTGTTGGGACAAGAGGAAGGGGAGGAAGTACAGGAGGAGTCATATGCGGAAGGGATAACAAGATCTACGAGGTCCAGATGGTCAGCGGCACCTAGGCGGCAGTCATGGTGAGGGAGAGGGATTAACAAGGGCGCATAGTATCAGCAAAAAGTGTTGAGGAAGGTCCAGGAGCCCATGAAGAAATGGAGGACGAACTGGCGATGGGCATGGAAGACTCAGCAGATGAGTGAGAGCTTGCTCACATTTCGGTTGTGCGAGGTTGTGGGGAGAGGGCAGACGAAGGAGGCACGATTCTCACCTCTCTGCCACCAACACACCAAGGACTTGGTCCTCCTGGATGCACAAGACACATGAGTGCCTTCTTGCTGCACTACCTACAACATGACCCTCGGATTGTACGAATTCGAAGTAATCCTGACTACTGGGTTGCCACACTGTTAGATCCCCGGTACAAGACAAAATTTGGCGAAATAATTCCTGCCATAGAAATGGACGCACGTATACAGGAGTATCTGCAGAATGTGGTACGCAATCTTAGATCTGCTTTTCCACTAAACACCAGTGCTGCACAGAGTGAATCTCAACGCTTTGTCATGGATAGGAGGAAATGGTCTTTTACTTGTCCACATCTGAGGGACCGAGGGCTGGCTGCTGTGCTGAGATGGCGTTGAGTACGGTGTCCCTGCAGAGTTGCACTTTTGGTCATATACCAAAATGAGTTGAAAAAGGACAGATGCTGGTGGAAAGGGGAACAGGTGTGTTGGAAAGGGGAAAAAAGTTTTGGTCCGTGGATTTGGTGGTTAAGAAACAGTAACATTTGCTGAAGAAACACCATCTGTTACAGTGGGACTGGCAGATTTGGATAAGGTGGTATATACTATGTTACCGCTATATAACGAAAATTAATAAGAAAAGAAAGAGAAAGGTATATATCCCCATCAGCAGTCAGTGTCCACCGTGCTCCCAGATGGAAAAGGAGAGGTTGGCAACTGGAAGGTTTGGTGGAGGATACAGAGCTGTGTGGCTATGAAACTAATAGTAGCCTGAACCGAGTTAGACGCCTTTCGGATCTGGAGACTGGGAGCCCTGTTAACGTCACAGGGTCCACATGCCCACCCAGCCCAGGAACTCCCTGTTAACAACACAGGGGCCATTGAGTACGCTGACCGTGTGCGTAGGGGCCACACCTGTAGACAGCAGGCGCATCAGCAGCAGCAGGCCTGTTAATGCCACTGGGCTGCACAAGCAGGACTGGTAGGACAGGAGCTGGTCTTAACCGTTCTGCGTTACCAACTGTGGTGGTGGCCTGCATCGACACCCTATCCCTGCCTACCTCTGGCCTAAAGCCGCAATGGGTTCAACACATGGAGGTGTGCTCTTTCGGAGCATAATAGAAGACTGCGCACCTCCTTGTTGGCTCCAGCCCCTTATAAAACCTGGGTCCGCCCCAAACCAGGGTGAACCACAATGCACCTCCTGGAGACAAAAGCAGAGTGACACGTCATGAGTGGCATAACTAGTGTCCTATTTGGAACCGCAACTTCAATGATGACCTCATGGCTGCCATGACCCAAACACCTCACCAGTCATCGTCTGACCATCAATAATGCGGTCACAAGTCATAGGGGCGGGCCTCTGCAAGCCATTTGAGAGTGGCCTGGCCACATCGTCAGGACACCTGATGCCCTGTGGTCTATATGGGCCCCCCACATCAGGGGCAGGGCCAAAGAGTTCATTACTGGACCTAGTCTCTGATGCAGTAAGTGCCTGAGCATGCTCAGTAGCATGAAATACAGTCTCTGAAAAAAGACTATCAGCTTTAGCATGGTGTCTAGGCACAAAACAGGACTTAGACCCGGCACGGAATGCAAGTACCTGTGCAAAGAGGCTTTTCGCACTAAGTGTGGGAGCATGCGCTGTATCCCGAAATGAAGACTTAGCCTCAGCAATAGCACAGTCAGACTGAGCATACTCACTAGGCGAAACACTGTAGTTAGGCTGCGGCTGGGGTAAATCGGCACACGCATGCGCACTAGCTGCCTCTCCACACTTAGACGTGGAGGAGAAAGTAGCCAGCTGGACAACCCAAAGCACAGCCCTAAATGGCAGCTGACGCCTGGGCGCAAATGAAACCGCAGCAGGCTTCAGGTTACAGGTTTTGTAACAACAAATACCATCCAAAAGAACAGGTGTACTTCTTCCCATGGATAATCTGATATGATCCTTTTTTTCACGGACACAACCATCGCTAACAAATGTAGATGAGGCCAAAACAGCAGCTGCTTCAATGGATGTCAATTGCTCCATAAAGTGGCCTCTCCTCCACCCCAATTTCAAGATCCCAAATACTCCATTCCTCTGTGGTGTCAATCCAATCGCACTTGCTTCCTAACAGCTCTCAAGTTTCCACCAGCCCTGCTGAGTATGGGGTAACAGAGATGGTTGAGTTTGCATAGCTGTTCAGTCGCACTATAGCCTGGGAATCAGAGGTCTGCTCCAAAGCTGCAATGAGCACAGACAAGGAAGTTATTATTATTTTTATTATTATTGATTTATAGAGCACCATTGATTCCATGGTGCTGTACATGAGAAGGGGGTTACATACAGAATACATATACAAGTAACTATAGACAGACTGGTACAGAGGGAAGAGGGCCCTGCCCTTGCGGGATTACATTCTAAAGGATTTTTGGGAGGAGACAGTAGGAGTGGTTTAGGTTGAGCGTCAAGTACGTATGGTGGTGGTGTCATTGAAGGTTATAGTCATTTCTGAACAGATGAGTTTTCAGATTCAGTTTGAAGCTTGCGGGTGTAGCAGATAATCTGACGTGTTGAGGTAGTGAGTTCCATGAGACAGGGAAAATGATCTGCGCAGATGGCCAGAAGCTTTGTGAGTGGGATCCAGGGCCCGATGAAGAAGGTGCTGAGCCTAATCTACACCCTCATTTCCAAAAAGTAAATCCTCCTGGTGGAGACAATGGGGAACATGATGAGGAGCACAGATACCTGATTGGAATGACAACTTTACTATTCGGTCAGGGCAGGAAGAGGTTGTCTCGGAGGACTCAGGACGAGGGGAATGAAAACACAGAGGGTTATTGATGAGGTTGGAGACCACACTTACTGTTAAACCAAAGTCAGCCAGTCGATGAGGTCAGCAGAGGAGGTGGAGGAGGATGCTACTGACGACGAGGTTACGTTGTGTCTTCCTGGCCAGAGACAAAGTACTGGAAGCACGTCAACAACTGAATCCTGGACCACAACTTTGACTCTGAGCAGAAGTCGTGTTGGCTATGCAGGTCGCATGGGCTGTAAGCCTTGCCTAGCCTGTGAATTTTTGGACATCGCAAAGGATCACCCAAGTCATGGAATCTGTAAGATTTGTCAACAATCTGTAAGTAGAAGGCAATAACTCACACCTTTGAGTAGTTCCTCCATGAAGTGTCACATGGATATGAATTGATAGCGTGAAGGTGTATTGCTCAGCTTTAGCCACTGTCAATGCAACATGCTAATTTGCCATTGCATGCATTGTTGCAGACTACACACAAGGGGCTGCTGTTATTTTGGATCTGCCTTTGTTTGGTCACTATAGCAATATCAAATTGCTCTTCGGGTGTGGACTTGGAGATGCTGTCTATGAACAGAAGGAAAAGCTAAAGGTGTGTGTTACAGCAAGGAGCCACCGCGGAAACACTTCGTTCAATTGTGAGGGGAGTCATGTTGTACTTTGATGATGAGCCCCGTAATGCCAGTGAGCAGCATCCTGTGCCACAGACCAACATTCTTACAGTGCTGTCTATACTGTTTACCGTGAGAGGAGCGTAAAGTCTGTATTTCTGGCAACTGGACATCAGAGTACCCGGGTACGGTAGGCTGTGCCCAGACAATAATGCGGGCACGCAACACTTTGTTTTATTAGCAAAACACATATCTGTTCTGGGTAGGCCGACTATTTATAGACAATAAGACTTGCTGCCTCTGCATTGTCAAATTGTCACGTACAGTTTAAGTCATAGAGGGACAGCAACACATGTTTGCATTGACTGTTGCTTTTCAAGATTTCCATGACTGTGTTGCAGAGCTGTGTGGTTTGCATTCACACTGTTATCATCTGCATTATCTGTGAGGCTTCAGCTAACAAGGGTATTCAGGGGGGGTAATGTGTTTTGTCTATGTTTAGGTAGGTAACTTGGAAGCTCTTGTGATGCGCCACTGGTAAGTCGTGTTCGCACACACACACATACACACACACGCACAAACACACAATTACTGCTACACAGAGGGATTAGCAGGTAGTAGGCAACAGAATAGATTGTTCAATTATTTAAATTGTATGCATGGTTCTTATTGTTTGTTTTGGAAAAGTTAAACAATCATTTATCAACCCAACTGCCTAGAGTCCTTTTCCTGTTGCCTGGTTTTCCTGCATACTGGGGAGCCCACCCTGTACATGACTTAAAATGAAGCATAAGTCGCAATGTGAATTTCACTGTGCTACAATGCGGCCTAGCGTGCCTGTGCAACCACCGCCTGCCCCATCAAGTGCATCTGCGTGCTCTTCATCCTCTGTGACTGTGGGGACAGCAGTCACATATGGTTTTTCACACTGAACTTCCACTCCTTTACCCGCAACAGGGAGTGTGATTGGCAGGTCATCACTTGTTTTGGAAGTGGAAACAGAAGGTATTGTTGAGCTGTCAGACATCGAGAGAACCATCATTGGATGCAGGCTACATTATATCCACGCCTGCACCTTCGTCACAGATTGGCTGGACTACCTGCAGTTAATAATTGCAATCCAGAAATGGAAAGGAGTGTAGAATGCACATGTGTTGTACCTTGCTTGGCAGCAAAGGAACACTAACTTAGTATTCCAGACAATTTTAGGATGGCAGAAAAAGAGTCAGCTCTTTGGGCAAATTAAATAGAGTGGCAAAAGTGGACAGATGGGTACAGGGGCCGTGTTCTGTGGGTACCAGGACAGTAAAAGAAGCCTCACTTTCTATCCCTCCTAATGATCAAATGCAGCAAGGAATTCCCTGAGTTTGCTATAAAATTAGCTTAGCTAAATGTGCATGAGGGTAGAATGCAAAGGTGCTTGAGATTGCTTGGCACAAGTGGCACAATAAAGGAGTCCAACAGCCAGTTCTATGATGCCACTAAATGGCAGTATTTTTTGCTATCATTATAGCTTATTAAAAACAGAGCAGGAGGGTGTCCTGCACAGGTGCTGCACATAGATTTGCACCAGTGGGGCACTAATGGAGTACAACAGCCACTTCTTGTATGCCACTAAGTTTACTCAATTTTTGGTATTATAATGTCTTAGTAAGTAACAATGAGTTTGAGTGTGCAATGCAGGCAGACGTGCTGCAAATATCTTTGCACTTGTGGGACGATACAGAAGTCCAACAGCCACGTTTAGGATGCCACTAGGTTCACTGAGTGTTTGCTAGTATAATGGATTAGTAACAATGAGTTTGAGTGTGCAATGCAGGCAGACGTGCTGCAAATATCTTTGCACTAGTGGGACTATACAGAAGTCCAACAGCCACGTTTAGGATGCCACTAAGTTCACTCAGTGTTTGCTAGTATAATGGCTTAGTTATAATGAGATTGAGTGTGCAATGCAGGCAGACGTGCTGCAAATATCTGTGCACTATTGGGACTATACAGAAGTCCAACAGCCACGTTTAGGATGCCACTAGGTTCACTGAGTGTTTGCTAATATAATGGCTTAGTAACAATGAGTTTGAGTGTGCAATGCAGGCAGAGGTGCTGCAAATATCTTTGCACTTGTGGGACGATACAGAAGTCCAACAGCCACGTTTAGGATGCCACTAGGTTCACTGAGTGTTTGCTAGTATAATGGCTTAGTAACAATGAGTTTGAGTGTGCAATGCAGGCAGACGTGCTGCAAATATCTTTGCACTAGTGGGACTATACAGAAGTCCAATAGCCACGTTTAGGATGACACTAGGTACACTCAGTGTTTGCTAGTATAATGGCTTAGTTATAATGAGTTTGAGTGTGCAATGCAGGCAGACGTGCTGCAAATATCTGTGCACTACTGGGACTATACAGAAGTCCAATAGCCACGTTTAGGATAACACTAAGTTCACTCAGTGTTTGCTAGTATAATGGCTCAGTTATAATGAGTTTGAGTGTGCAATGCAGGCAGACGTGCTGCAAATATCTTTGCACTAGTGGGACTATACAGAAGTCCAATAGCCACGTTTAGGATGCCACTAGGTTCACTGAGTGTTTGCTAGTATAATGGCTTAGTAACAATGAGTTTGAGTGTGCAATGCAGGCAGACGTGCTGCAAATATCTGTGCACTAGTGGGACTATACAGAAGTCCAATAGCCACATTTAGGATGACACTAAGTTCACTCAGTGTTTGCTAGTATAATGGCTTAGTTATAATGAGTTTGAGTGTGCAATGCAGGCAGAGGTGCTGCAAATATCTGTGCACTACTGGGACTATACAGAAGTTCAATAGCCAAGTTTAGGATGACACTAGGTACACTCAGTGTTTGCTAGTATAATGGCTTAGTTATAATGAGTTTGAGTGTGCAATGCAGGCAGAGGTGCTGCAAATATCTGTGCACTACTGGGACTATACAGAAGTCCAATAGCCACGTTTAGGATGACACTAAGTTCACTCAGTGTTTGCTATCATAATGGCTTAGTAACAATGAGTTTGAGTGTGCAATGCAGGCAGATGTGCTGCAAATATCTTTGCACTAGTGGGACTATACAGAAGTCCAATAGCCACGTTTAGGATGCCACTAGGTTCACTGAGTGTTTGCTAGTATAATGGCTTAGTTATAATGAGTTTGAGTGTGCAATGCAGGCAGACGTGCTGCAAATATCTTTGCACTAGTGGGACGATACAGAAGTCCAACAGCCACGTTTAGGATGACACTAAGTTCACTGAGTGTTTGCTAGTATAATGGCTTAGTAACAATGAGTTTGAGTGTGCAATGCAGGCAGAGGTGCTGCAAATATCTTTGCACTAGTGGGACTATACAGAAGTCCAACAGCCACGTTTAAGATGCCACTAAGTTCACTCAGTGTTTGCTAGTATAATGACTTAGTAACAATGAGTTTGAGTGTGCAATGCAGGCAGACGTGCTGCAAATATCTTTGCACTAGTGGGACAATACAGAAGTCCAACAGCCACGTTTAGGATGCCACTAAGTTCACTCAGTGTTTGCTAGTATAATGGCTTAGTAACTATCAGTTTGAGTGTGCAATGCAGGCAGACGTGCTGCAAATATCTGTGCACTACTGGAACTATACAGAAGTCCAATAGCCACGTTTAGGATGCCACTAGGTACACTCAGTGTTTGCTAGTATAATGGCTTAGTTATAATGAGTTTGAGTGTGCAATGCAGGCAGAGGTGCTGCAAATATCTGTGCACTACTGGGACTATACAGAAGTCCAATAGCCACGTTTAGGATGACACTAGGTACACTCAGTGTTTGCTAGTATAATGGCTTAGTTATAATGAGTTGGAGTGTGCAGAGGACAGGAGGGTACAGTGCCAGGGTTGTGGGGCTCTGGGTAGAGGAATGGAAGCCTGCCTTTCTATTCCCTCCTAATGGGGAAATGCAGCGAGGAAATCCCTGACCTTAGCTACACAGACGCTGTCATCTTGTGTAGCTGTTAAACTCTGTTTTCAGGACCTGTCACCTATGGCTCTGACCCTGCCGGTACGAGCCCTTAAAAGGACTGTTAGAAAGTGCTCTCCCTAAGCTGTCCAGCGCTGTGTATGGAGCGCATACAGCAGTATCGGCGATAGGGCTCAGGACGGAGCTGCGCCAGTGATGTCTGACACCAAGGACGCAGAAGGCAGATAATGGTGTGCTGGAGGAAAATGTCCGGTTTTATAATGCAGGGACATGTGACATGGACATCCTATCACACATGCGGTTGCTTCTCTGGCTAAAAGTCCACTTAGCTGTGTGTGTGTCTGGGATTGGCTGACATGCTGGCCCTCCCCACTACACGCGCGCGCTTAGGGAAGGAAGACAAGGAAAAAAAAAAAAATGGCGATTATCTATACAGCAGTGATCTGAATGCGCTGTTCCCGCACACTATACACTGAAATTTCATAATAGTGTGAGTCACAGAGTGACTTACACTATTACAGCGGAAAGCTAGCTAGGAATTAGCTGGGTTTTTTGCTGCTAGAACCATTCTCGAACGTAGCTAGAACTATTGAGCTTTTGCAAAAAAGCTCGAGTTCTAGTTCGATCTAGAACAGCCCCCAAAATCACTCGAGCCGCGAACTGGAGAACCACGAACCTAGAACCGCGCTCAACTCTAGTCAGCACTGTTTGCTATAAAAATAGCACAGCAAAAATGGGCAGGAGGGTAGAATGCAGAGGTGGTGGACCTTGCTTGGCACCAGTGGGACACTAAGTTAGTGGCATCCAAAAAGTGTCTGTTATACTAACTTAGTGTCCCACTGGTGCCAAGCAAGGTCCACCACCTCTGCATTCTACCCTTTTGCCCATTTTTGCTACGCTATTTTTATAGCAAACAGTGCTGACACTTAGTATAACAGACACTTTTTGGATGCCACTAAGTGTCAGCACTGTTTGCTATAAAAATAGCGTAGCACAAATGGGCAGGAGGGTAGAATGCAGAGGTGGTGTAACTTGCTTGGCACCAGTGGGATACTAAGTTAGTATAGCAGACACTTTTTGGATGCCACTAAGTGTCAGTACTGTTTGCTATAAAAATAGTGTAGCAAAAATGGGCAGGAGGGTAGAATGCAGAGGTGCTGTAGGTAGCAGGACAGCTAAGGAAGCCTCAGTTTCTATCCCTGCCAATGAAAAAATGGAGCAAGGACTTGCCAGAGCTGATGTAGCCAGATGCTGTTATCTAAAGCCCTGCATAGCATTTGCACGGACCTGCCTAGCAACAATGCCTATGAATGGCTGTAATGCAAGGCTGAAATGACTAGTAGTCCTTAATCCCTAAAGCGCTGTGTAGATTTCACTGTATGGCTATAGTGCACACAGCAGCAGCAGCGGGAGCGGGACGGTGACTGTCACCCACCCGCAGCAGAGAGCTAATGGCTGCGACGGGGAAAATGGCCGGATCTTATAGAGCAAAGACATGTGACATGCACAGCCTAAGACACATGCCCTTGCTTGTCTGGCAAAAATTCACTTTTCTGTGTGTGTGTCTGTGATTGGCTGACAGCCTGGCCCGCCCCACTGTATGCGCGGTTAGGGGAAAAAAAAAATATGGCGATCGGAATTTTTTCCGCACTCAGCAGCAGCACTGATCTAAACCCCTTCCCCCCTGCACACTATACGCTGAATTTTGATAATAGCGTGATCCACAGTGACTCACACTATTACAGTGAAAAGCCAGCTAGTGACTAGCTAGGCTTTTTGTTGATCGAACCGTTCTCAAGCGTAACTCGAACTTTTACCAAATCGTTCGAGTTTGTCGAACAACTCGAACACCCCCCCCAAAATCACTTGAACATGAAATTGGCGAACCTCGAACATCACTCAACTCTAGTCTTAATATTGTGATTCCCTCATCCTGTATTATCTGAGTAGTGTTCCACCCACGGTTAAGGAGGTCGGGCGTTCAGTTGGGATGAGCCCTGGGCCATGCTGTTTTTGTAAAGGCGACCGGGCCAGCAGACGAGAGCACCCACTGAGCCCCGTGTCTCCACAATTTTTGGCAGCGGTGGGATACTACTCAGCCTGGTTTATCCGGGGGAGCTGCAGAGGACTGGTGTTCTCGGACACCGTCCAGGGCTCAACAACCAGGGAGACACATAAGCATACCCAGCAGGCCATAGGGGAGGCATTCAGGTTTCAGACGCTGCCATGTCCAACCCCACCAGCTCAGCCATGGGACAAGGACCAGAGAGGAGTTACGGCTGCAGCAGTAAATTGATGCTACAGGTTCTGTGCCAGAAGCAAAAGATTGACTACAGGAATGCTGACACTCGGTCAGACTTGATCCGGAAATTAGTCCGTTGGGATGCCCAGAATGATGTAGAGGACGATGAGGATCCCACCGATATTGACCCAGAGGATTTAAACTATGTGCCACATCATGAATCTAGTGACTATCGGGAATTAACTTGGTCCCAAGTAGCTCGAGCCACAGAGTTGTTGGCCGCATTGGGGCCTAAATCCTCAAGAGAAGAGAGGGCTTGTGTTCTGGAATTTGTTAATGGGGTTCCAGCTGCCATACTGCTAACACCAGCCGCTCGAAAAGGATGGTCCCGCTACCCAGCAGAAGCTGCACCAAAACAAAAGGCCTACAAACAGGGCCTGTGACTTGCCCAATCTACGGTGGTGTTGTAAATGTGGGCGCCTTGGACATATGGCTAAAGATTGTCTCCAAAACCGAGGCCCCATGCTTGGAGCCCATCTGCTAGCTCAGCCGGACAAGGTCTGTGACATACAGAGCCAGGGACTACGAGACACTGGTTACTCCATTACCATGGTAAGCCCAGTTATTGTTTCCCCAGAAGACCATTTACCAGATTCCCAATTATCCATCTCCCTGGCTGAGGGGCAGCGCTCAGACATCCCTCTGGCATGTGTGCAGTTGGACCTAAGGACCGACCAGGGAGAGGTTGATGTGAGACTTGTGGACAGCCTCCCCACACCTGGTATTTTGGGGACTAACCAGGAAGCGATCGATGTAGGACTTGTGAAAAGCCTCCCCATACCTGTCATTGTGGAAACTGACCAGAGCAAGGCTGATGTGGAGCTTATGAACAGCATCCCCACACCTGTTATTTTGGGGTATGACCAGGAAGAGGTCCTAATGGAGCTTATGGACAGCCTCCCCACACCTGTATTTCGGGGACTAACCAGGAGGAAGTTGATGTAGGGCTCATGGATGGTCTCCGCACTTCTGTTATTTCGGGGACTAACCAGGAGGAAATTTAAGTGGGGTTCATGGATGGCCCCACCAAGCCTGTTGTTTTGGATACCACCCAGAGGAAGTGGGGCGTGTGGATTACCTGCTCACACCAGTTATTTTGGAGTATGACCTAGGACAAGGACTATCTAACCAGTTTGTAGAAGCCATCACCCACTTCCAAGCCAAGCAGGACCCTGATGTGGATCTTTCTAACATCTTTTCCAAGGATGATTCACATTCCCAGTCTCCATCATCCACATCTGAGCCAACAACCATGAGTAAGCCTAACCAGACTGTGGCTATTGACTGGAGGAAGATTGATAGTAAGAAATTTATGCAAGCCCAACTCATGGACCCCACCTTAGTGCTTGTCCGCAATATGGCTGCTCATCCTGGGGGAGGTAATCAGGGGGAGGTGAATAGATGCGAGCCTCTGTTGCTGACCTCACCATTAAAAAGGACAATGCCGTCAAGAGGAGAAGGATGATCGGAAGCCTATCATGTCTGGCTAATATTAAGAAGGGGGAGGAATGTGACGACATGGACACTCAGTGCCTAGCATGGGTTAAAAATTCTTAAAATTCAGCCAGACATGAAGACAGTTTGTTTATAGATGGGGTTTAATCCCTCATTGTTCTACAAGACTCTTGGGAGTTTAGTATTGAAGTTTTTGTTGACTCATTTAATTGTTTTGGCCACTGAAGGCCGGACACCCATTGTATTACGATGTGTTTGCTGGATGCGATTTAACTTAGCTGTCTCTGCCATTGACCATTATTACTGGGATATTCTGTATGCAGCTTGAAATTCATCCAATAAGAGAAGCAACCCTGGACAACCAATCCGATAAGGGCACCGTATATCCTAAGGGAAGGCGATGGCTTTAAAAGGGGACTTCTTGGAGTCACCAGGGTTGATGGATGTTGCATGATCCAGTCTAAGCTCTTAGGAGCTGGCTAGGGTATCAGAACTAGGATGCGTTGTGGACTCGGTCTAGGGACTTTGGCTCCGAGTAGAGGATCACTTGGCTACATAGCTTCAATCTAGGGACTTCGATTCCGATTGGAGACCATAACCAAAGTCTAGGGATTTCGATTCCGGCTGCCAGGATTATATCATATCATCATACCAGAGACTACTTAAGGAAGAAACCCAGGTTGGGACAATTTGGTCACCTGGCTACAGACTTTGCAGACCTCAGCCAGCTTCCTAAATCTGGCGCTATTCCAGTCTTGGTGGGTGCCTGCCGAAAGCGGGGTGCTGCTGGATTTGAGTAAGTAGCCCTGGAAGCTCTGAGGCATGGACATTCTAATCCCTGGTGAGCCAGTGGAAGGGTGAGACTATGTTGCCTGTTCCATTTGTGTGTTTTGCTGGTTATGTGCTATGTGCCGTTAATTGTTTGGGGATCCAATAAAGTCTTAATATTGTGATATCCTCATCCTGTGTCATCTGAGTAGTGTTCCACCCACAGTTAAAGAAGTCGGGCGATCAGTTGGGATGGGCTCTGGGCCATGCTGTCTTTGTAAAGGTGACTGGGCCAGCGGACGAGAGCACCCACTGACCCCCGTGTCTCCACAGCGGTGTCAGATGCAGGGGCACAGTGGGAGGAGAGCAGCGGCATCAGATGCAGTGGGCGCAGCGGCGTCACATGCAAGGGCACAGCGAGAGGAGAACAGCGGCGTCAGATGCAGGGGCACAGCGGGAGGAGAGCAGCGACTTCAGATGCAGGGCAGTTCAGCGGCGTCACATGCATGGGCGCAGCGGGAGAGCAGCGGCGGTGCAGGGGCGAAGCAGATGGAGGAGGGCAGCGGATGATCTGGGGCTGTGACTCACAGATGGGCACCCGCAGGGATCGCTCTCCTCAGCTTCCACGGAGGGAGAAGCTGAGGAGAGCGATCTCCTACAGCTCACCGGTCCCAGATGCACGGTGCTTGGAGAGATCGGTCACAAGGCCGATCTCTCCAATCAAAGCTGGGGGCGGGTGCAGCAAAGGTCACCCAGCTCCAGCCAGTGATCAGTGCTACAGCTGCACTGATCATAGCTGGATTTCAATGTTTCAGCCATTTTCAATGGCTGAAACATTACACTGGCTGTGATTGGCTAAGCGGCGTTCATCAGCCAATCACTGCCTCCTTAGGTCCGGGCAGGAGACACCACCCCTCCTGAGGTCAGGTACAGGTCCTCTCCTTCCCAAATCTACAGTTTTTGAAAACCGATCGCGGTCATCAGGGCTCCAGGGCCGCGATTTCGCCAAGACGGATATGTCCGTCATGGGTCTTTAAGTACCAGGGCACCATGACGGATACATCCGTCAAAGGTCGTGAAGGAGTTAAATCCCCTAAACCTCTCCAACTTTTACTAGCTGACCAACACTTGTTTCCTCAAGAACAACGGCTCAGCATTTATACAGGTAAGCCCTGCACGCATGCACTGTGATTAGCAAAAGGTGTCTCCTTTGTTTTTGAGCCTTTTTTGTGCTTATACTCTGTACTATATTTCTCTCCCTCGGATTTTTTCATCACCATTTATATTTATGTAGAAACTATTTTTTAGTTGATTTTTCATATATATATATATATATATATATATATATATATATATATATATATATATATTTATTTAAAAATATAAATATATATATATATATATATTTTAATATTTCTTTTTACTTGAATTTTTCCATTTATACATTTTTTAGCCTCTGAACTCCTTATAGGATCAGGTCCTATTGGATCAAATTCAGAGGAATACAACATATCAGGTATCTACCTCCATTACTTTCAGAATATATTGTACATACAAACAGACAACCTGCGATTTTCATTTCTACAGGTCATTTTTAACACTCCATCCATAGAGGCCATGGATAGTGAGCCCTCTCCTGTGTTTCACATAAAGGTATCTGCACTCAGGCTGCTCACAAAGATAATCTCACTCATTATATTATTTCCAATAGGTGATTTTGCATTTTTTTTTTTTTAATTTAAGGAACCCACCCTTAACTCCACTTTTTCTTCAAATTATCCAATTTTAGTCAACAAAAATTTCTCCCACCAGGTAAAAAAATAAATCTCTTTACCCCCAAGTTTCATATTACCTGTCATCCCAAATACAAATACACTTACCCCTGTTTGTCTCTTCTCTTGACAGGTTTTTCACACCTACCCAGTTGGCTCTTCAGTAGAGTTGAGCGCGGTTCGAGGTTCGTGGTTCTCCAGTTCTAGGCTCGAGTGATTTTAGGGCCTGTTCTAGATCGAACTAGAACTCGAGCTTTCTGCAAAAGCTCGATAGTTCTAGATACGTTCGAGAACGGTTCTAGCTGCAAAAAGCAGGGCTTTTTACAGATACAGTGTGCAGGAGCCATCGCTGGCAGCCTGCCACAAGCTGGTAACCAAGATAAACATCGGGTATCCAACCAAAGCGCTTTGGTTAGTAACCCGATGCTTATCCTAGTTACGTGCAGGAAGCCCACACTTCCCCGCTCAGCTCGCTCCGCCCCCTCCTGCCCGCGGCATGTACACACGTACACACATACACATACACACACACACACACACACACACACACATGGTCCCGCTCGGCTTACCTGCGGTGATGAAGTCCCGCCATCCCGACCTCAGCGCTGTCACTGTCCTCCATGGCCGCCGCTTGTCACATCACCTCTCGCTTCCGACCCGAGACTGACTAGCGGTGACGTCACGGGCCTCTCGCGAGACTTGCTGTGAAGGCGCCGGTCATTGAACTCAGTGACAGGGGCTGTCGGCAGTGCTGAAGATCAGCGCAGGTAATGTACCTCGCTGACAGCAGCACTTGTCATGCCCTGCAGTGACCTGGGCTGACCCATTGATGTTAGCTCAGGTCACTGCACTGCTCTCCCAGCCAATGGGGAACATCCTGCTCTTCATTGACTGGGACAGTGTGGATCGTCATGGCAACCCCTTGGATTACACCAGACCTGGATTTGTTTTTCATTCTAATAAATTGGTTAAAGAGGGAATGTTTTGGGGAGTGTTTTTTCAAATAAAAATGTGTTTGTCGTCTATTTTTTTTTATTACTGACTGGGTTGGTGATGTCGGGTATCTGATAGACGCCTGACCTCACCAACCCCAGGGCTTGATGCCAGGTGACTTACACATCTGGTATTAACCCCATATATTACCCCGTTTGCCACCGCACCAGGGCGCGGGATGAGCTGGGGCGAAGCACCAGGATTGGCGCATCTAATGGATGCGCCACTTCTGGGGCGGCTGCGGCCTGCTATTTTTAGGCTGGGGAGAGTCCAATAACCATGGACCTCCCTAGTCTGAGAATATCAGGCCCCAGCTGTCTGCTTTACCTTGGCTGGTGATCCAATTTTGGGGGGACCCCTACGTGTTTTTTTTTTTTAATTATTTATTTAATTTAAAATAACAGCGTGGGGTGCCCTCAGTTTTGGATTACCAGCCAAGGTGAGGTTGCCAGCTGTGGTCTGCAGGCTGCAGCCGTCTGCTTTACCCTAGCTGGCTACAAAACTAGGGGGAATCCTACGTCATTTTTTTTTTCATTTTTTTGGCTAAATACAAAGCTAAGCACCCCTTAGTGCCACATGAAAGGCACCAAAGGGTGCTCCAATTTTTCTCCACTTTTTCTCCATTTTTTCTCCACTTTTTCTCCACTTTTTATCCATTTTTTCTCCATTTTTTCTCCACTTTTTCTCCACTTTTTCTCCACTTTTTCTCCACTTTTTCTCCATTTTTTCTCCACTTTTTCTCCATTTTTTCTCCACTTTTTCTCCACTTTTTATCCATTTTATATCCATTTTTTCTCCACTTTTTCTCCACTTTTTCTCCACTTTTTCTCCATTTTTCTCCACTTTTTCTCCACTTTTTCTCCCCCTTTTCTACATTTTTTCTCCATTTTTTCTCCACTTTTTCTCCACTTTTTCTCCTTTTTTTTCTCCACTTATTCTCCACTTATTCTCCACTTATTCTCCACTTTTTCTACATTTTTTTCTCCATTTTTTCTCCACTTTTTATCCACTTTTTCTCCACTTTTTCTCCACTTTTTCTACATTTTTTCTCCACTTTTTCTACATTTTTTTCTACATTTTTTCTCCACTTTTTCTTCACTTTTTCTCCACTTTTTCTCCACTTTTTATCCATTTTTTCTCCATTTTTTCTCCACTTTTTCTCCACTTTTTCTCCATTTTTTCTCCACTTTTTCTCCATTTTTTCTCCACTTTTTCTCCACTTTTTATCCATTTTTTTTCCATTTTTTCTCCACTTTTTCTCCACTTTTTCTCCATTTTTCTCCACTTTTTCTCCATTTTTTCTCCACTTTTTATCCACTTTTTATCCACTTTTTCTCCACTTTTTCTCCACTTTTTCTCCACTTTTTCTACATTTTTTCTCCACTTTTTCTACATTTTTTTCTACATTTTTTCTCCACTTTTTCTTCACTTTTTCTCCACTTTTTATCCACTTTTTCTCCACATTTTCTCCACTTTTTCTCCACTTTTTCTCCACTTTTTCTCCATTTTTTTCTCCATTTTTTCTCCACTTATTCTCCACTTTTTCTCCATTTTTTCTCCACTTTTTCTCCATTTTTTTCTCCACTTTTTCTCCACTTTTTCTCCACTTTTTCTCCATTTTTTTCTCCATTTTTTCTCCACTTATTCTCCACTTTTTCTTCACTTTTTCTCTACTTTTTATCCATTTTTTCTCCACTTTTTCTCCACTTTTTCTCCACTTTTTCTACATTTTTTCTCCACTTTTTCTACATTTTTTTCTCCATTTTTTCTCCACTTTTTCTCCACATTTTATCCATTTTTTCTCCACTTTTTCTCCACTTTTTCTCCACTTTTTCTCCACTTTTTCTCCATTTTTTTCTCCATTTTTTCTCCACTTTTTCTCCACATTTTATCCATTTTTTTCTCCACTTTTTCTCCACTTTTTCTCCACTTTTTCTACCTTTTTTTCTCCATTTTTTCTCCACTTTTTCATCACTTTTTCTCCACTTTTTCTCCATTTTTTCTCCACTTTTTCTCCACTTTTTCTCCACTTTTTCTCCATTTTTCTCCACTTTTTCATCACTTTTTCTCCACTTTTTATCCATTTTTTCTCCACATTTTCTCCACTTTTTCTCCACTTTTTCTCCACTTTTTCTCCACTTTTTCTCCATTTTTTTCTCCATTTTTTCTCCACTTATTCTCCACTTTTTCTACATTTTTTCTCCACTTTTTCTACCTTTTTTTTCTCCATTTTTTCTCCACTTTTTCTTCACTTTTTCTCCACTTTTTATCCATTTTTTCTCCACTTTTTCTCCACTTTTTCTCCACTTTTTCTCCACTTTTTCTCCACTTTTTCTCCATTTTTTTCTCCATTTTTTCTCCACTTTTTCTCCACTTTTTCTACATTTTTTTCTCCATTTTTTCTCCACTTTTTCTCCACATTTTATCCATTTTTTCTCCACTTTTTCTCCACTTTTTCTCCACTTTTTCTCCACTTTTTCTCCATTTTTTTCTCCATTTTTTCTCCACTTATTCTCCACTTATTCTCCACTTTTTCTCCACTTTTTCTCCACTTTTTCTCCATTTTTTTCTCCATTTTTTCTCCACTTATTCTCCACTTATTCTCCACTCTTTATCCATTTTTTCTCCACTTTTTCTCCACTTTTTCTCCACTTTTTCTCCACTTTTTCTCCATTTTTTTCTCCATTTTTTCTCCACTTTTTCTACATTTTTTCTCCACTTTTTCTACCTTTTTTTCTCCATTTTTTCTCCACTTTTTCTTCACTTTTTCTCCACTTTTTCTCCACTTTTTCTCCATTTTTTCTCCACTTTTTCTCCACTTTTTCTCCACTTTTTCTCCATTTTTTTCTCCACTTTTTCTCCACTTTTTCTCCACTTTTTCTCCATTTTTTTCTCCATTTTTTTCTCCACTTTTTCTCCACTGTATCTCCACTTTTTCTCCACTTTTTCTACAATTTTTCTCCACTTTTTCTCTACTTTTTCTATGGTCGGTCTACCCATTAGCTCTGCCATGCATACTGTAGCTCTACACCTACTGCACATGTTACTTTATGATTGACATCTCTTTCGTACCAGAGCTGTCTAAGCCTACTCTGACCCCATATTTGTCATTACTATATTGTCCTTGTACTGTATTATGACATTTGTATCATGTGTTTCATTTCTTGCTGTGTTGCAATTTTTTTGCTGCATCCCAATTGTACCTCTACATTGTTCGAGTTTATGTTATTGTTCTCTCACTCTTATGTGATACTGATTATTGTCATTTTTCATGATTACATGCAGATAAGTCCAATCTGACGAAGGCTCAGGCCGAAACGTCATTGGTAACTTGTTTTAGACAAAAACATATATGCTTATGAAAAAAAAATGTTTTTCTTAATACGGACCAATAAAGAGTGATTTTGCATTACTATCCGTTGTGACTTACTGACTTAGTCTGGGAGATTTAGAGTGCCGAGGTTACACACTAATTTTATCTATTATTACCTCTGAGCACCTATATACCAGTGAGCAGAGCTTCCTCTACAGTAGTTCTCCTGATTAGGCATGCCCTTACCTCATGAGCAGGGCATTGCAGCTTTGGTAGCAACCATTACGACATGGACTCTGCTGCTGTGGACCCGAGAAGAGTGAGTGCAGATTCATTGCACCCACACTCCTCACATGAAGGGTCCGCACTCCTAGAAAATGGGGGATACGTTCCCTGAGTGTCTCCCCCCCATATTCCAGACGGTCCAGAGTCGTCGTGGGACCCCTTTATTTTTTTTCTTACAATAAATTGGTGAAAGAGGAAATGTTTTGGGGACTGTTTTTTCAAATAAATTTCTTTTGTCGATTTTTTTTTTTTTGTTAGTACTGACAGTTTATGATGTTGGGTATCTAATAGACGCCATGACATCACAAACTGCTGGGCTTGATCTCAGGTGACTTTACAGCTAGTATCAACCCGATTTATTACCCCGTTTGCCACTGCACCAGGGTACGGGATGAGCTGGGGTGAAGCGCCCGGATTGGCGCATCTAGTGGATGTGCCACGTCTGGGGTGCCTGCGGCCTGCTATTTTTAGGCTGTGAAGGCCCAATAACTATGGACCTTCCCACCCTGAGAATACCAGACCACAGCTGTCCGCTTTACCTTGGCTGGTGATCCAATTTGGGGGGGACCCTACTTTTATTGTGTAATTATTAATATTTATAAAATAATTATAAAAAGAGCCTGAGGGGACCTCCACATTGTATCCCCAACCACGGTAAAGCTGCCAGCTGTGGTTTTCAGGCTACAGCCATCTGCTTTACCCTAGCTGGCTATCAAAAATGGGGGGACCCAACGTCATTTTTTTTTTAACTATTTTTTAAATAGAAAAAATTAATGGGCTTCCCTGTATTTTGATTGCCAACCAAGGTAACGGCAGGCAGATGGGGGTGGCAACCCATAGCTGTCTGCTTTATCTGCGCTGAGAATCAAAAATACCGCGGAGCGCTACGTCATTTTTTTAAAGATTTATTTTTACAGCACTGTGATGTCCAGCAATCAAAATACAGGGAAGCCCATTTTATTTGTAGTTATTTAAATAAATAATTAAAAAAAAATATATATGGGCTCCCGCTGCATTTTTTGTAGTGCTAGCTAAGGGTAATCCAAGCAGCTACTGGCTGCTAACCCCCACTGCTTGGTGTTACCTTCACTGGCAATGGAAAATCCAGGGAAGCATTTTTTATTTTTTTTGCCAAAAAACTACAAAAATTTACGTGAGCTTCGCCATATTTTGTATGCTAGCCAGGTATAGCAGGCAGGTGCTGGAAGAGTTGGACACAGCGCCAGAAGATGGCGCTTCTATGAAAATGCCATTTTCTGAGGCGGCTGCAGACTGCAATTCACAGCAGTGGGGCCCAGAAAGCTCAGGCCAACCTGTGCTGCGGATTCCAATCCCCAGCTGCCTTGTTGTACCTGGCTGGACACAAAAATGGGGCGAAGCCTACGTCATTTGTTTTCTAATTATTTCATGAAATTCATGAAATAATAAAAAAAGGGCTTCCCTTTATTTTTGGTTCCCAGCCCGGTACAAATAGGCAACTGGGGGTTGGGGGCAGCCGTACCTGCCTGCTGTACCTGGCTAGCATACAAAAATATGGCGAAGCCCACATAATTTTTTCAGGGGGCAAAAAACTTCTGCATACAGTCCTGGATGGAGTATCCTGAGCCTTGTAGTTCTGCAGCTGCTGTCTGTCTGTATGGAGAAGAGCAGACAGCAGCTGCAGAACTACAAGGCTCAGCATACTCCATCCAGGACTGTATGCAGAATTTTTTTGCCCACCAAAGAAATGACGTGGGCTTCGCCATATTTTTCTATGCTAGCCAGGTACAGCAGGCAGCCACGGGCTGCCTCCAACCCCCAGTTGCCTATTTGTACCCGGCTGGGAACCAAAAATATAGGGAAGCCCGTTTTTTTTTAATTATTTCCCTTATTTCATGAAATAATTAAAAAACAAATGACGTGGGCTTCGCCCCATTTTTGTGTCCAGCCGGGTACAACTAGGCAGCTGGGGATTGGAATCCGCAGCACAGGTTAGCCCGAGGTTTCTGGGCGCCTCTGCTGCGAATTTCAGTCCGCAGCCGTCCCAGAAAACGGCGCTCTCATAGAAGCGCCATCATCTGGCGCTGTATCCAACTCTTCCAACAGCCCTGGAGCCGGGTGGCTTGTTGGGTAATCATGAGTTAATACTGGCTTTGTTTTACTTGCCAGTATTAAGCCAGAGATTCTTAATGTCAGGCACGTTTGACCCGGCCATTAAGAATCTCCAATAAAGGGTTAAAAAAAACACCACACAGAGAAAAAATACTTTAATAGAAATAAATACACAGACACATTAGAGACTCCATCTTTATTACCCCCTGTCAGCCCTCCACGATCCTGCTCTTCTGTCTTCTTTCTAGTGTAGTAGTAGTGACGATTGTAGTGAGGAAGGATGAGGTTCACCAGCTCATCACTTGGGGCTGGGGAACCTCATCCTCACTACAATGCTCACTACAATCGTGCAGCCTTCACTCCGTGAGTGATCAGTGCTGGCTGTCAGCGGTAACAGCGGTAACGCTGACAGACGCGTTACCATAGCAATGGTGCTCTCGGAGCCGCGGTTAGTGGTGACGTCACCGCTAACTGCGTTGCTATGGCAACGGTGATCTCCGTTAATGACCGGCTGTGTCAGCCGGTCCCTAACGGAACGGGGAGTCGACCGTGTGCTAGAGCATGTCGCCGGTACACGGCGATACACATATGTGCACCGTGTACCGGAGAGATGCACTCGCAGGTCCTACATGACGTGTCATAGTCATGTGACCAGTCTGTAGCCAATGAGATAATAGCCACGTGACTGGTCACATGGCTATTTTGACGTCACGATAGGTCCTGCATCTCTGCTGGCAGTGCCGGTCGCCGGGAGGATTCAGCGATCATCGGATGGAATAGCGGCAGGAGACAGAGTGCAGAAGGGATCCCGGGGACCGGTAAGTGTTATGGCAATGTTTATTAACTGTTTGTGTACATTTATCATGCATTTTTATGTGTTTGTTATTGCCTCCCATTATAGCCTATTGGCTCGAGTTCGGTTCGTCGAACGTTCGACGAACCGAACTCGAACGGGACCTCCGTTCGGCGAACCGACCTCGAGCCGAACCGGGACCAGTTCGCTCATCTCTACTCTTCAGTGCCACTCTGAGCCTCCATTTTAGTGCATTACCCTGAATGAATTTTATATTTATTTAATAAAACCTATATATTTTTATATTACCAGTATTATAGCGTAACATTTACCACATTCTCACCCTAATCTAATCTAATTTTTTCTGACCGACACCCCCACATAAACCCCTTCTTACCCACTCTAGTGAGTGCAGTAGTACTTGTATTATATCTACCCTAACTCTGACAGGCTTACGCTGACCCTGCATACTACCTGCAGCTCCTACTACATCTAACACAGTTACAACTAGGATCCCCCCTCCCCCATTATCCCCCTTGGTGAGCGCTAGTGTCCATTTTTAATTTATTAGACTGTATACCGCCCAAAGTAAATGAACGGGCAAATAGATTCTCGCACTTAGGACACACAGAAATCGTATGAGACGCATCTCCACAGAAGAAACATAACTTATTACGCCATCTAAAATCCTGCCGTTCCACCCTGGAAAGGACCCTATCACACTGCATAGGCTCCGGAGACTGCTCTGAAAGTGACACTTCTGCTCGTATTGTTTTACGTTCCTGTAAACGTCTGTCAATCTGAATTGCCAATGACATAGAGTCATTGAGACCAGAGGAGACAGGAAAGCCCACCATAACATCCTTTACAGGCTTAGCCAACCCCTTCCGAAAGAGAGCCGCAAGAGCTGCATCATTCCACTCAGTAAGGACCGCCCACTTATGAAATTTCTGACAATATATTTCTGCAGGTTCCTGACCCTGGATCAAAGCCAATAAAGTTTTCTTGGCTTGATCAATAGCATTAGGTTCATCATATAACAACCCCAGAGCCTGAAAAAAAAAAAATTCTACATCAGCAAGAGCAGGATCTTCAGGTGCCAGGGAAAAGGCCCAATCCTGGGGGTCACCACCCAGCAAAGAGATGACAATCTGAACTTGCTGCCTGGAAGACCCTGAGGACTTTGGTTTCAAGGCAAAAAAAAGCCTTCAATTGTTCTTGAAGTTCAAAAATTCAAACTGATCTCCAGAGAACACATCAGGTAAAGGTATCTTAGGTTCTACAGCAGGTGTCTGGGCAAGAAAATCAGATATATCCTTAACTTGAGACGTAAGCTGATCAACTTGCTCAGCTAATTGTGTAACCTCCATGACAGCACAAGATCCTCCACGGCACCCAGAGATAAAGAGGAAAAACACACACAAAAAAAAATAATTCTGCCACACTTTTTTTTTATTTCCTTCTTTTGAGTACCCTGGAATCTTGGGTAAGGCCAGTGCTACTGCTGTTATGATTCAGGGACCAAAAAATGTGGAAACCCAAAAAAGTAACCAGAGTGGCTGGAACCTTAACGGACTGCAGGCCTAACCCTGACACACAACTAGAAGTAGCCGTGGGACGAGCCTACGATGACCTAGTCGTCTCGACATAGCCGAAGAACTAAATATTCTTACAGATAGAAAAATTAGAAAAGCTAATCTGCCTCGGAGCATTCCCCAAAGATATAGATAACCCCCCACATGTAAAGACTACGGTGATCCGTAAAAACCCTAAAAATTCTCAGCACCCCTGACATGGAAAAACTGAGACGACACGGCCTCTCCCCCACTATATCTGTACTCTGATGTTACTGGATCAAAAACACTAATATAGATGAAGGACTGAATTTAAAACCAAGCATGACAAAACAAAATACATTGCAGAATCATGGAGCTAAATATACAGACACTCCCAGCAGGGAATGGTCCAATTCCACCAAGAACTCCACACAGGCAAAATAGGAATCAAGCAATAGTATCAAAACAGAAAAAACAACAAGTAAGTGGAAACAATTAGCAGAGGTACAAAGACCAATTTATCTTGAGAGGAGTTCTGGTAGAGAGCAGGGCTGGTTTCAGAATGTCCTGTAAAAGATGTAAACACACAAGAAATCAATTGAGCACCAGCAAGTAACAGGAGAAAACTATTCAGTTATATAGTCCCAATCTGTAAGGCCTGATTGCCAGTCCTCTACAGGTGTGTGGCTCTCATTCCACAATTCAACTGCATCGTCAGCACTGACTACAAGAGGGAGCCCCAAACTGGAAAATGTATTCACAACAGAAGACACTTTGTTGAGGGATGTAGAAATAGTGGGTGAACAAAGGGGTTTCTTAATTTAAGCTATAGCATTTATTCTGGAAAATAATGTGTTCTCATTTGAAGGATTCTATTATAGACAGACTAAAGGTTGCAAAATGGGGACGAGATTCGCACAAAGTTATGCTAACCTTTTCATGGGTGCTTTTGAATCCGTCTCCATTGCGCAGTCAAAAATTGCACAAGATCATATCGTCTTATACCGACGATATATCGATGACCTCTTCATAATATGGAAGGGGTCTCTAACAAATTAAAGAACTCAATATTAATGTTTGGGGACTATCCTTCACAGCAAGCATTTCTGATAAGACACTCCAGTACCTAGACCTACAGGTTCGGATCGACCAGCTGGGTATAATAACTACATCTACCCACTTCAAGCCTGTGGATGTTAACAGCTACCTCAGGTTTGATAGTGGGCATCTACCCAGCTGAATTCTTAACATTCCTTATGGTCAGTACTGGAGAGTTTGGAAAAACTGTACAAATGATATCGACTACAGGGAAGAATCCAAAATCCTTAGGAATTGGTTCCTTGAAAAAGGCTACCCCAAAAATTTACTTTACAATGCGTTTAGGAGAACAAATTCTCTCTCCCAGGAATTATGTATAGGGAATAAATCTACTGTCCCCAAAGAAGAGGAAAAGAAAAAGAAAGAAAAATTGGAACTAACAAAATGGAGTCTAGTGACCACATTTTGCCAACCAAGAGCACTCATTCAGAGGATGTTGGATAAATATTGGTTTATACTAAAGGGTGACCCTGTATTATCAGATTATTTACCCTACAAACCCATCATTATCTATAGAAAAAATAAATACCTAGTTAATAAGGTCGTACCCAGTAACATTACAAGAGGGAAGATCACACCTAAAATAGATAACCCAAATTTGTGGGGTTGTTTCTCATGCCGGATACCAAAATGTCTATGCTGTCAGATTATCACAAAAGGTGTGAATACTTTCACTTCATGAACAACAGGAGAAACCTTTGTGATAAAACACAGACTAAATTGCCAAACCGCATATGTAGTGTACCTGTTGGAATGCACATGTGGCCTCCAGTATGTAGGCTGCACTATATAAGAGATGCATTTGAGATTAAACAAACATAGGCACAATATAAGAACAGGATACCAGCTACACAGTAATTCAAGACATTTTAATGCTGTTCATCAAAGAGACCCTAACAAAATGAAGTTAACTATTATAGATCATATTAATAATAAAGATCCAGAACCACTAACAAAATTGATCAAAAAGGAGAGTTTCTGGATCTTCAAACTTGGTACATTTGCTTCTGAAGCACACAATCTTACTTTGGATAATGTCGCCAAACATTAATAAGAAGGACGAAAGTATAAGAGTGGAAGGTTCCAGGTAAAGAAAGGGAATAAATATATGATAAATTAAAAAAAAATATTAATATATGATCAATTCCAAAAATACTCTTCTTCCCCCCCCCAAATGGGAAAAAAGATTTGCTTGTTCTTTTGCTGTGGGAACTGTCCACCTCTTGGATTTGCTCTTCATCTTCATTTTTGGCTATGGCCTTTCTTGATTCAGGAGCCACCTTGAACTTGATGGATTTTGGCTTTGCTAAGAATTGTGGTTTTCCTACGGTACCTTTACAAACTCCTATTCCTTTAAGGGTCATTGATGCTACTCCCCTAGCTGAAAATAAACCCCAGTTTTGGACCCAGGTAACTATGAAAATTGCGCCAGTTCATCAGGAGAATTGTATTTTTAGTATTACATAACTTGCACAATATTTTGGTACTGGGATTCCCTTGGTTGCAAACCCATAATCCAGTTCTAGATTGGAGATCTTTGTCTGTGGTTAGTTGGGGTTGTCAATGTGTGCATAATGTTTCTGTGTTGTTTATTTCCCCTCCGCCACGTGATGTACCTGAATATTTGTCAGATTTTCTTGACGTGTTTAACCCCTTCACGACTGGCCGATTTTTCGCTTTCCGTTTTTTTTTTTTCGCCATTCTTCTTCTGAGAGACGTAACTTTTTTTTTTTTCAGTCAATATGATCATGTAAGTCTATTTTTCTTCCCCTGAGGAAGCCTCCTGTTTGGAGGCGATACGCGTGGGGTAACTCTGCCAAAGCTTTCCCCCCCCTTCCTACAACCTGGTTTTCGTCTGTGCTCCCTGGTTATTAGGATAGTGAGTATGAGCTTTTCTGTAACACCTGGGCCACTGAAAAGGTTTTTGGTATCAATGTTCGGCTAGCTGACATAGCAGCAGCATGTATCCAATGTGCTGCTGTTTTTGTGTTTAAGTCTTACTTTATGCCCTATTTGCCGTTTGTGTGCTCCAACTGAATGCACTAGTTTCTAGAATTGATTATCTGTACAGGGATTGATCTATACAGACAATGTGCACTGGTTTAATATTTTTCATCTGGCTTATTTAACTGTTGAATGGATGTTATGTCTAATCCTGTTTATATACTTCACTAAAATATAGCCAAGCCTTTCTCAGAAGTCCTATCAATAATATCTTGTGGTTTAGGCTCTGTTGCTCAGGGTTACACCCTGTGTGCTTTATTACACGCTAAACCTGAGCCTGACTCACCCTTTTTTTTTTTTTTTTTTGCCTGTACTATAGATGCTATGGGAGTGCTTCATATATCTGTGACCTTACCAATGTGTTTCTAAGGGTATTTTCAGCCTTTTTTGATGCGGATATATTGTATATTATCATTTTCTAGCACCGTAATAAATATCACTGTGTCCAGTTTACAGTAGGTCATAGCACTGCTGGTTGTACTTATTTAAGGGGTGGTGTATAATATTGATCTATTCAGTACCAATTTCATATGTGCTTTGGCATAGGGGATATGTGTTTGTTTTAAATGTTTTTAATTGTCCTTTGTGTGTTTACTCCCAGCGTGGAGTTCCATATGTATTCCTAATTGTAATAAAGATTTTTCTATTTTTATAATCTCTTGGTGATCCCTCTGTGGGTATACTCTTTTTCTTCTCCCTTTGGCATATGATCATGTAAGGGCTCATTTTTTTGTGGAACGAGCTGTACTTTTAAATGAAACCATAATTTTTACCATATAGTGTACTGGAAAACTGCAACAAAAAAATTGCAAATGCAGAAAAATTTTAAAAAAAGTGCTATAGCACTATTATTTTTTAGATATTTTATTCACTGTGTTCCCCATATGGCAAAACTGATGTGTGGGTGTGATGCCTCAGGTCAGTGCGAGTTCGTAGACACCAAACATGTATAGGTTTACTTTTATATAAGGGGTTACAAAAAAATCGGACGTTTGTCCGAAAAAAGTGGCGTACGTTTTACGCCATATTCCGTGACCTGTAGCGTTCTCATTTTTCGGGATCTATGGCTCAGTGACTGCTTATTTTTTGCGTCTGGAGCTGACATTTTTAACTGTACCATTTTTTCGCAGATGCTATGTTTTGATCGCCTGTTATTGCCTTGTCTCCTTAATAAAATCACTTTTAAATATCAGTATCCATTACCCTTGATGTCAGGCTTGTTTTCCAGAGTAAAGGGAGCTAAGTGGTTTACGAAACTTGATCTTAGCGGAGCGTACAATCTCATTCGAATTAAGGAGGGTGATGAATGGAAGACGGCTTTTAATACCCCTGGGGGGCATTTTGAGTGCCTAGTGATTCCTTTTGGGATCACTAATACCCCCTCTGTCTTTTAGTCATTTATGAATGATATTTTTCAGGACCTAATTGGCAAATTTCTGATTGTCTATTTGGATGATATTTTGATTTTTTTCTGATGATTGGGGATGCTCATGTTCTGCAGGTTCGAAACGTTTTCCAGATACTTAAGGAAAATTCATTGTACGTTAAGGGATGTCTCTTTGGCGTCCAGAAAATTTGCTTTTTTGTGTTTTTTTTGTCCCCGGCTTCTATTGAAATGAATCCGGTCAAGGTTCAGGCCATTCATGACTGGGTTCAGCCAACCTCTTTGAAATCCCTTCCAAAATTTTTGGTCTTTGCCAATTTCTACCGTAAATTTATAGGCAATTTCTCTAGTGTGGTTAAGCCTTTGACTGATTTGACCAAAAAGGGAGCTGATGTTGAGAATTGGACTTCAGAGGCAATTATAGCCTTTCAGAAGCTTAAAAAGAGGTTCACTTCTGCCCCAGTCCTGCAGCAACCTGATGTTTCTCTTCCGTTTCAAGTGGAGTGTCTCAAAGAGATCCTAGTGCTTCCAAGCTGGAGCCTTGTGCCTTCTTCTCTCAGAAGTTTTCTCCATCCGAACGAATTATGATGTGGGTAATCGAGAATTATTGGCAATGAAGTGGGCCTTTGAGGAATGGAGACACTGGCTGAAGGGGGTGAGACATCAAATTGTGGTGCTCACTGATCATAAGGATCTGACCTACCTTGAATTTGCCAAGAGACTGAATCCTAGGCAGGCTAGGTGGGCTCTATTTTTTTACACGTTTCAATTTTTAGGTCTCTTTTCTTCCGGGCACTAAGAATAATAAAGCCGACGCTCTCTCTAGGAGTTTCTTTGCTGATTCTCTTGATGTTGCAGAGCCATCTAACATCCTGAATGAAGGTATGGTTCTCTCCGCTATTTCGCCCGATTAGAGATTAGCACTTGAGAGATTTCAGGGGGATAAACCTGAGAGATGTCCTGTGGGGAAACTGTATGTTCCTGATAAATGGAGGACTAGAGTAATGTCCGAGATTCATTTTTCCGTTTTGGCTGGTCATCCTGGGATTTTTTGTACTAGGGATCTTGTGAGTAAGTCTTTATGGTGGCCTTCTTTGTCTCGGGATGTCAGAGGTTTTGTGCAATCTTGTGGGATTTGTTCCAGATCCAAGCCTTGTTGTTCACGTTCTAGTGGGTTGTTGTTGCCATTGCCTGTGCCTAAGAGACCATGATATTGCTATGCATTTTATTTCAGATCTTCCTGTCTCTCAAAGGATGATGGTTATATGTGATAAATTCTCTAAGATAGTCCATTTGGTACCATTACCGAAGTCTTCAGAGTTGGTGCCCTTGTTTTCTCAACAGGTGGTTCATTTACATGGCATTACTGAGAATATTGTGTCAGACAGAGGAGATCAGTTTGTGTCCAGATTTTGGAGAGCATTTTGTTCTAGATTAGGAATTGAACTGTCTTTTTTTTCTGCTTTTCATCCTCAGACCAATGGCCAGACTGAGAGAGCTAATCAGGCTTGGAAACCTATTTGAGATGTTTTGTATCTGCGGATCAAGATGACTAGTTTCTTTTTTGCCATTGGCAGAGTTTGCTCTCAATAATAGGGCTAGCTCTGCTACTTTGATGTCTCCTTTTTTCTGCAATTTTGGATTTCATCCTAGGCTCTCTTCAGGGCAGGTTGAGGCTTCGGCCTATCCGGGAGTTGATTTTGTAGTCGAGAGAATTCAGCAGATTTGGGCTCAAGTAGTGGACAAATTGTTTCAGTCCTAGGAGAATGCTCAAAGGTTTGCCAACCGACGTAGGACAGTTGGTTCCCGGTTTAAAGTGGGGGACATGGTTTGGTTGTCCTCCAGGAATGTTCATATGAGAGTTTCTTCGCCTAAAATGAAGCCTAGATTTATTGGGTCCTATAAGATTTTGGCGATAATTAATCCCGTATCTTTTCGTTTGGCTCTTCAAGAGTCGTTTAAAATTCACAATGTATTTCATAAGTCTTTGTTGAAGAAACATGTGGAGCCAGTAGTTCCCACGGCAGCGCCTCCGGATCCTGTGTTGGTAGAAGGGGATCTAGAGTAGAGTTGAGAGTGGTTCGTGGTTCTTCAGTTCGCGGTTCGAGTGATTTTGGGGGCTGTTCTAGATCGAACTAGAACTCGAGCTTTTTGCTAAAGCTCGATAGTTCTAGTTACGTTCGAGAACGGTTCTAGCAGCAACAAGCCAAGCTAATTACTAGCTGGCTTTTCGCTGTAATAGTGGAAGTCACTCTGTGACTCACACTGTTATGAAATTTCAGCGTATAGTGTGCGTGGACTGCGCATTCAGATCACTGCTGCTGGGTAATGGCGATAGCCATTTTTTTTTTTTCCCTTGTCTTCCTTCCCTAAGCGCGCGCGTGTAGTGGGGCGGCCCAGCATGTGAGCCAATCCCAGACATACACACAGCTAAGTGGACTTTTAGCCAGAGAAGCAACGGCATGTGTGATAGGATGTCCATGTCACATGTCCCTGCATTATAAAAATGGGTATCTGCCCGTCAGGACGCCATTATCTGCCTTCTGCGTCTGGGTGTCAGTCACCGCTGGCGTAGCTCCTGTCTCCGATACTGCTGTGTACGCTCTACACACAGTGCTATACAGAATAGGGATAGAAGTTTCTTTTAGCCCTTGTAAGGGCTAATAACAACAGGCTCAGAGCCATAGGTGACAGTCAGGTCCGTGGAAACAGATTTTAACAGCTACAGATAAGAGTGTCTGTGTAGCTAAGGTCAGGGACTTCCTCGCTGCATTTCCCCATTAGGAGGGATATAAAGTGAGGCTTCCTTTCCTCTACACAGACCCACAACCCTGCCACTGTACCCTCCTGCCCTTTGCACACTCAAGCTCATTGTTACTAAGCCATTATACTAGCAAACACTGAGGAAACTTAGTGGCATCCTAAAAGTGGCTGTTGGACTTCATTATTGTCCCACTGGTGCAAAGCTATTTGCAGCACCACTGCATTGCACACTCAAACTCATTTTTACTAAGCTATTATACTAGCAAACACTGAGGAAACTTAGTGGCATCCTAAAAGTGGTTGTTGGACTTCATTATTGTCCCACTGGTGCAAAGCTATTTGCAGCACCACTGCATTGCACACTCAAACTCATTGTTACTAAGCCATTCTAATAGCAAACTGTGTTGCCAGTTTAAGGGCCGTAGTTGCATTGTCAGGGATAGTTATTGTTGTTTATTCTGCTGTCAATAAAGCTAGACCACCGCTGCAATCTACACCACCTCTCAATTTTTACTACCACATTTTAAGTGCACAATCTTGTCGCAATCAAAATGAGTGGCAAAATGACAGATGCTGGTGGAAAGGGGAAGAGGCGTGTTGGAAAAGGAAAAAAAGGGTTTGTCCGTGGGGAAGGTGGCAAAGCCCCATTAACATCTGCTGAAGATAGACCATCTTCCAGCAAAAGTAAGATGTCTACTACTTACCGTGGACAATCCGATGTGCTCCCTTTTTTACGGACACGAACAACTGGAACAAAGGTAGATGATGGCCAAAAAAAGAAAATGCTTGAATGGAACTCAAGTGGTCCAACAAGTGCCCTCTCCGCCACCTAAACTACCGCATCCAAAAAACACCAGTCCTCTGAGTTGTCATCCCAATCACACTTGCTTTCTCCCAGCTCTCAAGTCTCCATCCGCCCTGCACAGTATGGTGGAACTGAGATGGCTGAGTCTGCAGAGCTGTTCAGTCACACTATAGCCTGGGAATCAGAGGTCTGCTCCCAAGCTACAGTGAGTACAGACCAGGAAATGGTCTGCAGTGATGCCCAGAACCTTTGTGACTCTGATTCAGGCCGTGAGGACCAAGTTTCTGAGCATAATGTTGACCCTTATTCACAAACTGTAACACCTGTTGTTATAGACAATGAGGAACATACTGATGACGATGAGACGCAGATACCAGATTGGGATGACAACTTAAATATTCGTTCACGTCAGGAAGAGGCTCGGTCTGAGGGTGAGAGGAGTGCAAACACAACGCTTGATGAGGAAGTTCTAGATCCCACCTACTGTCAACCCACAGTCAGGCACTCGAGGAGGTCAACAGAGGCAGTGGAGGAGGATGCTACTGACGACGAAGTTACCTTGCGCCTTCCTGGACAGAGGAGTAGTACTGGAGTATGAGATGGTATACATGGAACTTGTGAGACCATGTTCACACTGGCCATAAGACAAGAAGAAACCTTGATGTTTGGTGGGATAGCTTTATGCTGTTTTTGATCAAAAACAGTGTTTACTAAGTACCCTATGTTTATATGCACTATGCTTTCATTTAGTTACAGCAGGGTATGTTTTCACAATTTTTTCCTTGGTTTCTTAGAGGAGTAGTACTGGTAGCACGTCTTCAACTGCATCCTCAGCCACCACTCTGCCTCTGAGCACTAGTCGGGGGGGCTCAGCAGGTCGCATGCCCTCTAAGCCTTGCTTAGACTGGACCTTTTTTAACATAGCAAAAGATCGCCCAAATCATGTGATATGTAAAATTTGTCGTGATTCTGTTAGTAGAGGGAAAAACCTCAGCAGTTTGACAACTTCTTCCATGAATCGTCACATGAATAAATATCATATGTCCCAGTGGGAAGCTCACCGTTCCGCAATGCGGCCTAGCCGAGCGTACCATCCACCGCCTGCCCCTTCCAGTGCATCCGCGCGCTCTTCATCTTCTAGGACTGTGGGGACAGCTGTCACACCTGGTTTTCCACGAACAACTTCCACCACTGTAACCACAACAGGCAGTTTGCTTGGTAGGTCATCAGTTGGTTTGGAAGGGGAAACAAGTGCGTGTGTACAGCTCTCTCAGACATCGATAGCACCAACGTTGGATGAAGGCAACATCATGTCTACGCCTGCACTTTCCTCACAAACCTGCATTTTTCCAGGGACACCCTATTCAACACCGTCTACACACAGCAGCCAGATCTCGGTCCCTCAGATGTGAACAAATAAAAGGCCATTTCCTGCGACCCATGACAAAGCTAAGAGGTTGACTTTATCCCTCTGTAAGCTCTTGGCTACCGAAATGCTGCCTTTCTGCCTGGTGGACACACAGGATTTTCGAGACCTTATGTCTGTCGCTGTGATCCAGTACCAGATGCCCAGTCGCCACTACTTCTCTAAGAAAGGTGTGCCTGCGCTACACCAGCATGTCGCACACAACATCATCGCTTCCTTGAGAAACTGTGTGTGAACGGGTGCATTTCACCACCGATACTTGGACCAGTAAGCATGGACAGGGACGTTACATGTCGCTGACTGGGCACTGGGTAACTATGGTGATAGATGGTGAAGGGTCTGCTGCACAAGTCTTGCCGTCACCAAGACTTGTGTGTCAATCCTCTGTCTGTCCAAGTTCCGCCACTGCTTCTGCCTCCTCCACCTCGTCTGGGTCCTCCACCTCCGCCCCAAGCCTGCCTGGTCAGGCCACCAGCGTTCTCACTGCGCAGAAGGAATCACGCACCCCTCATTACTATGCTGGCAGCAGAGCGCAACGGCATCAGGTGGTCTTTAGCTTGAAATGTCTTGGAAATAAGAGTCACACAGCGGCTGAGTTGTGGGCAGCTCTGGAGACTGAGTTTGGTAAATGGTTGTCTCCACTCAACCTGCAGCCTGGTAAGGCCGTGTGCGACAATGCTGCAAACCTGGGTGCAGCCCTTCACCTGGGCAAAGTGACACACGTGCCTTGTATGGCTCATGTGTTGAACCTTGTTGTCCATCAATTTTTAACACACTATCCCGGCCTAGATGGCCTTCTGAACAGGGCACAAAAACTGTCTGCTCACTTCCGCCGTTCAAACACCGCAGCTGAGCGACTTGCATCCCTCCAGAAGTCTTTCGGCCTGCCGGTTCATTGCCTCAAATGCGATGTGCCGACACGCTGGAATTCGACTCTCCACATGTTACAGCGACTGTGGCAGCACCATCGAGCCCTGGTGCAATACGTCATGACGTATAGCCTGGGCCAACTAGATGCAGAGGTGGGGCAGATCACCCTGATGGAGTGGTCTCAGATCAAGGACCTATGCACCCTTCTGCACAGTTTCGACATGGCGACGAATATGTTTAGCGCTGACAATGCCATTATCAGCATGACAATTCCAGTCATTTACATGCTGGAGCACACGCTAAACACTATTTGGAGTCAGGGGGTGGGACAACAGGAAGGGGAGGAACTACAGGAGGATTCATATGCGCAAGAGACAACAACATCACCAAGGTCCAGACGTTCATCATCACCAACGCGGCAGGCATATGAGACCATGGGGGACAGGGAACAAGGGCGCATGGTAGCAGGCGAAATGTTGAGGAGGGTGCAGGAGAACATGAAGAAATGGAGGACAAACTGTACATGGACATGGAAGACTCAGCGGATGAGGGAGACCTTGGTCAAATTTCAGTTGAAAGAGGTTGAGGGGAGATGTCAGAGGAAGAAAGAACGGTTAGCACCTCTATGCCACAAACACAGCGTGGACTTGGTCCGCATGGCTGCGCAAGACACATGAGTGCCTTCTTGCTTCACTACCTCCAACATGACCCTCGTATTGTCAAAATTAGAAGTGATGATGACTACTGGCTTGCCACACTATTAGATCCCCGGTACAAGTCCAAATTTTGTGACATAATTCCAGCCATAGAAAGGGACGCACGTATGCAGGAGTATCAGCAGAAGCTGTTACTCGATCTTAGCTCGGCTTTTCCACCAAACCACCGTGCAGGTGCAGGGAGTGAATCTCCCAGTTGTAACTTGACAAACATGGGACGGTCTCGTCATCTTCAACAGTGTACCCGTACCAGCAGCACTGTATGTGGTGCTGGTAACAGCAATTTTATTGAATCTTTTCATAATTTTTTTAGACCATCCTTTGCAAGGCCATCAGAGACAACAAGTCTGACACATAGTCAACGGCTGGAGAGGATGATACAGGAGTATCTCCAAATGAACATCGATGCCATGACTTTGCAAATGGAACCTTGCTCATTTTGGGCTTCAAATCTTGAAAAATGGCCAGAGCTCTTCACTTACGCCTTGGAGATTTTGTCGTGTCCAGCTGCCAGCGTTGTCTCTGAACGTGTCTTCAGTGCTGCTGGGTGTGTGCTGACAGATAAGCGCACGCGTCTGTCCAGTGAAAATGTGGACAGACTAACGTTCATCAAAATAAACAAGTCATCGATCCACAAGGAATTTACTACCCCTGTGTCATCCTGGGGAGAGTAAATGCTTGTGGATTTGGAATGTGCTTGATGCAAATCAAAACATCCTGTTTGCAACAGGGGCACAAGTGCTGCCACTGAAGGGGTGGGTGTCTGTGTGGCCCAATTTTTGGAAAAAAGGGAGACTCCGCTTGGAGTAACCCTTGCTTGCAGTATTTCTAAAAATGATCCAAGATGAACAGATCTGGGATCAGCAAAGACTTTGCTATCTACCCCGGTGTCATCCTGGGGACAGTTAAGGATGGCGTATTTGTGAATGTGCTTGATGCAAATCTAGCTGTGAAGTGTACAACTGGGGCACAACTGCTGCCACTGAAGGGGTGGGTGTCTGTGTGGCCCAATTTTTGGAAAAAAGTGAGACTCCGCTTGGAGTAACTCTTGCTTGTTGTGTTTTTTAAAAGGAGCGAAGATGAACAATTCATGGTTCAGCAAAGACTTTGCTACCTACCCCGGTGTCATCCTAGGGACGGTTAAGTATGGCGTATTTTTGAATGTACTTGATGCAAATCTAGCTGTGAAGTGTACAACTGGGGCACAAGTGCTGCCACTGAAGGGGTGGGTGTCTGTGTGGCCCAATTTTAGGAAAAAAGGGAGACTCCTCTTGGAGTAACCCTTGCTTGCTGTGTTTTTAAAAAGGAGCCAAGATGAACAAGTCATGTTTCAGCAAAGACTTTGCTACCTACCCCGGTGTCATCCTGGGGACGGTTAAGGATGGCGTATTTTTGAATGTGCTTGATGCAAATCTACCTGTGAAGTGTACAACTGGGGCACAAGTGCTGCCACTGAAGGGGTGGGTGTCTGTGTGGCCCAATTTTTGGTAAAAAGGGAGACTCCGCTTGGAGTCACCTTGCGGTGTTTTACATGATTTTAGAAGGGCATGCCATGCCTATATCTGTGTCTCGTCCTCTTTTTCCTCATTACGCTGTTTTGTTTTCGCATGAGAATTTGTTCTTGTCACTTTCCCATGTGTTTGTGTTGTGTTGTGAGTTGTTTGTCACCTTTTGGACACCTTTGAGGGTGTTTTCTAGGTGTTTTTATGTGTTTGTGATTGTGGTTCGCCGAACTGAACTCAAACGAGACCTCCGTTCAGCGAACCGAACTCGAGCCGAACCACGGCCGGTTCGCTCATCTCTAATCTGGAGTATGAGGTAGTGAATTATTTTGGATTCCCGTTTTAATAGACGAAAACTCCACTACCATGGTAAGTGGAAGGGTTTTGGTCAGGAGGACAATTCTTGGGTCTTTGCTTCTGACATTCACGCTGACAGATTAATTCGTGCCTTCCATCATGCCCATCCTGACAGACCCAGTGATTCTGGTGAGGGTTCGGTGACCCCTCCTCAACGGGAGGTACTGTTGTGAATGTCGTCTGTGTGGGTGCTGTTTTGGAGCTCCCTCTGGTGCCTAGGAATGGTAGTGAAGCTGAGTCGGAGTCTGTGACTCAGATGTGTGTCGGTGTTAATTGGGAGTAAAGGAAGTCATATTGCAGACAAGCCTGGTGCATATAGGAGAGCACTTTTTGCTTTGCTGGTGCCGGTGATAGTTGAATTTTCCTCAGCCTCTGAACCTGGCTTGGAGTTTTGTCCTTCCATTTTTTCCTGTGCAGATAAGTTTGCAATCTTTTGCTTTGCTTCCTGGTTTACACCTTAGGGTGTTTGTTTATCTTTTTGTTTTGTTTGGAATTTGTTTTCCTGCAGGTAAAGATTTACTTTTCTAGTTTGGTGAGCATGGGGGGGTTCCCCCTTTGTTAGCTTTGCTGCAAGAAAATGGAGATTCTCCCTGTCGAACTTGATTATTTGCACTTTTGTATTTTTGTGTTCTTTTTGGTATTTTGTTCTCCCATTATTTACAAGAGTACCTGATATAGTGGGGGTGAGGTCGTTCAACCTCCAGAGCCATTTTTACTATCTGGAGATTGGTATTTTTCTGCAGGGTGTTCTACTGACCGCAATCAGTTTCCTTTTCTTTCCTTTGTATCCAGGTAGTCGGGTCTTGTCTTTGCTAAATCTATTTTTCCTATCTGTGTATTCTGTTTTCCTACATCACCATAATCTTTTTATGTCGGGGGTGGCTATTTCTTTGGGGACTTTTCTGAGGCACATAAGATTTCCTCATTTCCATCTGTGAGGTGTAGCTAGTTTCTCCGGCTGGAACGTGGCATCTAGGTCTTTAGGAACGCTCCACGGCTACTTCTAGTGTGGTCTGATAGCTAGGGGATTGCGGTCAGCTCAGGTTCCAACTACTCTTGTTTATCTTCGTGTTTTTCTACTAATGGGATTTTTTGTAATCTTCCATGATTACAGGATCACAACAGGCTAGGCTCCCGAATATCGGGGGGTTCACCCATCAGTCTGCACTTCCCCTCTTTATAATACACCCGCTACACTACCCTCTCCATAATATCTCTCCCACACTGCCCACATATATAATATCCCTCACACACTGCTTTTCTGTATAATATCCCCCCAAACAATGCCCCTGTGTATAATATCCTCACACACATTGCTCCTCTGTCTGTACCTATGGTGCTGCCCCCATGTCATGTTTTTCCGGCAGAACTAATGACAAAGGCTGATACAAGTCTATGGATTCCTGAAAAACACAAACAGCACATGGATGGCAGCAGTGTACAGTGCATGTGCTGCACATGTTCAACATTGCAAAGTTTAGGAGAAACTTTGTAATTACATTTTCTATATATTCATACCTAAAAAACACGGATGGCACAGTGATAGCAAACAGTTTTAATAATGTACACAAGAATGGGTGATAAACATAAACACACAGTCAAAAGGAGCCTAACACCCACTAGCACCCCAATGTATACAGCGCAACACAGTACACAGGGCAATATGTCCCCCGGTATACAGCGCAACACACAGTACACAGGGTAATATACCCCTAGCCCTTAACAGTAAAGAGTGCAGCACCTCTCCTCGCAGGGTAAAGTGTAGTAGACCTTAGCCCTTCATAATTAACATAGCAATAAACCCCCAGGATATTAAAGGATAACTGAAAGTGAGCACCAATATGTATATATGTATACAGAGTGCAAGCCAAAAAATACAAAATCAAAAAGATGAAGGCTGCACATTCAATAATATGATAATGATATAATGCTACAAGCATGCTGACAATTATAATCAGAAATGCAATTTGCTAACTGGAAAGTGAACTTGTGAATCATGAAATGCATACCTGCCAAGACTATTAGGAAAAAAGTGATATTTAGCAATCGCATTGATCAATGTAACCAAACCCCAATACCTCGCCAAGGTATATCTCTATACTGGGGTCCCTAGCTCTGTGACCCTAACTACGTGTCATCTCATTGCAATTAAAAACTGCTGTGTGTGGAGAAGGGTAACCAAAAACTTGCTTATATAGGAGATGGAAAAAAACATGGCCGAAAGGGGTGGAACTGTGTTCACATTCAGAAAAAAACTTCATAATACTAAAGGATAACTGAAGTGAGCACCAATATGTATATATGTATACAAACTGCAAGCCAAAAAATACATAATCAATAAAGATGAAGGCTGCACATCCAATAATATGATAATGGTATAATGCTACAAGCATGCTGACAATTATAATGAAAAATGCAATTTGCTAACTGGAAAGTGAACATGTGAATCATGAAATGCATACCTGCCATGACTATTAGGAAAAAAGTGATATTTAGCAATCGCATTGATCAATGTAACCGAGCCTCAATACCTCGCCAAGGTATATATATATATAGATATATACATACTAGCTGTACTACCCTTCTTTGCCCGGGTTAATAACTGCTGTTAACAAAATAGAATGTATTAAAAAAAATTTATTCTGCACACAAAAGCCACAAAACAAATAGATAGAAATGTAATTATTAAAAGGCAAAAACTAAGCTAATAGAAGCATTTCACAACATATATTTCAAAACCACAGATATTCCCCACAGATTTAACTAAATTGGCCAAGTAATGTGAAGTAATCTTCTACTCCTTATTTGAGAGCCTTTTGATAAACGACATTCTTAGTTCTTTCTTCCTTCAGGTGCAAAGACAAACAGATTTTTGGCTGTTTCAACTCTTGAACAGGCTACATAAAGTTGACCATGAGAAAAGCATGGAGATTGTAAATCGATTCCAACTACTTTCAAAGACTGTCCCTGAGCCTTGTTGATGGACATAGCAAATGCCAGTCGAACAGGAAACTGGAGGCATTTAAAATCAAAAGGAAAATCAGATGGAATAAGAGGAATTGTTGGAATGAAAACATCTTCTCCTGTGGTACATCCTGTCAAAATGGTTGCCTCAATTATATGTGGAAACAGGTTCTTAAGGGGGCTTTACACGCTACGATATCGCTAATGCGGAGTCGTTGGGGTCATGGAATTTGTGATGCACATCCGGCCGCATTAGCGATGTTGTTGCTGTGACACCGATGAGCGATTTTGCATCGTCGCAAAAACATGCAAAATCGCTCATCGGTGACATGGGGGTTTATTCTCAATTATCGTTACTGCAGCAGTAACGAAGTTGTTCCTCGTTGCTGCGGCAGCACACATCGCTGTGTGTGACGCCGCAGGAACGAGGAAGCTCTCCTTACCTGCCTCCCGGCCACTATGCGGAAGGAGGAGGTGGGCGGGATGTTACGTCCCGCTCATCTCCGCCCCTCTGCTTCTATTGGGCGGCCGCTCAGTGACGTCGCTGTGAAGCCGCATGGACCGCCCCCTTAGAAAGGTCACAGCGACGTCGCCGGGCACGTAAGTATGTGTGACAGGTCTGGGCGATGTTGTGCGGCACGGGCAGCGATTTGCCCGTGTCACACAACAGATGGGGGCGGGTACGCACGCTAGCGATATCGGGACCGATATTGCAGTGTGTAAAGCGGCCTTTAGGCAAGAGTCTTGTTTAGAGTTGAGCGATGTTCGAGTTGAGCGGTTCGCCAATTTCAAATTCGAGTGATTTTGGGCGACGTTCGAGTTGTTCTACGAACTCGAACGATTTGCTTCAAGTTCGGCAGTTCTAGTTACCGTTCGATAATGGTTCGATCACCAAAAGCGTGACTTTTCACAGTAAGGCTATGTGCGCACATTGCCTATCTGCATGCGTCCTGCGTCCCAAGCACAATCCCTCTCTCTTTCCTACTCACCGATCACGGGTGCGAGGCTGCACAGCTGTCACAAAGCTCCGGTGGCTTTTCCTCTTTTGAAAATGGCTTCCACTTCATAATTCAATCAGGTATTCCCTGCTTTCCCCGCCCACCGGCGCCCATGATTGGTTGCAGTCAGACACGCCCCCACGATGAGTGACAGCTGTCTCACTGCAACCAATCACAGCCACCGGCGGGCGGGTCCATATCGTGCAGTAAAATAAATAAATAAATAAATAATAAACAAAAAATGTGGTTCCCCCCAATTTTGATACCAGCCAGGATAAAGCCACACGGCTGGAGGGTGGTATTGTCAGGATGGAGAGTGCCACGATATGGGGAGCCCACTACCCTAATACCCTAACAATATCAGCAGGCAGCCACCCAGAATTGCCGTATCCATTAGATGCGACGGTCCCGGGACTCTACCCAGCTCATCCCGAATTGCCCTGGTGCGGTGGCAATTGGGGTAATAAGTGGTTAATCATGGCAGGCGTCTCCCCGAGATACCTTCCATGATTAACCTGTATGTGAAAGTAAATAAACACACACAACAAAAAATCCTTTATTTGGAATAAAAGACAAAAAACACCCTCTTTCACCATTTTATTAAAATCCCCAAATACCCCTCGAGGTCCAGCATAATCCACAGAGGTCCCACGACGCATCCAGCTCTGCTACATTAAGCTAACAGGAGCGCCGTAGAACAGGAGTGCTCTGTGTCAGATCCACGGAGCAATGAAGTGAGCCACGCTGTCAGCGGGGGCGTCACTGAAATAATGCCTGCGTGTGCGGTGATGATGGGGGTTGTAGTGCCTGCGTATGTGGTGATGAGTGCGGTACTGCCGGTGTTTGCCCGCCCATCCATCCATCTGCCCATCCATCTGCCCATCCATCCATCCATCCATCTGCCCATCCATCCATCTGCCCATCCATCCATCTGCCCGTCCATCCATCTGCCCGCCCATCCATCCATCCATCCATCCATCCATCCGCCCATCCATCCTTGCAGATGAACAATCTGCTTCTAGATTCTCTACTGCAGTATACAGGTCAAGATTACCAAATCTTCCTATGCTTTTCATTAGAGGCAGTGGCTCAATGGATAGAGTTCCCGCTTAAGAATAATTAGTTCACGAGTTTGAGTCCCGGCCGTCCCGGTAAAGAATTTAATTTATTTTTAATGTTAAATTATAATTATTAATTATGTATAATTATAATTTAATTTAATTATGCACTGAGGGGAGGAGCCGGACATCAGCTGTGAGCCGCGGGACACACCTCTAAAATCGGAGCAGTTCACGGAATGAGGCTGCATTGCTCTCTCCTCTCTCTCTTCTGTCTCTCCATTCTCTCTCTCTCTTTTTCTCTCTCTCTTTCTCTGTCTTTTTCTCTCTCTCTCCCTCTCTCTTTTTCTCTCTCTCTCTTTTTCTCTTTTTCTCTCTCTTTTTCTCTTCTCTCTCTCTTCTTTCTCTCTCTCTCCTCTCTCTCTTCTCTCACCTCTCTCTGTTCTCTCACCTCTCTCTTCTCACTCTCCTCTCTCTTTTCTCTCTCTTCTCACTCCCCTCTCTCTTTTCTCTCTCTCTCCTCTTTCTCTTCTCTCTCTTCTCTCTCTCCTCTCCTCTTCTCTCTCTCTTCTCTCTCTCTTCTATTTTCTCTCTCCTCTCTTTTCTCTCTCATTTCTCTCTTTTTCCTCTCTTTCTCTCTCTCCCTCTCTCTTTCTCTCTCTCTCTTTTTCTCTCTTTCTCTCTCTTTTTCTCTTTCTCTCTCTTTTTCTCTCTCTTTTTCTCAGTCTCTCTTTTTCTCTTTTTCCCCTCTCTCTCTCCTCTCTCTTCTCTCTCTCCTCTCTCTCTCTTCTCTCCTCTTTTCTCTCTCTTCTCTCTCCTCTCTCTCTCTCTCTTCTCAAATTCAAATTCAAAATTCAAATTCAAATATGCTTTATTGGCAGGACCAAATTACAATTAGTGTTGCCAAAGCAGGAGAAATACAGTAAGTGTGGTGGGAGGGGATCAGGGTTATGGGGAGTTGGGGGCACAATTTGGGCTCTGAAAGTCCATTTAGGGGTCTTAGGTTCCCCTCAGCTTATGACACGTGGTGACATATTGGGCGGCGATCTCCACCATTGATTCCTCTTCCCCCAGTAGGAAGCGGAGTTTCATGTCCTCATCCATGGATGGAAAGTCCGGGGTATGGGTGGTAAATTTCTGGAAGTGGAAGGCCCTCACTGCTGAGTATTTGTCACAGTGCAGTAGGAAATGTGTCTCCTCCTCCAGAGCCCCCTGCTGGCAGTGCTGAAATCTTCTCTCTCTCTCCCTCTCTCTTCTCTCACCTCTCTCTCCTTTTTCTCTCTCTCCTCTCTCTTCCCTCTCTCTCCTCTTTCTCTTCTCTCTTCTCTCTCTCCTCTCTCTTCTCTCCTCCTCTCTCTCTTCTCTCTCTTCTATTTTCTCTCTCCTCTCTCTCTCTATTTTCTCTCTCTCTTTTCTCTCTCTTTTCTCTCTCTTTTCTCTCTCTTTTCTCTCTCTCAGACCTGGCAATGATCAGCTGATGCAGTCACCTGACAGAATCAGCTGACACTATAAGTCGAGTGGTGAGGCCGGCTTTTTACCACCCAGCCGGCTAAACTATCAGCTGCTGTCGGACAGGAGTGTAGTGTGTAGTTTTTTGGGGTTTTTGGTTTTTTTTTGCACTGATGCATCAGCTGATTGTATAAAAGCCGTTTATACAATCAGCTGCTGTGTCATGTGATTTGCCTTCCGGCAAACCGATCAGATGATTGGACGGCGTGGGACCCTTGACCCAGGATTACTGCGGAGGGGGGTTCTTTATTTCAATAAAGATGGAGTCACCAATTGTGTTGTGTTTTATTTCTAATAAAAATATTTTTTTGTGTGTTGAATTTTTTTATCTGTACTAGAAATTCATGGTGGCCATGTCTTATATTGGCGTGACACCATGAATTTCGGGCTTAGGGACAGTTGATAATATACAGCTAGCCCTAATCCCATTATTACCCAGTGAGCCACTTGTCACCAGGGCAGCTGGAGGAGTTGGATACAGCGCCAGAAGATGGCGCTTCTATGAAAGCGCCATTTTCTGGAGCAGCTGCGGACTGCAATTCGCAGCAGGGGTGCCCAGGAAGCTTGGGCACCCTGCTCTGCAGATTCGAATCCCCAGCCGACTAGTTGTACCTGGCTAGACACAAAAATTGGGCGAAGCCCACGTCATTTTTTTTTTTAATTATTTCATGAAATTCATGAAATAATAAAAAAAATTAGGCTTTCCTATATTTTTGGTTCCCAGCCGGGTACAAATCGGCAGCTGGGGGTTGGGGGCAGCCCGTAGCTGCCTGCTGTACCTGGCTAACATACAAAAACATGGCAAAGCCCACGTAATGTTTTTGGGGGGCAAAAAACTCCTGCATACAGTCATGCTGAGTATGACTAGAGTAGAGTATGCTGAGCCTTGTAGTTCTGCAGCTGCTGTCTGGCTGTATGGAGGAGAGCAGACAGCAGCTGCAGAACTACAAGGCTCAGCATCCTCCATCCAGGACTGTATGCTGGAGGCAGAGGCAGGGGGAGCAGAACTGCAAGGCTCAGCATACTTCATCCACTAGTGTATGCAGGAGAGCAAACAGCAGCTGCAGAACAACAAGACTCAGCATACTCCATCCAGGACTGTATTCAGAAGTTTTTTGCCCCCCAAAAAAATGACGTGGGCTTTGCCATATTTTTGTATGCTAGCTAGGTACAGCGGGCACCTACGGGCTGCCCCCAACCCCCAGCTGCCTATTTGTACCCGGCTGGAAACCAAAAATATAGGGAAGCCCTTTCTATTTTAATTATTTCACGAATTTCATGAAATAATTTAAAAAAAAAATGTCGTGGGCTTCGCCCAATTTTTGTGTCCAGCCAGGCACAACTAGGCAGCTGGGGATTGGAATCCGCAGCACAGGTTGGCCCGAGCTTTCTAGGCCCCTCTGCTGCGAATTGCAGTCTGCAGCCGCCCCAGAAAATGGCGCTTTCATAGAAGCGCCATCATCTGGCGCTGTATCCAAGTCTTCCAGCAGCCATGAAGCCAGGTAGCTTGCTGGGTAATAAGGGTTAATACTAGCTTTGTTTTACTAGCTAGTATTAAGCCAGAGATTCATAATGTCAGGCAAGTTTAACCCGGCCATTAAGAATCTCCGATAAAGGGTTAAAAAAAAGACACCACACAGAGAAAAAATACTATAATGGAAATAAATACACAAACACACTTAGAGACTCCATGTTTATTACTCCCTCTCAACCCTCCACGATCCTGCTCTTCTGTCTTCTTTCTCCTTCAATCCATGCAGCTCTGCTACATCAGATAGAACTGCAAGGGAGGAAGACGCTGCTGCTCCCGTGCAGTCTAATCACTCGGTGAGTGAGCAGAGGCTGCAGGTTGTAAGCGGTGACGTCACCACTGCCACCGTTGCTAGAGTAACCGGCTGTGGCATCCAGTCCTTGCATGTGGTCTGACTCTGTAAAGAGCACTGACATGCAGGGATGGGGAGTCCACCATGTGCCCAAGCATCTCGCCGGTACACGAAGATGCTAAAAGGAATACCACGTACCGGAGAGAAGCACTGACAGGACCTAGCATGACGTCTAGCCATGTGACCAGTCTGTAGCCAATGAGATAATAGACACGTGACTGGTCACATGCTATGACGACGTCACGGAAGGTCCTATCATCAGTGCTGCTTACCGGGAGGACGCAGCGATTAGCGGAAGGAAAAGCGGCGGGAGACAGAGTGCGGGACGCGTCGCGGGGACCTGTAAGTGTAATGCAATGTTTATTAACTGTATGTGTACATGTATATTGTGTTTGTATGTGTTTTTGTTTGCCTGCCATTGTTTTCAATGGGGTTCGAAGGTGTTCGTTGAACATTCGTCAAACGTTTGCCGAACTAAGTCGCCGTTCGACGAACCGAACTGAACTCGAACACTAGGGGGGTGGCTCAACACTAGTCTTGTTCCATTACACAGCTTTGGTGGATCCAAATTTCTCAATAGCAGAATAGGTGCTCCAGGCTTTAGAATTAGGTTGTGAGCAGGAAGGCTTTGTGGCTCCAAGGAATTGAGGAACTCAGTTGGCTATAATAATGCTTGAGCAGTGTCTATTACTGTATCCACTGACTTGTAGGTTGTGCACACACCTGGAAGGAGATTTAGAATTTGAAGATTGATCTTGTTGACGCTTGATCTTGTTGACGCTGTCATTTTTGGGAGCTAGAATAGCTCTTTCATACAGCCAGACAGAATTTTTAAAGTGGAGTTGAATGTTTGGAAAAACCTTTGCTTTCAACTCCTCAATGGAAGTCACAATGCAACAAAAGGTGCTTGGGAAGGTGATCTGTCCGGTGGTTGAGTTTACTGGTGCTTTAACACCTCCAATAGTCAACAGCTGACTTGAAAACAGTCCAGCAGAAGCATCGCCTGTCATGTAGACCCTCATGTTTGTGTTCAGTGACATTTTCTTTACTTTTCTCCAAAGGTACGATGCTTTGAGACAGGCATTGAGTTCGTCTGCAGGGGTTGATCTTGGAATAACAGGTAATGTTTAGAGGAAGTCACCTGCCAAAACAACAACTACTCCTCCCATGATATATTTGCTGCTATGCAGGTCTTGCAGCAGTCTGTCCACTGCTTCCAGAGCCCTTTTGTGTGACATGGTGCATTTGTGACGCCCCTGGACTATCAGGTCGTCACAGGGTATTGTACAATCTGCCCTACGGTGCAATATCCAAATCCTTCATGGTTTGGGGTCCCTAACTAAATGGTGTTGCCTACATCAGCTAATCCAAATCCTAGGAACACTCTGCACCACACCCACGAGACACACCAGGGGACGGCCTGAGTGGAATAGGGTCGCCCACTTGGGGGGTTGGTTAGGGGAGGTCAGGAGTGTCAGGAGTAGGGAGAAAGAGTTTTAGAAGTGTAGGAGAGAGGAGGTCAGGAGCAGGGCTCCGGAGTTGAGACATAGGTGACAGACGGTGGTCTGGGCCTAGAAGGAGCTGGACCCCCAGTTGCAGGGGATCGTGGCAAGGGGCACGGAACTGTCGAGGAGGACAGCCGGTGGCCTTGCCCTATCACCGGACTGGGACCAGGGCACGACGGAGTACATGGACCCTAGGTCAGGGAGTAGCTTCAGGCAACCTGACAGTTGACCCGACGAGGATGGAGCCTTCAATATCCGCTCTCCACCCGCTCCAGAATCAGGGTACTAGCGTAACGAGGGGGATAGGACTTTCCACTAAAACAGTCCTGATAATCCTTAGCGTGAACCCTGAGAACAAGCTCCCTCACTCAGCCAGAGTGGGGAGTGGGACCCGATTAGTTCTACACAACCAGGACCAATCCAGAAGTTAAAAAGTGCCAGGTCACAGGTCACAGACCATCAGGCAACACCATCAGGGACGGGACCCGAACTGGCTTCAACTAGGCGGCAGCGGTATCCAGAACTTTGGTTTATCCAGTTGTTGGGGTCAGCTGATTGGACTGAGTGAGTACACGAGTGACCTCTTTTCCACCTCACGGCAATCCCTGAACACCATCACCGAGGCTTGTGGCATTCTCCCTACCCGTGGAGGGGTCTAACACCTGGCTGCCCACTCCATCGCTCCTGGGTACTCCCGACTGCAGCGGTGGTACTCCACTTAACACACACCACAGGTGGTGTCGCGAACTCTAAACAGTATCCCTTGTAAATAACTCCCTTCATTTGAGTGGCCGCACGACCCCCGGGTCCGGAGACCCCTCGAGCCACCGCAGATCCGGATCCGAGCAGCCCCGCTGCTGGCACGGGGGGCGGCACACATTCATCCCAAATGACGACACTGCATTTTTGAAGCAATTTGGCCAGTCCTGATCCCTTGGCAATATTTCACACGGGGCTGTCACTATGAGACAGGTTAAGTGGTAGTTTGAATGTCGAATGTGCTGTCCTGCCACCTTTTAAAAGTCTAGCTGCAATTCCAGAAGATGCCACTGCAATTGCAATCATATTTTGTTGTTGAAATTTTGTCAGGAGCAAGTTGATTAGAAATGTCTTTCCTGTTCCACCTGGAGCATCAAGGAAGACAATCCCACCTTTCTTGGTTTCACTGAAACTTAAAATGTAGTTATAGGCGTCCCTTTGATCTGGTACCAATATTGGCTCGTTCTGAGACACAAATGCTGACAGTTCATCAATATTGTAGTTTGTTTCTATGAAAATCTCCCTACACATTTGGATGCCGTCAGGATTTCTTATTGGAGCAGGCAAACCAAGCAACTGTAAGGCTTTTCCTGACATTGCTATGCACTGATCTTCAAGGAGCATTAAAGTTTCATTGAACATTTCCTCAGTGAAATTGATGAGTTGCTGAGGATTTTCCCTTCTAATCTGCATGAGGATGTCCTCACTGAGATCAGTTTTGTACTTTGTCCAAATCTCAAGAGGATTTGAAATGCTACAAGTTGTTAGAATAATAGCAAAGAGGTGTCTTAGTCGCTTTGGGGTTTGTGTGGCTGCTGCTTCACTGAGGGTCATGTCCCAGTATCCATCATTTTCCAGAAGTCCTTTTCTTTGGCAAGATTCCCTGAATGCTTCACACACATGTCTTTCGGACCAGAAAATGATGTAGGGCCTTTGACAACATGAAGTAACATGCGCAGGTAGAAGCACTCTGCATTTGACGATGAACAGTGTAGACACGACCAAGGGTATCAGTTGCTTTCGCCCCTGGATAGCCTTAAATATCAAGCCCCTGTTTCTTCCGTTCCAGTGTTTTTTTTTTTGAGGCATTCCAAGTGTAGTTCTTTGGTAAATCACAGTAGAGAATTGTTTTTGCAAAAGGGTGTTGTTGACACAGCTCAAAAAATGGCAAGAGGGTGGTCTTAGGTGGTGTTTGGAGCTGCTGCTGCAAGTTTGCTGGCTTAAAGAAAATTCTCTGTCCATTTTCCAAGTGCACACTAGAGATGAGCGAACTGGTCCCGGTTCGGCTCGAGGTCGGTTCGCCGAACGGAGGTCCCGTTCGAGTTCGGTTCGTCGAACGTTCGACGAACCGAACTCGAGCCAATAGGCTATAATGGGAGGCAATAACAAACACATAAAAATGCATGATAAATGTACACAAACAGTTAATAAACATTGCCATAACACTTACCGGTCCCCGTGATCCCTTCTGCACTCTGTCTCCTGCCGCTATTCCATCCGATGATTGCTGAATCCTCCCGGCGACCGGCACTGCCAGCAGAGATGCAGGACCTATCGTGACGTCAAAATAGCCATGTGACCAGTCACGTGGCTATTATCTCATTGGCTACAGACTGGTCACATGACTATGACGCGTCATGTAGGACCTGCGAGTGCATCTCTCCGGTACACGGTGCACATATGTGTATCGCCGTGTACCGGCGACATGCTCTAGCACACGGTCGACTCCCCGTTCCGTTAGGGACCGGCTGACACAGCCGGTCATTAACGGAGATCACCGTTGCCATAGCAACGCAGTTAGCGGTGACGTCACCGCTAACCACGGCTCCGAGAGCACCGTTGCTATGGTAACGCGTCTATCAGCGTTACCGCTGTTACCGCTGACAGCCAGCACTGATCACTCACGGAGTGAAGGCTGCACGCTGCTTCCCAATTGTAGTGAGGATTGTAGTGAGGATGAGGTTCCCCAGCCCATGATGGGCTGGTGCACCTCATCCTCACTACAATCGTCACTACTACTACACTAGAAAGAAAGAAGACAGAAGAGCAGGTTCGTGGAGGGCTGACAGGGGGTAATAAAGATGGAGTCTCTAATGTGTCTGTGTATTTATTTCTAGTAAAGTATTTTTTCTCTGTGTGGTGTTTTTTTTTAACCCTTTATTGGAGATTCTTAATGGCCGGGTCAAACGTGCCTGACATTAAGAATCTCTGGCTTAATACTGGCTAGTAAAACAAAGCCAGTATTAACTCATGATTACCCAACAAGCCACCCGGCTCCAGGGCTGTTGGAAGAGTTGGATACAGCGCCAGATGATGGCGCTTCTATGAGCGCCATTTTCTGGGACGGCTGCGGACTGAAATCCGCAGCAGAGGCGCCCAGAAACCTCGGGCTAACCTGTGCTGCAGATTCCAATCCCCAGCTGCCTAGTTGTACCCGGCTGGACACAAAAATGGGGCGAAGCCCACGTCATTTGTTTTTTAATTATTTCATGAAATAAGTGAAATAATTAAAACAAAAAATGGGCTTCCCTATATTTTTGGTTCCCAGCCAGGTACAAATAGGCAACTGGGGGTTGGCAACCCGTGGCTGCCTGCTTTACCTGGCTAGCATACAAAAATATGGCGAAGCCCACGTCATTTTTTTGGTCGGCAAAAAAATTCTGCATACAGTCCTGGATGGAGTATGCTGAGCCTTGTAGTTCTGCAGCTGCTGTCTGCTCTTCTCCATACAGACAGACAGCAGCTGCAGAACTACAAGGCTCAGCATACTCCATCCAGGACTGTATGCAGAAGTTTTTTGCCCCCTGAAAAAATTATGTGGCCTTCGCCATATTTTTGTATGCTAGCCAGGTACAGCAGGCAGGTACGGCTGCCCCCAACCCCCAGTTGCCTATTTGTACCCGGCTGGGAACCAAAAATAAAGGGAAGCCCTTTTTTTATTATTTCATGAATTTCATGAAATAATTAGAAAACAAATGACGTAGGCTTCGCCCCATTTTTGTGTCCAGCCAGGTACAACTAGGCAGCTGGAGATTGGAATCCGCAGCACAGGTTGGCCTGAGCTTTCTGGGCCCCACTGCTGCGAATTGCAGTCTGCAGCCGCCTCAGAAAATGGCATTTTCATAGAAGCGCCATCTTCTGGCGCTGTATCCAACTCTTCCAGCACCTGCCTGCTATAACTGGCTAGCATACAAAAATATGGCGAAGCTCACGTCCTTTTTTTGTAGTTTTTTGGCAAAAAAAATAAAAAATGCTTCCCTGGATTTTCCATTGCCAGTGAAGGTAACACCAAGCAGTGGGGGTTAGCAGCCAGTAGCTGCTTGGATTACCCTTAGCTAGCAATACAAAAAATGCACCATATATATTTTTTTTAATTATTTATTTAAATAACTAAAAATAAAATGGGCTTCCTTGTTTTTTGATTGCTGGACATCACAGTGCTGTAAAAATAAATCTTTAAAAAAATGACGTAGCGCTCCGCGGTATTTTTGATTCTCAGCGCAGATAAAGCAGACAGCTATGGGTTGCCACCCCCATCTGCCTGCCGTTACCTTGGTTGGCAATCAAAATACAGGGAAGCCCATTAATTTTTTCTATTTAAAAAATAGTTAAAAAAAAAAAATGACATTGGGTCCCCCCATTTTTGATAGCCAGCTAGGGTAAAGCAGACGGCTGTAGCCTGAAAACCACAGCTGGCAGCTTTACCGTGGTTGGGGATCCAATGTGGAGGTCCCCTCAGGCTCTTTTTTATAATTATTTTATAAATATTAATAATTACACAATAAAAGTAGGGTCCCCCCCAAATTGGATCACCAGCCAAGGTAAAGCGGACAGCTGTGGTCTGGTATTCTCAGGGTGGGAAGGTCCATAGTTATTGGGCCTTCACAGCCTAAAAATAGCAGGCCGCAGGCACCCCAGACGTGGCGCATCCACTAGATGCGCCAATCCTGGCGCTTCACCCCAGCTCATCCCGTGCCCTGGTGCAGTGGCAAACGGGGTAATAAATCGGGTTGATACTAGCTGTAAAGTAACCTGAGATCAAGCCCAGCAGTTTGTGATGTCATGGCGTCTATTAGATACCCAACATCATAAACTGTCAGTACTAACAAAAAAAAAAAATCGACAAAAGAAATTTATTTGAAAAAACAGTCCCCAAAACATTTCCTCTTTCACCAATTTATTGTAAGAAAAAAAATAAATGGGTCCCACGACGACTCTGGACCGTCTAGAATATGGGGGGGAGACACTCAGGGAACGTATCCCCCATTTTCTAGGAGCGCGGACTTTTCATGTGAGGAGTGTGGGTGCAATGAATCTGCACTCGCTCTTCTCGGGTCCACAGCAGCAGAGTCCATGTCGTAATGGTTGCTACCAAAGCTGCAATGCCCTGCTCATGAGGTAAGGGCATGCCTAATCAGGAGAACTACTGTAGAGGAAGCTCTGCTCACTGGTATATAGGTGCTCAGAGGTAATAATAGATAAAATTAGTGAGTAACCTCGGCACTCTGAATCTCCCAGACTAAGTCAGTAAGTCAGAACGGATAGTAATGCAAAATCACTCTTTATTGGTCCGTATTACGAAAAAAAAATTTTCATAAGCATATATGTTTTTGTCCAAAACAAGTTACAAATGACGTTTCGGCCAGAGCCTTCGTCAGATTGGACTTATCTGCATGTAATCATGAAAAATGACAATAATCAGTATCACATAAGAGTGAGAGAACAATAACATAAACTCGAACAATGTAGAGGTACAATTGGGATGCAGCAAAAAAATTGCAACACAGCAAGAAATGAAACACATGATACAAATGTCATAATACAGTACAAGGACAATATAGTAATGACAAATATGGGGTCAGAGTAGGCTTAGACAGCTCTGGTACGAAAGAGATGTCAATCATAAAGTAACATGTGCAGTAGGTGTAGAGCTACAGTATGCATGGCAGAGCTAATGGGTAGACCGACCATAGAAAAAGAACGGAGAAAAAGTGGAGAAAAAGTGGAGAAAAAGTGGAGAAACAAATGGAGAAAAAGTGGAGAAAAAGTGGAGAAAAAGTGGAGAAAAAGTGGAGAATAAGTGGAGAATAAGTGGAGAATAAGTGGAGAAAAAGTGGAGAAAAAGTGGAGAAAAAGTGGAGAAAAAAATGGAGAAAAAGTGGAGAAAAAGTGGAGAAAAAGTGGAGAAAAAGTGGAGAAAAAGTGGAGAGAAAAAATGGAGAAAAAGTGGAGAAAAAGTGGAGAAAAAGTGGAGAAAAAAATGGAGAAAAAGTGGAGAAAAAGTGGAGAAAAAGTGGAGAATAAGTGGAGAATAAGTGGAGAAAAAGTGGAGAAAAAGTGGAGAAAAAGTGGAGAAAAAGTGGAGAAAAAGTGGAGAAAAAAGGAGAAAAAGTGGAGAAAAAGTGGAGGAGAAAAAAATGGAGAAAAAGTGGAGAAAAAGTGGAGAAAAAGTGGAGGAGAAAAAAATGGAGAAAAAGTGGAGAAAAAGTGGAGAAAAAGTGGAGAAAAAAATGGAGAAAAAGTGGAGAAAAAGTGGAGAAAAAGTGGAGAAAAAAAATGGAGAAAAAGTGGAGAAAAAGTGGAGAAAAAGTGGAGAAAAAAATGGAGAAAAAGTGGAGAAAAAGTGGAGAAAAAGTGGAGAAAAAGTGGAGAAAAAAATGGAGAAAAAGTGGAGAAAAAGTGGAGAAAAAGTGGAGAAAAAGTGGAGAATAAGTGGAGAAAAAGTGGAGAAAAAAATGGAGAAAAAGTGGAGAAAAAAATGGAGAAAAAGTGGAGAAAAAGTGGAGAAAAAAATGGAGAAAAAAATGGAGAAAAAGTGGAGAAAAAGTGGAGAATAAGTGGAGAAAAAGTGGAGAAAAAGTGGAGAAAAAGTGGAGAATAAGTGGAGAATAAGTGGAGAAAAAGTGGAGAAAAAGTGGAGAAAAAGTGGAGAAAAAGTGGAGAAAAAATGGAGAAAAGGTGGAGAAAAAGTGGAGAAAAAGTGGAGAAAAAATGGAGAAAAAAAATGTAGAAAAAGTAGAGAAAAAATGGAGAAAAAGTGGAGCACCCTTTGGTGCCTTTCATGTGGCACTAAGGGGTGCTTAGCTTTGTATTTAGCCAAAAAAATGAAAAAAAAATGACGTAGGGTTCCCCCTAGTTTTGTAGCCAGCTAGGGTAAAGCAGACGGCTGCAGCCTGCAGACCACAGCTGGCAACCTCACCTTGGCTGGTAATCCAAAACTGAGGGCACCCCACGCTGTTATTTTAAATTAAATAAAAAATTTAAAAAAAAAAACACGTAGGGGTCCCCCAAAATTGGATCACCAGCCAAGGTAAAGCAGACAGCTGGGGCCTGATATTCTCAGACTAGGGAGGTCCATGGTTATTGGACTCTCCCCAGCCTAAAAATAGCAGGCCGCAGCCGCCCCAGAAGTGGCGCATCCATTAGATGCGCCAATCCTGGTGCTTCGCCCCAGCTCATCCCGCGCCCTGGTGCGGTGGCAAACGGGGTAATATATGGGGTTAATACCAGATGTGTAATGTCACCTGGCATCAAGCCCTGGGGTTGGTGAGGTCAGGCGTCTATCAGATACCCGACATCACCAACCCAGTCAGTAATAAAAAAAAATAGACGACAAACACATTTTTATTTGAAAAAACACTCCCCAAAACATTCCCTCTTTAACCAATTTATTAGAATGAAAAACAAATCCAGGTCTGGTGTAATCCAAGGGGTTGCCATGACGATCCACACTGTCCCAGTCAATGAAGAGCAGGATGTTCCCCATTGGCTGGGAGAGCAGTGCAGTGACCTGAGCTAACATCAATGGGTCAGCCCAGGTCACTGCAGGGGATGACGAGTGCTGCTGTCAGCGACGTACATTACCTGCGCTGATCTCCTGCACTGCTGACAGCCCCTGTCACTGAGTTCAATGACCGCCGCCTTCAACACCAAGTATCGCGAGAGGCCCGTGACGTCACCGCTAGTCAGTCTCGGGTCGGAAGCGAGAGAAGGTGATGTGACAAGCGGCGGCCATGGAGGACAGTGACAGCGCTGAGGTCGGGATGGCGGGACTTCATCACCGCAGGTAAGCCGAGCAGGACCATGTGTGTGTGTGTGTGTGTGTGTGTGTGTGTGTGTGTGTGTGTGTGTGTGTGTGTGTGTGTACGTGTGTACAATACATGCCGCGGGCAGGAGGGGGTGGAGCGAGCTGAGCGGGGAAGTGTGGGCTTCCTGCATGTAACTAGGATAAACATCGGGTTACTAACCAAAGCGCTTTGCTTGGATACCCGATGTTTATCCTGGTTACCAGCTTCTGGCAGGCTGCCAGCGATGGCTCCTGCACACTGTAGCTGTAAAAAGCCCTGCTTTTTGCTGCTAGAACCGTTCTCGAACGTATCTAGAACTATCGAGCTTTTGCAAAAAGCTCGAGTTCTAGTTCGATCTCGAACAGCCCCCAAAATCACTCGAGCCTAGAACTGGAGAACCTCGAACCTAGAACCGTGCTCAACTCTAGTGCACACTCATATGCACAACTGCTGGGTAGCGCTCATGAATGGAGAATCCTAGTATTCTCCAAACAGCTTCATTGCTGCTTTTGTACCTGCCCATCTGGAATGCCTCCACTTCATCAATAATAGGTCAATTTTTTCTGGAGATCAAAAACTGCTTGATTACTTCCTTTGTGGACATATTTGCAGATTTATTTGATTTATTTCACAGAGTTGCAAGATGGTGTCACACAGCAATGGGTCAATCTGAGGGTCTGACAATTCGGCACTGATGATATTGTCAATTTCGGTAGGCTGTATTTTTTATTTCAGCCAGATCAAGATGTGGGCGTGAGGAATGCCTCTTTTTTAAATGTGATGAAAAGATTTGAACAGCCATACTTTCTCACATAAGTCATTGCATCCTGTGTGTATTCATGTATGTGTCGTGGGCTTCCAATGACAGTTGATGGAAGAATAACCATTTTCCCCAACTCTTTTGGATCAGAATCATTTTCAACAGCATCTCTAAGGTTAATATATTCCTCTGCCCTGAGCTTCTTTTGATTTAGTCGGATATATAAAAGACGTTCACTCTCAATCTTTGCATACATGTCAACAATAAATTGGTGGAAGAGGTGTCTGCATTTCAAGATGTGATTTTCCTCTGCAAATCTTGTCATGATCCTATATGCATAGAAGTCCATGGCAGGCACTTTTTTTCCTGAAGGGTTGCCTGTTGTAGGATCTGTCTGAGGTATTCCAAAGTGATACCTATCCTGTCCCTGCCAAAAGATGATTGGATATTGCAGAGCATCATAGGACCTGTGAGTTTCTGCTACTCGTTGCAAACTATTTTCCTTTTCTGGACCACAATGTCAAGGCTTTGAAAATAATTACCTACAATCAAGATGGCTACCTCATGAAATGTGGGAGCATGGAAACGTCGCAGATGTTCACCTTGTGGTGTTTTCTCAGCTCGAATGACAACCTTGTAATCGTCATTTGGCATGCATTCAAGTGCAGTCTTGAAAAGTTGAACATATGGATTGTTGGAGTGAAGGAACTGCTGCAAAATAGTGACAATATCAAGGCGAGTGTTAGGAATTAAAGAGCATCTCTGCTGAGCCTCTGCTTCTGCATTTCCCATGAAGAAGAGTTGAGGAAATTGAGGTTCTTCTTTCTCCTTGTAATGGAAGCAGTGACCCAATTGAGTGGTAAACCTGTCCTTGAACTTTAATTGTCGGCATAAATCCTGTTGTAAACATTTCTTTTGTTGCACCAAATTATGTCATTTGGAAGCAGGAGTTGTACTTCCTAATGTTGTCCAAGAAATGCTTTTATATTGTACTGGTACCTGTCCTCAGAGACTTTGGGGGAATCTGGTGGTGACAGGAGAGGTGGAAGTTTTATCTTTCCATTTGCACAGCATAAACCTGGCGGTTCATCTTTCCATTTCAGGGCACTGCGGTACATGCAGACCACATACATTTTTCCTATCTGAACTTTAGGATGATCCTGATAGTTTATGTCTGACTCGTAACAAATGGCAGCATGTTTCAAATCTCCAACCATTTCCTGTGCCCTGGTGGAAGAAATAGCAATTCTCTTAGTGGCAAGTCGGCCTTCTCTCTGCTGAGATGACTCATTGGCCCTTGAGGAAGAAGCTTTTCTTCTCTTATCTGCAAGCCTCGCTTCCCTCTCCTCAGAAAGGTCATTGGCTCTTGAGGAAGCAGTTCTTGTTCTCTTGTCTGCAAGCCTCGCTTCCCTCTCCTCAGAAAGTTCATTGGTCCTTTAGGAAGCAGCTCTTGTTCTCTTGTCTGCAAGCCTCGCTTCCCTCTCCTCAGAAAGTTCATTGGCTCTTGAGGAAGCAGTTGCTGTGTGTCAGCCTTGTTTCTCGGTCTTCACATTTTTCATTGGCCCGTAATGCAGCTTTTCTTTTCGCTGACATTCGTGCCAAGGAATTCCTTTTCTTATGAGGCTTTATTGTTGACTATATTAACCAATCAGAGCTCAGATTTATTAACTGTAGCAAAATAGAAGCTGAGCTGTGATTGGTTGCTATTGGCAGCCTGATAAATCTCCAGGCAACAGAAAACCCTCCCCCCTGACAGTATATATTAGCTCACACAAACACATAATAGACAGGTCATGTGACTGACAGCTGCCGTATTTCCTATATGGTACATTTGTTGTTTTTGTAGTTTGGCTGCTTATTCATCAGATCTTTAGTTTTGAAGGAGAATACCAGACTTGTGTGTGTTTTAGGGCTTTTATTTGGCGAGGTTGGTGTATGAGTGGTGAAATGTGTGCTGAGGGTGGTATATGTACCAGACTTGTGTGTGTTTTAGAGTGATTATGTGGCGATGTTGGTGTATGTGTGGTGAAATGGGAACTGAGGGTGGTATATGTGTTCAAGCACGTGGTAGTGTGTGGCACATTTTATGTGTGTGTTCATATCCCCGAGTGTGGTGAGTATCCTATGTCGAGGCCCCACCTTAGCAACTATATGGAATATTCTCTTTGGCGCCATCGCTCTCATTCTTTAACACTAGAACTGCTGAGGTAGTCATTTTGACTACTTTGCACTATGTATTTCTATATAGGTGTCACGAGTCCAGTAGTTCTAGTGTTAAGTTCCCCTTGTTCACATCTGGCAGCTGTCAATTTGCCTCCAACACGTTTCGTTTCACTTTTTCCCCATTATGTAGATAGGGGCAAAATTGATTGGTAAATTGGAATGCGTGGGGTTAAAATTTCACCTCACAACATAGCCTATGACGCTCTCGGGGTCCAGACGTGTGAGTGTGCAAAATTTTGTGGCTGTAGCTGCGACGGTGGAGATGCCAATCCCGGCCATACATACATACACACACACACACACATTCAGCTTTATATATTAGATTGGTGCTCACTTCAGTTATCCTTTAGTATTATGAAGTTTTTTTCTGAATGTGAACACAGCTCTGCCCCTTTCGGCCATGTTTTTTTCCATCTCCTATTTAAGCAAGTCCTTGGTTACTCCTCTCCACACACAGTTTTTAATTGCAATGAGATGAAACAGACTTAGGGTCACAGAGCTAGGGACCCCAATATAGAGATATACCTTGGCGAGGTATTGGGACTCGGTTACATTGATCAATGTGATTGCTAAATATCTCTTTTTTCCTAATAGTCTTGGCAGGTATGCATTTCATGATTCACATGTTCACATTCCAGTTAGCAAATTGCATTTTTCATTATAATTGTCAGCATGCTTGTAGCATTATACCATTATCATATTATTGGACGTGCAGCCTTCGTCTTTTTTATAAACCCCCAGGCCCATATAATATACACAGCTCAAACCCCCTCAGCTTCTTATAATATACACAGCCCTCCAGCCCCTAATAACATAAAGAGGTACAGACCCTTTATTAGCCCTCCATACAGCCTACCACAGTGTACAGTAAAGCAGACTTGGACCGCTATCACCAGCTATCACTACACATCCATCTTACCAGACTCTGACTAGCCAGGAGCTCCATGTGGAGGAGAGAAGCCATGAATCATCACAGTAGAGGAGGTGGAGAGGGCAGAGCTTGCAATGAGCTCTGCAGGTCCTGTCTGGAGAGCAGGGAAGATGCCGGGATCCTGTTCACGCAGATGATCGGCCAAGACGTGACCATGCAAAGTGTGCTGCATAGCCACGTCTGAAGCAGCCAGACAGGAAGATTTAAAGGTACAGTGCACCCGTGGGCCCTGTGAAGAGGGGGTGGCCGGGGCTTAATAAAGTTATGTAATTACCCCGAGCCCCCTCTCTTCACCAGGCCTGGTACACCAGTTATGGTTGTAATGCCTTGATGGCGGCCCTGCTTGTCTTTGTACTACTCATCTGGTTGCCGCTACACACGCTTGATACCATCTAAACCAAATTAGTTTATCTTGGTCTCATCAGACCCCAGAACATGGTTAAAGTAATCCATGTCCTACGTCTGCTTCTTTTTAGCAAACTGTTTGTGGGCTTTTTTGTGCATTAACTTTAGAATAGGTTTCCTTCTGGGACAACAGCCATACAGACCAATTTGATGCAGTGTGCTGTGTATGATCTGAGCACTGACAGGCTGACCCCTCACCGCATTTGTGGCACCCCAGTCGTCCGGTTGCCACAGTAACATTGCTTTCCTCACAGAAGGTGATGCTACGCCTGGAAGCAATGGGGGGTCTCCCAAGCTAGGTACACCAGCACTCTGCACTAAACTGCTCTACTCCAAACCAGAAGGGGGAACTCAAGAACCCGGTTTGAGAGGAGCTTCCCTATGCATTCTGGTCTGGAGGAGGAGTTAGGAACACACACAGAGACAGAAAGTGAAACTAATCAGAACAAGTCAGGAGGAGAGTGAAGACGATCTCTGGAAAGAGAGCTGCGCCATATTTCTCTAAGGACCAAGCGCAGGAAGCAGGACACTGGGGTTTTATACTGCGTGGGTGCTAAAGCCCCATCAGTTAAACCAGGAGGGCAGGAGATTGCAAATCTCCTGGCCCCACAGAACACCCGAAGACAAAGCAGCACAGTAGAGCCCGGAGTCATGATGAAAGGAGCGGTAACCGTGAAAGACTCGCGCTGCCATATGGATAAGAACGACTACCACCACGAGGAAGAGGGTCTTAGTGTAGCTCAAAGCTGCAGGGACCCGCACATATAGCACTAAAAGGAAGGCCTTTAACCCACCTGGCTAGGTGGTTTCCCTCCATTGCTTCTAGGCTGACTGGACCTCCATTACCTGCTGGACCAGTTTCCGGGCCTGTACTATCAATTACTAAGTAAAAGGTAAAGTAAATTACGGTCCTTGTGTTGTCCATTTATTACCGGCGTCCTCAGTCCTGCACCCCAACGTTAAGTCTCTCTATCAATTACAAAGACTACTACTCTCAACAGCACTGGGGCCCAGCTCTACCTGTGGAGAGCTATACCAACTGAGCTGTGCCACCATCTGCTCCAGCGGTCCCCATCCCGCAGCATCGGCTATCTCTGGTCGAGTACCACAGTTGACGTCACAAATAACTATCATAGAAGAAAGCAGTGGAAAAATCCAGCTGGACGCCAAAAGGGATAAATAAAAATGCTTCTTTATTTATATCAACTCGATTAAAAATATATATCCATTTCTCAAGTAAAGACACCGGCTTGTTCACACTTATGCATGGCAGATGTATACTACTACGCGTTTCGGCGGAACGCCTTCCTCAGGTCATAGTCAGTACAAGATTAAGAGGATATTTATAAATGTTTTTCCTGAGCAGCGAAGTAACTCACATGTTCTCAATAAATTGATTATATAGGGGAGTATACGCTGCTCAGGTAAAATCACAAATTCACAAGAGAAAAGTACAAAAAGACCATGAAGTATTTATCTAACCTTAAATTACATAGGTATCCATCCAGATAAAGTAAAGAAAAAATATATATATCAATTAACATTTAGGTATGAAAATCTTATATATAGATAAATATACATATCCTTTTTTCTTTCTTTTTTTTCCCCATAGATGGACATGAAAATCAATAGACACAATAAAACCCCACTTTATAGATGTAAATAATCACATTCGTTTGTCAAAACACATTATAGGAAGCAAGTAGTGATGAGCGAGTATGCTTGTTACTACTCGGTACTCGCACGAGTATCACTGTACTCGGGCTACTCGGCGGGGACCGAGTAATCTCGCAATACTCGTGCTGTACTCGTGGTCTTCATGTTGGCGCTCTTTTTAGAGCCAGCCCTTATGCAGGGATTGGCTGGCAGACCACTGCAATGCCACAGCCCTGTTGTGGAATTGCAGTGATTGGCCGGCCCTCACAGCATGACCGTGCCTTTAGCCCGACACTTCCCCGCTCGGCTACGGCCCCTCCCGCACTCCACTCCGCGTGTATATATATATGCAGGCTTACACACACACGCACGTTTTTTTTTTTTAATTTACAGTTTTATGGTTTCTACATGCTGCCGGTGGTCATTTCAGAATAATACTCGGGTCCCCCATAGGATAACATTGGGCTCGGTGCTCGGGCCGAGTACACGAGTATCTTGGGATGCTCGGCCCGAGCCTCGAGCACCCGAGCTTTTTAGTACTCGCTCATCACTAGAAGCAAGATATATAAAAAGGACATTGCCCACAGGTATAAGAAGAGAGAGAAAAAAAAAAAAAATTATAATGTCTCGCAGTTGTCAGTCGATGCCTACCCGTGTATGTAAGGCTCAAACAGAACACATGTCAATATTAATGAGCGACAGAAATATCAGTGTTGAGATCTACAACAACAAATCAACTACGCTCATACAATGGAAGTGTAAAGTGCTGTTGTATTAGTCTCGCAGTTGTCAGCCAAAAAAAAAAAAGTTAAAATTCACTCTTTTTCAAAAACAGAGCAGACAGAGCAGAGCATATAGTTGATAGAGTAAATAGAGTAGACCTCCTTGCCGACAAATCTAAACAGAGGGACAACGATAATTGTTTTATTACCTTCTCCATGCAATTCAGTGATCAATTTGACAGTATAAAAAATATCATAAAAAAATACTTACCTCTGTTGAACCAAGATCTGAGATTGAAGGAAATTATGAGCAAGAATGCAGTTAGATTTGTTGCCAGAAAGGCTCCCACTTTGCAGAGTATTTTGTCTCCTAGCACATTTGTCTCAACACGGCCTGTCAGATCTACCACATGGTTAGAAGTCAAAGGTTTTTTTAAGTGCGGTGCCGCTAAATGTAAATGCTGCAGTTTTGTTAGCAAGAGTGATACCTTTGTATCTTTCCACAATGGTAATAGCTTTAACATTAATACTTTCATTAACTGTAATAGTGATCATGTGGTATATCTGATAGAGTGTGAACAATGCCAGATTCAGTACGTAGGCTGTACAGTGGGGCCACTTAAAAACGTATACGCAAGCACATGTCCGATTCAGTGAACGCTAATACCATTGGTATCTCTGCGGTATCTAGACATTTTGGCACAGTCCACAAGGGCAATTTGACAGCTTTTAAATTCAAGGGTATAGAGAAGGTTTTTAAACCATTGAGAGGAGGCGACTATAGGAGAAAGCTACTTAATCATGAAAGTCGGTGGATTTTGAAAAAGAGAGAAATTTAACTTTTTTTTTTTTTTGGCTGACAACTGCGAGACTAATACAACAGCACTTTACACTTCCATTGTATGAGCGTGGTTGATTTGTTGTTGTAGATCTCAACACTGATATTTCTGTCGCTCATTAATATTGACATGTGTTCTGTTTGAGCCTTACATATACGGGTAGGCATCGGCTGACAACTGCGAGACATTATAATTTTTTTTTTTCTCTCTCTTCTTATACCTGTGGGCAATGTCCTTTTTATATATCTTGCTTCCTATAATGTGTTTTGACAAACGAATGTGATTATTTACATCTATAAAGTGGGGTTTTATTGTGTCTATTGATTTTCATGTCCATCTATGGGGAAAAAAAAGAAAGAAAAAAGGATATGTATATTTATCTATATATAAGATTTTCATACCTAAATGTTAATTGATATATATATTTTTTCTTTACTTTATCTGGATGGATACCTATGTAATTTAAGGTTAGATAAATACTTCATGGTCTTTTTGTACTTTTCTCTTGTGAATTTGTGATTTTACCTGAGCAGCGTATACTCCCCTATATAATCAATTTATTGAGAACATGTGAGTTACTTCGCTGCTCAGGAAAAACATTTATAAATATCCTCTTAATCTTGTACTGACTATGACCTGAGGAAGGCATTCCGCCGAAACGCGTAGTAGTATACATTTGCCATGCATCAGTGTGAACAAGCCGGTGTCTTTACTTGAGAAATGGATATATATTTTTAATCGAGTTGATATAAATAAAGAAGCATTTTTATTTATCCCTTTGGCGTCCAGCTGGATTTTTCCACTGCTTTCTTCTATTATCTTCTCGGCTTGCTGCCGTAATCCGTGCCGGACCAAAGGGGACTAACAGGAGGATATATTCAGGCTTGTCTCTGCAGTGGTGAGCGGTTTTGTTTCTTTTTTGTACTTAAATAACTATCATCATCCCTTGTAAATAGTCCCTTTTATGTAATGACATCGCCGGGGTCACGGAACAGGGCCTTGCCGCCACGACATCCCACCCAAGAAAAAAAGGACCGGCCTGGTAACGAGTGCCCCACGTCCCCGGTGCGGGCGTTTTACATAAACCAATTTCTGGATAGGACGCTGAGAACCTGAACTCAACTTCTTTGTTAGTTTCAGGGTGTTAGCAATCCTCTTATAGCCTAGGCCATCTTTATGTAGAACAGCAATTCTTTTTTCCATTCCACAGAGAATTCATTTCCGTTAGGTGCCATGTTGAACTTCCAGTGATCAGAATGAAGAGTGTGTGAGCGGTGACATCAAATTTACCACACCTGCTCCCCATTCACACCTGAGACCTTCTACTAATAATACTAGTACTACTAATGAGGCACATGACATGATGAGGGGAAAATGGCCAATTGGGCAGAATTTGGACATTTTCACATAGGGGTCTACTCATTTTGTTTGTCTGTGGTTTAGACATTAATAGCTGTGTGTTGTTATTTAAAGGGCACACCAAATTTACACTGTTGTACACGCTGACACTGACTAACATTGTATCAGTATCATATCATTAGTGTTTTCCCATGAAAAGGTATAATAAAATATTTACAAAATGAGATACTGTAACTTTCTTCTGATAACACTTGTCAACAAAAAAAAATAATTTTTTTTTGTATCTGGTTTGAAAATGGCTGGTTTTAACTAATTTTGGGGTGATGATTTTAGTGGAAAAGTCAGATTCTTTCTATCACGTCACATTTTTTTTTGTACCCACCTCTTATTCCACCTATGGTGGTAGTGGTTCAAAAGGCAGGTTCCCAGCGATGCATAGTTATAAAGTTGGAAGTCTCGGAGGCCTGCCCCTCCTGCTCTCCTGTCTCTGTTCAACAATTTATAGGCCATGCGGGGAGGTTTGTGTGACCAGACGAACCTTGTGATTGCCGATTTTAGTCTGGAGAGGTATGACGCCGGCAGGAAAATGAGGATTGCCTGTAAGAAATATAAAAGGCGGAGGAGAATGTTCATTTTAATTGTGTTGATCCGCCCGAACCAGGAAAGTTGCAAGGAATTCCAGTTTCCCAAGTCAGTCTCCATACCCTGCAGGGCTGGGAGAAAAGTTTTAGGGGAAAAGGTCTCCTGGATCATCTGTCAGTCGAATGCCCAGGTACGGTAAGGACTTCCTGCTCCAGCGGAAGGGAAGGGATCCACACAATTGGTCAACCAATCGGTGGGATCATGATATTCAAGGCTTCCGATTTGTGGGAGTTCATTTTAAAAGTACTTAGAGTCCCAAATTTGTGTAAATCCTGGATAATATTAGGCAAACTAATCAGTGGCGACGTTACGAATAAGAGCAAATCATCTGCAAAAAGGGCCAATTTATCTTCTCCATCCCCCATCGGAAACCCCTTGATGGAGTGGTTTTTCTTTATTGCCATCGCCAGATGCTCCATGACCAGAACGTACAGCAACAACAAGGGACAGCCCTTGCGTGTTCCATTATTTATCTCAAACGGCTGTGAAAAACTCCCATTTACTTAACCTGCGCTGTCGGAGAGGAGTAGAGAGCCACTATTCTGTGGAGCATAACCTCCCCCAATCCCAGCGCCCCAAGAGCTTCAAACAAACTCCCAGTGCACCCTGTCAAACGTTTTTTCAGCATCAATCGACAGGATGCACATGGGTATTCCTTCTCTTCTTGCACTATCTATTAGAGAAATAGACCGCATAGTATTATCCCTGGCTTCGCACCCCATCACAAACCCCACCTGATCTTGGCTTATCAGCTGAGGGTGAAGCGACCGCAGCCTATTAAACAATAATTTGGCATACATCTTAATGTTAATATTGATGAGGGAAATCGGGCGGTAGCTGCTACAAAGGGAAGGATTCTTCCCAGCCTTTGGTAAAACTGTGATGTGTGCCACCAATGCTTGCCTGGGAAAGGACCCTCCCCCCGACACAAAATTACACACTGCCAGGAACATCGTGCTCAACTGATCTGCAAACATTTGTTAAAAAAAACTTGCCGTGTAGCCGTCCGGTCCTGGGCTCTTCCCCATTGGGAGATCTTTGCAGACTGCAGTCATCTACTCTAATGTGAAATCTTCTTCTAGGTCTGCCAGAATCTCTGGGTTCAGCCAAGGGAGTTTTGTGGAATTTAAATATTGCCCTATCTTTTCTTTAAATAAATGTCGGGGGAGATTGTGGAAGTGTCCCTTGATGTTATACAGTGACTGATAGAACTCCCTAAATCCCTGGAGAATGCCTCCGTTACTATGTATTTTCTTTCTGTTCGCATCTGTGATAAAGGGAATGTAGCATGCTGGGGGTCGTGGACGTAAGGCCCTACCCAACAACCTACCGCTTCTATTTCCTAGGTGGTAGAACCGGCTTTTCATTTTTTCCCTAGCACATCTAGATTTTTGATCCAGGATGGATAACAATTTCTGCCTGGCTGTGGAGAGCTGAGTGAAAACAGTCAGATCTCGAGAGGCCTTATGTCACTGTTCTAGAGGGTGGATTTGGTTAGCTAGTGTTTTAATCTCCTCTGCCCTCTTTTTTTTTGAGTCACGACCCATGTTTAATAAGAGTACCCTTCAGCACGCATTTAACCTTTTCCTATCCTGAGTCCCCCTGGGAGGGATATTCAAAATAATGCGTTAAACTCCTTTGTCCCCTGGCAGGGGACATCAATAGGTGGGTGACAATGAATGTTGTCTTCTGCCAATGGGTTTGAGCAGACTCCATTTTCACTACCGAACACTGGAATAAATATAACTGATGACGTCCTATAATAGGTTTTCAATGGGTGAAACAGGAAATTGTATTGGATAGGAAAAGGTTAAGGGTTTCACACTTAATGGCTGGGGAGGACTGACCTAATTCATGGTCCAAAGTGAAATTGGAGATTGTTTGGGACAAGTCATCGAGACAGATAGGATCCTGTAAGAGGTTTTCATTTAACCGCCATGTAAACCCAGGCTATGTGTTAGTATCCAGCCGAATTGAGAAACAGACGGGCGCGTGAACCGACCAGAGGATAGAACCTATGTCTGCAGAAATGTTGGAGTCCAAAAGGGTGTGTGAAACAAAGAAATAGTCTATTCTGGTATACACAGAATGAACCGCAGAATAAAAACTATAATCTCTGGTTTCTGGATGCAGAGCCCTCCATATATTTACTAGCTTCAGCCCATGTAGCTGCCTCCTGACCCCCTGGGTGGATGCAAGGGAGTAAGAGGACCTACCTGACGAGACATCCATAGATGGATTCATTGGTAGCAAAGTCCTTCAGAATTCTTTAGCACTCCGCACCAAACCGTCTCTGGTCCTTGTTGGGGAAACAAACGTTAGCAATAATACATTTGCGGGAAACCCAAGAGACATTCAAAAAGATGTATCTGCCCGCAGTGTCAATGAAAGAGTCGATGACCTGCGGGACAAAAGTCTTATGAAAGGCCACTGACACCCCCCTCGACTTGGAGTCAGGATTCGTGCTATGGTACCAGGTGGGATAGTAGTGAGATAAGCAGTTCGGCACTGAGTCATGTCTGAAGTGTGTTTTCTGCAATAAGTAGTACCAAGATGTGTTGTTTGTGGCTATCATGCTATCATGGGAGTCGGGGTACATACAAAAGGGAGAGTACATAGAAGTGAGGTATACATCCCTCACACCAACCGTGCATCAAGGAGATGTAGACATCCATCTCTCAGAACATGGGGGAGGAGAGGAATCCGAGAGTGAGTCACGGCTCCTGCCCTGACCCTCGACCATATAACTATTAAACAAATGAGAAAGAACTTCCACGAGCGGAGCCTGGTGAGTCAGCGCGCTGTGTCTCCTGCTGGTGTTGTGTCTCCTGCTGGTGTGGGAGCTGCTGCTGCTCTGCGGGTGCCATCTTTGACCTCATGACGGTGTAGTAGTCATCAGAAAGCAATCCGTGCAGCCCAATTCCGCTTCAGGATCTGGGTCAGGCTTATCTGCCTTGTTATTCTTGCCCATAGGGAGTCTTTTGTCTGTTCCACGTTTTTATAATGGCCGGGGGAATCAGCCTGGGCTTGGAGCTGTGAATTCCTGCTTTCTACTCAGCCATCGGCAAGCCACGCCCCCGTATCACGGCAAATTTAATAGAGACACAGCATTTTAAGAAAGACGATAAGAAACTATTAGGCCTACTTAAAAGCTACACTATCAATGTCATAAAGTCGTAATGATGACTCAAAGTCATAATAATAGTAATAGCACTTAAATTATACACATTCAGTTTAATTGCTGTCAAAATCCAAATTCTATTGTCATGTTGTTTGGGCAAAAGGGGCTGATGAGGCTTTCATTTTGTATGTAGTCTTATCTGTTTCCCTACACAACATCCAGCAGTAGTCGCCCATCATTGCAGGATTTCAGCGTCCTTGGTCAAATTGACTCTCCAAGACAGGAGACAAACTCTAGCACAGCGCCACCTATTGGAAGTAGCGATCCTAAAAAGTTAAATGTGGATTTTTAACAATCCTTTTCAAATAACTTAGGATATATAGCCAGATCAGAATCCCAATTTGCAGACACGGTGTTTCGGGGTGCTTGCCCCTAGTCAGTGCAAAGTATGGGGTGTCTGATCTGGCTATGAGAAGCTTTGTGGGACCACGGGGGAACACTATTCTCCTTATGGAGACTTCGCAAACCAGTCTGGTTGCAAGTAAAGTAAGGGGACATGCCCTTCTGCAAAATATTCAAATTGACTCTCCAAGACAGGAGACAAACTCTAGCACAGCGCCACCTATTGGTAGCATTTCTCCATGGTAAGAATGTCCTGGTGAAAATGCTCACCTTGTTCGTCACTACCAGAACCAAAGTTTTCAGGAAACAAGTCAAGGTGTGAATGTAAAAAATTAATTTTCAATGACATTTTACAGCCCATTTCTTTGTAGTTTTGCAATAACCCATTGACTATGGAAACATAGTCCTCCTCTTTATTATTACCCAAGAAGCCATCAACAATTGCTTTGAAGGAGGACCAAGCAGATTACTCATGCTTCTTAAGTTTTGACTCAAACGTTTCCTCTTTTAGCAATTTCCTGATCTGAGGTCCAATCAATATACCTTCCTTTAACTTAAGGGTACTTTACAAGCTGCGATATCGGTATCAATATCGCTATCGAGCGTACCCGCGCCCGTCGGTTGTGCGTCACGGGCAAATCGCTGCCCGTGGCGCACAACATCACTTACACCCGTCACACGGACTTACCTTCCCTGCGACGTCGCTGTGGCCGGCGAACCGCCTCCTTTCTAAGGGGGCGGTTTGTGTGGCGTCACAGCGACGTCACACGGCAGCCGTCCAATAGCAGAAGAGGGGCGGAGATAAGCGGCTGGAACATGCCGCCCACCTCCTTCCTTCCTCATTGCCGGTGGACAGAGGTAAGGAGATGTTCGTCGCTCCTGCGGTGTCACACATAGCGATGTGTGATGCCGCAGGAACGAGGAACAACATTGCTACTGACCAGACAACGATTTTTCATAAATAAACAACCTCTCTCAGACAAACGATTTCTGCCTCTTTTGAGATCGTTTAAGGTTGCTCCAGTCTGTCACTCGCTGCGATGTCGCTAACGACGCCGGAGGTGCGTCACAAACACCGTGACCCCGACGATATATCGTTAGCGATGTCGCAGCGTGTAAATGGCCCTTTAGCTGCACTCAATTTTGGAAACATAGCAACCAAATGATTACAAGCCTGACCCTCTTTATCAAGAGTTTTTACAACGTTCTTGATCAACCCCAGCTTTATATGTAGAGGCTGCAGAATTATTTTGCTTGGATCAACCAGTGGGATATATTTGACATTTTCTTTTCTAGGAATGTACAATTTCCCCACATGCCATTCCCATTTGGTGTCTTGGCTGTCCCACAGACATAAAAAGCAGCAGAATTTAGTAAAATCACCTTGTAAAGCTAAAAGCAGAGCAACCACTTTTAAATCACAGCAAATGTGCCATTCATGATCTTTCTGTTTCACAATTTTATTTTTGTTTGCTTTTGTTGTAAACTTTCCACACACAAATCTGAAGTTATCAGGATGGTTTACGCAACAACGATGACGTTGAGCACTTGAAATTTTGCTATTTCGCTGTAATTAAAGAAGGCAAAAATTTTAAAAGGGTCTCACCAACACTAAGAAATACACAAGACCACTATGATTGCACATTTATATACCGTTCAGACATTTCACTCATTCCCAAGCTTTACATATCATTGTGCAATACCATTTTCATTGAGCAATACCACGGAAGCCCGCTAAATCACATTACACAATATTAATCATTAGGGATGAGCGAATGTATTCGCCACTGTTCAGTATCCGGCGGATATTGGGGTATTCGAGGTATTCGGTATCCAACAGCCAATATTGTATTCGCTCCGATACTTTCATTTTCATTTCTGGACTTCCTGGCACCTTTTTCCAGCCAATGAACACATCTGACGTTGCTTGCCCTCACAGTAACGCCGCAGCCATCTTTGTTGTGGTGTTACTGTGATTGGCTTTGCCGCACAGCGTCATTGGGGCTATATAAGGCTGCCACCATATTGTGAACACGCATTCATTCCTGAGCTGTCGGTTTAGCTAGACTGTACTGTGTGCGGGACAGCGTTTATACAGCGAACTAATAAAAGTCCTTGTAAGGGCTGAACAGTGTCCACTAGCTGCTGTGTAAATCATAGAACCAGGTATAGGGACAGTGGAGTGCGTTCTATGAGATAGCGTTCCTGCTGCACAGTCCAAAATAGTCCTTGTAAGAAAGCCATGGACCCCATAGGGGGGAGGGGCGACATGACCAGAGGGAAGGGAGGGAGTGAGGGGGTTAATAAAGTGAATTAAAAGGGCATTATGGGCCCTTATAGGGGATTGGTGGAATAGGGTCACTGTAGGGTGGGGAGGGGGCTAGTATATAAACTATAGGGGAGGGGTCTTACCTTCCTTGTGACTCCGGACAGAAATGGATTCCGACCTGTCCAACAGCATGGCGGACCTCCAGGAACGGGACAGGATGATCCGATCAGCGATGGCGGTGCACGGGGGCCCAGGCAGTGCAGTCCCACTTCAGGGCTGCCTGGGTTTCCCCGTCGGCACCTGCCCCTTGTCTCCCCCTCGGCCGCGGGCGGCGTTCCAGGCCCCCCCCCAATCATCAGGTATTCTCCGGCCGCAGGGGGGGCAAGGAGGCCCAGTGAGAGCCCCCCTCGGGACCCTCCGCGGCGGGGCGGGCAGCGGCTGCTTCCAGCGTCTGCCCCGGCCGCAGGGAGGAATCTCCGGCGAGGCCGCGGCGGCCGCAAAGGGGGCGTGGCCAGCCCGGGGCCTTCTTCTGATGTCGGGCCTCGGGCTGGAGTGAGGAGCCCAGCGGCGTCTCCCGGCCGGGAGCAAGCCCGGCGACGATCTGAGGCCAGCGGCGGCCTGGACGGAGGCGGGCCCGGCCTGGGGCCTACTTCCGGTCCCAGGCCTCGGGCTCCATTAAACAGGCCAGCGGCAGCCCGGGACCGGGGGGCGTGCCCAGCGGTGATCGGAGGCTTGAGAGGGGGCGTGCCCAGCCTGGGGGGCCTGCTCCTGGTGACGGGCACCCTGCGGAGTGACACGGCCCTGCGGCAGCTTCCAAATGGGAGCGGGCCCTGCAATTGAATGAGGCCAGCAGTACCCCCCGTGGGTGGCGGGGGGGGCTGGGCGCAGGCAGCCTGCGGGGGGACCGGTTTGTGCAGGCGGCACCCGGATACCCGTGAGGCTGCGGGGAGCAGGGGGGACGGCAGGAGCCCTGCGGTTCCCGCCAGGTCCCTCAGGTCATCAGTACTGCGCCTGGCAGCAGCGGTCTCCCCCTCCCGGGGAGGACCCGGCGGGATGCCACGGTTGGGGCCCCTGGAGGGCTGGAGGCGACGGTGGGGAGCCCCCTGAGCTCAGGGAGAGGCTCCTCCAAGAAGAGGATTCGGTCAGCGGCGGCCCGGGGGATAGGACGGTCTCGCGGGCTGTCGCCGCACAGGAAGAGACGGATGCCCACCGCCAGTGCCCACGCGGCGGCCCAGGAGGGCGGCCGTGGTGGAGGGGATGCATCGGCTGCGTCCTCTGGAGCTGGAATGGTGGAGGACGACTACAGCGAGGAAGAAGAGGGAGCCCTCAGGTCGGGGGACGAATCTGACGAGCAGATGGCGGAGGACGTCGCGGTACCAATTTCCATTTCTGCGCCACGGTCGGGTGAGCTAGCCGTGGATTCGGCATTGCTGGCGGCGCGGGGTGCTAGTTTTGGGGAGGTGGCTGCGGGCACGGCAGCGCCAGGGGGGGTCAGCTTTGCTTAGTCAGTTGCTGGGCTTGTTGCAGGGTTTAGCGCGCGCGCCGGCGGCAGCAGCGGCTTGGACGGGTCGGCGGTGGATGGCGCAGCGTCGGTCAGCAGCGAGGCGGCGCCGGTAGGGATGGGTGCAGTTGGTGGAGTAGTGGAGCCCGCGGGTTAAACAGCGGTAGAAAAGGAAAATGGGGATGAGGTGGTGCGTTTGGATGATAGGGCTAAGTTTACGTATGCTTTGAGGGACAGTTAGGGTCTCACCTCAAGAGGGAGGTGAGAGACAAGATTTGGAAGGGGGAGTATGTGAAGATATTTTCCCTGCTACCCCTGAACAAATTTAATCTGGACAAGGTGAAGCCGAACGACTCCAAGAAGGAAAGGGAAGGGGAAGAAAAACGCCGTTATAGGCTCATTCCTCGTCCCCTTTTCCAATTGGCTGCAGAAGTTCGCAATTTTGGCAAGTGTAATAGGGGAAAAGGAGCCGGAGCACTGCTCGGCTCTGTGTGGTTATCGGGAAGCACTGGGGGAGGCGGATTGCACGGACAGGGGCTTGCCATGGCTGCGGTATGATGAGCATTTTAGGCAGCGGAAGGCGTTGCGGCCCGGCATGCGGTGGGACCATGTGGACATTTCCTTATGGATGCGTTTAATGGCGGCCCCGAGCCAGCCCTTTCATGGCGGCGCCGGGGGGAACGGGAGCTGGGCCCTCGGGTACCCCAATAAAAAAAAAAAAAAAAGGGATTGTGCTGGCAAGTTAACGACGGCCGGTGCACATTTGGGGCAGCATGCAGGTTCGAGCATGAGTGCTCCGGCTGCGGGGGGACGGGTTTGGTAAAAGGGAGGACGCCAGTGAAAATAGGGGCGATGGGCCATTTTTCAATAGGTATCCGGACGGGGCAGCGGCGTCAATTTTGCGGTTTGGTTTTTATACGGTTTTCAGATTCCGTCGGCGGTTGAGGCATTGCCTCCGGTTTGTCGTACTTTTCGGTCGGCGAGGGACCACCCTATGGTTGGGGGTGGGAAGTTGGGGACAGAGGTTGAGTTGGGCAGGATGGGGGGTCCATTTGAGAGCCCGCCGTGCAGTAATCTGGTGGTGTCCCTGTTGGGGGTGGTGCCAAAGGCGGAGCCGAATAAATTTCGGCTCATCCATCATCTTTCATTTCCGGGGGGGTCGTCAGTGAATGATGGCATCGCGCCGGAATTGTCGGCAGTGTACTACGTCTCGTTTGACAAAGCGCTGGACTTGGTGCGGGCGGCGGGACGCGGTGCATTGATGGCAAAGGTGGATGTAGAATCGGCGTTTCGTTTGCTGCCGGTGCATCCGGAGAGCCAGCACCTTCTGGGTTGCTGGTGGGGTGATGAGTTTATGTTGATCGTTGTTTGCCTATGGGCTGTTTCAATTTCTTGTTTGTATTTTGAGGCGTGTAGTTCCTTTGCTGAGTGGGTGGTGCGGGACGTCTTGTCCTCCATTATCCACTGTCTAGATGATTTTCTTGGTGTCGGTCCGGCGGGATCTATGGTTTGCGCTGGCTCGTTGTTCGCCTTACAGAGAGTGGCGGATAGCTTGGGGATCCCTTTGGCTCAGGATAAATCGGGGGGGCCGGCTCCGGTTATGCGTTTTGGTTTTTTTTTTGGGGATTGAGATTGACTCTTTGGCTATGGAATGCAGGCTGCCGGAGGGGAAGATGGTGGACTTGTGGTGAGTGGTAGCAGCAATGCTGGCAGCACGGAAAGGGCGGCTGAAGGTGGTGCAGTCTTGGCTCGGGGAGTTGAACTTTGCGTGCAGGATTATGCCAATGGGGCGGGTGTTCGCCAGGATTTTGGCGGCAGCTATGGCAGGCGTACGGTCCCCGGCGCACTTTGTGCGGGTCACGCGGGAGATCAAGGAGGATTTTCTGGTTGGGATGTTTTCTTGCAATGTTTTAACGGCCGAGCCTTGGGGTTGAAGAAGGTGGTGCCCAATGGTGTGCTAGAACTGTACAGGGACGCGGCCGGGTCGGCGGGTTTCATCACCCCTTTTTCAGGGACATTGGTACGTTGGGAGGTGGCCTGAGGAATGGCGGCAGGTTGGTCTGGTAAGGCATCTGGCCTTGCTTTGGTTATTTCCGATCGTGGTGACGGTGGAATTGTGGGGGGTCGCAATTTTTCGGGACGTCAAGTGTGCTATCACTGCGATAATCAGGCGATGGTGCATGCGATAAACAGCTTGTCAGCTGAGTCCGGACCGGTAGTGGCTTATCTGCGGCATTTGGTGCTCAAGTGTTTACTGTGGCACGTTCATGTGGTTGCGAAACATGTGGTGGGGGTTGATAACGGGGTGGCGGACGCTTTATCTCATTTTCAGTCCACAGGTTGTGGGAGTTAATGCCGGGGGGCGGACGAGATCGGAGCAGTGTGTCCGGAGGACTTGTGGAGCCTGGTGAGGCATTGATTTCGGGTTTAATTAGGAATTCGGTGAAGGGCAGGAGATGCTGGGAGTTATGTTTGGTGACGGGCGAGCAAATTACTTGTTGGCGCTACTGGCACTGGTGAGCGAGGATTTCAGGACTGGGGAGTCAGCGTCAGCAATGATACTTAGGGTGGCGGCTGGGGCCTTTTGGTTGAAGGTCAGGGGTGAGTGGGGCGTGCCGCGGAATTTTGGGGGCGGCAGGCCTCGAAGGGTTTTTTCGTAAAGGGGCGAAGGAGCGGGACGCTAGGCGGCCCATTTCTTTGGTTTTGTTCCGGCGATGGGTGGATGGTTTGCGAAAAATTTGTGTCTCAGTTTATGAGAGGGTGCTTTTGACACGGCTTTTGTGTTAGCCTTTTTTGGGGCGTTGGTGAGCCCTTCCAGGTTCAGGGGGGGTGGTCTGATGTCCGAGGTTGTGGCAGTGGTGGGACGGAGAGTAGAGTGTCAGCTTAAGCGGTCCAAAACAGACCAGATGGGTCGAGGCAGGTTGGTTGTGCTGGACGCGGTGCAAGGGGAGGCGTTGTGCCTGGTGCAGATGGTGAGGAAGTTTTGCGGCTTGGGGCGGTCTTCTGGGCCCGCTGTTACGGCACGTGGATGGGTCTTGGTTGTCTCGTCACCAGTTTGTGGCCGTACTGAGGAGTTGTTTGCGCTGTGCGGGGGAATGCCCGGGAGATTACGGGCCTCATTCCTTCAGGATCGGGGCGGCTGCGGAGGCTTCACGTTGGGGCCTGGGTGATGACATGGTGAGACGAATCGGTTGGTGGGAGTATTATCGTTTTCGGGGTTATGTGCGCCCACAGTGGTTGTCCCAGTGAGGGCTTTGTAGAGTAGTTGGTTGTGGCTTTGTCGGGGTTCTTTGCTGCAAATTGGCGTTGGTGGGGTTTGTTTGTTAAAGTTTCTGTGGTTGTAGGAATCTGCCTGATATGGATTCTGGGGCACTCCTTCGTGTTCTGGGGGGGGCCCGTCGGGCCGACGCTCGCCCGAATGGTCGGCAGTTGGGTGTGGACAGATCGCTTGCATTGGTCAAGTGGTTCGGTGTGCGGGGCATGGAATGGAGCAGGGTCGTGACGGAGTTTGAATACTATTGCAGGGTGGATAGACCTCCGAACGTGTTGGTCTTTGCACGTGGGGGGGGGAAATGACTTGGGAGCGCGGGCATCACGTGATTTGATCTGGGACATCAAGATGGATCTATTGCGTTTATGGACCAGGTATCCGGGTTTGATAGTGGTATGGTCGGATTGTGGCCACATTGGTGTGGAGGGGGGCACGTTCAGTGGAGAAGTTTAATCGCGCCCGGGCTCATGTGAATCGGGTGGTTGCGCGTTTCGTGCGGAGATACGGCAGTATTGTCGTGCGACGTGCGGATCTGGAGTCGCCAAAGTGGCAGTTTCGAAGGGGTGATGGGGTTCACCTTACTGAGATTGGTTCTGATCTATGGGCCTTGGGTTTGCGTGATGGTGGAGCAAGCCTTGGGTGTGTGGCGGGTCCAGGCCACGTAAGGTGTCACGTGTCCTGTCCTGTGGCGGGGGTAGGTCTGGTCCAGAGGCGGTTGTAAGGGATTGGTGGCTGGACTGAGAGGCACTGTCTTGGTATGGTGTCTCCGGGTTCCGGTAAATTGCAGGCACGGGGTTCTGCAAGGTTTGGGGGGTATTAATCCACGGGGTGATTAATACCTCATCTCTGGGTCGGAGTGTTGCGGCCAGGGATATTGGTGGAGGAAGTGGTTTCTGGACCGGGCCTACATGGGGTTACGTGTACAGTTATTATTTATGTGTTACCTATTATTTGTTTGGGGTCGCCCGTTGGACGGCGCCCCCTTGTGTTAGAATGTTAATAATAGGTAATAAAGGCTGCTGTGGCCAATTTGTTTAACCAAGTCACATGCAGTCGGTGTGTTATTTATTAGGTTAAGTGGGTATACTAACCATCACGACCGGAGAATCCTTCCTCAGTGGTCAAGAAAGCCATGGACCCCATAGGGGGGAGGGGCGACATGACCAGAGGGAAGGGAGGGAGTGAGGGGGTTAATAAAGTGAATTAAAAGGGCATTATGGGCCCTTATAGGGGATTGGTGGAATAGGGTCACTGTAGGGTGGGGAGGGGGCTAGTATATAAACTATAGGGGAGGGGTCTTACCTTCCTTGTGACTCCGGACAGAAATGGATTCCCGCCCACCCGCCCTTGTGTTTTGCGAGTTCGTTTTGGCTGTTTTGTTTTTTAAAAAAAAAAACAAAAAAAAACAAAATGAAAACAAAATGAGAAAATGGAATGATGCAGTTAAAAAAAAAAAAAAAAAAGGAGGAATACAGGTTTCAAAGAGTCGTATGTTCTGTCGCAGCAGCGGGGGTAGGTCTGGTCCAGAGGCGGTTGTAAGGGATTGGTGGCTGGACTGAGAGGCACTGTCTTGGTATGGTGTCTCCGGGTTCCGGTAAATTGCAGGCACGGGGTTCTGCAAGGTTTGGGGGGTATTAATCCACGGGGTGATTAATACCTCATCTCTGGGTCGGAGTGTTGCGGCCAGGGATATTGGTGAAGGAAGTGGTTTCTGGACCGGGCCTACATGGGGTTACGTGTACAGTTATTATTTATGTGTTACCTATTATTTGTTTGGGGTCGCCCGTTGGACGGCGCCCCCTTGTGTTAGAATGTTAATAATAGGTAATAAAGGCTGCTGTGGCCAATTTGTTTAACCAAGTCACATGCAGTCGGTGTGTTATTTATTAGGTTAAGTGGGTATACTAACCATCACGACCGGAGAATCCTTCCTCAGTGGTCAAGGGCTAAAAACAGAGTCAATAAGCTGCTACCAGCTGTGTAAATCGTAGAACCAGGTATAGGGACAGTGTTAGTGCATTGCTTAGTTAGGTGAGAGCCATTCCTGTTTTAAACCGGCGCAAAAAAAAAAATCCTTTTATTAGTGGTGCATACGGTCTGTTACTGCAGTGTGTGATATAGGGAGAGCTTATTCACAGGCAGGGAGAGATAGGCTATGTGCGCACATTGCGATTGCGTTCTCTGCAGTGCAGAAAAGAACGCACCCTCTGGCAGACTGGACACTGCATTTATAAAATAAAATGCATCCACAATGCATGCATTTTGGATGCTTTTTCCATGCGTTTTGCATGCGTTTTGGATGCATTTTTGACAGTGCGTTCCCCCGGCAATTCATCTCTGCTACATGCCGGCTGACAGCCGACACAGACAGAGTCGCGCGATGAGAATGAACTTGGGTGAACTGCACCCGACTTCATTGTCATACTGCAGCTCTGTCTGTGTGTGGCGTCCCGATTATCATCTTCACCACACACATCCCGACATTACTGCCGACTTCCCCGCACATAACCCAACATTACCGCCGACATCCTCGCACACAACCCGACATTCCTGCACACACCCCGACATTACCGCCGACATCCCCGCCCACATCCCGACATCCCCGCCCACATCCCCGCACACATCCCGACATTACCGCACACATCCCCGCACACATCCCGACGTCCCCGCACACAGATTCCTGACATCCCCGCACACATCCCGACATTACCGCCGACATCCCCGCCCACATCCCGACATCCCCGCACACAACCCGACATTCCTGCACACACCCCGACATTACCACTGACATCCCCGCCCACATCCCGACATCCCCGCCCACATCCCGACATCCCCGCACACATCCCGACATTACCGCACACATCCCCGCACACATCCCGACATCCCCGCACACAGATTCCTGACATCCCCGCACACATCCCGACATTACCGCCGACATCCCCGCCCACATCCTGACATCCCCGCACACATCCCGACATCCCCGCACACATCCCGACATTACCGCCGACATCCCCGCACACAACCCGACATTCCCGCACACATCCTGACATTACCGCCGACATCCCAGCACACATCCCGACATTACCACCCACATCCCGACATTACCGCCGACATCCCAGCACACAACCCGACATTCCCGCACACACGCCGACATTACCGCCGACATCCCCGCTCACATCCCATCATCCCCGCACACAGATTCCCGACATCCCCGCACACATCCCGACATTACCGCCGACATCCCCGCCCACATCCTGACATACCCGCACACATCCTGACATTACCGCCGACATCCCCGCACACAACCCGACATTCCCGCACACATCCTGACATTACCGCTGACATCCCCGCACACATCCTGACATTACCGCCGACCTCCCCGCACACATCCCGACATCCTCGCACACATCCTGACATTGCCGCCGACATCCCCGCACACATCCTGACATTACCGCCGACATCCCCGCACACATCCCGACATTACCGCCCACATCCTGACATTACCGCCGACATCCCCGCACACATCCTGACATTACCGCCGACATCCCCGCACACAACCCGACATCCTCGCACACATCCTGACATTGCCGCCGACATCCCCGCACACATCCCGACATCCCCGCACACATCCTGACATTACCGCCGACATCCCCGCACACATCCTGACATTACCGCCAACATCCCTGCACACAACCCGACATTTCCGCACACATCCTGACATTACCGCCGACATCCCCACACACAACCCGACATCCCCGCACACATCCTGACATTACCGCCGACATCCCCGCAGACAACCTGACATTACCGCTGACATCCCCGCACACATCCCGACACTACAGCCTTCATCATCAAAGCACACACACTGGCATTACCTCAGTAACGTCCCCGCTGACAGCGCGATTCACTTCAGTTGCTGCGTGGAGCTTACAGGGGCGGCGGTGTTCTACTGCTGCTCCTGTCAGCTTCATGTAGCAGAGCTGGATGCGTTGCGAGACCTCTGGATTACGCCAGACCTGGAGGGGTATTTGGGGATTTTAATAAAGTGGTGAAAGCAGGTGTTTTTTTTGTCTTTTATTCCAAATAAATGATTTTTTTGGGTGTATGTGTTTATTTTCTTTCACTTACAGGTTAATTATGGAAGGTATCTCGGGGAGACGCCTGTCATGATTAACCTAAGACTTGATGGCAGCTATGGGCTGCTGCCATTAACCCCTTATTACCCCGATTGCCACCACACCAGGGCAATTCGGGATGAGCCGGGTAAAGTCCCGGGACTGTCGCATGTAATGGATGCAGCAATTCCGGGCGGCTCCTGGCTGATATTGTTAGGCTGGGGGGCTCCCCATAACGTGGCGCTCCCCATCCTGAGAATACCAGCCTTCAGCCACGTGGCTTTATCTTGGCTGCTATCAAAATTGGGGGGGACCGCACGTCGTTTTTTTTAAATTATTTTTTTATTTATTTTACTGCACGATATAGACCCGCCCACCTGCGGCTGTGATTGGTTGCAGTGAGACAGCTGTCACTCAGCGTGGGGGCGTGTCTGACTGCAACCAATCATAGGTGCCGGTGGACAGAGAAAGCAGGGAATACGAGATTGAATAATGAGCGGCCAGCATTTTCAAAAGAGGAAAAGCCGCCGGAGCAGTATGAACGCCGTGCAGCGCCGCGCCGGTGATCGGGGAACGGTGAGTATGAGAGAGGGGGGGAGACTGACCGATGGACAGAGAGAGGGACAGACAGACAGAGAGACTGACCGACAGAGAAAGAGAGAGACAGACAGAGCGACCAACTGACAGAGAAAGAGACCAACCGTCCAACAGACAGAAGGAGATTCACCGACATCCACACACAGAGATTGACCGACATTGACAGAGAGACTGAAAAGACTTGCGTTTAAAGCATGCGGAACGCAACAAAAATGCAGTCCAAGTGCATATTGGTTGCGTTCTGACCCACATCATTGATTTCAATGGGTGGACAATGCAGCTACAACGCACAAAAGAAGTGACATGCTGCTTTTTTTTCCGCAGCGATTTTGGGCATCCAAAACGCTGCATTTAGAAACGCAGCGTGTGCATTGATTTTTCGGCTTTCTCATAGCCTTTGCTGGGGAAGCTGAACGCATGCAGTTACGCTGCAGTTCTAAACGCAGCGTTTCCGCGGGAAAAACCGCAACGTGCGCACATAGCCTTAGTGCCAGGGAAAAGGTCACAGATCATCAGGCAACAGCACTGGGGACGGGACCCAAATGTGCTTCCCTCAGCGGCAGCGGTGTCCAAAGCTTTGGTTTACCAAGTTGTCGGTGTCAGCTTCATGGACTGAGTGAGTACACAACTGACCCTTCCACCCCTCAACGGCACTTCTCAACCCCATCACCGAGTCCCGGTGCATCCCCCCTACCCGTGGAGGGTCGCAACACCTGGCTGCCCCCTGTCATCACCCCGGATGCTCCCCAACGGCAGCGGTGGTACTCCAACCTTACTACACACCACGGGTGGCGTTACGAACTGTAGATACACCATCCCCTGTAAATATCCCCTTCATTTGAGTGGGTCTGGATGCCCCTCGAGTCACCGCGGATCCGGATACGAGCAGCTCGGCTACTGACATGGGGGCGGCAAAATTACAGTTATGGCTGTGAGTGCAACACAAAAATAAAGAGGATGTACTTGGTCAAGAAGATATTTGACAAAGTATTTTGTTTAAACCAGTTGGGCTTTAATTTTAGAGAGTTCTGTAGGTTTGGTCGTGGGACAGAACTCTCCCTCCAGTGTGGGGGTTTTCAATTAGCCCATATCCGGGAAACACATTTAATCCTGCAGAGCTAGCAGAGTGTGTCTCACTCTGGGATCCAGACTGGTGGAGCAACATGTGCTATGTATGCTGCCTGTGTGGAGTGAACACAAGCCAGTACAGATGTATCTGGAAATTTATTTTGTAGACTGCATATTGCGTGGACCAGCTGCACCCCGATGTACAGGTCTGTAATCATTTATCGTGCGAACTAAAGACTGTGGTGTGAACAAGAACCTGGTTCACTGCCTCACAGTATATATAGTATGCTTTTTTGTTCACTTCATTACTGAATTTTTTTACTTCTAGAGGTTCTGGTTTTTTACTCATAAGAAAAGTTGTTTTAACACTGATTTACAATACAAACATTCCATGCCCTGTTGATGAAACTGACTTACTTGGGCTCTTTCCGCCCAAAAAATGATCATCAATATCAGATTGGTATGGGGTCACAGCCTGGGTTGTCTGTCGCGGGCGGGGAGGGCGCTGCGCTCACCATGCTCGGGTCCGGCTCTGGGCTGCTGCTTGCTCGCTGCTGCTCGGTGGCTCGAGCGGTGGGCCGGATCTGGTGACTCGAGCGACGCTCCTCGCCCGTGAGTGAAAGGGGGTAGTTTGGGGTTGGAGGGTATGGTCCGTGACGCCACCCACGGTTTGTGGTGAGGTTGGACACCACCGCTGCTAGTGACGGGGATCCCGGGAGTGATGGCGGGGAGCAGCTTGGATGTTGTTTTCCCCCTCCGTGGGTAGGGGTTGGTTGTCCCGGGGCCCGGTGTGGTATGATGGGGGAGGCAGGGTTGGCGAGGTGCAGGGTCGCGGGGGCAGCGCGGTGCCAGACAGCACGGTGGTACTCACTCAGCCAATGACGAATACAGAGTCTCCGGTAAAACAAACGGCTGGATGGACGGGTCCCGCAGCTGGCTGCGGTGGTCACTCCCGGACGGGTGGTGGTGGCTGCCTTTCCCTGCACCTGTGGTGTGTTTTCGGCCCCAATGGCTTCCCACCGGTAACCCGCTCCCCAGCTTGGATAGATGCCGAGGGAGCCCCTTTTGCCCGCAGGCTCTGGTCCTGGGAATTGTAGCCTTGGCGGTGACTGTATTTCCCTTCTCGATTTGGACGGTTGCCTTCAACCCGGAGGTTCCCGTCGTTAACGCATTTGACTGGTTTAACGGCGACTCCAAGCCTGGTCGGGGTCCTTAGGCCCTGCCGAATGGTGCTGGCTTCTCTTCGCTCCCCGGTTCGGTACCGGCGGGCCACCGCCCGACCCCGGTTCTACGGTTCCGCATCGATCGGCCTCTCCTGCAGACGTCCACCACCATCTGCCAACCTTGCTGTATGTGCCTGGGCCACGTACCCGGACAAGGTCAGACTGCTCCTCACTTGCCACTTACTCCTTCACTCTCCCTAACTGACTGACTTCCTTTTCCCGTCTCCAGGACTGTGAACTCCTCAGTGGGTGGGGCCAACCGCCTGGCTCCACCCCCACCTGGTGTGGACATCAGCCCCTGGAGGGAGGCAACAAGGATTTGTGTGTGCGGCTGATGTGCCTAACCGGGGTGTGGGGTGTGTTGTTGCAGTACCTGTGACATCCTGGCTTGTCCAGGGCGCCACATCTACCTATCAACATGAGCGGACATACAGTATCATTGGTGCAGCCTGTGCAGCTGCACAGGAGCTCAAGAGTTAATTGGGTCCATTTCCACTTGCAAAGCAGTAAGAAGCTTCTGTCTTACCAGAAATTTTAGACTCCAAAGTGCCCTGTCCATGCACAGGGTCCCTTTTCTGTCTGTGTCCACCACTGTATCAACTATTACAGTAGATCCAGCAGTGGCTGGATGTAAACATTAAGGGTATGTGCGCACGTTGCTTTTTACCTGCTTTTTACCTGCTTTTTTGCTGCTTTTTCTTCTGCGCTGTTTAATGCCAAAATGGATGTGTTCTTCTATTCAAGCAAAGTCTATGGGAATTTGGGTTTCTTGTTCACACTATGTTGTTCAAAATGCTGCCTTTTTGTGGCAGAACTTTGGTCAAAAACTCAGCTTTTCAAAGAAGCAACAGGTCAATTGTTTTTGCCATTTGAGTTTTGCACTGCAAAGCTGAGTTTTTGACCAAAGTTCTGCCACAAAAAGGCAGCATTTTGAACAACATAGTGTGAACAAGAAACCCAAATTCCCATAGACTTTGCTTGAATAGAAGAACACATCCATTTTGGCATTAAACAGCGCAGAAGAAAAAGCAGCAAAAAAGCAGGTAAAAAGCAGGTAAAAAGCAACGTGCGCACATACCCTAAGTCTATGTGCGCACGTTGCGTATTTGCATGCAGTTACACTGCGATCTGCACCGCAGCATATCTGCATGCGGCCTGCGTCCCCAGCATAATATAAAAAGATTATGCATGAGACGTGTGCACGTGGCTTATAAAAGCGCAGCGCTTCAGCTGCTGCCCGAAGCGCGCGTTCTAAGAAGTGACAAGTCACTTATTCCATTCGCTCTGCATGCATCCCCCGCTCTGTCTATGGGAGGGGCTGCACTCAGAGCGCATGGAAACGGCTTTTTTTTTTTTTTTTTTCATTACGGACTCTTTCTGCAGCGATTTGAAGCGCATGTGTGCTGTTCAAATCGCTGCAGAAATTTCTGCAGGGACAGAACGCTACGTGCGCACATAGCCTTAAACAGAATTGAATAGCTCCCTTTACTGTGTAGCCGTGGCTTCTGGGTACTGCAGATCACCTCCTGTTCTAAAAGAATCTAGCCACAGGAGTTACTAACAGCTGATCAATAGGGCTGCTGTGTGTTGACTGATATTCCATAAAGTGATATTCAAGAGTAATAAAAGGGCATTAGCTGTATAATGCAGGATTTATAATATGTAAGAACTGAAAAGCCAGCCCAAATGTACAATAGTAAAACATACAGTTTGTAATTGCCCTTAATAAGGTAAAAATGAAATAAAATGGATAATGTAAAAATACACATACACTGTAAAAAAGGTTACCACTATAATATTGGGCAATAAATATGAGAGTTTATTATATTTAAATTGAGTTCAGCGGTGTGAAAAAGTGTTTACCCCCTGCCTGATGTTTTATACTATTGCATGTTTGTCACACTCAAATGTTTCAGAACACCAAATAGATTGAAATATTAGACAAATTAGATAAATCCTATCCTTGACCTTAATACCATGCAAGACTAAAGCTGGGTTCACACTAAGCGACAGCGACAACGACGTCGCTGTTACGTCACCATTTTCGGTGACGTAACAGTGACCTTGTAAGTCGCTGTTATGATCGCTGCTTAGCTGTCAAACACAGCAGAAGCAGCGATCATAACGTCGCTACATGTGCAGAGAGCAGGGAGCCGCGCTTAGCGCTGGCTCCTTGCTCTCCTAGGTACAGTACACATCGGGTTAATTAACCCGATGTGTGCTGCAGCTACATGTCACAGTGCAGGGAGCCGCGCGCACTGCTTAGCGCTGGCTCCTTGCTCTCCTTGCTACAGTACACATCGGGTTAATTAACCCGATGTGTACTGCAGCCACATGTGCACAGAGCAGGAGCCGGCGCTGGCAGCAAGAGCGGAGGCTGGTAACGAAGGTAAATATCGGGTAACCAGGGAAAGGCCTTCCCTTGGTTACCCGATGTTTACGCTGGTTACAGCTTACCGCAGCTGCCAGATGCCGGCTCCTGCTCCCTGCTCGCTTCATTTCGTCGCTCTCTCGCTGTCACACACAGCGATGTGTGTGTCACAGCGGGAGAGTGACGACCAAAAAATGAAGCTGGACATCCAGCAACGACCGGCGACCTCACAGCAGGGGCCAGGTCGTTGCTGGATGTCACACACAGCGACAGCGACGGGACGTCGCTGCAACGTCACAGAAAATGGTGACGTAGCAGCGACGTCGTTGTCGTTGTCGCTGTGTGTGACACCAGCTTTACAATTATATTAGGTCAAGGATAGGATTTATATTCTATTTAAAACACTGTAGGACAACCTTTATTTCCCTATAATGGATATGTGGTGAGGCTGCTCCATGGTGAGATCAGCAGGGCTTTGATGAATCCTTTGTATTATCATGCCTTTCTGTATATTCCATTCTATATGCTGGATATATTTAATTCAGAATAGTGTTTGGGGCTTAGGCTGTTATTTGCACTTTTTATTTTTATTGCCTGTATACATATATTTTTTTTTTTGTACCCAGGGCACTGGTCTTTTTTTGTCCTTTTTGGATTATTGTGGATTTTCTTATATTAATATATTTTTTTTTTTGACTCCCATGTGCAATGGTATTCAGTCTTTTGCTATTGCCTACAACTAGCGTCCTTTGTATAATGTCCTTCTCACAGAGGAATGAGAGATGCAGTACGCTAGGTAGTACTGGGGATACCTAAAAACTGAGGGAAGTCAGGCAGACTGGGGTCAGAACTGAGAGAACATGAAGAGACACAGGGAACAGACAGAAGAGAGGTCGTTAGACAACCCAGAGGTCGGGTAAGCAGGAGAGTAAGTATAAACACAAGGGGCAGGCAACAGAGTAGTCAGGAGAGAAAGCTGCCGCCAGGAACCAGATGGTATGGAGAAGTCAGAGGGGAGTAGACAGAGGCAAGTCAGGGATTGAGTACCAAGATCAGTCACTATACCAGGAGACAGGGGCTTACCGCAACTGAGCCAGAGAATACAATTCGCGCTGCTTCAGACATGAACTCTCCCAGATAAAGAAGAGCCATTGCCCGGAAGGGGCATGTGAGTAAGCGCCTCCTACAGCCGGCGAACAACCAGGTGCATGAAACTGCCTGTCACAGGGCAGAAAATAACATAAGACCACATCCAGTAAAACATAACAAAAGGTCCCAGCGCAGGAGCCGCACCACAAGTCAGGGCCTTGAAAGTACCCCTTCTTCAAGGGGGTCACAGGACCCCCAGGTTTCCCAGGAAACCTTTGATTAAAGGCCCTGACCAATTGGTCGGCACTAACTGAACGTGTCATAACTCACCATCTCTCTTCAGGTCCATAACCTCGCCAATGGATTAAGTACTGGAGGGAGTTCCGGACCTTACGAGAATCAACAATCCTCTGTACTTCATACTCGAGACCTCCATTGACAGGAAAAGGCGGGACAGGAGGAGTCAAGGCAGAGGTATAAAGGGATATAATAAATAGAGAATAAAGGGTTTAAGCAGAGATTTATGGAAAACATTGGGAATACAAAAATTCTGAGAGAGCCATAACCAAAAAGTCACAGAGTTGACAACCTCAATAATTTTACATGGCTCAATAAACTTGGGACCTAATGTAACCTAAGGCACCTTAAGCTTGACGTTTTTTACGGACAACCACACCTTATCTCCTACCTGCAAGATGGGACCCGAGGAACGTCTCTTATCCGCATTCCTCTTATGATGATGCTGGGCCACCCCGATATTTCCCTGGACCTCCTTCCAGACCTTCCCAAGCTGCTGTATAGCCAACTCCGCATCCGGACACCCCGAGTTCAACATATAAAACTTTCCAAAGTTAGAGTGGAAACCAAAATTGCAGAAAAAAGGCGAGGTCCCAGTGGATTGATTAACTCGACTGTTAAAAGCAAACTCGGCAAGTGGCAAGAAAGAGCACCACTCCTCCTTCCGAGTAGTCCCCAAACACCGTAGAATCTGTTCCAGAGACTGGTTAGTTCTTTCGGTCTGTCCATTGGCCTAAGGGTGATAGGCCGATAAGATGGATAATTCAATCCCTCGCTTCCTGCAGAATGCCTTTCAAAATCTGGAAACAAACTGTACCCCCCTGTTGGATACAATATTTAAAGAAATATCATACCACCTAACCACATGAGTAATAAATAACTTAGAGTCTCGGCAATCGGTAATCCCGCTAGCGGGACAAAATGTGCTTGTTAACTAAAACGGTCTACCACCACCCAGACCACAGTTTTCCCATCAGATACAGATAGGTCCATAATGAAATCCGTGGAAAGTGGAAAGATTCGTCCATGGTCTTTCAGGAATAGGCAGTGGAGCCAATTCCCCGGGCGACCGGTTAAGACACACTTTAGCACGAGCACACGTTTCACTGGCAGAAACAGAATCAGTGACATTTGAGCGTATGGAAGCCCACCAAAAAAGCTGGGAAATGGCCCTCAAGGGTGACTCTGGTTTCCTCCCACACTCTAAAGACTTACAGATAGGGAATTTAGATTGTGAGCCTCAGTGGGGAAAGTGTGGCTGATGTATTTAAAGTACTGCGGAATATGTTGGCGCTATATACAAAGAAAGATTATTAGTATTAGTATTATTATTATTATTATTATTATTATTAACTCCATAAAAGCTGTGCAAATCTCTCATGTAGTGATGACTGCAAAAAAAAACCAAAAAACTTTGGAGGAGTTATATTCAGACCAAAACCAAGCACAAACTCAATAAAAAGATCACTTTCAGACTTATGTTGAAGGGATTTTCTAACAATAGACATTTATCACACCTACAGTCTCCTCTTCACTGCATCCATTAGGCTCCAGCAATCAAGCATTTGTCCTGATCTGCAATTTTGTATCATGTGAAACCACAGCACCCAATTAGACCTGAACTTATGAGCATGTCTTTTAAAAACCATAATGGTACCCACCATGATTCCCAACGTATTGTTACCCCTCTATAAATCACTTATAAGGCCACATTTGGAATTTGGAATCCAGTTTTAGGCTGCATATTTTAAGAAGGATATTCAGAGGTTAGAGTCAGTTCAAAGGTAGGCAACTAGATTATTGCAAGGAATGGAAGGCCTCCCACATAATGAGAGGTTGGAAAAGATGGATTTGTTTCGCTTAGAAAAAAAGCAATCTCAAAGGAGATCTCATTTATATGGATACATACATGTGTGGTCAATACAAAGGACTGGCACATGACTTATTCCTTCCAAAGACAATACTAAGGATCAGGGGGCACTCACTGTGAGTGGAAGAAAGGTGCCATGCGACCCTCCTGAAAACATAATGACTTATTGCATACCTCCCAACCGTCCCAGATTCTGCGGGACTGTCCCGATTTGAGGGCTCTTTCCCGCAGCCCTGCGGCTAACAGCTGTTATCCCGGCTCCTCCCCTCAGTGCAGTGAATAAATTAAATTCTAATCTGCTCTAGATTTCTGGGATGGCCAGGACTCAAACTTGTGAACTCATTGACCATAGGCAGCAGCTCTACCACTGAGCTGCCTCTATTGTAAGACATAGGAAGATTTGGTAATCTTGACCTCTGTATTGCAGTAGAGAAACCAGAAGCAAACTATTCAGCTACAAAGATAGATGGATAGATGGATGGATGGATGGATGGATGGATAGAGGGATACATAGATAGATAAATAGATATGATAGATAATTGATAAATAGATACAAGATAGATACATAATAGAGGGATAGATATATAATGGATGGATGGATAGATGGATAGATTGATAGATGGTCACATGGATAAATAAAGGGATAGATAGATACATGATAGATAGAGGGCTAGATAGATACATAAATAGATACATGATAGATAGATAATAGATACATACATGATAGATAACTGGATAGATGATACATGATAGATACATGATAGATATAATAGAGGGATAGATATACAGTACAGACCAAACGTTTGGACACACCTTCTCAGTCAAAGAGTCTTCTTTACTTTCATGACTCTGAAAATAGTAGATACACATTGAAGGCATCAAAACTATGAATGTGGAATGAAATACTTAACAAAAAATTGTGAAACAACTGAAATATGGCTTATATTCTAGGTTCTTCAAAGTAGCCACCTTTTGCTTTAATTACTGCTTTGCACACTCTTGGCATTCTCTTAATGAGCTTCAACAGGTAGTCACCGGAAATGGTTTTCACTTCACAGGTGTGCCCTGTCTGTTTAATAAGTGGGATTTCTTGCCTTATAAATGGGGTTGGGACCATCAGTTGTGTTGTGCAGAAGTCTGGTGGATACACAGCTGATAGTCCTACTGAATAGCCTGTTAGAATTTGTATTATGTTGTCAGATATTTTTATTAAAATAAGGTTAACAAAATAACATATCAAATCCAGACAATCAAGATATTATTATGCGTAGCATACCATTATTTGAATACATGTGGGGATCTATTGTATGAATAAAACTTTTCATCTGGGGGGGAAAGATATAGGAAAAGAGAAAGGAGAGGGGAGGGGGAGGTAAAACAACTACTTTATTGGGGATGAAAAAAGGAAGGAGGGTGGAGGCAAGGAAAACCAAGGTGAAGAGGGAGTGGGTAAAAGGAAGAACAATGAACGTAAACAAATCTCAACCATGTTAACAGGCTTCCATTCCAGGAATATAAGCATACTGTCAAGAAAGCATGACTGAATGTTTGAATAAAAAGGATTCACGTTGTAAAAAAGGTTTTTAAATAGTTATAAATATTTATTTATGTAATACCTTGTATAAAACTATTCCAGTGATCCCATCTTCTGTAATAGGAGGCAAAGGCATTGTTAATGGTAGCAAAGTACTTCTCGAAGTTGTTGTGAAGAGAAGTAGTCTCTACGACCTCAGAGATAGTGGGCACCGGAGGTTTCTTCCAATTAGAAGCTATAAGATTTCTAGTAACTAGAAATAAATGAGTTAGGATAGGTTTATATATAGGGTCACATTTTTCCAAATTAAGTGAAAGCAGGGCCATTTGGGGAGTTACCTGAATTGTGAAGTTAGTAATCTGATAAATTAGATTAGAAATATTTTCCCAGAGACTCTTCAATCTGGGACAACTCCAGAAAATGTGAAGTAGAGTACCTCTCTCGTCACAATCTCTCCAACATAAAGGGGACGTCTCTCTATTAAATTTAGCAAGTCTACATGGAGTGAGATACCAACGCGAGAGAATTTTGAAGTGAGATTGATGGAGAGAGGCACATGCATTTGAAGAATAGGTTAGTGAAATGTCTTTCTGCCATTCCTCATCCGTAAAGCTCTTACCCAAATCTTTTTCCCAATCTAGCATATATTTGCTTTTGTGGAATGTTAGATCGTTATTGAAGTAGTTATAGATATTTTTACAACACCATAGGTTAACAGGTTGACAGGAGGTTAACAGGTGGCTCAGGAATTGGTGTAGGAAAGAGGGTTTTGGGTTCCTGGAGAATTGGGCCGACTTTTCAGTTGGCTACAGATTCTATGCTAGGGATGGGCTGCATCTTAATGGGGAGGGTGCAGCTCTGCTGGGGCAGAAAATGGCTAGAAGGTTGGAGGAGTGTTTAAACTAGGAATGGGGGGTGAGGGTATTCACTTTATAGAAGGGGAATGTAGTGCAGATAGTGACCAGGGCACAAGTAATGAAATTGGGGGTGGTACGGGGGGAAGGGTTAGGACAGTTAATACAGTAAGCAGGAATACAGGTACAGAGTCATACGTAACGTGCATGTACACTAATGCCCGAAGCCTCTCAAATAAGGTGGAGGAATTAGAATTAATATTGTTGGAAGAAAATTATGATATAGTGGGGATATCAGAGACATGGCTGGATGAGAGCTATGACTGGGCTGTTAATTTACAGGGTTATAGCCTATTCAGGAATGACCGTACAAATAAGCGAGGGGGAGGTGTGTGTCTATATGTAAAATCATCCTTAAAACCCATCCTGCATGACCACATATGTGAGGGTACTGAGAATGTAGAGTACCTATGGGTGGAGATAAGGGGGGGGAGAATGAATAATAAAATACTGATAGGGGTGTGTTATAAGACGCCGAATATTATGGAAGAGGTAGAGAATCTCCTCATAAAGCAAATTGATAAAGCAGCGAGTCTCGGAGAGGTAATTATTATGGGGGACTTTAACTATCCTGATATAAATTGGGGAACAGAAACTTGCAGTTCCAGCAAAGGAAATAGATTTTTGATAACAATGAAAGATAATTACCTTTCACAAATGGTACAGGACCCCACAAGAGGGGGAGCACTACTAGACCATGTACTAACCAATAGGCCAGACCGCATATCAAATATACAAGTTGGGGGTTACTTGGGGAATAGTGATCACAAAATAATAAGTTTTCATGTATTCTTTAGTAAGATGTCTAGTAGAGGGGCTACAAGGACACTAAACTTCAGGAAAGCAAATTTTAAACGGTTGAGAGATGATCTTAGTGCAATAAACTGGGATGATGTACTAAGTAATAAAAGTACACAAAGCAAATGGGAGACCTTTATGAGCATCCTGAATAGGGTTTGTGCAGAAAATATACCCTATGGGAACAAACATGCTAGAAATAGGAGGAAACCCCTATGGCTAAATAGAGCTGTAAGGGAAGCAATAAAAGAAAAACAGAAAGCCTTAAGAGAATTAAAGAGGGTAGGTAGTGATGAGGCATTATATAATTATAGAAAATTAAATAAAATATGTAAAAAGCAAATTAAGTTAGCTAAGTTTGAGACAGAGAGACTCATTGCGAGAGAAAGTAAAAATAATCCTAAAATATTCTTTAACTACATAAACTGTAAAAAACTGAAAAGCGATAGTGTTGGCCCCCTTAAAAATAGTCTTGGTGAAATGGTGGATGGGGATGAGGGTAAAGCCAACCTGCTGAATGACTTTTTTTCTACGGTTTTTATACAAGAAAATGCCATGGCAGATGACATGACCAGTGATACCATAAATTCACCCTTGAATATTACCTGCTTAACCCAGCAGGAAGTACGCCGCCGCCTCGAAATCACTAAGGTTGACAAATCTCCGGGCCCGGATGGCATACACCCCAGAGTACTACAGGAATTGAGTTCTGTGATAGATAGACCATTATTTTTAATCTTCTCAGATTCCTTAATAACAGGGTCGGTACCGCAGGACTGGCGCATAGCAAATGTGGTGCCAATATTCAAAAAGGGGACAAAAACTGAGCCGGGAAATTATAGGCCGGTAAGTTTAACCTCTACGGTTGGTAAAATCCTTGAGGGTTTCTTGAGAGATGCTATACTGGAGTATCTCAAGAAAAATAACCTTATGACAGAGTGTCAACATGGGTTTATGAGGGATCGATCCTGTCAAACTAATTTGATCAGCTTCTATGAAGAGGTAAGTTCAAGCCTGGACCAGGGAAATGCAGTGGATGTTGTGTATATGGACTTTTCAAAAGCTTTTGATACGGTGCCACACAAAAGGTTGGTACATAAAATGAGAATAATGGGGACTCGGACTGGGTCTCAGTTCATAGTGGGGTACCATAGGGGTCAGTATTGGGCCCGCTTCTTTTCAACATATTTATAAATGACCTTGTTGGGGGCATGCGGAGTAGAATTTCAATATTTGCAGATGATACTAAACTCTGCAGGGTAATCAATACAGAGGAGGATAATTTTATATTACAGGGAGATTTATGTAAATTGGAGGATTGGGCTGAGAAATGGCAATTGAAGTTTAATGTAGATAAATGTAAGGTCATGCACTTGGGTAGAGGAAATAACATTTATGATTATGTACTTAATTGTAGAACACTGGGTAAAACAGACACAGAAAAAGACTTGGGTGTATGGGTGGATGGTAAGCTTAACTTTAGTGGACAGTGTCAGGCAACTGCTGCCAGGGCTAATAAAATAATGGGATGTATTAAAAGAGGTATAAGTGTTCATGAAAAAAATATAGTTCTACCTCTGTACAAGTCACTAGTGCGACCGCACTTAGAATACTGTGTACAATTCTGGTCACCGATATATAAGAAGGACATAGCTGAACTGGAGAGGGTGCAGAGAAGAGCGACCAAGATTATTAGAGGAATGGGTGGGCTGCAATACCAAGACAGGTTATTAAACTTGGGGTTATTTAGTTTGGAAAAACGAAGGCTTAGGGGGGATCTAATCACAATGTATAAATATATGAGGGGACAGTACAGAGACCTTTCCAAAGATCTTTTTACACCTAGGCCTGCGACTGGAACACGGGGGCATCCGCTACGTCTTAAGGAAAGAAGGTTTAATCATAATCACAGACGAGGATTCTTTACTGTGCGAGCAGTGAGACTATGGAACTCTCTGCCGCATGATGTTGTAATGAGTGATTCACTACTAACATTTAAGCAGAGCCTGGACGCCTTTCTTGAAAAATGTAATATTACCAGTTATGTATATTAGATTTTATGACAGGGTATTGATCCAGGGAACTAGTCTGATTGCCGGATGTGGAGTCAGGAAGGAAATTTTTTTCCCCATTGGAACTTGTTTGCCACATTGGGGTTTTTTTGCCTTCCTCTGGATCAACATGTTAGGCTACAGGTTGAACTAGATGGACTTAGGGGCACTTTGCACACTGCGACATCGCAGGTGCGATGTCGGTGGGGTCAAATTGAAAGTGACGCACATCCGGCATCGCATGCGACATCGCAGTGTGTAAAGCCTAGATGATACGATTAACGAGCGCAAAAGCGTCGTAATCGTATCATCGGTGCAGCGTCGGCGTAATTCATAATTACGCTGACGCGACGGTCCGATGTTGTTCCTCGCTCCTGCGGCAGCACACATCGCTGTGTGTGAAGCTGCAGGAGCGAGGAACATCTCCTACCGGCGTCACCGCGGCTTCCGTAGGATATGCGGAAGGAAGGAGGTGGGCAGGATGTTAACATCCTGCTCATCTCCGCCCCTCCGCTCCGATTGGCCGCCTGCCGTGTGACGTCGCAGTGACGCCGCACGACCCGCCCCCTTAACAAGGAGGCGGGTCGCCGGCCACAGGGACGTCGCACGGCAGGTGAGTGTGTGTGTGAAGCTGGCGTAGCGATAATTTTCGCTACGCCAGCTATCACCACATATCGCTGCTGCGACGGGGGCGGGGACTATCGCACTCGGCATCGCAGCATCGGCCTGCGATGTCGCAGTGTGCAAAGTGCCCCTTAGAGTCTCCCTTCAACCTTAAAAACTATGATACTATGATACTATGATAGGGACATTTTGGTTGGGTTATAGAATAACATGCAGGTTATTTCAGAAAGGGGGTTTGTAAATAATAATTTTGTCTTTAAAATTTCCCTAAATTTGATGAGGGCCTTAAAGTCAGAGTCTGGGAGCTTGTGTTTGATCTTAAAATCCAGGAAGTTTATAAAGTCTTTTCCGTTAAAGATTAGAGTTGAGCGCGGTTCGCGGTTCTCCAGTTCGCGGTTCGAGTGATTTTGGGGGCTGTTCTAGATCGAACTAGAACTCGAGCTTTTTGCTAAAGTTCGATAGTTCTAGTTACGTTCGAGAACGGTTCTAGCAGCAAAAAGCAGGGCTTTTTACAGCTACAGTGTGCAGGAGCCATCGCTGGCAGCCTGCCAGAAGCTGGTAACCAAGAAGAACATCGGTTATCCAAGCAAAGCGCTTTGGTTAGTAACCCGATATTTATCCTAGTTATGTGTGCAGGAAGCCGCACTTCCCTGCTCAGCTCGCTCCGCCCCCTCCTGCACGCGGCATGTACACATACATACAAACACACACTCACTCACCTGTCCCCAGCCATGCAGTCCACGACACTGACGTCCTCAGCGCCACATGACCCCACTAGGCTCCACCCACTTCACACTCCGCCGCCAGCACACATGGCTCCGCCCACCTGGCACTCTGCACACATTGTCCCGCTAGGCTCCGCCCACCTGGCACTCTGCACACATGGTCCCGCTAGGCTCCGCCCATCTGGCACTCTGCACACATGGTCCCGCTAGGCTCCGCCCATCTGGCACTCTGCACACATTGCCCCGCTAGGCTCTGCCCACCTGGCACTCTGCACACATGGTCCCACTAGGCTCCGCCCACCTGGCACTCTGCACACATGGTCCCGCTTGGCTTACCTGCGGTGATGAAGTCCCGACCTCAGCGCTGTCACTGTCCTCCATGGCCGCCGCTTGTCACATCACCTTCTCTCGCTTCCGACCCGAGACTGACTAGTGGTGATGTCACAGGCCGCTCGCGATACTTGGCTGTGAAGATGATTGAAGTCAGTGTGCAGGAGATCAGCACAGGTAATGTACCTCGCTGACAGCAGCACTTGTCATCCCCTGCAGTGACCTGGGCTGACCCATTGATGTTAGCTCAGGTCACTGCACTGCTCTCCCAGCCAATGGGGAACATCCTGCTCTTCATTGACTGGGACAGTGTGGATCGTCATGGCAACCCCTTGGATTACACCAGACCTGGATTTGTTTTTCATTCTAATAAATTGGTTAAAGAGGGAATGTTTTGGGGAGTGATTTTTCAAATAAAAATGTGTTTGTCGTCTATTTTTTTTTATTACTGACTGGGTTGGTGATGTCGGGTATCTGATAGACGCCTGACCTCACCAACCCCAGGGCTTGATGCCAGGTGACATTACACATCTGGTATTAACCCCATATATTACCCCGTTTGCCACCGCACCAGGGCGCGGGATGAGCTGGGGCGAAGCACCAGGATTGGCGCATCTAATGGATGCGCCACTTCTGGGGCGGCTGCGGCCTGCTATTTTTAGGCTGGGGAGAGTCCAATAGCCATGGACCTCCCTAGTCTGAGAATATCAGGCCCCAGCTGTCTGCTTTACCTTAGCTGGTGATCCAATTTTGGGGGACCCCCTACGTGTTTTTTTTTTTTTAATTATTTATTTAATTTAAAATAACAGCGTGGGGTGCCCTCAGTTTTGGATTACCAGCCAAGGTGAGGTTGCCAGCTGTGGTCTGCAGGCTGCAGCCGTCTGCTTTACCCTAGCTGGCTACAAAACTAGGGGGAACCCTACGTCATTTTTTTTTTTCATTTTTTTGGCTAAATACAAAGCTAAGCACCCCTTAGTGCCACATGAAAGGCACCAAAGGGTGCTCCACTTTTTCTACATTTTTTTCTCCACTTTTTCTCCACTTTTTCTCCACTTTTTCTCCATTTTTTTCTCCACTTTTTCTCCACTTTTTCTCCACTTTTTCTCCACTTTTTCTCCACCTATTCTCCATTTTTTCTCCACTTTTTCTACATTTTTTTTCTCCATTTTTTTCTCCATTTTTTCTCCACTTTTTCTCCGTTCTTTTTCTATGGTTGGTCTACCCATTAGCTCTGCCATGCATACTGTAGCTCTACACCTACTGCACATGTTACTTTATGATTGACATCTCTTTCGTACCAGAGCTGTCTAAGCCTACTCTGACCCCATATTTGTCATTACTATATTGTCCTTGTACTGTTCTATGACATTTGTATCATGTGTTTCATTTCTTGCTGTGTTGCAATTTTTTTGCTGCATCCCAATTGTACCTCTACATTGTTCGAGTTTATGTTATTGTTCTCTCACTCTTATGTGATACTGATTATTGTCATTTTTCATGATTACATGCAGATAAGTCCAATCTGACGAAGGCTCAGGCCGAAACGTCATTTGTAACTTGTTTTGGACAAAAACATATATGTTTATGAAAATTTTTTTTTTTCTTAATACGGACCAATAAAGAGTGATTTTGCATTACTATCCGTTGTGACTTACTGACTTAGTCTGGGAGATTCAGAGTGCCGAGGTTACTCACTAATTTTATCTATTATTACCTCTGAGCACCTATATACCAGTGAGCAGAGCTTCCTCTACAGTAGTTCTCCTGATTAGACATGCCCTTACCTCATGAGCAGGGCATTGCAGCTTTGGTAGCAACCATTACGACATGGACTCTGCTGCTGTGGACCCGAGAAGAGTGAGTGCAGATTCATTGCACCCACACTCCTCACATGAAGGGTCCGCACTCCTAGAAAATGGGGGATACGTTCCCTGAGTGTCTCCCCCCCATATTCTAGACGGTCCAGAGTCGTCGTGGGACCCCTTTATTTTTTTTCTTACAATAAACTGGTGAAAGAGGAAATGTTTTGGGGACTGTTTTTTCAAATAAATTTCTTTTGTCGATTTTTTTTTTTTTTTTTGTTAGTTCTGACAGTTTATGATGTTGGGTATCTAATAGACGCCATGACATCACAAACTGCTGGGCTTGATCTCAGGTTACTTTACAGCTAGTATCAACCCGATTTATTACCCCGTTTGCCACTGCACCAGGGCACGGGATGAGCTGGGGTGAAGCGCCAGGATTGGCGCATCTAGTGGATGCGCCACGTCTGGGGTGCCTGCGGCCTGCTATTGTTAGGCTGTGAAGGCCCAATAACTATGGACCTTCCCACCCTGAGAATACCAGACCACAGCTGTCCGCTTTACCTTGGCTTGTGATCCAATTTGGGTGGGAACCTACTTTTTTTTTGTAATTATTATTATTTATAAAATAATTATAAAAAAAGAGCCTGGGGTGACCTCCACATTGGATCCCCAACCACGGTAAAGCTGCCAGCTGTGGTTTTCAGGCTACAGCCGTCTGCTTTACCCTAGTTGGCTATCAAAAATGGGGGGACCCAACATCATTTTTTTTAACTATTTTTTAAATAAAAAAAATTAATGGGCTTCCCTGTATTTTGATTGCCAGCCAAGGTAACGCCAGGCAGATGGGGTTGGCAACCAATAGCTGTCTGCTTTATCTGCACTGAGAATCAAAAATACTGCAGAGCGCTACGTAATTTTTTTTAAAGATTTATTTTTACAGCACTGTCATGTCAGGCAATCAAAATACAGGGAAGCCCTTTTTGTTTTTAGTTATTTAAATAAATAATTAAAAAAATTATATATGGGCTCCCGCTGCATTTTTTGTATTGCTAGCTAAGGGTAATCCAAGCAGCTACTGGTTGCTAACCCCCACTGCTTGGTGTTACCTTCACTGGCAATGGAAAATCCAGGGAAGCATTTTTTATTTTTTTTGCCAAAAAACTACAAAAAAAATGACGTGCGCTTCGCCATATTTTTGTATGCTAGCCAGGTACAGCAGGCAGGTACGGGCTGCCCCCAACCCCCAGCTGCCTATTTGTACCCGGCTGGGCACTAAAAATATAGGGAAGCCCTTTTTTTAATTAATTCATGAATTTTATGAAATAATTAAAAAAAACGACGTAGGCTTCGCCCCATTTTTGTGTCCAGCCGGGTACAACTAGGCAGCTGGGGATTGGAATCCACAGCACAGGTTAGCCCAAGGTTTCTGGGCCCCTCTGCTGCGAATTGCAGTCCACAGCCGCCCCAGAAAATGGCGCTCTCATAGAAGCGCCATCATGTGGCGCTGTATCCAACTCTTCCAACAGCCCTGGAGCCAGGTGGCTTGTTGGGTAATCATGAGTTAATACTGGCTTTGTTTTACTAGCCAGTATTAAGCCAGAGATTCTTAATGTCAGGCACGTTTGACCCGGCCATTAATAATCTCCAATAAAGGGTTAAAAAAAAACACCACACAGAGAAAAAATACTTTATTAGAAATAAATACACAGACACATTAGAGACTCCATCTTTATTACCCCCTGTCAGCCCTCCACGATCCTGCTCTTCTGTCTTCTTTCCCCTTCAACACATGCAGCTCTACTACATCAGACAGCGCAGCTGCATGGGGAAAGATGCTGTGCTCCGTGCAGAAATCACTCTGTGAGAGTGACCACAGGCTCCCGGCTGTAAGCTGTGGCATGGGTTGCCATAGCAACGCTGCTTCGATCACATGATTCCGGTGCCGCTGCGTGCTGGTAGCGGGACGTCCCCGTCACCGCTACCAAGTGCGTTGCTATGGCAACGGTGATCTCCGTGATTGACCGGCTGTGTCAGCCGGTCAGGAGCCGGCTTCTGCGGACGCTGGTAACTACGGTAAACATCGGGTATCCCAGAAGCCCTTTCCTTGGTTACCCGATGTTTACCGTAGTTACCAGCGTCCGACGCTCTCACGCTGCCAGTGCCAGCCCCCTGCTCCCTGCACACATTGCCAGACTGCCCATCGGGTTAAATTAACCCGATGTGTACTGTGGCTAGGTGTGCAGGGAGCCAGCGCTAAGCGGTGTGCGCTGGTAACCAAGGTAAATATCGGGTTGGTTACCCGATATTTACCTTAGTTACCAAGCGCAGCATGCTTCCACGCGGCGCTGCTGTCTGGGGGCTGTGGTCACTGGTTGCTGGTGAGATGTGCCTGTGTGACAGCTCACCAGCAACCCGTGTAGCGATGCTCCAGCGATCTTTGCCATGTCAGGTTGCTGGTGGGATCGCTGGAGCATCGCTTAGTGTGACGGTACCTTAAGGGAACAGGGAAGCAGAGCGGGGAGTCGAGCTAGAGAGAGATGGAATGACAGGTCCTACATGACGCGTCATAGTCATGTGACCAGTCTGTAGCCAATGAGATAACAGGCACGTGACTGGTCACATGGCTATTTTTCACGTCACGATAGGTCCTGCATCACTGCTGGCAGTGCTGGTCACCGGGAGGATTCAGCGATCATCGGATGGAATAGCGGCAGGAGACAGAGTGCAGGAGGGATCGCGGGGACAGGTAAGTGTTATGGCAATGTTTATTAACTGTATGTGTACATTTATAATGTGTTTTTATGTGTTTGTGATTGCCTCCTATTGTTTCCTATGCGGTTCGAGTGGTTCGCCGAACCGGTTCGCCGAACCGAACTCGAACGAGACCTCCGTTCAGCGACCCGAACTCGAACCGAACCACGGCCGGTTCGCTCATCTCTATTAAAGATGTCTCCAACCGTTTTTAGATTTGACTCCTGCCATGTTGTGGGAATTTCTGAGTTATCCAGAATCGCCAAAATTTTTAGGGGAGTATTTCTAAGAAGATGATTTTTATTAAGATTAGTCGGAGTTTTGGCCAAAGCTTTCCATGCTCTAATTGTAGCGTATAAAGTAGGGGAGTTTGGAGGTGGGATAGAAGGGTTGATTAGGTGAGTTAAAATTAAAGATTTTATGGGTTGGTAATTAACAGAGGACATCTCTAAATCCATCCAAGGAAATAAATTGCTTCCCTCTATTAGCCTCTGACTCTGTTTTATTAAGTTAGAAAGATGATAATTTTTAATATTTGGGAGCCCTATACCTCCCATTTTTTTCTGTTTGAGTAAAATGTTTTTGTTCACTTTTGGCCTTTTATAGTTCCAAATAAAGTCACTAAATACTTTTTGGAGTTTATTTAATTGATTTGCCGGGATCATTAAAGGTATGGATCTAAGGATATATAAAATTTTTGGTAATGTCATCATCTTTAAGAATACCCAACCACGACAAATCCTTATTTGCGGTGCGTGTCAAGTCTTTTTGAATATTTTCATTCAGAAGACTAATGTTATTGGCAACCATTTTTGTTAAATTTTTATTGAGGAGCACTCCAAGATAAGGCATAGATTCATTCTCCCATGAGAAAGAAGTGGCAGTACCTATCTGTTCGATAATATCATTGTTGAGGTTGAAGTGCATCATTTTTAGTTTTTTTTTGTTTAACTTGTAATATGATATTTGAGAGAACTTTCCTAGTATCCTAATCACTTCAGCAGCTGAGGTAATGGGTTCTGACAGGGATAATATCACATCATCTGCGAAGAGCCCTATCTTATGATGGGTGTTTCTAGTGTGAATACCCTTAATGTCTGGGTTAAAGAATTTGTATTATGGTAAGAAAAAAGCAGTTAAGTAAAGGAAAATGAGTGGCCATCATTACTTTAAGAAATGAAGGTCAGTCAGTCCGAAAAATTGGGAAAACTTTGAACGTGTCCCCAAGTGCAGTGGCAAAAAACATCAAACGCTACAAAGAAACTGGCTCACATGAGGACCGCCCCAGGAAAGGAAGACCAAGAGTCACCTCTGCTGCGGAGGATCAGTTTATCTGAGTCACCAGGCTCAGAAATCGCAGGTTAACAGCAGCTCAGATTAGAGACCAGGTCAATGCCACACATAGTTCTAGCATCAGACACATCTCTAGAACAACTGTTAAGAGGAGACTTTCTGCAGCAGGCCTTCATGGTAAATTAGCAAAAGCAACAAGAGTCCCAGTAGCCAGGACACCAATACACAAAATGTAGGGGGAGACCACTGGTAAGAGCGAGACCAAGACACAAGTTCTTAGTGAAATACAAAAATATTTTAGTAAACTACATGTGACATAAGGACAGACAGTAGTGACGAATAGGATCTTAAAATCGCCAGACACAAAAATGCACAAACACCACCTGCAGATGTAATGAAGCTGCTAGATATGAGAGGGTTAATGTAAAAAAACCCCAGAGGACGGGGAGATTATGTGATAAATAGACAGGTAATAGTCACCCACGTGTACCTCCCCCTATGTATGCCAAGGGAACATGTCACTAAATAAACATATAAGAGTAACTACCTTGAGACATGTCGGGAGTGCTAGTAGACCAAGCAGGTGGCGGTGGGCAGAGCCTCGACGGAGCCTTCGTCACTTATGATTAAGGACTAGCTTTTTGCTTTTAATTTTATGGAGTCCGAAATGCGTTAAGTGCTATGTATTACATTTTTCATCATGGTCTTCATATAGATTTTTAACTAGGCATTAATAAAGAAAAACTTTTATTTTTAACATATTTGGAATCGGTGCTGGGTCCATTTTCTCTTCTCCAGTGTTGTCTGCCGGCTGGCTTGGACTTGCCAGCGGACCACGTGCATCCCTAGGATTTTTTGCGGCTCCGGGTGACAGGTGAGCTGAAAACTCTTTCTTTTTCTATAACAAGCAGAAGAGACTTTTTGGGCTAAAGAACACAAGGAATGGACATTAGACCAGTGGAAATATGTGCTTTGGTCTGAGTCCAAATTTGAGATCTTTGGATCCAACCACCGTGTCTTTGTGCGATGCAGAAAAGGCGAACAGATGGACTCTACATGCCTGGTTCCCACCGTGAAACATGGAGGAGGAGGTGTGATGGTGTGGGGGTGCTTTCCTGGTTACACTGTAGGGGATTTATTCAAAATTGAAGGCATTCTAAACCAGCATGGCTACCACAGCATGTTACAGTGGCATGCTATTCCATCCGGATTGCATTTAGTTGGACCATCATTTATTATTCAACAGGACAATGACCCCAAACACACCTCCAGGCTGTGTAAGGGCTATTTGACTAAGAAGTAGAGTGATGGGGTGCTACGCCAGATGACCTGGCCTCCACAGTCACCAGACCTAAATCCAATCGAGATAGTTTGGGGTGAGCTGGACCGCAGAGTGAAGGCAAAAGGGCCAACAAGTGCTAAGCATCTCTGGGAACTCCTTCAAGACTGTTGGAACACCATTTCCAGTGACTACCTCTTGAAGCTCCTCAAGAGAATGCCAAGAGTGTGCAAAGCAGTAATCAAAGCAAAAGGTGGCTACTTTTGAAGAACCTAGAATATAAGACATATTTTCAGTTGTTTCACACTTTTTTGTTAAGTATTTCATTCCACATGTGTTAATTCATAGTGTTGATGCCTTCAATGTGAATCTACAATTTTCAGAGTAACGAAAATAAAGAAAACTCTTTGAATGAGAAGGTGGGTCTAAACTTTTGGTCTGTACTGTATAATAGATACATGATAGAAAGATGTATAGAAAATAGATAGATATATCATGGATAGATATATAATAGAGGGATAGATATATAATAGATACATGATAGATAAATAGATCAATTCTGCATCTTTTTGTAGGAGAAGGAAAGAGTCAGATTCATTTGTTCCCTTAAAACTACTATAAAGAAATGAGAAAAAATACAAATATATATTTATATATATACATTTTCTTTATTTTCACCACCACCAGCAACTTTCAAACATGTCCAGCAGCCCTCCTAGCTTTTCTAGGCGTTCTAGCTGTTGAGCCACTAGTAATGATGATATCAGAGGGAGGATTTTATAAGGATGAACCTACAATGCAGCCTCTGATTACACAGCAGATTACACAGGACATAGAGATCCATTGTACTGAGCAGCATCTCTGTGTCCTGTATTCTAGAGGGAGAGAAGTTTTTTCTTTTTTTTTTCTTTTAATAAAATTACTAAAAAAATAGAATAATGTAATGTTATTACACTTTTTTATAAAATAATTAACATCAAAAATCAACAAATAACATGGACATATTTGATGTCCCTGTAATCATAACGACCCGAACAACACAGCGATTAGATTATTTATGGGGATAGGTAAATAATGTAAAAAAAAAACGGCGCAATTTCACATGGAGTGTAAATGCTGCGTTGTTTATTGCAGGTGTCTGCACCACGAGCGCAATAAAAATCTTCTCTGATTATTGCTTGTCTGCTGTTTTTTTTACGCATTGTTTCCCTTATTTGATATACATTTGTTTCAGATGTGAATCTTGAAGCTTATAAAGAAAAAAAACGAAAACTGCACAGTTAAGCGGTGTCTTTAGACGCAAAAGGGGCAGAAATTTCATGACGTCTCATCCACTTTGCTTGGACATTTAGTCCGTGTTCACATGTAGTGTAAATGCTGCATTTTTTTTCTGCTGTTTTTTTGCACATAAATTCTGTTGTGTTTAATTGCCCAAGCAAAGTGGATGTCATTCCATGAAAAGACGCCGCTAAAGTCTGCAGTTTTGGTGCTTTTTTTTTCTCTAGAGTTTTCTATGTGGAGCTTAAAAAATGTAGGAAAAAGCTTCTCTGTACTAAAAAAAACTGTTAAAAACGCAGATTCACATCTGAACTAAAAACACATTAAATAATGGAGAAAAGGCATAAAAAATACAGCAAAAATGGATTGTGTAGTTTGGTGCAGACAGCAGCAGAAACAAACAGAAACAGAATTTATGCAACGTGTGAACACGACTTTATAGACACACATAAGCAATATGTCATATAGTGACACATATAAATTTAAGAAAATTATGGCTGCTTTGACTATGAATGAACAGTCTGGGGCATCTGCTGAATGACCCTTACTGCCAAATGGGTGTGGCTAGGGGCATGGTCAAAATTTGCCGCAGCGCTCTGCGCATGCCGCAGACTTTGTCCCTCTTTCCTTTCTTAAAAAGTTAGGAGGTATGCTTATTGGTATATATTTATGTGTGCAATGTTGTTTACATGTGTGTACTTTTCGGGTGCACTGTTGTCAGCCCACCCTCAGGTGTCACTGCTCCCTGGTCCCTTAGCTTAGGAGAGAGCTTAGGGTTGGGATGGTGTGAAAGGGCTGAAGGAGTTAAAAGGGAAGTAGGACGGCCCACAGTGTGGATTAGGGTATGGGCACTTCCTGGTTCTAGTCAGACAGGGACACCAAGGAATAGTGAGAAAAAGCTGTATCTGTAGGAGGTATAGCGAGAGACATCCAGAGTAATTAGCCCAGACCCTCGGGGTTACCCCAGGAAACCCTATCAAGTGGACAAAGAATACTCTTCAGCAGCCGGGTGCAGGAATAGGAACGGACCAAACCTTAAGTTGTGTGCTTTGATTTAATGGACTTTCCGGGTTGCATCTGACTCCAATAGGACTGGTCAGGCATGAGGTAACACACCTAATCGAATGGGTTGGCATAGAGACAGTGGTGGAGGAACTCAGTCTGATGTTGAAACAAATCCCTGTGGGAGGGGATGTGGATAGATCCATGTGCCACCCCCATGCGCAGCAGCCGACACTGCTCGGATCCGGACCTTCTCCTTGGATGGTGGCTCAAGGGTCTCCGGACCCGGGGGTCTTGTGGACATACCAAATAAATAGGGGGGCGTAGTTATATGGGCTAGGCCGTAGTAAGTTCGTGACGCCACCCACGGTGTGTGGTGAGGTGGGACACCGCCGCTGCTTTGTGTGGCACCTGGGGGCGATATTGTGCAGCAAGTGGTTAACCCCTCCGTGGGTAGGGATCGTGGCCCCGAGACCCAGTGGCTCAGTGCAGGGGATGATAACTGCAGGGGGGTGCTGTTGTACTCACTTTTAGTAAAACACACGAGTCTCTGGTAAACCAAGGTGGTGGTGGCCGGTGCTGCAGCCGGTTGCGTTCTGGACCCCAACCCAGCTGGTGGTCTCTATCCTCTTCCTGCACTGTTTGTGTAAGATGGACTTTCCCAGTGTGAAACTCAGGAGTCCGCTCCCAGCTGGATGTGGCCTAAGGAGCCGTGCCCGCAGACGCTGGCCCGTGGGATCTATGGGCCCTGGCAGTGACCTCTTATCCCTAATCGGTGGGCTGTTGTCTTCTATGAGGGACTTTGGGTGGGACAGGACTGCGAGTCCTGGCCTCAATCGGTTACTTAGCTGGTTCCTGTTGTTTCTGGTGCCAGCTTCAGGATCCGAGTACCCCCCTTTTGTGCTACGGTTTCCGGGTCGGTTCCCCGTGTCGGTACCGGTGGGCTACAACCCTGTCCCTGTCCACCTCGGTTCTGCCGAGCCGTCTTCCCGTCTCCTGCTGACGGAGACCACCGTCTGCCTCCTAGCCAGTAGCACCAGGGCTCCTACCATGGTACTGTTTAACTTGGACTTGACCGCTGGAGCTACCCCAAGCTCCAGCCCACACTCCTCTCCAAACTGAACCTCAGACAAGAACTAGACTTAGACTGTTTGTTTTCCCGCCCCGGGCTCTCTAGACCCCTGGGTGGGCGTGTCCCAACTGCCTGGTCACGCCAACTGGTGTGCCTATTTGTTCCTAAGAGGGGGTAACTAGGGTTTACTGGTTGGCTGAATGTTGCCTTGTGAGGGAAGGTGTAATGCGGGGGCCTATTCGTGACTACCTGGTTTTGCCAGGGCATCACATCCATATGGGACTCCATGAATTGACTAGCTGCTACTGAGGTGTTGTCTGAAGAAACAAACAGTCCTATAGTTACTGGAGGAAACTACATGAGGAAGCACTGTGCAGGAAATTGTGTAAAGAAACCAAAAAGCAACATGTCTGTAATGTTCAAGCTATGTGCCCACAGTGGATGTGCTCCACAGAAGCTGTGAGAGTTCTGCAGTAAAGTTATGTTAAATGTTATCCTGGACTTCATGTCTGAATTTGTCCTGAGGAGATGTTGCGGCGTCCCTGGTTGCACTGTGGAGGTGGCAGGAGTGCAACTGTTTACTGCCACCCCCACAACACCAGAATCTAAATAGGGTTCGTTACAATCAAAGCAGTCAGATTGTGGAATGCCCTACCACATGAGATAGTAATGGCAGACACTATAATAAGCTTTGAAAAGGGCTGGATGATTTCCTCAGGGCGTACAACATTGTCAGTTATAAATGATTTAGTTACAAATTGTATAATTGGTGGAGGAAGGTTGAACTAGATGGACTTAGGTCTTTTTTTCAACTGATATAATATCATCTTTATTCAAACTAGACACGTAATTGTTATGCTAATCTCAAACATTCATGGTTACAATAAACTTCAATAAAATGCAATGACTGAAATCTGTAATTGTAGTCATTAATGCTGCTATGATTTTGAAGGTTTCATTCGGGTACTTTGGCTTCCTCCTATTACTCCTGTTTAGAGTTGAGCGCGGTTCGTGGTTCGTGGTTCTCCAGTTCGCGGCTCGAGTGATTTTGGGGCATGTTCTAGATCGAACTAGAACTCGAGCTTTTTGCAAAAGCTCGGTAGTTCTAGAAACGTTCGAGAACGGTTCTAGCAGCCAAAAAACAGCTAAATCATAGCTTGGTTTCTGCTGTAATAGTGTAAGTCACTCTGTGAATCAAACTATTATCACATTTCAGTGTATAGTGTGCGTGAACAGCGCCTTCAGATCACTGCTGTTTCTATAATGGCGATCGCCATTTTTTTTTTTTTTTTTTCTTGTCTTCCTTCCCTAAGTGCGCGCGTCTTGTGGGGCGGGCCAGCATGTCAGCCAATCCCAGACACACACACAGCTAAGTGGACTTTGAGCCAGAGAAGCAACGGCATGTGTGATAGGATCTGCATGTCACATGTCCCTGCATTATAAAACCGGACATTTTCTTCACGGACGCCATTATCTGCCTTCTGCGTCTTTGGTGTCAGACATCACTGTCGCAGCTCCGTCTTCCTGAGTCCTATAGCCGATACAGCTGTATGCGCTGCATACACAGCGTTAGACAGCTTAGGGAGAGCACTTTATAGCAGTCCTTTTAAGGGCTCCAACCGGCAGGGTCAGAGAGCCATAGGTGACAGGTCCTGCAAACAGCAACAGCGTCTGTGTAGCCCAGGTCAGGGATTTCCTACCTGCATTTCACCATTAGGAGGGAATAGAAAGGCAGGCTTCCATTCCTCTACCCAGAGCACCACAATCCTGCCACTGTACCCTCTTGTCCTCTGCACACTCCAACTGATAACTAAGCCATTATACTAGCAAACACTCAGTGTACCTAGTGGCATCCTATACGTGGCTATTGGACTTTGCTATAGTCCCACTAGTGCAAAGACATTTGCAGAGCGCGTCTGCCTGCATTGCACACTACAACTCATTCTAAACAAGCCATTATACTAGCAAACACTCAGTGTACCTAGTGGCATCCTATACGTGGCTATTGGACTTTGCTATAGTCCCACTAGTGCAAAGACATTTGCAGAGCGCGTCTGCCTGCATTGCACACTACAACTCATTCTAAACAAGCCATTATACTAGCAAACACTCAGTGTACCTAGTGGCATCCTATACGTGGCTATTGGACTTTGCTATAGTCCCACTAGTGCAAAGACATTTGCAGAGCGCGTCTGCCTGCATTGCACACTACAACTCATTCTAACCAAGCCATTATACTAGCAAACACTCAGTGTACCTAGTGGCATCCTATACGTGGCTATTGGACTTTGCTATAGTCCCACTAGTGCAAAGACATTTGCAGAGCGCGTCTGCCTGCATTGCACACTCCAACTCATTAAAACCAAGCCATTATACTAGCAAACACTCAGTGTACCTAGTGGCATCCTATACGTGGCTATTGGACTTTGCTATAGTCCCACTAGTGCAAAGACATTTGCATAGCGCGTCTGCCGGCATTGCACACTCAAACTCATTTTAACTAAGCCATTATACTAGCAAACACTCAGTGTACCTAGTGGCATCCTATACGTGGCTATTGGACTTTGCTATAGTCCCACTAGTGCAAAGACATTAGCAGAGCACATCTGCCTGCATTGCACACTACAACTCATTCTAACCAAGCCATTAGACTAGCAAACACTCAGTGTACCTAGTGGCATCCTATACGTGGCTATTGGACTTTGCTATAGTCCCACTAGTGCAAAGACATTTGCATAGCGCGTCTGCCTGCATTGCACACTCAAACTCATTTTAACTAAGCCATTATACTAGCAAACACTCAGTGTACCTAGTGGCATCCTATACGTGGCTATTGGACTTTGCTATAGTCCCACTAGTGCAAAGACATTAGCAGAGCACATCTGCCTGCATTGCACACTACAACTCATTCTAACCAAGCCATTATACTAGCAAACACTCAGTGTACCTAGTGGCATCCTATACGTGGCTATTGGACTTTGCTATAGTCCCACTAGTGCAAAGACATTTGCAGAGCGCGTCTGCCTGCATTGCACACTCCAACTCATTAAAACCAAGCCATTATACTAGCAAACACTCAGTGTACCTAGTGGCATCCTATACGTGGCTATTGGACTTTGCTATAGTCCCACTAGTGCAAAGACATTTGCATAGCGCGTCTGCCTGCATTGCACACTCAAACTCATTTTAACTAAGCCATTATACTAGCAAACACTCACTGTACCTAGTTGTATCCTAAACGTGGCTATTGTACTTTTGTCAATTCACAGTATTGGAACGTTATTTGCAGCACGTCTGCCTGCATTGCACACTCAAACTTTTTTAAACTCAGCCATTTATAGTAGCAAACACTCAGTGTACCTAGTTGTATCCTAAACGTGGCTATTGTACTTTTGTCTATTCACAGTATTGGAACGATATTTGCAGCACGTCTGCCTGCATTGCACACTCTAACTTTTTTAAACTCAGCCATTTATAGTAGCAAACACTCAGTGTACCTAGTTGTATCCTAAACGTGGCTATTGTACTTTTGTCAATTCACAGTATTGGAACGTTATTTGCAGCACGTCTGCCTGCATTGCACACTCAAACTTTTTTAAACTCAGCCATTTATAGTAGCAAACACTCAGTGTACCTAGTTGTATCCTAAACGTGGCTATTGTACTTTTGTCAATTCACAGTATTGGAACGTTATTTGCAGCACGTCTGCCTGCATTGCACACTCAAACTTTTTTAAACTCAGCCATTTATAGTAGCAAACACTCAGTGTACCTAGTTGTATCCTAAACGTGGCTATTGTACTTTTGTCAATTCACAGTATTGGAACGTTATTTGCAGCACGTCTGCCTGCATTGCACACTCAAACTTTTTTAAACTCAGCCATTTATAGTAGCAAACACTCAGTGTACCTAGTTGTATCCTAAACGTGGCTATTGTACTTTTGTCTATTCACAGTATTGGAACGTTATTTGCAGCACGTCTGCCTGCATTGCACACTCTAACTTTTTTAAACTCAGCCATTATACTAGCAAACACTCACTGTACCTAGTTGTATCCTAAACGTGGCTATTGTACTTTTGTCAATTCACAGTATTGGAACGTTATTTGCAGCACGTCTGCCTGCATTGCACACTCAAACTTTTTTAAACTCAGCCATTATACTAGCAAACACTCACTGTACCTAGTTGTATCCTAAACGTGGCTATTGTACTTTTGTCAATTCACAGTATTGGAACGTTATTTGCAGCACGTCTGCCTGCATTGCACACTCAAACTTTTTTAAACTCAGCCATTTATAGTAGCAAACACTCAGTGTACCTAGTTGTATCCTAAACGTGGCTATTGTACTTTTGTCAATTCACAGTATTGGAACGTTATTTGCAGCACGTCTGCCTGCATTGCACACTCAAACTTTTTTAAACTCAGCCATTTATAGTAGCAAACACTCAGTGTACCTAGTTGTATCCTAAACGTGGCTATTGTACTTTTGTCTATTCACAGTATTGGAACGATATTTGCAGCACGTCTGCCTGCATTGCACACTCTAACTTTTTTAAACTCAGCCATTTATAGTAGCAAACACTCAGTGTACCTAGTTGTATCCTAAACGTGGCTATTGTACTTTTGTCAATTCACAGTATTGGAACGTTATTTGCAGCACGTCTGCCTGCATTGCACACTCAAACTTTTTTAAACTCAGCCATTTATAGTAGCAAACACTCAGTGTACCTAGTTGTATCCTAAACGTGGCTATTGTACTTTTGTCAATTCACAGTATTGGAACGTTATTTGCAGCACGTCTGCCTGCATTGCACACTCTAACTTTTTTAAACTCAGCCATTTATAGTAGCAAACACTCAGTGTACCTAGTTGTATCCTAAACGTGGCTATTGTACTTTTGTCTATTCACAGTATTGGAACGATATTTGCAGCACGTCTGCCTGCATTGCACACTCTAACTTTTTTAAACTCAGCCATTTATAGTAGCAAACACTCAGTGTACCTAGTTGTATCCTAAACGTGGCTATTGTACTTTTGTCAATTCACAGTATTGGAACGTTATTTGCAGCACGTCTGCCTGCATTGCACACTCAAACTTTTTTAAACTCAGCCATTTATAGTAGCAAACACTCAGTGTACCTAGTTGTATCCTAAACGTGGCTATTGTACTTTTGTCAATTCACAGTATTGGAACGTTATTTGCAGCACGTCTGCCTGCATTGCACACTCAAACTTTTTTAAACTCAGCCATTTATAGTAGCAAACACTCAGTGTACCTAGTTGTATCCTAAACGTGGCTATTGTACTTTTGTCAATTCACAGTATTGGAACGTTATTTGCAGCACGTCTGCCTGCATTGCACACTCAAACTTTTTTAAACTCAGCCATTTATAGTAGCAAACACTCAGTGTACCTAGTTGTATCCTAAACGTGGCTATTGTACTTTTGTCTATTCACAGTATTGGAACGTTATTTGCAGCACGTCTGCCTGCATTGCACACTCTAACTTTTTTAAACTCAGCCATTATACTAGCAAACACTCACTGTACCTAGTTGTATCCTAAACGTGGCTATTGTACTTTTGTCAATTCACAGTATTGGAACGTTATTTGCAGCACGTCTGCCTGCATTGCACACTCAAACTTTTTTAAACTCAGCCATTATACTAGCAAACACTCACTGTACCTAGTTGTTTCCTAAACGTGGCTATTGTACTTTTGTCAATTCACAGTATTGGAACGTTATTTGCAGCACGTCTGCCTGCATTGCACACTCAAACTTTTTTAAACTCAGCCATTTATAGTAGCAAACACTCAGTGTACCTAGTTGTATCCTAAACGTGGCTATTGTACTTTTGTCTATTCACAGTATTGGAACGATATTTGCAGCACGTCTGCCTGCATTGCACACTCTAACTTTTTTAAACTCAGCCATTTATAGTAGCAAACACTCAGTGTACCTAGTTGTATCCTAAACGTGGCTATTGTACTTTTGTCAATTCACAGTATTGGAACGTTATTTGCAGCACGTCTGCCTGCATTGCACACTCAAACTTTTTTAAACTCAGCCATTTATAGTAGCAAACACTCAGTGTACCTAGTTGTATCCTAAACGTGGCTATTGTACTTTTGTCTATTCACAGTATTGGAACGTTATTTGCAGCACGTCTGCCTGCATTGCACACTCTAACTTTTTTAAACTCAGCCATTATACTAGCAAACACTCACTGTACCTAGTTGTATCCTAAACGTGGCTATTGTACTTTTGTCAATTCACAGTATTGGAACGTTATTTGCAGCACGTCTGCCTGCATTGCACACTCAAACTTTTTTAAACTCAGCCATTATACTAGCAAACACTCACTGTACCTAGTTGTATCCTAAACGTGGCTATTGTACTTTTGTCAATTCACAGTATTGGAACGTTATTTGCAGCACGTCTGCCTGCATTGCACACTCAAACTTTTTTAAACTCAGCCATTTATAGTAGCAAACACTCAGTGTACCTAGTTGTATCCTAAACGTGGCTATTGTACTTTTGTCAATTCACAGTATTGGAACGTTATTTGCAGCACGTCTGCCTGCATTGCACACTCAAACTTTTTTAAACTCAGCCATTTATAGTAGCAAACACTCAGTGTACCTAGTTGTATCCTAAACGTGGCTATTGTACTTTTGTCTATTCACAGTATTGGAACGATATTTGCAGCACGTCTGCCTGCATTGCACACTCTAACTTTTTTAAACTCAGCCATTTATAGTAGCAAACACTCACTGTACCTAGTTGTATCCTAAACGTGGCTATTGTACTTTTGTCAATTCACAGTATTGGAACGTTATTTGCAGCACGTCTGCCTGCATTGCACACTCAAACTTTTTTAAACTCAGCCATTTATAGTAGCAAACACTCAGTGTACCTAGTTGTATCCTAAACGTGGCTATTGTACTTTTGTCTATTCACACTACTGCAAATCTATGTGCAGCACCTCTGCATGACAACCTCGTGCTCTGTTTTTAATAAGCTATAATGATAGCACAAAATACTGCCATTTTGTGGCATCATAGAACTGGCTGTTGTATTCCATTAGTGCCCCACTGGTGACAAGCTATTTCTAGCACCTCTACATCACACCCTCATGCACATTTAGCTACGCTAATGTTATAGCAAACTCATGGAATTCATTGCTGCATTTCATAATTCGGAGGGATAGAAAGTCAGGCTTCCTTTAGCTTTTCCTTCTGTTCATAGACAGCATCTCCAAGACAAATTTCCCCTCCACGTCTAAGTGTGGAGAGGCAGCTAGTGCGCATGCGTGTGCCGATGTACCCCAGCTGCAGCATAATTACAGTGTTTCGCCTAGTGAGTATGCTCAGCCTGACTGTGCCATTCCTGACGCTAAGTCTTCATTTCGGGATACAGCGCATGCTCCCACACTAAGTGTGAAAAGCCTCTTTGCACAGGTGCTTGCATTCTGTGCCGGGTCTAAGTCCTGTTTTGTGCCTAGACACCATGCTAAAGCTGATAGTCTTTTTTCAGAGACTGTATTTCATGCTACTGAGCATGCTCAGGCACTTCCTGCATCAGAGACTAGGTCCGGTAATGAACTCTTTGGCCCTGGCCCTGATGTGGGGGTCCCATATAGACCACAGGGCATCAGGTGTCCTCCCAAATGGCTTGCAGAGGCCCACACCTATGACTTGTCACCGCATTATTGATGGTCAGACGATGACTGGTGAGGTGTTTGGGTCATGGCAGCCATGAGGTCATCATTGAAGTTGCGTTTCCAAATAGGACGCTAGTTATGCCACTCATGACGTGTCACTCTGCTTTTGTCTCCAGGAGGTGCATTGTGGTTCACCCTGGTTTGGGGCGGACCCAGGTTATAAAAGGGGCTGGAGCCAACAAGGAGGTGCGCAGTCTTCTATTATGCTCCGAAAGAGCACACCTCCATGTGTTGAACCCATTGCGGCTTTAGGCCAGAGGTAGGCAGGGATAGGGTGGTGGATGCAGGCCACCACCACAGTTGGTAACGCAGAACGGTTAAGACCAGCTCCTGTCCTAACAGTCCTGCTTGTGCAGCCCAGTGGCATTAACAGGCCTGCTGCTGCTGATGCGCCTGCTGTCCACAGGTGTGGCCCCTACGCACACGGTCAGCGTACTCAATGGCCCCTGTGTTGTTAACAGGGAGTTCCTGGGCTGGGTGGGCATGTGGACCCTGTGACGCTAACAGGGCTCACAGTCTCCAGATCCGAATGGCGTCTAACTCGGTTCAGGCTACTATTAGTTTCATAGCCACACAGCTCTGTATCCTCCACCAAACCTTCAAGTTGCCAACCTCTCCTTTTCCAACTGGGAGCACGGTGGACACTGACTGCTGAAGGTGATATATACCTTTCTCTTTCTTTTCTTATTAATTTTTGTTATATAGCGGTCACAGATTATATACCACTTTATCCAAATCTGCCAGTCCCACTGTAACAGATGTTGTTTCTTCAGCAAATGTTACAGTTGTTTAACCACCAAATCCACGGACCCAAATTTTTTTCCCCTTTCCAACACACCTGTTCCCCTTTCCAACAGCATCTGTCCTTTTTCAACTCATTTTGGGATATGACCAAAAGTGCAACTGTGCAGGGACACCGTACTCAACGCCATCTCAGCACAGCAGCCATCCCTCGGTCCCTCCGATGTGGACAAGTAAAAGACCATTTCCTCCTATCCATGACAAAGTGTTGAGATTCACTCTGTGCAGCACTGGTGTTTAGTGGAAAAGTAGATCTAAGATTGCGTACCACATTCTGCAGATACTCCTGTATACGTGCGTCTATTTCTATGGCAGGAATTAGTTCGCCAAATTTTGTCTTGTACCGGGGATCTAACAGTGTGGCAACCCAGTATTCAGGATTACTTCAAATTCATACAATCCGAGGGTCATGTAGGTAGTGCAGCAAGAAGGCGCTCATGTGTCTTGTGCATCCAGGAGGACCAAGTCCTTGGTGTGTTGGTGGCAGAGAGGTGAGAATCGTGCATCCTTCCTCTGCCCTCTACCCACAACCTCGCACAACCGAAATGTGAGCAAGCTCTCACTCATCTGCTGAGTCTTCCATGCCCATCGCCAGTTCGTCCTCCATTTCTTCATGGGCTCCTGCACTTTCATCAACACTTTTTGCTGATACTATGCGCCCTTGTTAATCCCTCTCCCTCACCATGACTGCCGCATAGGTGCCGCTGACCATCTGGACCTCGTAGATCTTGTTATCCCTTCCGCATATGACTCCTCCTGTACTTCCTCCCCTTCCTCTTGTCCCAACACCTGACTCCGAATAATAATTACAGTGTGCTCCATCATGTAGATGACCAGAATTGTCACGCTGAGAATGACATTGCCAGTGCTAAACATCTTCGTCGACATTTCAAAACTGTGTAGCAGGGTGCATAGGTCCTTGATCTGACACCACTCCAGCAGCGTGATCGGCACCACCTCTGGATCAACTTATCCCAGGCTATATGTCTTACCGTATTTCAGCAGGGCTCTGCGCTGCTGCCACACACGCTGCAACATGTGCAGATTCCAATTCCTGCGTGTCGGAACATCGCATTTACGGCGTTTAACTGCCAGACCCTAAGACTTCCGGAGTGATGAAAGTTGTTGAGCTGCTGTGTGCGCACGATGGAAGTGAGCACATAGCGAGCGTGCCCGCTGCACAAGGACATGTAGGCCGTGATGGTGTTTTAAAAATTGCTGGAGAATTCGGATCAACACGTGAGCCATAAAAGGCACGTGTGTCACATTGCCCTGAGGATGGCCCGCAGCCAGGTTTGCATCATTGCCGCACACGGCTGTTAAGTCACCAACGGAGTCCGCTCCGTCAATTTGTACTCCGGTCGCCAGGTGACAACGTGTTCCTTTCATGAATAGTGCTGATGATGGGAGAGTAGTCGATGCCAGCGGCGCAGGTGGACGCAGGTTATGCTCACCCACTGGGCTGCATTACCTTGACAGATGCAGAATCTCTGGCTGAATGTAGCTGGTGGGTATCTCACAGATGAAATACCATCATTCAGCTACAACCAATGGGAAGACACCACACCCTTTTTTATGCCCATCCTGTCTGCAGACCACTGCCAGACATAGCTATGAACCTCTGGTTAATTTTACCCCCAGTTCAGTTTTATGATTTTGTGTGCTTGTTACCTGACTACTTTTCCTGCTTGCTGTTTATGTACCTTGTTGGCCGATACGCATTTCACCTCTGCTTGTTTTCTGATTAAGTCCTGGCCGTCCCATTCTGTTCCTGTTCCTCAATTAATGTTTTGACCCTGCCTGACTACTATTCTCTGTAATAGCGGTGTGACTCACATTTCCCATACATTTCAAAGTAAAACTTTGACCGCCTGATGGCATTGAGCTCTGCTGCCAGCATAGTAAGGAGGTGTGTGGTAGTCCTTGTGCGCAGTTGCAAGGAAGGGTGGCCTGACCACACAGGGTTTGCGCAAAGGTAGAGGACCCACACGAGGTTGAAGAGGCAGAAGCAGTGTATTAACTTCTACATACAGAACAAGGATTGAAACAACTCGTGGGGACGGCAAGACTTGTACAGCAGACCCTTCTCCATCTCTCACCATAGTTTGCCAGTGCCCAGTCAGTGACATGTACTGACCCTGTCTATGCTTACTGGTCCAAGTATCTGTGTTGAAATGCACCCTGTCGCACACAGATTTTCTCAAGGAAGTGGTGATGTTGTGTGCGACATGCCGGTGTAGCGCGGGCATGCTTTTCTTGGAGAAGCAGTGGTGATTGGGCATCTGGTACTGGGGCACAGCGACAGACATAAGGTCTGTAAAATCCTGTGTGTCCACTACGCGTAAAGGCAGCATTTCGGTAGCCAACAGCTTACAGAGGGATAGAGTCAACCACTTAGCTTTGTCATGGGTCGCAGTAAGTGGCCTTTTATTTGACCACATCTGAGGGACAGAGATCTGGCTGCTGTCTGTAGACGGTGTTGAGTAGGGTGTCCCTGGAAAAATGCAGGTTTGTGAGAAAAGTGCAGGCGGAGACATGATGTTGGCTTCATCTTGCCTTCAGATCTGTTCATCTTGTATCATTTTTAAAAAACACAGCAAGCAAGGGTTACTCCAAGCGGAGTCTCCCTTTTTTTCCAAAAATTGTGCCCCACACAGACACCTTATCAGTGGCAGCACTTGTGCCCTAGTTGCAAACAGGATGTTTTGATTTGCATCAAGCACATTCCAAATCCACAAGCATTTACTCTCCCCAGGATGACACAGGGGTAGTAAATTCCTTCTGGATCCATGACTTGTTCATTTTGATGAACGTCAGTCTGTCCACATTGTCACTGGACAGACGCGTGCGCTTATCTGTCAGCACACACCCAGCAGCACTGAAGACACGTTCAGAGACAACGCTGGCAGCTGGACACGACAAAATCTTCGAGGCGTAACTGGAGAGCTCTTGACATTTTTCTAGATTTGAAGCACAAAAGGAGCAAGGCTCCATTTGCAAAGTCATTGCATCGATGTTCATTTGGAGATACTCCTGTATCATCCTCTCCATCCGTTGACTATGTGTCAGACTTGTTGTCTCTGGTGGCCTTGCAAAGGAGGGTCTAAAAAAATTATGAAAAGATTCCATAAAATTGCTGTTACCAGCACCAGATACGGTCCTACTGGTACGGGTAGACTGTTGAAGATGACGAGGCCGTCCCATGTTTGTCAAGTTACAACTGGGAGAATCACTCCCTTCACCTGCACGGTTGTTTGGTGGAAAAGCCGAGCTAAGATCGAGTAACAGCTTCTGCTGATACTCCTGCATACGTGCGTCCCTTTCTATGGGTGGAATTATGTCACAAAATTTGGACTTGTCCCGGGGATCTAATAGTGTGGCAAGCCAGTAGTCATCATCACTTCTAATTTTGACAATACGAGGGTCATGTTGGAGGTAGTGCAACAAGAAGGCACTCATGTGTCTTGCGCAGCCATGCGCACCAAGTCCACGCTGTGTTTGTGGCATAGAGGTGCTAACCGTTCTTTCTTCCTCTGTCATCTCCCCCCAACCTCTTTCAACTGAAATTTGACCAAGGTCCCCCTCATCTGCTGAGTCTTCCATGTCCATGGACAGTCCGTCCTCCATATCTTCATGTCCTCCTGCACCTTCCTCAACATGTCGCCTGCTACCATGCGCCCTTGTTGATCCCTGTCCCCCATGGTCCCATGCCTGCCGCGTTGGTGATGATGAACGTCTGGACCTTGGTGATGTTGTTGTGTCTTGCGCATATGAATCCTCCTGTAGTTCCTCCCCTTCCTGTTGTCCCACCCCCTGACTACGAATAGTGTTTAGCGTGTGCTCCAGCATGTAAATGACTGTAATCGTCATGCTGATAATGGCATTGTCAGAGCTAAACATATTCGTCGCCATGTCGAAACTGTGCAGAAGGGTGCATAGGTCCTTGATCTGAGATCACTCCATCAGGGTGATCTGCCCCACTTCTGCATCTCGTTGGCCCAGGCTATACATCATGACGTATTGCACCAGGGCTCGCCGGTGCTGCCACAGTCGCTGTAACATGTGGAGAGTTGAATTCCAGCGTGTCGCCACATCGCATTTCAGGCGATGAACCGGCAGGCCGAAAGACTTCTGGAGCGATGCAAGTCGCTCAGGTGCGGCGGTTGAACGGCGGAAGTGAGCACTGCAGACAGTTTCCGTGCCCTGGTCAGAAGGCCATCTAGGCCGGGATAGTGTGTTAAAAATTGCTGGACAACAAGGTTAAACACGTGAGCCATACAAGGCACGTGTGTCACCTTGCCCAGGCGAAGGGCCGCACCCAGGTTTGCAGCATTGTCGCACACGGCCTTACCAGGCTGCATGTTGAGTGGAGACAACCATTTATCAAAATCAGTCTCCAGAGCTGCCCACAACTCAGTCGCTGTGTGACTCCTATTTCAAAGACATGTCAAGCTAAAGACCGCCTGATGCCGTTGCGCTCTGCTACCAGCATAGTAATGAGGGGTGCGTGATTCCTTCTGCGCAGTGAGAACGCTGGTGGCCTGACCAGGCAGGCTTGGGGCGGAGGTGGAGGACCCAGATGAGGTGGAGGATGCAGAAGCAGTGGCGGAACTTGGACAGACAGAGGATTGACACACAAGTCGTGGGGACGGCAAGACTTGTGCAGCAGACCCTTCACCATCTATCACCATAGTTACCCAGTGGCCAGTCAGCGACATGTAACGTCCCTGTCCATGCTTACTGGTCCAAGTATCGGTGGTGAAATGCACCCGTTCACACACAGAGTTTCTCAAGGAAGCGGTGATGTTGTGTGCGACATGCTGGTGTAGCGCGGGCACACCTTTCTTAGAGAAGTAGTGGCGACTAGGCATCTGGTACTGGGGCACAGCGACAGACATAAGGTCTCTAAAATCCTGTGTGTCCACTAGGCGGAAAGGCAGCATTTCTGTAGTCAACAGCTTACAGAGGGATAGAGTCAACCTCTTCGCTTTGTCATGGGTCGCAGGAAGTGGCCTTTTATTTGACCACATCTGAGGGACAGAGATCTGGCTGCTGTGTGTAGACGGTGTTGAGTCGGGTGTCCCTGGAAAAATGCAGCTTTGTGAGGAAAGTGCAGGCGGAGACATGATGTTGCCTTCATCCAAAGTTGGTGCTATCGATGTCTGAGAGAGCTGTACACACTCACTTGTTTCCCCTTCCAAACCAACTGACGACCTACCAAGCAAACTGCCTGTTGCGGTTACAGTGGTGGAAGTTGTGGGTGGAAAAACAGGTGTGACAGCTGTCCCCACAGTCCTAGAAGATGACGAGCGCGCGGATGCACTGGAAGGGGCAGGCGGTGGATGGTTCGCTCCGCTAGGCCGCATTGCAGCACGGTGAGCTTCCCATCGGGCCATATGATATTTATTCATGTGACGATTCATGGAAGAAGTTGTCAAACTGCTGAGGTTTTGACCTCTACTAAGAGAACCATGACAAATTTTACAGATCACATAATTTGGGCGATCTTTTTCTATGTTAAAAAAGGACCTGGCTAGGCAAGGCTTAGAGGCCATGCGACCTGTTGATCCACCCCGAATAATGCTCAGAGGCAGAGTAGTGGCTGAGGATGCAGTTGTAGACGTGCTACCAGTGCTCCGACTGTGTCCAGGAAGGCGCCAGGTTACTTCGACGTCGGTTGCATCCTCCTCCACCGCCTCTGTTGACCTCCTCGAGTGTCTGACTGTGGGTTGACAGTAGGTGTGATCTAGAACTTAATCATCAATTGTTGTGTTTGCACTCCCCTACCCCTCAGACCGAGTTTCTTCTTGCCCTGACCGAATATTTAAGTTGTCATCCCAATCGGGTATCTGCGTCTCATCTTCATCAGTATGTTCCTCATTGCCTATAACCACAGTTGTTGGAAAGGCAGCATTTTGGTAGCCAACAGTTTGCATATGATGAAAGTCAACCTCCAAGCCATTTCATGCCCTTCTAAAAGCATGTAAAACACAGCGAGGGGACTCCAACCACAGTCTCCCTCGTTGCCACTAACTGGGCCACACACACCCCACTTGACTGGCATCGGTTGAGCACCCTTTTGAAAAAGAAAAAGATGCTTTGCATGAAGCACTCTCAAAAATACGCGTGCCTTTCCCGTCCCCTGGCTGACCCAGGGGAAGAAAAGTCCTCTGAGAGCCATGACTTGTTCATCTTGGTTCTTTTAGAGACACAGCGAGGGGACTCCAACCACAGTCTCCCTCGTTGCCACTAACTGGGCCACACACACCCCACTTGACTGGCATCGGTTGAGCCCCCCTTTTGACAAAGAAAAAGATGCTTTGCATGAAGCACTCTCAAAAATACGCGTGCCTTTCCCGTCCCCTGGCTGACCCAGGGGAAGAAAAGTCCTCTGAGAGCCATGACTTGTTCATCTTGGTTCTTTTAGAGACACAGCGAGGGGACTCCAACCACAGTCTCCCTCGTTGCCACTAACTGGGCCACACACACCCCACTTGACTGGCATCGGTTGAGCCCCCTTTTGAAAAAGAAAAAGATGCTTTGCATGAAGCACTCTCAAAAATACGCGTGCCTTTCCCGTCCCCTGGCTGACCCAGGGGAAGAAAAGTCCTCTGAGAGCCATGACTTGTTCATCTTGGTTCTTTTAGAGACACAGCGAGGGGACTCCAACCACAGTCTCCCTCGTTGCCACTAACTGGGCCACACACACCCCACTTGACTGGCATCGGTTGAGCCCCCTTTTGAAAAAGAAAAAGATGCTTTGCATGAAGCACTCTCAAAAATACGCGTGCCTTTCCCGTCCCCTGGCTGACCCAGGGGAAGAAAAGTCCTCTGAGAGCCATGACTTGTTCATCTTGGTTCTTTTAGAGACACAGCGAGGGGACTCCAACCACAGTCTCCCTCGTTGCCACTAACTGGGCCACACACACCCCACTTGACTGGCATCGGTTGAGCCCCCTTTTGAAAAAGAAAAAGATGCTTTGCATGAAGCACTCTCAAAAATACGCGTGCCTTTCCCGTCCCCTGGCTGACCCAGGGGAAGAAAAGTCCTCTGAGAGCCATGACTTGTTCATCTTGGTTCTTTTAGAGACACAACGAGGGGACTCCAACCACAGTCTCCCTCGTTGCCACTAACTGGGCCACACACACCCCACTTGACTGGCATCGGTTGAGCCCCCTTTTGAAAAAGAAAAAGATGCTTTGCATGAAGCACTCTCAAAAATACGCGTGCCTTTCCCGTCCCCTGGCTGACCCAGGGGAAGAAAAGTCCTCTGAGAGCCATGACTTGTTCATCTTGGTTCTTTTAGAGACACAGCGAGGGGACTCCAACCACAGTCTCCCTCGTTGCCACTAACTGGGCCACACACACCCCACTTGACTGGCATCGGTTGAGCCCCCTTTTGAAAAAGAAAAAGATGCTTTGCATGAAGCACTCTCAAAAATACGCGTGCCTTTCCCGTCCCCTGGCTGACCCAGGGGAAGAAAAGTCCTCTGAGAGCCATGACTTGTTCATCTTGGTTCTTTTAGAGACACAGCGAGGGGACTCCAACCACAGTCTCCCTCGTTGCCACTAACTGGGCCACACACACCCCACTTGACTGGCATCGGTTGAGCACCCTTTTGAAAAAGAAAAAGATGCTTTGCATGAAGCACTCTCAAAAATACGCGTGCCTTTCCCGTCCCCTGGCTGACCCAGGGGAAGAAAAGTCCTCTGAGAGCCATGACTTGTTCATCTTGGTTCTTTTAGAGACACAGCGAGGGGACTCCAACCACAGTCTCCCTCGTTGCCACTAACTGGGCCACACACACCCCACTTGACTGGCATCGGTTGAGCCCCCCTTTTGACAAAGAAAAAGATGCTTTGCATGAAGCACTCTCAAAAATACGCGTGCCTTTCCCGTCCCCTGGCTGACCCAGGGGAAGAAAAGTCCTCTGAGAGCCATGACTTGTTCATCTTGGTTCTTTTAGAGACACAGCGAGGGGACTCCAACCACAGTCTCCCTCGTTGCCACTAACTGGGCCACACACACCCCACTTGACTGGCATCGGTTGAGCCCCCTTTTGAAAAAGAAAAAGATGCTTTGCATGAAGCACTCTCAAAAATACGCGTGCCTTTCCCGTCCCCTGGCTGACCCAGGGGAAGAAAAGTCCTCTGAGAGCCATGACTTGTTCATCTTGGTTCTTTTAGAGACACAGCGAGGGGACTCCAACCACAGTCTCCCTCGTTGCCACTAACTGGGCCACACACACCCCACTTGACTGGCATCGGTTGAGCCCCCTTTTGAAAAAGAAAAAGATGCTTTGCATGAAGCACTCTCAAAAATACGCGTGCCTTTCCCGTCCCCTGGCTGACCCAGGGGAAGAAAAGTCCTCTGAGAGCCATGACTTGTTCATCTTGGTTCTTTTAGAGACACAGCGAGGGGACTCCAACCACAGTCTCCCTCGTTGCCACTAACTGGGCCACACACACCCCACTTGACTGGCATCGGTTGAGCCCCCTTTTGAAAAAGAAAAAGATGCTTTGCATGAAGCACTCTCAAAAATACGCGTGCCTTTCCCGTCCCCTGGCTGACCCAGGGGAAGAAAAGTCCTCTGAGAGCCATGACTTGTTCATCTTGGTTCTTTTAGAGACACAGCGAGGGGACTCCAACCACAGTCTCCCTCGTTGCCACTAACTGGGCCACACACACCCCACTTGACTGGCATCGGTTGAGCCCCCTTTTGAAAAAGAAAAAGATGCTTTGCATGAAGCACTCTCAAAAATACGCGTGCCTTTCCCGTCCCCTGGCTGACCCAGGGGAAGAAAAGTCCTCTGAGAGCCATGACTTGTTCATCTTGGTTCTTTTAGAGACACAGCGAGGGGACTCCAACCACAGTCTCCCTCGTTGCCACTAACTGGGCCACACACACCCCACTTGACTGGCATCGGTTGAGCCCCCTTTTGAAAAAGAAAAAGATGCTTTGCATGAAGCACTCTCAAAAATACGCGTGCCTTTCCCGTCCCCTGGCTGACCCAGGGGAAGAAAAGTCCTCTGAGAGCCATGACTTGTTCATCTTGGTTCTTTTAGAGACACAGCGAGGGGACTCCAACCACAGTCTCCCTCGTTGCCACTAACTGGGCCACACACACCCCACTTGACTGGCATCGGTTGAGCCCCCTTTTGAAAAAGAAAAAGATGCTTTGCATGAAGCACTCTCAAAAATACGCGTGCCTTTCCCGTCCCCTGGCTGACCCAGGGGAAGAAAAGTCCTCTGAGAGCCATGACTTGTTCATCTTGGTTCTTTTAGAGACACAGCGAGGGGACTCCAACCACAGTCTCCCTCGTTGCCACTAACTGGGCCACACACACCCCACTTGACTGGCATCGGTTGAGCCCCCCTTTTGACAAAGAAAAAGATGCTTTGCATGAAGCACTCTCAAAAATACGCGTGCCTTTCCCGTCCCCTGGCTGACCCAGGGGAAGAAAAGTCCTCTGAGAGCCATGACTTGTTCATCTTGGTTCTTTTAGAGACACAGCGAGGGGACTCCAACCACAGTCTCCCTCGTTGCCACTAACTGGGCCACACACACCCCACTTGACTGGCATCGGTTGAGCCCCCCTTTTGACAAAGAAAAAGATGCTTTGCATGAAGCACTCTCAAAAATACGCGTGCCTTTCCCGTCCCCTGGCTGACCCAGGGGAAGAAAAGTCCTCTGAGAGCCATGACTTGTTCATCTTGGTTCTTTTAGAGACACAGCGAGGGGACTCCAACCACAGTCTCCCTCGTTGCCACTAACTGGGCCACACACACCCCACTTGACTGGCATCGGTTGAGCCCCCCTTTTGACAAAGAAAAAGATGCTTTGCATGAAGCACTCTCAAAAATACGCGTGCCTTTCCCGTCCCCTGGCTGACCCAGGGGAAGAAAAGTCCTCTGAGAGCCATGACTTGTTCATCTTGGTTCTTTTAGAGACACAGCGAGGGGACTCCAACCACAGTCTCCCTCGTTGCCACTAACTGGGCCACACACACCCCACTTGACTGGCATCGGTTGAGCCCCCTTTTGAAAAAGAAAAAGATGCTTTGCATGAAGCACTCTCAAAAATACGCGTGCCTTTCCCGTCCCCTGGCTGACCCAGGGGAAGAAAAGTCCTCTGAGAGCCATGACTTGTTCATCTTGGTTCTTTTAGAGACACAGCGAGGGGACTCCAACCACAGTCTCCCTCGTTGCCACTAACTGGGCCACACACACCCCACTTGACTGGCATCGGTTGAGCCCCCTTTTGAAAAAGAAAAAGATGCTTTGCATGAAGCACTCTCAAAAATACGCGTGCCTTTCCCGTCCCCTGGCTGACCCAGGGGAAGAAAAGTCCTCTGAGAGCCATGACTTGTTCATCTTGGTTCTTTTAGAGACACAGCGAGGGGACTCCAACCACAGTCTCCCTCGTTGCCACTAACTGGGCCACACACACCCCACTTGACTGGCATCGGTTGAGCCCCCTTTTGAAAAAGAAAAAGATGCTTTGCATGAAGCACTCTCAAAAATACGCGTGCCTTTCCCGTCCCCTGGCTGACCCAGGGGAAGAAAAGTCCTCTGAGAGCCATGACTTGTTCATCTTGGTTCTTTTAGAGACACAGCGAGGGGACTCCAACCACAGTCTCCCTCGTTGCCACTAACTGGGCCACACACACCCCACTTGACTGGCATCGGTTGAGCCCCCTTTTGAAAAAGAAAAAGATGCTTTGCATGAAGCACTCTCAAAAATACGCGTGCCTTTCGCCTCCCCTGGCTGACCCAGGGGAAGAAAAGTCCTCTGAGAGCCAGGTCCACATTGTCAGTGGACAGACACGTGTGCTTATCTGCCAGCAGACCCCCAGCAGCACTGAAGACAGGTTCCGAGAGAACGCTGGCTGCAGGACACGACAAGATCCTCAAGGCGTACGTGGCGAGCTCAGGCAATTTATCCAGATTGGAAGCCTAAAATGAGCAGGGCTCAAGTTGCACAATAATGGAATCGATGTTTCTTTGCATATACTCATATATCTGTGTGTCTCCCTCTTTTTCCTTGTCCAGCTGTTTTGTTTTCACATGAGTATATGTCCTTGTCACTTTCCCATGTGTTTGTGTTATGTTGTGAGTTGTTTGTCACCTTTTGGACACCTTTCAGGGTGTTTTCTAGGTGTTTTACTGTGTTTGTGATTGCCTGCCATTGTTTCCTATGGGCTCGAGTTCGGTTCGTCGAACGTTCGACGAGCCGAACTCGAGCCAGACCCCCCGTTCGGCGAACCGCCTCGAGCCGAACCGGGACCGGTTCGCTCATCTCTACTCCTGTTACTTTATTTTTGCTTTAATTATTGTATATTCCATAACGGTTACTTATGTTTGTCTCTATATGAACCTCTGAATTTTAAAGCTCTTTGGAATATGCTGGCGCTATAGAAATAAATATTATTTGTTACTCAAAAGAAAAAACTGGTATAGGCTTCCTTTCTAGACAATTAGCCCCACTGTTTATCCTTGAACATGAAATTTGATTGTGAGACTGATGAAGATCAGTGACTGATATGCATATAAACAATCTTGTACAGTGCTGTGGAATATCTTGGTGCTATAAAGTAACATAGACTAGAGGAAAGTATGCAAGTTGAAAATCAAAGCAAATATCACTGAGGAATATAGATCCCAGACCAAGGCCTCATGACACATGTAGATTAGAAAAAACTGATGTGTTTGATCTATGACTAAGTAAATACATTATCTTAATGTACAATCCCCACCCACAGTTCTTTTATGTTAAAGTGTTGATATTTGTACAATTGTTTGATTATTTATTGATAATTATTTTTGTATTTTTCCTTTTTTTTCTTCTCGACCCTCAGACTGAAAGTAACAGGATCTCCACTATGCTGGTGACACAAGATTACACAGCAGTGAAGGAGGATGAGATCAATGTTTACCAAGGAGAGGTTGTTCAAATTTTGGCAAGTAATCAACAAAATATGTTTCTGGTATTCCAAGCAGCAACTGATGAGTGCCCTGCAGCTGAAGGATGGATTCCAAGTTATGTATTAGGTCACACATGTGCTTTCCTCAGCAATATTCCTGATGGAAAAGTAAAGTGGGTATTTGGGTAACACAGGTAGCAATAATTGTTATTGGTGTATATATTCTGTATATGACTGAAAATGTAAAAGAATGCTGTACATAAGTGGTAGTCACTTGCTGTATTCAAATACTCAAAAAAAAATACAGATCAGCACCTTAAGGCTGCATCTTGTCTCTTTCAGCTTTTGAGTTTCTGTTATATTACACGGACCTCTCTGTATAAACACAGGAAGATAAAATGTATTTAAATATTTCAACATTTGCATCGAGAGCCTCAAATATGAATGATTTACCAAAAGCTACATTTTTTTTATTGAAAATAAGACCAATAAAAACACGTGTGTATCTTTTTTCAAGTACTTCTTTTATTTAATTGTTTTCCAATATTTATTTATTGTTATTGCAACAAATTAGCCCATATAAATACTCCATAAGGAATTAATAAGATGAATGATTTTCTAGTATTTTTTTTGTATGAAAATCTTGAAGATGTGACATTAAAGGATTGGCAATGCAGTGTGGTTTCTCTGGGGCGGGGAGACAGTTGCTTTCTTAATCTTAAGTCTGGGCTTTCATTTGTTGCGTACTTGTAAAGTACATAAAACATATTCAAAAACACAATCATTTTTACTTCAAATCTCCATGCTTTTGAAATGCAGTTTTCAGAAATAAAGTTTATATAGGTAACATTTTCCAAAATTGTTTCATCAGGAAAAACTGCATTACCAAAGAAATGGAACTCCATGTGACTTTAGAAATAACACTGTTTCTGGCAATTCCGTAACATGAATATTTCCTTTTTTAATTTTTTTCATTATTTCATTTTTTTATTATTCTCTCCCACACTGCCTCTATTTTTCTTTTCAGTTGTCCTTGATTTAGTGGGTTGAGACTGGGTGCTATAATGTACCACCCTTTCACCCGCACACATATTCCTGCTCTTCTTTCTGTGCAGTACACAGATAGAAGTAGCACCATGGAAGACTAGACATTATACTGGAATGACATAGTACTGAGCTGTGTGACTGTAAATCCAGCGCTAAAGTAATCTACACTTGCGGAAAGCTGCAGCTTGATCTGCCTGATTTCTCACTGTGCTGAGCGCTCCACTTCTACTCCTTTCTTCATAGAGTTTAATAGGAGCAGTAACCCGAGACTTGTCTGTGCTGGCAGTTCATCTTGTGTTCACCAAGACGGATTTCAGTTTATTTTCAGAGTGGATGGTGAGTTCATGAAACCATATGGAGGGGAAGAAATGCCTCATAAGTGGAGAAAGAAGTAATTTCTTTGATAACATGTATTACAAAGTCTCTTATATTTACGTGTACTATTGATTTATGCAACATTTGTTGAAACAACAGTGAACATTTAAGGAAAAATAAAACTTTTAAAAACTGTCTCTTGTGACCTTCCTAAAATAGAAGTGATGCGTACACTTCTCAAATGCTGTTAATGTGTCATCTGTGGTGGTGTGGTTTTGTGTTTCCTCTAATGCCATGATAGTGTCATTTTCAACAAGATGTAATGTTTTAAATGCAGAAGATACCACTACTAAATCAAAACACCTTTAATTATTTAAAGAAAGCATTTGGATTCTTTGTTTTTAAATAATTCCAGTGAATACATGGCACAGATTTAGAAAGATTTTTCACAGCAGCTGATCATTTACTGGGGTTTAGGGATTTCTCTAACACATGGTTGACATACATTATTATTACAAAATTTTAGTGTAAGAATTGTAAAATTAAAAAAAGTGAAAAAGCATTATGTCTGCACCAGGCTGAAGGGTGAATTCCTAGTTATTAGGTCACACATGCTTGTCATCAGCAATATAACTGATGAAAAATGGATACTTGGAAAACAACAATACATTGTATTGTTTTATATATGAGAGTTAATTAAAAAGAATGCTGTTCATGGCGGAAGTCACTTGATTTGTTTAGATACTCCAAAAATTACAGTCAGGCACCTTAACCCCTTAGTAACGGAGGCAATTTTGACCTTAATGACCAGGTCAAATTTTAGAAATCTAATTATTGTCACTATATTATGTAATAACTCTGGAATGCTGTCACGGATCACAGTGATTTTGAGATAGTTTTTTCATAACATATTGTGCATCATGTTAGTGGTAAATTCAGGACGATATTTTTTGCGCTTATTAGTGGAAAAGATCGGAAATTTGGCCAACGTTTTTTCAACAAAATGTAGAAAACCATTTTTTTGGGCCCCACATCAAGGAATTTATGTAGGGGTGTGTAGAGTATTTTGAACCCATAGATGCTCCACAGAACTTTTTAAAATGTGGATGTGAAAATGATAGTTATGTTTTTTCTCCACTAAAATGTTATTTTAGCACAAAATTTGTAATTTTGACAATGGATAAAAGGAGAAAATGGTCCCCAAAATTTGTTAGGCAATTTCTCCTGAATACAATGCTACATGGTCAAAAAATAATATTTCAGCACATAAGGGCTCAGAAAGCAAACAATACAATTTGATTTTTGGAACGCAAATTTGGACGTGTTACATTTGTAGAGCCCCTGAGGTGCCAGAAATGCAGAAACATACACGTGAACCCATTTGGCAAGCTAAACTCTATAATAAATTCATCTATTGGTGTGGTGAGTATTTTTAATCCACAAATTACACAGAATTTTATTAGATTGGGTTGTGAAAATGAAAAACGTTGAGTTTTTCCACTAAAATTTTACTTTAGCCTCAAATATTAATTCACACAAAGGGTAACAGGAGAAAATTACAGAGCAATACGTTATGCAATTTTTACTGAATGTGGCAGTACCCCATATGTGGTTGTACATTACTATTTGAGTACATGGCGGGGATCAGATTTGAAGGAGTGTGAATTGGTATTTAGAACGCTGATTACGTTTAAATAGATTGTGGCTTTCATTAGTCAAGTTGTAAATGTCACTGTGTGCGGAATTTATCTAGGTGTGTAGTGAGTATTTTGAACCCAGAGGCATATCTAGGGGGGCTGGAGGGACATGTGCCCTGGACGCAGTTTCAGGGGGGCGCTGTTGGGCTGCCTGATGTCGCACTCTGAGATTCTCCCTAGCGGCTGTGTTTTGGTGCCACCCGTAGTGGGAGCTGGCTATTCTCTGAGTCCTGCTGTCAAGCTGACAGCCGAGACTCCGAGGAAGTGCGGCGCGTGGCTCCATGTGATCAATTGTACCGGTGTCTGTCAGAAGCCAGTACAATTGAACCCTGACTGCAGGCACTTCTGGGTTAGCGCGACATCGCCAATGTCGTCGACCCTGCCTGCGGAGGCGGCAAACAGCGGTGGTGGTGAGTGCTCCAGGGGAGCTGAAGACACCGAAGATGAAGAAGAACAACAGAGGTTAAGGGGGCAGTATATATGAACACAATATGGGGGAGATATGTATTTATTGTATTTATGACAACACAGCAGGAGAGAGAGGGTGGAGAGGAGGAATTGTGTATGGCCACAGAGCATGGAGAGAGAGGGTGGGGAGAAGGAAGTATGTATGGCGACACAGCATGGAGAGAGAGAGAGAAAGAGAGTGGAGAGGGGGAAGTATGTATGACCACACAGCATGGAGAGGAAAGGGTGGAGAGGGCGATGTATGTATGGCCACACAGCATGGAGAGAGAGGGTGGAGAGGAGGACATATGTATGAGCACACAGTATGGTGAGAAGGGGTGGAGAGGAGAATATTACCACACAGCATGGAGAGAAAAGGGTAGAGAGGAGGAAGTATTTATGGCCATACAACATGGAGAGAAAGGGTGGAGAGGAGGAAATATGTATGACCACACAGCATGGAGAGAGAGTGTGGAGAGGAGGACGTATGTATGAGCACACAGTATGGAGAGAGGGGGTGGAGAGGAGGAAGTATGTATGAACACACAGCATGGAGAGAGAGGGTGGAGAGGAGGAAGTATGTAGGACCAAACAGCATAGAGAAAGAGGGTGGAGAGGAGGAAGTATGTATGAACACACAGCATGGAGAGAAAGGGTGGAGAGGGGGATGTATGTATGACCACACAGCATGGAGAGAGAGGGTGGAGAGGAGGACGTATGTATGACCACACAGTATGGTGAGAAGGGGTGGAGAGGAGAATATTACCACACAGCATGGAGAGAAAAGGGTAGAGAGGAGGAAGTATTTATGGCCACACAACATGGAGAGAAAGGGTGGAGAGGAGGAAATATGTATGACCACACAGCATGGAGAGAGAGTGTGGAGAGGAGGACGTATGTATGAGCACACAGTATGGAGAGAGGGGGTGGAGAGGAGGAAGTATGTATGAACACACAGCATGGAGAGAGAGGGTGGAGAGGAGGAAGTATGTAGGACCAAACAGCATAGAGAAAGAGGGTGGAGAGGAGGAAGTATGTATGAACACACAGCATGGAGAGAAAGGGTGGAGAGGGGGATGTATGTATGACCACACAGCATGGAGAGAGAGAGGGTGGAGAGGAGGACGTATGTATGACCACACAGTATGGTGAGAAGGGGTGGAGAGGAGAATATTACCACACAGTATGGAGAGAAAAGGGTAGAGAGGAGGAAGTATTTATGACCACACAACATGGAGAGAAAGGGTGGAGAGGAGGAAATATGTATGACCACACAGCATGGAGAGAGAGTGTGGAGAGGAGGACGTATGTATGAGGACACAGTATGGAGAGAGGGGGTGGAGAGGAGGAAGTATGTATGAACACACAGCATGGAGAGAGAGGGTGGAGAGGAGGAAGTATGTAGGACCAAACAGCATAGAGAAAGAGGGTGGAGAGGAGGAAGTATGTATGAACACACAGCATGGAGAGAAAGGGTGGAGAGGGGGATGTATGTATGAGCACACAGTATGGATAGAGAGGGTGGAGAGGAGAATGTATTACCACGCAGCATGGAGAGAGAGGGTGGGGAGAAGGAAGTATGTATGGCCACACAGCATGGAGAGAGAGAGTGGAGAGTGGAAGTATGTATGACCACACAGTATAGAGAGAGGGTGGTGAAGTTAGCATGTATGTCCACACAGCATGGAGAGAGGGTAGTATGTGTGGCCACACAGCATGGAGAGAGGGTAGTATGTGTGGCCACATAGCATGGAGAGAGGGAGGAGAGTGAAGTAGGTATGGCTACACAGCATGGAGAGAGAGGTTGGAGAGGGGGAAGTATGTATGACCACACAGCCTAGAGACAGAGGTTGGAGAGGGGAAATGTATATATGGCCACACAGCATGGGCAGAGAGAGTGAGGAAGAGAGATGTATAAATGGAGACAGTTTTGGAGAGAGGGAGGGGAGTGGGGATGTATTTAGACACAGTATAGGGGCAATGTATACATACAGTGCCTACAAGTAGTATTCAACCCCCTGCAGAATTAGCAGGTTTACACATTCGGAATTAACTTGGCATTGTGACATTTGGACTGTAGATCAGCCTGGAAGTGTGAAATGCACTGCAGCAAAAAAGAATGTTATTTCTTTTTTATTTTTTTTTTAACTTGTGAAAAGTTTATTCAGAGGGTCATTTATTATTCAACCCCTCAAACCACAAGAATTCTGCTTGGTTCCCCTAAAGTATTAAGAAGTATTTCAGGCACAAAGAACAATGAGCTTCACATGTTTGGATTAATTATCTCTTTTTCCAGCCTTTTCTGACTAATTAAGACCCTCCCCAAACTTGTGAACAGCACTCATACTTGGTCAACATGGGAAAGACAAAGGAGCATTCCAAGGCCATCAGAGACAAGATCGTGGAGAGTCACAAGGCTGGCAAGGGGTACAAAACCCTTTCCAAGGAGTTGGGCCTACCTGTCTCCACTGTTGGGAGCATCATCCGGAAGTGGAAGGCTTATGGAACTACTGTTAGCCTTCCACGGCCTGGACAGCCTTTGAAAGTTGCCAGGCTTGTCCGAAGAGTCAAGGCTAACACAAGGAAGGAGCTCCGGGAAGATCTCATGGCAGTGGGGACATTGGTTTCAGTCAATACCATAAGTAACGTACTCCACCGCAATGGTCTCCGTTCCAGACGAGCCCGTAAGGTACCTTTACTTTCAAAGCGTCATGTCAAGGCTCGTCTACAGTTTGCTCATGATCACTTGGAGGACTCTGAGACAGACTGGTTCAAGGTTCTCTGGTCTGATGAGACCAAGATCGAGATCTTTGGTGCCAACCACACACGTGACGTTTGGAGACTGGATGGCACTGCATACGACCCCAAGAATACCATCCCTACAGTCAAGCATGGTGGTGGCAGCATCATGCTGTGGGGCTGTTTCTCAGCCAAGGGGCCTGGCCATCTGGTCCGCATCCATGGGAAGATGGATAGCACGGCCTACCTGGAGATTTTGGCCAAGAACCTCCGCTCCTCCATCAAGGATCTTAAGATGGGTCATCATTTCATCTTCCAACAAGACAACGACCCAAAGCACACAGCCATGAAAACCAAGGCCTGGTTCAAGAGTAGAGTTGAGCGCGGTTCGTGGTTCGTGGTTCTCCAGTTCTAGGCTCGAGTGATTTTGGGGCATGTTCTAGATCGAACTAGAACTCGAGCTTTTTGCAAAAGCTCGATAGTTCTAGAAACGTTCGAGAACGGTTCTAGCAGCCAAAAAACAGCTAAATCATAGCTTGGTTTCTGCTGTAATAGTGTAAGTCACTCTGTGAATCAAACTATTAATCACATTTCAGTGTATAGTGTGCGTGAACAGTGCCTTCAGATCACTGCTGTTTCTATAATGGCGATCGCCATTTTTTTTTTTTTTTCCTTGTCTTCCTTCCCTAAGCGCGCGCGTCTTGTGGGGCGGGCCAGCATGTCAGCCAATCACAGACACACACACAGCTAAGTGGACTTTGAGCCAGAGAAGCAACGGCATGTGTGATAGGATCTGCATGTCACATGTCCCTGCATTATAAAACCGGACATTTTCTTCACGGACGCCATTATCTGCCTTCTGCGTCTTTGGTGTCAGACATCACTGTCGCAGCTCCGTCCTCCTGAGTCCTATAGCCGATACAGCTGTATGCGCTGCATACACAGCGTTAGACAGCATAGGGAGAGCACTTTATAGCAGTCCTTTTAAGGGCTCAAACCGGCAGGGTCAGAGTTAAGGTGACAGGTCCTGAAAACAGCGCCAGCGTCTGTGCAGCCAAGGTCAGGGATTTCCTCCCTGCATTTCACCATTAGGAGGGAATAGAAAGGCAGGCTTCCATTCCTCTACCCAGAGCACCACAATCCTGCCACTGTACCCTCTTGTCCTCTGCACACTCCAACTCATAACTAAGCCATTATACTAGCAAACACTCAGTGTACCTAGTGGCATCCTATCTGTGGCTATTGGACTTTGCTTTAGTCCCACTAGTGCCAAGACATTTGCAGAGCGCATCTGCCTGCATTGCACACTCCAACTAATTATAACGAAGCCATTATACTAGCAAACACTCAGTGTACCTAGTGGCATCCTATACGTGGCTATTGGACTTTGCTTTAGTCCCACTAGTGCCAAGACATTTGCAGAGCGCATCTGCCTGCATTGCACACTCCAACTAATTATAACGAAGCCATTATACTAGCAAACACTCAGTGTACCTAGTGGCATCCTATACGTGGCTATTGGACTTTGCTATAGTCCCACTAGTAAAGATTATACTCTTTGACGTACACGCCACCATCATAACATTACCAAATTATTTTCCATATATTATATTATATTAATGGTGCGTGACAACATACGGACCATGGATAAATCGCATAGTATACAGACAACAAACAAGGAAAAAGCGCGATCAGACATCCAGTGCAACTGAATATATATTTTATTATTTGTACAAATGCATGGCATGGGAATAAGCATAAACAGAGGGCATCCAACGGTGGTGTCAATCATTTACAATAATGCAACTATTGCTTAATGGGACCACTGGTGGTGGAGAGTATCTGCGAAACCCAGCAGACAATAATCACAATGTCCATATTAAATCCCCTACCATGGGGTATAGTACGCATATACCTGTCCAGGGTTTTCCACAGAACCACCACACCATCAGATGGCCAAACAAGTCATAGTACACAACCAATGTTATATGTAAAGCCCACCATAACACCATGTAACACTCACCGAGGCCCCCCACCCGACGGACGTCAGTTTCGGCGGATGCCTGCGTCAGGGGTGGTGCCATACAACAGAATTCTCGCGATATAAAAAGAGACCCGGAGCCAATCAGGAAGCCGTAACTCACGATGACGTATGGGCGTCCATAGCAACGAACCACCGTATTCCCGGCCACGTCAGCGGACAGCACCACCCACCAAACCCCCACGTGATTAACACATGGGCTGGTGGGCGGCGCCGCCCCCAAGACACCGCCAAAGAACCGGGGGGACGCCACTACAGCGCTCCCACGCACACCGCTATCATTATATATATATATACTCATTCAGTCTCCCGCATCCAGAGACTGTCTGGCAGCACGCAGGCACGGGTGTATAGTGATCGCACCCGAGTGTCCGCAGCACCGCAACCACCCCCTCCCAGCCGCGTCAGGAGACCAGCCACGCCCCCCTAGTCACGCGGTGACCACATGACCGGGAGGACGACGCCGCCCCAAGACCCAGCCGGGAAGCCAGGAGAGCGTCACTGCCGACACGCAGGCGCACCACATCAACACCGGTACTCAGAGTATTTTAGAATCAATGTCAATCCAGTGTATGGATCTAATGGTGTAACTGCCATAATATAACGAAGAATATAAATAATGTTACCCTGCACTGTAGCAATTGAGGTTGAATAATCAGCTCAATATCCACATATAGTACATCAATCACATGAAAAAATATCATACCCATATATGAAGTTCATATTAAATAACAATACATAATACAGGACAAAATTTCAATAACACCAACCTAGCACATAATATACCCTCAAATCCATATAGATATTTATTGACAATTTTAATATTATCTACAGCATACAAGGTAGGTCAACATCAATCACAATAATCAAGGATGGTGACACATTGTGACGCATGAATGCCCACGGTGACGGAGCCCCCAACCATCTCACACCGCGTCAAGAGCCAGACACCGCCCCCCCGAACTGGTTCTGGAGGACGATACCGCCCCCAAAGATACGGCGAAAAGATGCAGGGGCCACGCCACCACCGGACCAGCATGCGTTCATGTCACCACCCTGATGATTGAATTAGATACCATAACTAATACCAAAAATCAACAACACCTATCATGCATAATTTTCATATACCAACAATGTAACATCCCACCAGTATACCCATACAGAAATGCTGAAGAATAATAACAATATACATCAATATAAATCAATCACTATTTAATCCATTTGATCAATAGAAAGAGAGCACAGTATGTGCATACAGCTTGGTCATGAAGATAATCTCCAGGTGCGCGGGACAATATTAGAAAATAACTTCCATCAATCACCAATCGTGGTGAGGCTTCATCGGGATAAATAACTATATAAAGATAAATATAAAAATGATTAAAAATGAGCAACATAAACCTTGCATGGCAAGTGATCATAAAAATGCAGCAAAACCAATATTCTCATTTAAACCAAGAGGATGTAATGTTTTTAATGTCCAGATCCATCTGGCTTCCAGGCGTGCCAAATCGGTACCAATTCTCCTACCCCGAATATTGGTTTCAATGGAATCAATGCCCCGAAATTTCAACAGTGCCCCATTACATTGATGGTACAACTTAAAATGTTTCGGTAGTGTTTTTAAACATGAGACATCTGTTTCATCAGCCGCGGCATTGATTCCATTGACATGTTCCCTAACCCGAAGTTTTAAAGGGCGTGTGGTTAGCCCCACATATATTTTGGGGCAAGGACATACAGCATAATAAATCACTGCACTAGTGGTGCAAGTGATGGGTTTCTTTATTTGATAGGTCCTTGACCCTACTGAGTTAGTGAAGCTATCACATCGCACCATATTTGTGCATGCCACACACTGTCCACACGGTCTGGAACCACCTTTCCGCTTTTTCATATCCAAAAATGATGGAATTGTATCCGCCACCTCATAATGACTGGATACCAAGATATCTCGCAGATTCCTAGATCTACGTATTGAAATAAGTGGCCTCTGGGGTAAAACTCGAGACAAAATTGGATCCGTCATCAGGATCGGCCATGCTTTCTCTAAACATTTCCTCATTTGAGGAAATCTAGAGTGATAATTAGTGACAAAACGCAGAGGTTCCAGACCTGAAGATTTTTTTGGACTATAGAGCAAAGAATCCCTGGACGCATGTTTAGCCCTATTATAGGCCCGCTTAATGGCCCGATTACTGTATCCCCGTTCTAGGAATCTTGTTTTTAGTTCTTCCGCACGATGTTCAAACTCGGAATCGACGGAACAGACCCTACGTAATCGCAGGAACTGCCCCGTCGGAACCGAGTTAATCATGTATTGAGGATGTGCCGAAGACGCATGCAGAAGCATGTTAGAGGAAGTGGCTTTCCTGAAAATGTCAGTTTGTAACATATTCTGTCCATCCCTTCTCACTGAGACATCCAAAAAGTCCACAGCGCTTACGTCATGCTGGTATGTAATCTTAATATTCATCTCATTATTATTGAGTGTGGACATAAATTCCTCCAATGAACACTCAGTGCCCTGCCAGATCATGAAAATGTCGTCGATGTACCGTGTCCATAAGAGGACACGGCCCATCGACGACTCAAGATCCGGCAGGGAGAGGTCCCTCTCCCACAGCCCCAGGAACAGGTTGGCATAGGAGGGGGCAAAAGAGGCCCCCATCGCTGTTCCCTGGAGCTGCAGATAGAAGGACCCCTTGAACACAAAATAGTTATGTGTTAAAGAAAACTCCAAGAGTTCCATAACCAACGAGACGAACGCTGCGGACAGATTGGAGGTACCCAGAAAAAAGTGGACTGCTGCAAGACCATCCACATGGCGAATACTCGTATATAGAGACTCAACGTCTCCTGTAACCATCCAAGTGTCCTCTTCAATGTATAGTCCGTCCATTTTTCTCAGGAAATCACCCGTATCTTTAATGAAGGAGGGTAATCCCTCCACAAATGGATGCAGAATTGACTCGATCCATTTGTTAATATGTTCCAAGAAATTACCCCTACCTGACACAATAGGTCTGCCCGGTGGATTTAACATATTTTTATGGACCTTAGGTAAAAGGTACAAGGTGGGGGCCACGGGCTCCGCCACCCACAGTGCCGAAGCCAGATCTTTAGTAATTACATTATTAGTAACAGCAATATCAATGATCTTTCTCAACTGGCCAGAGAATGTCTTTAAGGGATTGAAGGTTATTTTCCTATAACAGGTACCATTATCAAGTTGTTTGAATGCTTCCCTTTCATACATTGTCTTTGGCCAGATGACGATATTACCGCCTTTGTCTGCGGGCTTCAGCACTATGTCCGGCAGAGACCGCAGCTCCATTAACCTTGCACGCTCATGCCTTGACAAATTGTCATTAATGATAGATGTAGGGATTTTTTCCAATTCATTGCTAACTACCTGAACAAATAAATCAACATTTGTACAAGACGAGAGCGGGGGGAATTTCTTGGATTTAGGACGGATAGAAGGAGGGATCTTACCTCCTTCAGTAGAATCATGCTCAATCGCAAGTTCTTCCAATTGTCGCAGTGCTATTTGTTCCTCCTCTGTAGGGAAGAGGACATCTATATTAGCATCATAAAAGTGTCTCCTGAAAATCATGGAACGGGCAAACACATTGAGATCCTTAATAACATTAAATCTGTCAAATTTAGATGCCGGAGAAAAGGTTAATCCCCTCTCCAGTAAAGCAAGATCCTCAGAGGACAACTGATGGTTACTTAAATTAATTACCTTATTATTCCCACGTGGACGGTCAAATAGCTTGTAATTGCGATTCCTAGTGGCGTAGGATGCAGGTTCCCTGTAGACCCTACGTCCAGATCTCATAGATAATGAGGATAAATTCGAATCTGATACGTCACTTGTTGAGGACCCCGAAGTTAGAGATGTGCCAGGGTTATCCATCAAGGGTTTTCTCCAGAAATAAACTGATTTTTGTTGGTAGTCCCGTGTATCACGGTTAAATTTATTCAGCTGTGTCTCTTGGATTTTCTTTACCACTGAGTCCAAGGTTTTGTCTAATTGACTCTCATAAAGAGGTAATTTATCACTTGGACATTCCATCTTAAATTTTGCCTGAATAATATCCAATTCTTTATCAAGCTCAATAATTGTACTGGAATTTAACCCTATCAATAACTTCAGGAATATTTTCGAGCAATTGCCACATGCTTCCTCCCACGCTTTCACAAACTCTTCATCCGTCACAGGGAATGTAGGGATCACTCGGACCCGCAAACCTCTTGGTATGAGATCTTTGGAGAGATATTTATTTAAAAAGGCTCTATTCCACCACAATTTTGTGCGCTTTACAAGAAGCCGCTGCATATTTTTAAATAGATCATCAATTTTAAGATCACAATCAGGTAATATGCCTATTTCCTCCGTACCAAACACCTGGTCCATTTGACCGAGCCAAGTCTGTTCCTTGGCCCGATAGTCCATAGCCGTCAAAAAGAAAGGAAAACCTGTGCAAAACACAGCAACAATGGTAAAGATTATACTCTTTGACGTACACGCCACCATCATAACATTACCAAATTATTTTCCATATATTATATTATATTAATGGTGCGTGACAACATACGGACCATGGATAAATCGCATAGTATACAGACAACAAACAAGGAAAAAGCGCGATCAGACATCCAGTGCAACTGAATATATATTTTATTATTTGTACAAATGCATGGCATGGGAATAAGCATAAACAGAGGGCATCCAACGGTGGTGTCAATCATTTACAATAATGCAACTATTGCTTAATGGGACCACTGGTGGTGGAGAGTATCTGCGAAACCCAGCAGACAATAATCACAATGTCCATATTAAATCCCCTACCATGGGGTATAGTACGCATATACCTGTCCAGGGTTTTCCACAGAACCACCACACCATCAGATGGCCAAACAAGTCATAGTACACAACCAATGTTATATGTAAAGCCCACCATAACACCATGTAACACTCACCGAGGCCCCCCACCCGACGGACGTCAGTTTCGGCGGATGCCTGCGTCAGGGGTGGTGCCATACAACAGAATTCTCGCGATATAAAAAGAGACCCGGAGCCAATCAGGAAGCCGTAACTCACGATGACGTATGGGCGTCCATAGCAACGAACCACCGTATTCCCGGCCACGTCAGCGGACAGCACCACCCACCAAACCCCCACGTGATTAACACATGGGCTGGTGGGCGGCGCCGCCCCCAAGACACCGCCAAAGAACCGGGGGGACGCCACTACAGACTCCCAATATTCGGGGTAGGAGAATTGGTACCGATTTGGCACGCCTGGAAGCCAGATGGATCTGGACATTAAAAACATTACATCCTCTTGGTTTAAATGAGAATATTGGTTTTGCTGCATTTTTATGATCACTTGCCATGCAAGGTTTATGTTGCTCATTTTTAATCATTTTTATATTTATCTTTATATAGTTATTTATCCCGATGAAGCCTCACCACGATTGGTGATTGATGGAAGTTATTTTCTAATATTGTCCCGCGCACCTGGAGATTATCTTCATGACCAAGCTGTATGCACATACTGTGCTCTCTTTCTATTGATCAAATGGATTAAATAGTGATTGATTTATATTGATGTATATTGTTATTATTCTTCAGCATTTCTGTATGGGTATACTGGTGGGATGTTACATTGTTGGTATATGAAAATTATGCATGATAGGTGTTGTTGATTTTTGGTATTAGTTATGGTATCTAATTCAATCATCAGGGTGGTGACATGAACGCATGCTGGTCCGGTGGTGGCGTGGCCCCTGCATCTTTTCGCCGTATCTTTGGGGGCGGTATCGTCCTCCAGAACCAGTTCGGGGGGGCGGTGTCTGGCTCTTGACGCGGTGTGAGATGGTTGGGGGCTCCGTCACCGTGGGCATTCATGCGTCACAATGTGTCACCATCCTTGATTATTGTGATTGATGTTGACCTACCTTGTATGCTGTAGATAATATTAAAATTGTCAATAAATATCTATATGGATTTGAGGGTATATTATGTGCTAGGTTGGTGTTATTGAAATTTTGTCCTGTATTATGTATTGTTATTTAATATGAACTTCATATATGGGTATGATATTTTTTCATGTGATTGATGTACTATATGTGGATATTGAGCTGATTATTCAACCTCAATTGCTACAGTGCAGGGTAACATTATTTATATTCTTCGTTATATTATGGCAGTTACACCATTAGATCCATACACTGGATTGACATTGATTCTAAAATACTCTGAGTACCGGTGTTGATGTGGTGCGCCTGCGTGTCGGCAGTGACGCTCTCCTGGCTTCCCGGCTGGGTCTTGGGGCGGCGTCGTCCTCCCGGTCATGTGGTCACCGCGTGACTAGGGGGGCGTGGCTGGTCTCCTGACGCGGCTGGGAGGGGGTGGTTGCGGTGCTGCGGACACTCGGGTGCGATCACTATACACCCGTGCCTGCGTGCTGCCAGACAGTCTCTGGATGCGGGAGACTGAATGAGTATATATATATATAATGATAGCGGTGTGCGTGGGAGCGCTGTAGTGGCGTCCCCCCGGTTCTTTGGCGGTGTCTTGGGGGCGGCGCCGCCCACCAGCCCATGTGTTAATCACGTGGGGGTTTGGTGGGTGGTGCTGTCCGCTGACGTGGCCGGGAATACGGTGGTTCGTTGCTATGGACGCCCATACGTCATCGTGAGTTACGGCTTCCTGATTGGCTCCGGGTCTCTTTTTATATCGCGAGAATTCTGTTGTATGGCACCACCCCTGACGCAGGCATCCGCCGAAACTGACGTCCGTCGGGTGGGGGGCCTCGGTGAGTGTTACATGGTGTTATGGTGGGCTTTACATATAACATTGGTTGTGTACTATGACTTGTTTGGCCATCTGATGGTGTGGTGGTTCTGTGGAAAACCCTGGACAGGTATATGCGTACTATACCCCATGGTAGGGGATTTAATATGGACATTGTGATTATTGTCTGCTGGGTTTCGCAGATACTCTCCACCACCAGTGGTCCCATTAAGCAATAGTTGCATTATTGTAAATGATTGACACCACCGTTGGATGCCCTCTGTTTATGCTTATTCCCATGCCATGCATTTGTACAAATAATAAAATATATATTCAGTTGCACTGGATGTCTGATCGCGCTTTTTCCTTGTTTGTTGTCTGTATACTATGCGATTTATCCATGGTCCGTATGTTGTCACGCACCATTAATATAATATAATATATGGAAAATAATTTGGTAATGTTATGATGGTGGCGTGTACGTCAAAGAGTATAATCTTTACCATTGTTGCTGTGTTTTGCACAGGTTTTCCTTTCTTTTTGACGGCTATGGACTATCGGGCCAAGGAACAGACTTGGCTCGGTCAAATGGACCAGGTGTTTGGTACGGAGGAAATAGGCATATTACCTGATTGTGATCTTAAAATTGATGATCTATTTAAAAATATGCAGCGGCTTCTTATAAAGCGCACAAAATTGTGGTGGAATAGAGCCTTTTTAAATAAATATCTCTCCAAAGATCTCATACCAAGAGGTTTGCGGGTCCGAGTGATCCCTACATTCCCTGTGACGGATGAAGAGTTTGTGAAAGCGTGGGAGGAAGCATGTGGCAATTGCTCGAAAATATTCCTGAAGTTATTGATAGGGTTAAATTCCAGTACAATTATTGAGCTTGATAAAGAATTGGATATTATTCAGGCAAAATTTAAGATGGAATGTCCAAGTGATAAATTACCTCTTTATGAGAGTCAATTAGACAAAACCTTGGACTCAGTGGTAAAGAAAATCCAAGAGACACAGCTGAATAAATTTAACCGTGATACACGGGACTACCAACAAAAATCAGTTTATTTCTGGAGAAAACCCTTGATGGATAACCCTGGCACATCTCTAACTTCGGGGTCCTCAACAAGTGACGTATCAGATTCGAATTTATCCTCATTATCTATGAGATCTGGACGTAGGGTCTACAGGGAACCTGCATCCTACGCCACTAGGAATCGCAATTACAAGCTATTTGACCGTCCACGTGGGAATAATAAGGTAATTAATTTAAGTAACCATCAGTTGTCCTCTGAGGATCTTGCTTTACTGGAGAGGGGATTAACCTTTTCTCCGGCATCTAAATTTGACAGATTTAATGTTATTAAGGATCTCAATGTGTTTGCCCGTTCCATGATTTTCAGGAGACACTTTTATGATGCTAATATAGATGTCCTCTTCCCTACAGAGGAGGAACAAATAGCACTGCGACAATTGGAAGAACTTGCGATTGAGCATGATTCTACTGAAGGAGGTAAGATCCCTCCTTCTATCCGTCCTAAATCCAAGAAATTCCCCCCGCTCTCGTCTTGTACAAATGTTGATTTATTTGTTCAGGTAGTTAGCAATGAATTGGAAAAAATCCCTACATCTATCATTAATGACAATTTGTCAAGGCATGAGCGTGCAAGGTTAATGGAGCTGCGGTCTCTGCCGGACATAGTGCTGAAGCCCGCAGACAAAGGCGGTAATATCGTCATCTGGCCAAAGACAATGTATGAAAGGGAAGCATTCAAACAACTTGATAATGGTACCTGTTATAGGAAAATAACCTTCAATCCCTTAAAGACATTCTCTGGCCAGTTGAGAAAGATCATTGATATTGCTGTTACTAATAATGTAATTACTAAAGATCTGGCTTCGGCACTGTGGGTGGCGGAGCCCGTGGCCCCCACCTTGTACCTTTTACCTAAGGTCCATAAAAATATGTTAAATCCACCGGGCAGACCTATTGTGTCAGGTAGGGGTAATTTCTTGGAACATATTAACAAATGGATCGAGTCAATTCTGCATCCATTTGTGGAGGGATTACCCTCCTTCATTAAAGATACGGGTGATTTCCTGAGAAAAATGGACGGACTATACATTGAAGAGGACACTTGGATGGTTACAGGAGACGTTGAGTCTCTATATACGAGTATTCGCCATGTGGATGGTCTTGCAGCAGTCCACTTTTTTCTGGGTACCTCCAATCTGTCCGCAGCGTTCGTCTCGTTGGTTATGGAACTCTTGGAGTTTTCTTTAACACATAACTATTTTGTGTTCAAGGGGTCCTTCTATCTGCAGCTCCAGGGAACAGCGATGGGGGCCTCTTTTGCCCCCTCCTATGCCAACCTGTTCCTGGGGCTGTGGGAGAGGGACCTCTCCCTGCCGGATCTTGAGTCGTCGATGGGCCGTGTCCTCTTATGGACACGGTACATCGACGACATTTTCATGATCTGGCAGGGCACTGAGTGTTCATTGGAGGAATTTATGTCCACACTCAATAATAATGAGATGAATATTAAGATTACATACCAGCATGACGTAAGCGCTGTGGACTTTTTGGATGTCTCAGTGAGAAGGGATGGACAGAATATGTTACAAACTGACATTTTCAGGAAAGCCACTTCCTCTAACATGCTTCTGCATGCGTCTTCGGCACATCCTCAATACATGATTAACTCGGTTCCGACGGGGCAGTTCCTGCGATTACGTAGGGTCTGTTCCGTCGATTCCGAGTTTGAACATCGTGCGGAAGAACTAAAAACAAGATTCCTAGAACGGGGATACAGTAATCGGGCCATTAAGCGGGCCTATAATAGGGCTAAACATGCGTCCAGGGATTCTTTGCTCTATAGTCCAAAAAAATCTTCAGGTCTGGAACCTCTGCGTTTTGTCACTAATTATCACTCTAGATTTCCTCAAATGAGGAAATGTTTAGAGAAAGCATGGCCGATCCTGATGACGGATCCAATTTTGTCTCGAGTTTTACCCCAGAGGCCACTTATTTCAATACGTAGATCTAGGAATCTGCGAGATATCTTGGTATCCAGTCATTATGAGGTGGCGGATACAATTCCATCATTTTTGGATATGAAAAAGCGGAAAGGTGGTTCCAGACCGTGTGGACAGTGTGTGGCATGCACAAATATGGTGCGATGTGATAGCTTCACTAACTCAGTAGGGTCAAGGACCTATCAAATAAAGAAACCCATCACTTGCACCACTAGTGCAGTGATTTATTATGCTGTATGTCCTTGCCCCAAAATATATGTGGGGCTAACCACACGCCCTTTAAAACTTCGGGTTAGGGAACATGTCAATGGAATCAATGCCGCGGCTGATGAAACAGATGTCTCATGTTTAAAAACACTACCGAAACATTTTAAGTTGTACCATCAATGTAATGGGGCACTGTTGAAATTTCGGGGCATTGATTCCATTGAAACCAATATTCGGGGTAGGAGAATTGGTACCGATTTGGCACGCCTGGAAGCCAGATGGATCTGGACATTAAAAACATTACATCCTCTTGGTTTAAATGAGAATATTGGTTTTGCTGCATTTTTATGATCACTTGCCATGCAAGGTTTATGTTGCTCATTTTTAATCATTTTTATATTTATCTTTATATAGTTATTTATCCCGATGAAGCCTCACCACGATTGGTGATTGATGGAAGTTATTTTCTAATATTGTCCCGCGCACCTGGAGATTATCTTCATGACCAAGCTGTATGCACATACTGTGCTCTCTTTCTATTGATCAAATGGATTAAATAGTGATTGATTTATATTGATGTATATTGTTATTATTCTTCAGCATTTCTGTATGGGTATACTGGTGGGATGTTACATTGTTGGTATATGAAAATTATGCATGATAGGTGTTGTTGATTTTTGGTATTAGTTATGGTATCTAATTCAATCATCAGGGTGGTGACATGAACGCATGCTGGTCCGGTGGTGGCGTGGCCCCTGCATCTTTTCGCCGTATCTTTGGGGGCGGTATCGTCCTCCAGAACCAGTTCGGGGGGGCGGTGTCTGGCTCTTGACGCGGTGTGAGATGGTTGGGGGCTCCGTCACCGTGGGCATTCATGCGTCACAATGTGTCACCATCCTTGATTATTGTGATTGATGTTGACCTACCTTGTATGCTGTAGATAATATTAAAATTGTCAATAAATATCTATATGGATTTGAGGGTATATTATGTGCTAGGTTGGTGTTATTGAAATTTTGTCCTGTATTATGTATTGTTATTTAATATGAACTTCATATATGGGTATGATATTTTTTCATGTGATTGATGTACTATATGTGGATATTGAGCTGATTATTCAACCTCAATTGCTACAGTGCAGGGTAACATTATTTATATTCTTCGTTATATTATGGCAGTTACACCATTAGATCCATACACTGGATTGACATTGATTCTAAAATACTCTGAGTACCGGTGTTGATGTGGTGCGCCTGCGTGTCGGCAGTGACGCTCTCCTGGCTTCCCGGCTGGGTCTTGGGGCGGCGTCGTCCTCCCGGTCATGTGGTCACCGCGTGACTAGGGGGGCGTGGCTGGTCTCCTGACGCGGCTGGGAGGGGGTGGTTGCGGTGCTGCGGACACTCGGGTGCGATCACTATACACCCGTGCCTGCGTGCTGCCAGACAGTCTCTGGATGCGGGAGACTGAATGAGTATATATATATATAATGATAGCGGTGTGCGTGGGAGCGCTGTAGTGGCGTCCCCCCGGTTCTTTGGCGGTGTCTTGGGGGCGGCGCCGCCCACCAGCCCATGTGTTAATCACGTGGGGGTTTGGTGGGTGGTGCTGTCCGCTGACGTGGCCGGGAATACGGTGGTTCGTTGCTATGGACGCCCATACGTCATCGTGAGTTACGGCTTCCTGATTGGCTCCGGGTCTCTTTTTATATCGCGAGAATTCTGTTGTATGGCACCACCCCTGACGCAGGCATCCGCCGAAACTGACGTCCGTCGGGTGGGGGGCCTCGGTGAGTGTTACATGGTGTTATGGTGGGCTTTACATATAACATTGGTTGTGTACTATGACTTGTTTGGCCATCTGATGGTGTGGTGGTTCTGTGGAAAACCCTGGACAGGTATATGCGTACTATACCCCATGGTAGGGGATTTAATATGGACATTGTGATTATTGTCTGCTGGGTTTCGCAGATACTCTCCACCACCAGTGGTCCCATTAAGCAATAGTTGCATTATTGTAAATGATTGACACCACCGTTGGATGCCCTCTGTTTATGCTTATTCCCATGCCATGCATTTGTACAAATAATAAAATATATATTCAGTTGCACTGGATGTCTGATCGCGCTTTTTCCTTGTTTGTTGTCTATAGTCCCACTAGTGCCAAGACATTTGCAGAGCGCATCTGCCTGCGTTGCACACTCCAACTAATTATAACTAAGCCATTATACTAGCAAACACTCAGTGTACCTAGTGGCATCCTATACGTGGCTATTGGACTTTGCTATAGTCCCACTAGTGCCAAGACATTTGCAGAGCGCATCTGCCTGCGTTGCACACTCCAACTAATTATAACTAAGCCATTATACTAGCAAACACTCAGTGTACCTAGTGGCATCCTATACGTGGCTATTGGACTTTGCTATAGTCCCACTAGTGCCAAGACATTTGCAGCACGTCTGCCTGCGTTGCACACTCCAACTAATTATAACTAAGCCATTATACTAGCAAACACTCAGTGTACCTAGTGGCATCCTATACGTGGCTATTGGACTTTGCTATAGTCCCACTAGTGCCAAGACATTTGCAGAGCGCATCTGCCTGCGTTGCACACTCCAACTAATTATAACTAAGCCATTATACTAGCAAACACTCAGTGTACCTAGTGGCATCCTATACGTGGCTATTGGACTTTGCTATAGTCCCACTAGTGCCAAGACATTTGCAGAGCGCATCTGCCTGCGTTGCACACTCCAACTAATTATAACTAAGCCATTATACTAGCAAACACTCAGTGTACCTAGTGGCATCCTATACGTGGCTATTGGACTTTGCTATAGTCCCACTAGTGCCAAGACATTTGCAGAGCGCATCTGCCTGCGTTGCACACTCCAACTAATTATAACTAAGCCATTATACTAGCAAACACTCAGTGTACCTAGTGGCATCCTATACGTGGCTATTGGACTTTGCTATAGTCCCACTAGTGCCAAGACATTTGCAGCACGTCTGCCTGCGTTGCACACTCCAACTAATTATAACTAAGCCATTATACTAGCAAACACTCAGTGTACCTAGTGGCATCCTATACGTGGCTATTGGACTTTGCTATAGTCCCACTAGTGCCAAGACATTTGCAGCACGTCTGCCTGCGTTGCACACTCCAACTAATTATAACTAAGCCATTATACTAGCAATCACTCAGTGTACCTAGTGGCATCCTATACGTGGCTATTGGACTTTGCTATAGTCCCACTAGTGCCAAGACATTTCCAGAGCGCATCTGCCTGCGTTGCACACTCCAACTAATTATAACTAAGCCATTATACTAGCAAACACTCAGTGTACCTAGTGGCATCCTATACGTGGCTATTGGACTTTGCTATAGTCCCACTAGTGCCAAGACATTTGCAGAGCGCATCTGCCTGCGTTGCACACTCCAACTAATTATAACTAAGCCATTATACTAGCAAACACTCAGTGTACCTAGTGGCATCCTATACGTGGCTATTGGACTTTGCTATAGTCCCACTAGTGCCAAGACATTTGCAGCACGTCTGCCTGCGTTGCACACTCCAACTAATTATAACTAAGCCATTATACTAGCAAACACTCAGTGTACCTAGTGGCATCCTATACGTGGCTATTGGACTTTGCTATAGTCCCACTAGTGCCAAGACATTTGCAGCACGTCTGCCTGCGTTGCACACTCCAACTAATTATAACTAAGCCATTATACTAGCAAACACTCAGTGTACCTAGTGGCATCCTATACGTGGCTATTGGACTTTGCTATAGTCCCACTAGTGCCAAGACATTTGCAGCACGTCTGCCTGCGTTGCACACTCCAACTAATTATAACTAAGCCATTATACTAGCAAACACTCAGTGTACCTAGTGGCATCCTATACGTGGCTATTGGACTTTGCTATAGTCCCACTAGTGCCAAGACATTTGCAGCACGTCTGCCTGCGTTGCACACTCCAACTAATTATAACTAAGCCATTATACTAGCAAACACTCAGTGTACCTAGTGGCATCCTATACGTGGCTATTGGACTTTGCTATAGTCCCACTAGTGCCAAGACATTTGCAGAGCGCATCTGCCTGCGTTGCACACTCCAACTAATTATAACTAAGCCATTATACTAGCAAACACTCAGTGTACCTAGTGGCATCCTATACGTGGCTATTGGACTTTGCTATAGTCCCACTAGTGCCAAGACATTTGCAGAGCGCATCTGCCTGCGTTGCACACTCCAACTAATTATAACTAAGCCATTATACTAGCAAACACTCAGTGTACCTAGTGGCATCCTATACGTGGCTATTGGACTTTGCTATAGTCCCACTAGTGCCAAGACATTTGCAGCACGTCTGCCTGCGTTGCACACTCCAACTAATTATAACTAAGCCATTATACTAGCAAACACTCAGTGTACCTAGTGGCATCCTATACGTGGCTATTGGACTTTGCTATAGTCCCACTAGTGCCAAGACATTTGCAGCACGTCTGCCTGCGTTGCACACTCCAACTAATTATAACTAAGCCATTATACTAGCAAACACTCAGTGTACCTAGTGGCATCCTATACGTGGCTATTGGACTTTGCTATAGTCCCACTAGTGCCAAGACATTTGCAGAGCGCATCTGCCTGCGTTGCACACTCCAACTAATTATAACTAAGCCATTATACTAGCAAACACTCAGTGTACCTAGTGGCATCCTATACGTGGCTATTGGACTTTGCTATAGTCCCACTAGTGCCAAGACATTTGCAGCACGTCTGCCTGCGTTGCACACTCCAACTAATTATAACTAAGCCATTATACTAGCAAACACTCAGTGTACCTAGTGGCATCCTATACGTGGCTATTGGACTTTGCTATAGTCCCACTAGTGCCAAGACATTTGCAGAGCGCATCTGCCTGCGTTGCACACTCCAACTAATTATAACTAAGCCATTATACTAGCAAACACTCAGTGTACCTAGTGGCATCCTATACGTGGCTATTGGACTTTGCTATAGTCCCACTAGTGCCAAGACATTTGCAGCACGTCTGCCTGCGTTGCACACTCCAACTAATTATAACTAAGCCATTATACTAGCAAACACTCAGTGTACCTAGTGGCATCCCATACGTGGCTATTGGACTTTGCTATAGTCCCACTAGTGCCAAGACATTTGCAGCACGTCTGCCTGCGTTGCACACTCCAACTAATTATAACTAAGCCATTATACTAGCAAACACTCAGTGTACCTAGTGGCATCCTATACGTGGCTATTGGACTTTGCTATAGTCCCAGTAGTGCCAAGATATTTGCAGAGCGCATCTGCCTGCGTTGCACACTCCAACTAATTATAACTAAGCCATTATACTAGCAAACACTCAGTGTACCTAGTGGCATCCTATACGTGGCTATTGGACTTTGCTATAGTCCCACTAGTGCCAAGACATTTGCAGAGCGCATCTGCCTGCGTTGCACACTCCAACTAATTATAACTAAGCCATTATACTAGCAAACACTCAGTGTACCTAGTGGCATCCTATACGTGGCTATTGGACTTTGCTATAGTCCCACTAGTGCCAAGACATTTGCAGAGCGCATCTGCCTGCGTTGCACACTCCAACTAATTATAACTAAGCCATTATACTAGCAAACACTCAGTGTACCTAGTGGCATCCTATACGTGGCTATTGGACTTTGCTATAGTCCCACTAGTGCCAAGACATTTGCAGCACGTCTGCCTGCGTTGCACACTCCAACTAATTATAACTAAGCCATTATACTAGCAAACACTCAGTGTACCTAGTGGCATCCTATACGTGGCTATTGGACTTTGCTATAGTCCCACTAGTGCCAAGACATTTGCAGCACGTCTGCCTGCGTTGCACACTCCAACTAATTATAACTAAGCCATTATACTAGCAAACACTCAGTGTACCTAGTGGCATCCTATACGTGGCTATTGGACTTTGCTATAGTCCCACTAGTGCCAAGACATTTGCAGAGCGCATCTGCCTGCGTTGCACACTCCAACTAATTATAACGAAGCCATTATACTAGCAAACACTCAGTGTACCTAGTGGCATCCTATACGTGGCTATTGGACTTTGCTATAGTCCCACTAGTGCCAAGACATTTGCAGAGCGCATCTGCCTGCGTTGCACACTCCAACTAATTATAACTAAGCCATTATACTAGCAAACACTCAGTGTACCTAGTGGCATCCTATACGTGGCTATTGGACTTTGCTATAGTCCCACTAGTGCCAAGACATTTGCAGCACGTCTGCCTGCGTTGCACACTCCAACTAATTATAACTAAGCCATTATACTAGCAAACACTCAGTGTACCTAGTGGCATCCTATATGTGGCTATTGGACTTTGCTATAGTCCCACTAGTGCCAAGACATTTGCAGAGCGCATCTGCCTGCGTTGCACACTCCAACTAATTATAACTAAGCCATTATACTAGCAAACACTCAGTGTACCTAGTGGCATCCTATACGTGGCTATTGGACTTTGCTATAGTCCCACTAGTGCCAAGACATTTGCAGAGCGCATCTGCCTGCGTTGCACACTCCAACTAATTATAACTAAGCCATTATACTAGCAAACACTCAGTGTACCTAGTGGCATCCTATACGTGGCTATTGGACTTTGCTATAGTCCCACTAGTGCCAAGACATTTGCAGCACGTCTGCCTGCGTTGCACACTCCAACTAATTATAACTAAGCCATTATACTAGCAAACACTCAGTGTACCTAGTGGCATCCTATACGTGGCTATTGGACTTTGCTATAGTCCCACTAGTGCCAAGACATTTGCAGAGCGCATCTGCCTGCGTTGCACACTCCAACTAATTATAACTAAGTTGCATTGTCAGGGATATTTATTCTTTATTATTCTGCTGTTAATAAAGCTAGACCACCACTGCAATCTTCACCACCTCTCAATTTTTACTACCACATTTTCAGTCCACAATCTTGTCGCAATCAACATGAGTGGCAAAATGACAGATGCTGGTGGAAAGGGGAAGAGGCGTGGTGGAAAAGGCAAAAAAGGTTTTGTCCGTGGGGAAGGTGGCAAAGCTCCATTATCATCTGCTGAAGATAGACCATCTACCAGCAAAAGTAAGATGTCTACTACTTACCGTGGACAATCCGATGTGCTCCCTTTTTTACGGACACGAACAACAGGAAGAAAGGTAGATGATGGGCAAAAAAGGAAAATGCTTGAATGGATCTCAAGTGGTCCAACAAGTGCCCTCTCAGCCACTTCAAGTACCGCATCCAAAAAACACCAGTCCTCTGAGTTGTCATCCCAATCACACTTGATTTCTCCTAGCTCTGAAGTCTCCATCAGCCCTGCACAGTATGGTGGAACTGAGATGGCTGAGTCTGCAGAGCTGTTCAGTCACACTATAGCCTGGGAATCAGAGGTCTGCTCCAAAGCTACAGTGAGTACAGAACAGGAAATGGTCTGCAGTGATGCCCAGAACCTTTGTGACTCTGATTCAGGCCGTGAGGACCAAGTTTCTGAGCATAATGTTGACCCTTTGTCACAAACTGTAACACCTGTGGTTATAGACAATGAGGAACATACTGATGAAGATGAGACGCAGATACCCGATTGGGATGACAACTTAAATATTCGGTCAGGGCAAGAAGAGGCTCGGTCTGAGGGGGAGGGGAGTGCAAACACAACAATTGATGATGACGTTCTAGATCCCACCTACTGTCAACCCCCAGTCAGGCACTCGAGGAGGTCAACAGAGGCGGTGGAGGAGGATGCAACCGACGACGAAGTTACCTTTCGCCTTCCTGGACAGAGTCGGAGCACTGGTAGCACGTCTACAACTGCATCCTCAGCCACCACTCTGCCTATGAGCATTATTCGGGGTGGATCAACAGGTCGCATGGCCTCTAAGCCTTGCCTAGCCTGGTCCTTTTTTGACATCGAAAAAGATCGCCCAAATCATGTGATATGTAACATTTGTCATGATTCTCTTAGTAGAGGTCAAAACCTCAGCAGTTTGACAACTTCTTCCATGAATCGTCACATGAATAAATATCATAAGTCCCGGTGGGAAGCTCACCGTGCTGCAATGCGGCCTAGCGGAGCGAACCATCCACCGCCCGCCCCTTCCAGTGCATCCGTGCGCTCTTCATCTTCTAGGACTGTGGTGACAGCTGTCACACCTGTTTTTCCACGCAAAACTTCCACCACTGTAACCGCAACAGGCAGTTTGCTTGTAAGGTCGTCAGTTGGTTTGGAAGGGGAAACAAGTGAGTGTGTACAGCTCTCTCAGACATCGATAGCACCAACGTTGGATGAAGGCAACATCATGTCTCCGCCTGCACTTTCCTCACAAACCTGCATTTTTCCAGGGACACCCTACTCAACACCGTCTACACACAGCAGCCAGATCTCTGTCCCTCAGATGTGGTCAAATAAAAGGCCACTTCCTCCGACCCATGACAAAGCTAAGAGGTTGACTCTATCCCTCTGTAAGCTGTTGGCTACCGAAATGCTGCCTTTCCGCCTAGTGGACACACAGGATTTTAGAGACCTTATGTCTGTCGCTGTGCCCCAGTACCAGATGCCTAGTCGCCACTACTTCTCTAAGAAAGGTGTGCCCGCGCTACACCAGCATGTCGCACACAACATCACCGCTTCCTTGAGAAACTCTGTGTGTGAACGGGTGCATTTCACCACCGATACTTGGACCAGTAAGCATGGACAGGGACATTACATGTCGCTGACTGGGCACTGGGTAACTATGGTGATAGATGGTGAAGGGTCTGCTGCACAAGTCTTGCCGTCCCCACAACTTGTGTGTCAATCCTATGTCTGTCCAAGTTCCGCCACAGCTTCTGCATCCTCCACCTCATCTGGGTCCTCCACCTCCGCCCCAAGCCTGCGTGGTCAGGCCACCAGCGTTCTCACTGCGCAGAAGGAATCACGCACCCCTCATTACTATGCTGGCAGCAGAGCGCAACGGCATCAGGCGGTCTTTAGCTTGACATGTCTTGGGAATAAGAGTCACACAGCTGAGGAGTTGTGGTCAGCTCTGCGGTCCGAGTTTAATAAATGGTTGTCTCCACTCAACCTGCAGCCTGGTAAGGCCGTGTGCGACAATGCTGCAAACCTGGGTGCGGCACTTCGCCTGGGCAAGGTGACACACGTACCTTGTATGGCTCACGTGTTGAACCTTGTCGTCCAGCAATTTTTAACACACTATCCCGGCCTAGATGGCCTTCTGAACAGGGCACGAAAACTGTCAGCTCACTTCCGCCGTTCAAGCGCCGCAGCAGAGCGACTTGCATCGCTCCAGAAGTCTTTCGGCCTGCCGGTTCATCGCCTGAAATGCGATGTGGCGACACGCTGGAATTCAACTCTCCACATGTTACAGCGACTGTGGCAGCACCGCAGAGCCCTGGTGCAATACGTCATGACGTATAGCCTGGGCCAACGAGATGCAGAGGTGGGGCAGATCACCCTGATGGAGTGGTCTCAGATCAAGGACCTATGCACCCTTCTGCACAGTTTCGACATGGCGACGAATATGTTTAGCTCTGACAATGCCATTATCAGCATGACGATTCCAGTCATTTACATGCTGGAGCACACGCTAAACACTATTTGGAGTCAGGGGGTGGGACAACATGAAGGGGAGGAACTACAGGAGGATTCATATGCGCAAGGGACAACAACATCACCAAGGTCCAGACGTTCATCATCACAAACGCAGCAGGCATGGGACCATGGGGGACAGGGATCGACAAGGGCGCATAGTAGCAGGCGAAATGTTGAGCAAGGTGCAAGAGAACATGAAGAAATGGAGGACGAACTGTCCATGGACATGGAAGACTCAGCGGATGAGGGAGACCTTGGTCAAATTTCAGTTGAAAGAGGTTGGGGGGAGATGTCAGAGGAAGAAAGAACGGGTAGCACCTCTATGCCACAAACACAGCGTGGACTTGGTCCGCATGGCTGCGCAAGACACATGAGTGCCTTTTTGTTGCACTACCTCCAACATGACAGTCGTATTGTCAAAATTAGAAGTGATGATGACTACTGGATTGCCACACTATTAGATCCCCGGTACAAGTCCAAATTTTGTGACATAATTCCAGCCATAGAAAGGGACGCACGTATGCAGGAGTATCAGCAGAAGCTGTTACTCGATCTTAGCTCGGCTTTTCCACCAAACAACCGTGCAGGTGCAGGGAGGGAATCTCCCAGTTGTAACTTGACAAACATGGGACGGTCTCGTCATCTTCAACAGTCTACCCGTACCAGTAGGACCGTATCTGGTGCCGGTAACAGCAATTTTATGGAATCTTTTCATAATTTTTTTAGACCCTCTTTTGCAAGGCCACCAGAGACAACAAGTCTGACACATAGTCAACGGCTGGAGAGGATGATACAGGAGTATCTCCAAATGAACATCGATGCCATGACTGTGCAACTGGAGCCTTGCTCCTTTTGGGCTTCAAACCTAGAAAAATGGCCAGAGCTCGCAACTTACGCCTTGGAGATTTTGTCGTGTCCAGCTGCCAGCGTTGTCTCTGAACGTGTATTCAGTGCTGCTGGGTGTGTGCTGACAGATAAGCGCACGCGTCTGTCCAGTGACAATGTGGACAGACTGACGTTCATCAAAATGAACAAGTCATGGATCCAGAAGGAATTTACTACCCCTGTGTCATCCTGGGGAGAGTAAATGCTTGTTGATTTGGAATGTGCTTGATGCAAATCAAAACATCCTGTTTGCAACTAGGGCACAAGTGCTGCCACTGATAAGGTGTCTGTGTGGGGCCCAATTTTTGGAAAAAAGGGAGACTCCGCTTGGAGTAACCCTTGCTTACATTGTTTTTAAAAGAAGCCAAGATGAATAGAGCTGGGATCAGGAAAGACTTTGCTACCTACCCCGGTGTCATGCTGGGGACGGTTAATTATGGCGTATTTTTGAATGTGCTTGATGCAAATCTAGCTGTGAAGTGTACAACTAGGGCACAAGTGCTGCCACTGAATGATTGGGTGTGTGTGGGGCCCAATTTTTGGAAAAAAAGGGAGACTCCGCTTGGAGTAACCCTTGCTTGCTGTGTTTTTAAAAGAAGCCAAGATGAACAGAGCTGGGATCAGGAAAGACTTTGCTACCTACCCCGGTGTCATCCTGGGGACGGATAAGAATGGCGTATTTTTGAATGTGCTTGATGCAAATGTAGCTGTGAAGTGTACAACTAGGGCACAAGTGTTGCCACTGAATGGGTGGGTGTGTGGGGCCCAATTTTTGGAAAAAAAGGGAGACTCCGCTTGGAGTAACCCTTGCTTGCTGTGTTTTTAAAAGAAGCCAAGATGAACAGAGCTGGGATCAGGAAAGACTTTGCTACCTACCCCGGTGTCATCCTGGGGACGGATAAGAATGGCGTATTTTGGAATGTGCTTGATGCAAATGTAGCTGTGAAGTGTACAACTAGGGCACAAGTGCTGCCACTGAATGGGTGGGTGTGTGGGGCCCAATTTTTGGAAAAAAAGGGAGACTCCGCTTGGAGTAACCCTTGCTTGCTGTGTTTTTAAAAGAAGCCAAGATGAACAGAGCTGGGATCAGGAAAGACTTTGCTACCTACCCCGGTGTCATGCTGGGGACGGTTAATTATGGCGTATTTTTGAATGTGCTTGATGCAAATCTAGCTGTGAAGTGTACAACTAGGGCACAAGTGCTGCCACTGAATGGGTGGGTGTGTGTGGGGCACAATTTTTGGAAAAAAAGGGAGACTCCGCTTGGAGTAACCCTTGCTTGCTGTGTTTTTAAAAGAAGCCAAGATGAACAGAGCTGGGATCAGGAAAGACTTTGCTACCTACCCCGGTGTCATCCTGGGGACGGATAAGAATGGCGTATTTTTGAATGTGCTTGCTGCAAATCTAGCTGTGAATTGTACAACTGGGGCCCAACTGCTGCCACTGAATGGGTGGGTGGGTGTGGGGCCCAATTTTTGGAAAAAAAGGGAGACTATGCTTGGAGTCACCTTGCGGTGTTTTACATGATTTTAGAATGGCGTGCCATGCCTATATCTGTGTGTCCTCCTCTTTTTCCTTGTCCAGCTGTTTTGTTTTCGCATGAGTATATGTCCTTGTCACTTTCCAATGTGTTTGAGTTGTTTGTCACCTTTTGGACACCTTTGAGGGTGTTTTCTAGGTGTTTTACTGTGTTTGTGATTGCCTGCCATTGTTTCCTATTGGCTCGAGTTCGGTTCGTCGAACGTTCGACGAGCCGAACTCGAACGGGAGGTCCGTTCGGCGAACCGACCTCGAGCCGAACCGGGACCGGTTCGCTCATCTCTATTCAAGAGGGAAAAAATCAAGGTGTTGCAGTGGCCTTGTCAGTCTCCTGACCTTAACCCAATTGAAAACTTGTGGAAGGAGCTCAAGATTAAAGTCCACATGAGACACCCAAAGAACCTAGATAACTTGGAGAAGATCTGCATGGAGGAGTGGGCCAGAGACCTGTGCCGGCCTGATCAGGTCTTTTTTAAGACGATTATTAGCTGTAATTGCAAACAAGGGTTATTCCACAAAATATTAAACCTAGGGGTTGAATAATAATTGACCCACACTTTTATGTTGAAAATTTATTAAAATTTAACTGAGCAACATAACTTGTTGGTTTGTAAGATTTATGCATCTGTTAATAAATCCTGCTCTTGTTTGAAGTTTGCAGGCTCTAACTTATTTGCATCTTATCAAACCTGCTAAATCTGCAGGGGGTTGAATACTACTTGTAGGCACTGTACATAGTATGAGGAGCGAGGGGGGGAGTGCATTGTGTGTGGGGAGGAAATGGGGGAAGTAAACTTTGAAGACACAGTATGGGGAATTTCAGAACTGTATGTAAGTGAGGGGGTACTTTTGAGGACACGGTATGGGCAGCAAATGGACAGAATGGGTGCAGACACAGTATGGGGAAGTGAGGAGGAAATGTATGCGGACACAGTTTGGGGAGTGAGGGGCAATGAGTACAGAGGTAGTGAGGAGACTGGTATGAAAAAAGTGAAGGGGCACAAAATAGATACTGGATAGTATGTGTGGGTATGGAGAAAGGGCAGCATGGGGGGACAGTGTGAGGCCATAGCGAGGAGGGGTCTGTAATGACTGGGCACAGTATAAAGACTGGGCAGTATAATGGGGACACAGTGTAGAAGACAGTGTGAAGAGGAGGTTCAGTATGAAAAGGAGAGGGAAATGTGGAGGGCATGTACCATTAGATCGACATTGTGTGTCATATTTTGTGCAGAGAGCACAGTGAGGGACAATTATTTATTCAGGAGCACAGCGTAGGGAAGATATTTTTATATAGGAGTATTATAATCATTCCGCTATCTTTAAGGGTCTCTTGTTGGGATGTGCTGCAAAAGACTGGAGAAGATGGAAGTCTTCAGAGACGAGCTGGGTATGTGAAAAAACATCATAGCATGTGGACAAGAGGAAAAAAGAAAGACGACTCAGAACAGAGACACGTCTTTTATAAGGTACCTGGATGTAAATGATTATTTATGATACTGACTAATTCTCATCAGTGCTGTGGTTCCTGTATGGTCTGCAGTCTGATGATGATTGATAACAACTGCCAGTATCTCTTTAACTTTGTTAAGGATGTAGTGAAAGTTTAGGTTCATGTAATACAAGTGTATATGGGTCTGATCTGACATTAAAATTGATGTACCATATACTGATGGTATTTCTGGTGATGTATTTCTGTACTGATGAGGGTTTTAATGCTGTTTCTGTACTGAGGGGGTTATATGGATGTATTTCTGTACTGATGGAGGTTCAGGAGAAGAATTTATGTACTGCTGGTGGTTTTGGTGACAAATTTCTATATTGCTGGTGTTTCTGGTGAAGTATTTCTGTATTGCTGGGGGTTCTGGTGAAGTATTTCTGTACTGCTGGGGGTTGTGATGCTGTGTATTATGAACCGGTAACCATGGATAATCACAAAAAATCCCATTAATCAGGAAAAAACAAAACCACAAGAGTACTTGGAAACTAAGCTGACCGCAATCCCCTATCTATCGGACCACACTAGAAGTAGCAGTGGGATGTTCCTAACACACCTAGACACCTCTTCACTGTCGGAAAAACTTGCTACACCTCAAAGATAGAAATGAGGAATCCTAACTTGCCTCAGAGCAGTCCCCAAAGAAATAGCAAGCCCCCAACATGTAAACGACGGTGATGTAAGAAAACACAATACATAGAAAATATAGAGTAGCAAAGGTGAGGCCAACTTACTAGATACAATAGGACAGGACAGATAACATTGCTGCCAGGAAAAAACCCTGCAAAAAATACCAAATTCCTGAAAGAAAAAAAGATCTGAGACCACACGGTCTCTCCCCCACTATATCGGTACTCTTGTGCCAGACGCTTTAAACAGAACTGCAGATATAATGAAAAGAAACAAAATCACAGAGTAAATAATATTCTAAAGTGCAAATAATCCAAACATGAACAGGGAGCAAGCTCCTTTTCTTGCTGGAGGAACTGCCCTGCTCAAAAAAGCAGAGAGACAGATCCTCACAAACAAGAAACCAAAACACAGAACAATAATGGAATAAGCAGAAACACCCTTAGGCCCCCTTCACAGGTCCATGACTCCGGTACGTGTATGGTCAGTTTCAACACGTACCGGACACGGGCACACGTAGACCTATTAAAATCAATAGGTCTGTGTTCAAGTGTGTATTCTGCCATGCCATGGACCATGTGTACGTGTGGAGCATACGTGTGCCCCACAAGTAGACATGTTCACGTTTTCTCCGGCATCACGGGTGTCACACGGAATGCAATCGGGTCACACATAACACACACGGACCCCACGGATGTGTTCCGTGTGACACGCACTGGAGAAAACACATGTATCTGTGAGAACAAAAACAAAATATTACTCACCTTCTCCAGCCCTCCTGTCTATGCCGCTGCTGTCACTTGCTGCCGACCGCAGCTCATCATGCTAATTGAATATTCACTTCACTGCGTCCAGAAGCAACAGTTCGGAGTCGGCAGGACTGGGGACCAAAGTTCAGCACCACGGACAGCGACGCCAGGGATAGGTGAGTAGAAAATTCCCATTCTCCGTGTTTTATCATGGATAACACACGGAGAACACACGTGTGCCATACACACAGCACACCGAGGGCAATACGCACCTTTGTCACGTCCGTGAAACATGTGCGTGATTTTCACGGACGTGTGAAGGGGGTCTTAAGTGCAGTTCCAGCAATTAAGCACAGAAACTAGTAAACTTATCTGGAGTAGATTCAGGCACAGAATAAATGGGAGAAACTGAAAGGAAAACTCACAGCCATCTTCAAAAGCAGAAGGAAACAATGATCACCGGCGGCCGCCGGGCAGAACCTGCTCTCCTAAATACACTAAAACAAAACTTCAGCCAAAGCTATAGACTAGAAAGGTAAAATTATATATAAAGTGGTCTCTCAGTGTGAGAAAATATACCACCACCCACTAATCATAAATAATTATGGATATACTGATTCAAATTAAATACCCAAACCAAATTACAAAAAAGAATGAGGAAACAAACGTAAAATAAATGATCTTTATTGTGACAAAATATATTAAAATACAAGATGAGGTGTAGTAACAAGGGGGGTGCACAAGGTGGCGTGCCAGAGCAGCAGAGAGAAAAGTGTCAGGTTAAGCAATCGTAAAATGCCAACAAAGAAGAAAATGTCCAATCACAAGTTAAATATAACGTATCAGTCCATTATATGACCAGTATGTAAAAATCCCTGTGACAGGAGGGTAAGTGGCATAAGTGAATTCGTATAGATAAACCTAAGCTCACTTACTCACCGCTGGAATTGCGCCAGGTCCCACCAACACACATTATGGCGCTAGCCTTCGTCAGGGGACGCCAGCGATGAGTAAGTGAAGTTAGGTTTATCTATACAAATTCACTTATGCCACTTTAGAATACCCTCCTGTCACAGGGATTTTTACATACTGGTCATATAATGGACTGATACGTTATATTTAACCTGTGATTGGGCTTTTTCTTCTTTGTTGGCATTTTACGATTGCTTAGCCTGACACTTTTCTCTCTGCTGCTCTGGCACGCCACCTTGTGCAACCCCCTTGTTACTACATCTCATCTTGTATTTTAATAAATTTTGTCACAATTAAGATAATTTATTTTACGTTTGTTTCCTGATTCTTTTTTGTAATTTGGTTTCGGTCTCCTAAATACACTAGGCTGATCTGAAATAGGACTTCCTGGATTCCTAATTAATTCCCTCACCTGTTTGAGTTACAGAATCATGCTCAGCTCCACTACCATTCCTGGCCACCAAAGGGAGCTCGACACCAGCACCCACTCGAATGACATTCACAACAGCTGTGTTTCTGTTCTAATTATGTGTTTCTCTACCGTTGATGGTTCATGTGATTGTATACCTGTGATGTTATTAGTTCTGATCCTGTAGACAAGTAACAATTAATTTCTAAAATTATATTATACATGGCTATATTAAAGAGGTTGCCCACTATTTTAACATTGATGACCTATCTTTAGGATAGGTCATCAATGTCTGCTTGGACGGGGTCCAGCCCCCCTGCCAACTGGCTTTTCTATATACCAGTATACCGGGGGCGGAAAACAGACGGCTGGAAGTGCTCAATTCCGGATCTGCTCCATTCTCTGACAGTGGTCACGGCCGGGTACTGCACATCTGCTTCTTTTCAAATCAATAAGGTGGATGTGCAGTGCCCAGCATACTAGAGCTCACTTGACCGCCCACTCTTGACACTGGCATGGGAGAATCCTAAGTGTGGACAGCCTGCGTTGTGAGAATTCATACGTTTGCAGTCACCTAGAGTGACTGCAGGTTTTCATCAGAAACCTGGACAACTCCTTTTAATTAAAAAAATAAGCAGTGTAGCCCAATTCTAACAGCATATAATATACTCCCTGTCAGGATTCAGCTCTGCAGGCTCATATGCAATTTTTATATTTAGTCATATGACAAGTAGCTTCTTTTCCAACTTCTCTGTTTTTCAGTGAACATTGAGAGAGTTAGGAAGAGCATCTCGTCTATACGTGGCTAAATGTGCAAATCATATATGAATGAGTGGTCACATGACACCCAAACTGCTTGGGGGTGGGGTATGGCGCCAAAAAGAATTCTTGCCCCAGGTGCCAGAAAGCCTAAATACAACTCTGTTGAACCCACAGCTGCCTCACAGAATGTTATTACATTGGGACGTGGAATTGTAACATTTTAGTAGTAAAAATTAGTGATAGGCGAGCACTAAAATGCTCAGGTGTTCGTTACTCGAGTTAAGCAATTTGTAATGCTTTGGTGCTCATCTCGAGTAACAAGCATAATACAAGTCACTGGGAAACTCAAATATTTTTCCAGCAGACCCCCCAGGAGGTGTGGGGGGGCAGGAAATCACTGAAACTGATTCAAATACTGCTCAAATAGAATGGAAACAGCATGGGGAAGATGCATCTCTGACTACCAAATTTCTGCTGAAAACCCTGTTGTCAGAGTATTATGCCCCTTTAATGGACTGACAATAAAACGAACAAAATTGATAATAGATTTTAATGGGCAAAGTGTAAACATTCTTTCCTGTATAATTAATGACATGTTTCTAAGACAAATTTAATCAGAGAGAAAAACTGCTTGCTTCACTCCATTATCTATATTGATTCTTTGTGTTCTTTCCATTTCAGTCGAGCAAAAAAACAATTGTGTGTGTCGTCCAGGGAAGGGGGTACTTGGTCCTGGGCAGTTGCAAACGGCAATGTCACTCTGGTGGCCGTTGCCCGGTCTTGTGCCCTGGGGACGCTTAATAAAAAGGGAGTATTTGTAGGGGAAAATAGAGTTAATGTTCGTGACGCCACCTGCGGGTTGCTGTTAAGAATGGAGTACCGCCGCTGCTCAATGTGGGTACTCCCAGGGATGGTGGTAGTGGCAGCTATAGTGGTATGCCCTCCACAGGTATGGCTGTGTATGGGAGATGTATGGTGTATGCACACCAGGTTAAATGTAACAGTCTCTACTCACATGGACCCTCGGCCTTCTGGTTCCAGTCCCAGGAGTATCAGTGCCAATGTAGTGACCCAGGTTGCTCTGTCCCCGGCACTTTCTGTAGATTGAGTTCCCGTAGTGTGGACCATTTGGGAATCCCGACTGTCCCTTTTGGGGTACAGTCTTTGTGGAGGTGGCACTGAGCTATAGCTTGTTTGTTCAAACGTAATAAGAATATCTGTGTATATAACTAAATCAAAATGTAGATGTAGATGCAAAATTGTCTGTCTGTCTATGTAGCCATCGCATGGACCCATGATATAATTCTAAGCTGTATATTGAAAAAGTTAGCCAAAGTATAAATGAACAAAGGAGATATTCATTAAGTTAATTGGTAGCCTTATCAGTAAAATTCACAGGAGAAGGAATGTAGTATTTGTGGGATGAGGCGGGTGATCCCATACTCCCATGTACTATTTCTACAGAAACTCATTGTAGCTTACTGCCTTCAAAGTGTATTATTTGGGATGATGTATGATCTCATGCATTCTCCCAATGCTGCCCATATGCACTCCCCCCTAATTATTCTTTATCAGTATGTGTGAGCAAATGGAAAAGTTTTTGTAAATATCTTTCAGGGAAAAATGATGTGTTTAATGCTGGAACAATAGAATATACGAGTCAGTGGGTGATGCTGACTGAAAAGAGAGCATGTCTGTGTTCTTTGTCTTATATACATGGATATATATATATTGGCACTGATATACGGCAATACGGCGCCGTCTCTGGATATCCCAAATGAGGACTCCATTAGCAGTCTTCAATGCAAATTCCTCCCTTGACAGTTTGGCGCCCAACGTGGGGCTCCTTCAAGGACGCAATACCGACCTGCAAATACCGATCGTTTGGATGTCACGGACTGAGACCTCCCTCCGCTCCAACCAGGCTGATCACCTCCGACCCCACGGGTAAGTGTTACATACTGTGTATTCACTACCGTTGTGGTTGGTTTTGGAGAGGAGGGAGTGACGGGCTGTGTGTCCATATCGGTGTTAAAAGGTACCTGATTGTGACTCAGGGGTAGTGCCCGCTGGAGCTCAGAGCACGATCCCAGCCCTGAGGTGTGGATCGAGTGTCACATGGGATCCAGAGGACGGTTGTTAGGGCAGGAAAGATGGTGGTGGCTGGATATAGCTAGTTAGACTGACCCGGTCTGTAATTAAAGACGCGGGGGGGTTCCCGAGACCGAAGATAGTGAGTTAGGACGTTTAAATATTGGTACAGCTGACCAAGTCCGGAGGCCGGGACTTGTTTGTATGTGCATATGCATTCTTGTACGACCTCCTCCGTGACACGGAAGATTTTCATTTTCACGTGACCGAAGATAGTGAGTTAGGACAATAAAAAATATTGGTGCAGCTGATCAAGTCCGGAGGGAATACATTTTGTACCCCTCCTCCGTGACGCGGGATACCCTTATTACTATATAGCTGAGGAGTTGCCAGCTAGTATAGAGGTGTAGCCTTAGGTGCCGGCCGGACTCTAACGTACACCGCATAGTTATATTAGTGTAATCCAGACACCACCAACATAGCAAAAAAGGTTCAGACAGAGGAGACAGAAAGTTGAGAGGCCTGAAGGTTCACAGAATGTGTTAGAGCTAGTTGCAGAGAGAGAAGGGAAGAAAGCTGTATGCCATGCCTTGGAGATTTTTAAAATGTTAGAATTACCAAAAGGAGGTCGGTTACAACTGTCACTATGGGCAACAGCATTGAAAGCAAAAAAGGGCAAGTTAAAAGACAGGAGATTGTTGAATGATGCAGAATTGTTTGGCAGAATATCGCAGGCATTGCTATCAGAAAGATATACTGAAGTCAAAGAAGAGGATGAGCGAGGAGATGTTGTGTTTTTCTATATGTTACCCGAGTCTGAGGACAGATCTGAGGGTCCTCCGATAGGTTGTTTTGTTGCTGCCCCACAACCTGATCCCCATTCTATTCCCCCGTCCCGGAGATATTCACAGATGCTGCAGTCACTAGACAGCATCCCTTAACCCTTTCCACACCCATACCCATACCCATTTTCCCTCCCATACCTGTAATGCTGTCTCTCCCCTCACCGGCCAGTCTGCCGTCACACTCCCCAATTATCAATTCGCTCCCCTTGGATCCCCCTTTTTTCCTTAGGACACATAGTGAGCCTTACCCCGAACCTGACGAGGAACAGCCCTCATTTAAATATGTCCCTTTCAACCCCACCCAGTCAGCGGCATTAATCCCCTGCCTGCCAGATCCCAGCATTAACCCTATGCGATTTTAAAGGAAGATGCTACAGGTCCATCAGTTATACTCAGCTGCTCGGAAAGACCTAGTTAATCTCACCAAAGTAAAAGCAGGAGACAGTTTTTGGCCCTTAATGGAGCCCCATCTCACAATGCCCCCAGGCACTGATGACACCATTTTCCAAAGTGGACAACAGTATTGTGCCGCTTTAAAAAGATGGGCTCAAGATCAATTGGTATATACAAATGTGCCGGTGCAGCCCCCGCCACAGCCCATGCCCCAACAAAGTCCAAACCCCGTATACGTAGCTCCCAATCAACAAAGCCAGCAACAGAATTGTTGGCGTTGTGGTCAGCCCGGTCACTATCAAAGAAAGTGTCACACCCCCAAATCTCAGTGTTTGGCCAGGTACCCTCAAAACCGTAACCAAAACTTGCAACACATAAATTTATAATAAAGGTGTTCCCTGTAGATTCAGTAATGATCTACCTGAAGCCAGGTGTGCCTTTTCCCAGAGTATCATAGTATCCCTTTAAATCAGTCCCAGGAGATTTTCCAAGATACTGCCCACAGTCCGGCTGCATCCAGGAGTCTGCCCCAACCTTCCCTAGTGACACAGGGGGGAGCCCCGGACTGCTTGTTTTTGTTGCAGTGATTTCCAATCCCAAGCTACCTGCTTTAATGATGTTCTCCATTCCACTCCATCAATCTTAAGGTTTCTATAATATATGTTTCTGTAGTATTTTTGTTTTTGCTGGCTGACACGGTACAGAAATATATTTTATATATTTCTATAGTGAAAGTTCTGCCCATGTTTTTTTTCTTGTATCTGTTTTGTCTACCAGCTGTTCTAACATCGCGCAACCTGAAGGAGACAGGGGGGCATAAGTTAGTGCAGGGATGTGTGGGAGTATTATCAGTAAGCTGCTGCTAATCACAAGTTGTAGAGAGCAGAGGGAAAAAAAAAAAAAAAAAAAGTAGTTTCAGCAGATTTACAAAGCAGTTTCTGTCTTATGTATTAACAAGTGTTTTTTCCGGCTGGTGGAGTGGATTTTGTTTAATCCTTAAAGTTCAAAATTTCATAGGAGATTATCAATAGTATTCTGCTGCTATTTAAATAATTGAATTAATTTTGCAGGGAAAAGTATATTTTTTAAAATATACAAATTAGGTTTTTTGTTTTTATGGTTATGTTTTTGTTTTCTATTATTTTTGCATACAAAATGCCAATATTAATTACTTTCCTTTTCTTTTGTAGATACAGAATATCTAAGAACCCTGTTGTAAGGTTTCAAAATTTCCCAGTAGAGTATAAGTTATATTTATTTATTAGTTAATCATATTGTTTACTGTTATAGACCTATATATTTTGCCACAGTAGTATATAAAAAGGGAGGAAGTAGATATCTATTGCATTTTTCCAGCAGCAGATATATTGGATAGGCTTTAAAGCAGGCTTTAAAGTTGGCCTTTCTTTTGCAACAGTTATGTTATGTTTATTGGATTATTATGAATATAGGAATATATGTCTGTTATAGGAATGATCTAATCTATATTTCTTTTAGTTTTTGTTTTTATAGATGAAATCAGATGGTGGTCGATTCTGCACTGGATATGCTACAGTTTATACAACATGAGGTAGTCTAAATTTAGGCCACTCCCTCCCCTCCTATCGGTACGGAAGGAAGTGACGTAAGTGCCTCTTTAGATGGGTGGAGCAGAGGTAGGTAAGATAGTCAAAATGTATGTAGGATGTAGATTTTTCCTGTTGTCAAATAAGCTAGGTACGCCGAAAAGAACGTCTAGATCTGAGCTGATGGAATCGGATGGAGATCCCCGCACAGGTGAAGCTGACCAAGAAGCAGTGAACGGGCCTAGAGTTGAGGAGTCCTTTACCATGCATAAAGACCATGCCTCGGTGACACCGGTCACGTCAGTGACTTCTGTCACTCCTTGTGTTCTTAAATCCCTACAGGAAAAAGTGAACCAATAAGAAGTGGAGTGCGAGACGCAGGGAGCCGGCTGACTGAGGAAGGTCTGTGGATGAAGGGCGGTAAGCTTTCTCTGCCATGAGATCTCTTCTTAATGATGGCCCAAGTAACATGGACTAACATCTGTGAAAGTTAGATATCAGTGTGCGCTTTGGTGACGCCAGGGTTCAGTACCCAGGTAGACAAACTCACCCGGTCTTGTGGAGCACGTTTTTAAAACAATGAGGAAGAACTGTAAAGAGTCCGTAGAAACACCCTGCACCTGCTCTACCCATTCTTAGAGACTGCAAACTGATTATAGATGTTTATCATGAGCACGTTGTATGCAAGTCTGTGCGTGTTGTGTAGATTTCTTTCCAGGTCTGGTCAGAGGCTTTCCAGTGCAGAAAACGACGTCATTGCTGAAAATCCACATAATGCAAGTGGTATGTAAACAAACAAACAAACTGATAAGTTGTAAATCAATGCGTGTTGTATTTCTCTTTAGTGTGTGTTGTGTTTCTCTTTAGTAATAAACAGGTTCCAATGTAAAATGTTTTTCTTTGGTCTAGCGCAAACCACGTATAATTTTTATATGATTGACTAATTAGAGAAATAAATAAGTGTATTTTCTAATTCCAGATCCTAAATCAGAGTTAGTAGTATATGGTTTTCGGTCAGGAGACTGATTAATCCTAAAAGGATACAGAAAATTCGATAAAGTCTAACGGCAGGACAACATAGATTCACGCCCCGCATTGCAGAAGGGTCGATCCACCGAAGCTGCACTGAGCGTCCTGCTTATATTTATCCTTTACAAAAAACCTGTACAGTCCCAAACCATCATTGCCGAAATAGTTAGAAGAGAGGACTTAGAGAACCTTGAGACATGGGAAAGTCCAACTACAAAGGGTGAGGACTCGCCTAGGGGTCCTTGGTCTCAAACCGGTGAAGAAATCCCATTCCCCTCTCCACCCATGCCTCAACGTTCAGTCAGGCAGGATTTCCCAACAGATATTTCTTCCTCTTTTCCTAAGGGAACACAGTACCCTTAGTATTTAGAGATGGCAGAAGTGAGTCAAGGGGGGACTGTTGAAGGTACGAATTGAGTAGTCGAAAATACTTAATTCAGCCATTTCATAGACCCAAAAATGTGGTTTGGTTAATGTAATCTAACCATTTACAAATGTTTTTGTTTCCTACTAATTTCAGTAATTTTCCTTAATATAAAATGCTAGATATGGATTTTTTTATTTCAGGAAAAGTTTTGGAAGAGTTTATCCTATCAGGCTGATGTCTCTCCGGCCTAGTCTGCTGAGCACTGGCAGTGACACGCGAGTTAACGTTATATTTCGAAAACCAATGGACCCGACACAACCGAAGCAGAAAGCGGACGCTATTCTACCCATTATCCCAGAAGGTTTTTCCAAGTCTGGGCCACAAACTGTATACATGAAGTCTCATCATGTTTTGTTGTTTTTTTTTATCAAGAGCAGATTATCCAGGTTCACAAAGTGGCCCTAAGTGGACTAGCACTGACTAAGCATCCTTCTTTTTGTTTTATATCCGGAAAGAAGAACCATGGACAATTTCCAAATGTCCTTTTGTTTTTTTGTTTTTTAATTATGTGCTAATTTTTAAATAAGGTTTAGATTCAATTTTTCTTAATCAAGATAATGTGCCCTAATGAGAGTAATAACGTTATTTCTAATAGCCCCTATAAATCATAAAGTTATGTTTAATAAATAAAAATAAGTACTTAAGGGGGGAGATAAAGCCTGTAGTGTTAAATTAAACAACCGATTTCATGAAAAGCCCGCATATATAAATATAGATATAATTAAAGTCCCAAGGGCAGTAGGTTACAAATAAGTTCCAAATAATAAAATATATCTAAATGGGGAAAATTTTTAAATTTAAGGTTAATAATATTCACAGATATTTTATTAAAGGGGGGACTGTGGAGGTGGCACTGAGCTATAGCTTGTTTGTTCAAACGTAATAAGAATATCTGTGTATATAACTAAATCAAAATGTAGATGTAGATGCAAAATTGTCTGTCTGTCTATGTAGCCATCGCATGGACCCATGATATAATTCTAAGCTGTATATTGAAAAAGTTAGCCAAAGTATAAATGAACAAAGGAGATATTCATTAAGTTAATTGGTAGCCTTATCAGTAAAATTCACAGGAGAAGGAATGTAGTATTTGTGGGATGAGGCGGGTGATCCCATACTCCCATGTACTATTTCTACAGAAACTCATTGTAGCTTACTGCCTTCAAAGTGTATTATTTGGGATGATGTATGATCTCATGCATTCTCCCAATGCTGCCCATATGCACTCCCCCCTAATTATTCTTTATCAGTATGTGTGAGCAAATGGAAAAGTTTTTGTAAATATCTTTCAGGGAAAAATGATGTGTTTAATGCTGGAACAATAGAATATACGAGTCAGTGGGTGATGCTGACTGAAAAGAGAGCATGTCTGTGTTCTTTGTCTTATATACATGGATATATATATATTGGCACTGATATACGGCAATACGGCGCCGTCTCTGGATATCCCAAATGAGGACTCCATTAGCAGTCTTCAATGCAAATTCCTCCCTTGACATCTTCTTCTCCGTACGGCGGGCAGTGCGGACCCTGCAGGGAGGTAAGTGTCCGAACCCCGATCCTAGTTTACTGCTGATGCTCCCGGATTATTTGATTCAATGAAGTCTGTGAAGGTGTCCTCACCGTGCAGGTATTTATCAAACGTTTGAAACTTGACATTTGACCTAGGGCCCTGTGCCCTGTTCGTGCTCTGGTCCCAGCGATATCTAGGTACCCGTCCTGGCGACCTCTCTCCTGTGCCCCGGGGTCACTGTTACACAGTCCCAGCTCAGGCACGTCCGCACACCTCTCCTGTGTGCTCCCAACTCCTCACTCACTCTGAATTGGACTGCCCGTTGACCCCTCCTACCAGGCTGGCTATACCCAGGGACTCGTTCCCATGACGACCAGCTCCTTACATGGTTAACCCTTTATGCCCAGTGTGGAGAGAACTAGGATTTTAAATGTGTGTTGGTGGAAAAGGCACTGGTACTCCAGGTCCCAAGGGGTAGGTCCAGCATCCCCAAGAGGATGCAGTTCCCTATAGTGCCCTGAGGGTCTCAGGGGCGCTACATGTGCATTAATAAAATCCCATCACTTTTGCTGGGACTGTAAAAACGACTTTTAATTTGCATCAAACCCATTAAAAACACTGTAAAAAAACACAGCAAAAGTGCAATCTGTGAAGATAGCCTTGAAAGGAATCTGTCATCAGGTTTTTAATACCAATACTTAATCTGAGAGCAGCATAACACATGGGCAAAGATCCTGATCCCAGTGGTGTTTCACTTACTGGACAGCTTAGTGTAGTTTTGGTAAAATCACTGTTTAATCAGCATTAGACTATCATTAGAGGACTACTTGGTGTGCTGCCAGGTAGCCAAGCATATTTATGAGCCCTGTATAACTGATTTTATCAAAATGACAGCAAACAGCTCAGTAAGTGATACATTGCTGAAATCAGGGTCTCTGTCTGCATTATACAGTGCTCAGATGAGGTAGCAAAAACACATAAACCTCGTGATAGATTCCTTTTAATAGTCCAGCTATCACTCACCATATTTCCCCATTGCCTATGACTACAATAGATGACATAGTATAGGGCAGGGATGTCAAACTGAAAAAGACACAGGGACAAAATTAAAAATTTGGGCACAGTCACAGGCCAACCTAGTTAGAGGCCCCACATAGTCATCTATACAGAATAATGTGCCACACATAGTCCTCCAAACAGAATAATGGGCTCCATATAAAATAATATGCTTGACATGCCCCGCTATATGGAATATGTGCCCCACATAGTCCTGCATACAAAATTATGGGCCCCACATGGCTCTCCATAGCGAATACTGGGCCCCACATAGCACTCCATAACCCCACATAGCCCTCCATAGCCAAAATGACCAGGATGCATGGCAATGCAGCCAGCAAGAAACGTAGAGGATAAACTCAGATGCCATTTTCTTTTTCCATTTTTACAACATTCAAATAAACACTCTCAAATAGGCAAAGAGTCTGCTGTCAGTGCGAGGCCTAGCCAAAATGACCATGAGGCATGGCAATACAGATAGCAACAGATGTACAGGAGACAGTCTGATTTACATTTTTTTCAATTTTTACAAGACTCTTAGTTCATAACTTTCAAACTAGCAACGGGTCTGCAGTCAGTGTGAGACAAATGTGGCGCCCCTGACCTGGTCAGGCACCACTGAGTACTGCACCCATGCTGGGGACAGTACAACACAGGTAATCCAGAAGGCTGACCGAGGTGTGACTACACAGGCGCATAGTGATCAGGTCTCACACATTTACCTTTGAGAGGACCCCTGGGGATCCCAGGAGGGGGCGAAGCCTCCATCTCCACTCAAGGGGTGTGGTAGAGAGCCTGGTTGCTAGGTGACGTAGGCAAGAACAGGAGAGGAGGGAAGAGTGAGTCAGTTTAGTGTGCAGCTCAGGGAGAGCAGACGTGAGGAGCAGACCCTGGAGCTGTTGCAGTCTAACAGCGTCCGCGCAGTGACTACCGACGGGGGAGAACGGTCACCTGGTAGTGCTGCCCGAAATCCACACACAGCTAAAGAGAGAGCAACGGAGTGGAAAGTAAGGAGACTGTCAGGGAGATACCAGGCCCAAACGGGTAGCAGGTCCCAGTGCAGGGATAGATCCACTTGTCCTTTGCCAAACCTGCATGAGGGGGCACTTTACACCCCCAAGACAACACTACAGAGTCCGCAGCCACGTAGCAAAGTGAGGGCCCATAGCTCACAGGAGGCAAGCAGCCGGAGTGATCTGGTCCAGGCTACAAGCAAACAGGCCAAAAGGAAGGGGAGAGAGGCACCAGCAACTTCCCTGGGCGACCCCAGCAGGGCTTCAAGCAGGGGTTACCCCAAAACGAAAAGGGCTAAGGAAGGCGAGTCGGTAGCCACCCTCATCAGTCAGCCTGAAGGACACCTGGTTCCAGCCTGGTTCATCCCAGCTACGCCCGGGTTACTCACCCTGCCACCTTCAGTGAGTAAAACCCCTGAAAGACATTCTGCTTGTGCGTGTGAGTCATTCTGCGACTTGTAGTTCTACACACCTACACGGGGCCCTGGGGCATGCCTCACTCTCAGGAGGCTATTACAACTGACTGCACCCACCATCAGCCCCAGGCATCCCTAACCTGCAGTGGCGGTCTCCACTGACCGCAATTCTGAGAGTGGCGTCACGACAATCCTAGAAGAAGGTTCCCTACCTGTGACCAGACTGTTCCATCCACGTGGAGTCCCTGAAGGTAATGCACCGACACAACACTTGTGGGGCTACACATCTGGCGTCACGAACAGGATAAGGACTAGACCTGTTCAGACAGGTGACCATGTGCCTGGGCGGTCCGCTTGAAAAATTGGAAGCGCCGCCATATTGCCACCATGAAAAGCGCGCTGAAAAACAACAGCAGCCCGCGCTGGGAGAAGTTACCGCCCACGAAGAGGTGTGGCTACCCAGAGATCCCCTGCAGAGTCCTGACCTCGCAAGTGAAGAGAGCGGAGGCGTTCAGAGACGTCGGGACAGAAAGGAAGCCAGAAGTCTGCTGTTAGAGGAAGGAGACGCAGAGAAAATGGCGTCTGGATGCAGAGACCCCGAGCCAGGCTCCGCTGCCTGGTGGGCCCGAGAGCTTGCTCAGTGCTGCGACCAACTGGAAATCAGGGTTCTACGGCAGATCAGCGAGGGACGCAAGGAGCTTCTGGGGATGGCTACGGCGGTTCAAACCTAGAGGAGAGGGCCACGCGACGAGTGCCAGACCGAGCGGCGACGACTCAGACCCCGATGCTGCTACCGATGGGTGAGTCCAGTGTTGCCCCTGCCAGCACGAGTGCCCCGACCCCTGCTGCCACGCCCGCGGTCCCAGGAGAGATGCCCGGCGCGGCGACGCTGAACCAGGCCGCAGCCACGCCAGGTGCGGCCCGCCAAGCCCAGGCCGCCGCAGCGATGCCCTGCCCGGCCCGCCAAGACCAGGCCACCGCCATGCCAGGCGCGGCCCGCCAAGACCAGGCCGCCGCCATGCCAGGCGCGGCCCGCCAAGACAAGATTGTATCACCATTTACCCCGGCCTGCAAGGCCAGAGCAGACACCGCTCCCCAGTCCAAGGAAGTCCCTGCTAGGAAGTCTACGCTGGGAGAGGATCCCGAATACCAGAAGCTGAAGGCTGACCTAGAGGCCCAGTTCCCAAAGGAGATGGTGGACCGGTATCTGCTCCCTCCACATACCCCTCAGAGGATTCCGGCAATGTCCACGCCAAAAAGTTCACCGCCCCAGCCAGCTGAAGAACACTCATCCCCAGCGCTGCCACCAAAGGAGTGCTCAGAAGAACTAAGGGGGAGAGGAGGCCAGGAGGCTGAGGAGCTGACCCCGGAGCCATCAGCAGTGGATCCATGCCCAGAGCCAGAGATGTTGCCATATTCCCGCTGGGATGAAGAGGAAGATCTGTCCGGGTACATCACTTGGAAGCCTGCAAGCAGTGAAGCAGCAACCCAGCAGAATCCAGCCCGCAAGACACGGCGCCGTAGTAGAACCAAGTTTTCCCCTGCACCGCAGTCTCCAGAGAATAAAGATGAAATAACGGCCAGAGACTTGGAGGAGAAACGGTTCCTGAGAAGGTCCAAAGCCCAGGTCAGAGGACCCCTTTGTCGAGGAGTAGTAGAAGATTTCAGCCTAAAATCAGGATATGGCTTCATAGTAGCACCTGGTATGAAAGAAGGCATTTTTGTCAACAGAAGAGACGTTAGAGCTCATTTGCCCAGAGGACATCCTGGAAGGAACCTAAGGATGGGAGATTCAGTGCAATTTACAATGCATCAAGGAGAAAGAGGCTGGTATGTACTCGATGTTACACCATGTCCTAAAGAAAAAGAAACAGACACAGAAGAAGAAAGGAAAGACAGAGATAGAGAAAGAACAGACAAAAAACCCACTGATGAGACCACCACGGATGATGAAAAAGGCCAAGAAAGCAGCAGGTGCCGCAGCCCTACAGGCCCAAGCCCTGGTGAGGAAGAATCTGTGTAAAGCATGTAAAGTAAAGTACAGAAGTTACAAGTTTTGACAAGTTTTGCAACGTTTACATGTTCAAGAAATGTGCCCACATGAACTAATGTGAGAAACCTCTTTTTGCACTTTGAAAATTGAACCTTAAGGCTATGAACTGGCTATAGCCACAAACTCTCGCAGTGTACATAGTTACCCCAGAGGTACAACCACCAGAGCCAGCCTGTTTAGGGGCCTGGCTCGCCTGCAACCAGGGAGCACGCCTGTTTATGGGGCCTGGCTCTCCACCACAAAGAGGGTACCTGGTCAGCACCAACTGTGGAGGCCGCCTCTGCATCCTGCCAGAAGAGGCTGAAGGCGCGGCTCCACCAGGCCAGGTATACCCTGAAACCACCAGACCATGAAAGCCGCCTCTACATCCTGCCAGAAGTGGCTGAAGGCGCGGCCAACGGGAGAGGCAGATGGGAAGAAAGGTCTGGGGAAGCTGATGGCCCAGACCTGGTTACCAAAAGAAACCGGTGACCTGCCGCCTGAGAGGGTTTAGGGTGGGTTAACGGACTTGTGGGTGGAGGGTGGTGATGTATGGTACCTGGTGGTTTTAAAACGTTTTACCATGTTTTACTGTTTTATGCATTTTAAAATGTTGTCTTGCAGCCCGAGGACGTGCTGGTGATAACTAAGGGGGAATGTGGCGCCCCTGACCTGGTCAGGCACCACTGAGTACTGCACCCATGCTGGGGACAGTACAACACAGGTAATCCAGAAGGCTGACCGAGGTGTGACTACACAGGCGCATAGTGATCAGGTCTCACACATTTACCTTTGAGAGGACCCCTGGGGATCCCAGGAGGGGGCGAAGCCTCCATCTCCACTCAAGGGGTGTGGTAGAGAGCCTGGTTGCTAGGTGACGTAGGCAAGAACAGGAGAGGAGGGAAGAGTGAGTCAGTTTAGTGTGCAGCTCAGGGAGAGCAGACGTGAGGAGCAGACCCTGGAGCTGTTGCAGTCTAACAGCGTCCGCGCAGTGACTACCGACGGGGGAGAACGGTCACCTGGTAGTGCTGCCCGAAATCCACACACAGCTAAAGAGAGAGCAACGGAGTGGAAAGTAGGGAGACTGTCAGGGAGATACCAGGCCCAAACGGGTAGCAGGTCCCAGTGCAGGGATAGATCCACTTGTCCTTTGCCAAACCTGCATGAGGGGGCACTTTACACCCCCAAGACAACACTACAGAGTCCGCAGCCACGTAGCAAAGTGAGGGCCCATAGCTCACAGGAGGCAAGCAGCCGGAGTGATCTGGTCCAGGCTACAAGCAAACGGGCCAAAAGGAAGGGGAGAGAGGCACCAGCAACTTCCCTGGGCGACCCCAGCAGGGCTTCAAGCAGGGGTTACCCCAAAACGAAAAGGGCTAAGGAAGGCGAGTCGGTAGCCACCCTCATCAGTCAGCCTGAAGGACACCTGGTTCCAGCCTGGTTCATCCCAGCTACGCCCGGGTTACTCACCCTGCCACCTTCAGTGAGTAAAACCCCTGAAAGACATTCTGCTTGTGCGTGTGAGTCATTCTGCGACTTGTAGTTCTACACACCTACACGGGGCCCTGGGGCATGCCTCACTTTCAGGAGGCTATTACAACTGACTGCACCCACCATCAGCCCCAGGCATCCCTAACCTGCAGTGGCGGTCTCCACTGACCGCAATTCTGAGAGTGGCGTCACGACAATCCTAGAAGAAGGTTCCCTACCTGTGACCAGACTGTTCCATCCACGTGGAGTCCCTGAAGGTAATGCACCGACACAACACATGTGGGGCTACACACATAATCCCTCTATTAACCAGTCTGGGCTCACACCAGTTGGCAATGCTTCAAATAATTTTGTTGGAAAATTTGTAAGACAAATCCACAGCGAATCATGTGATATTCTGCAGAACATTTAATACACTTCAGCTGCTGCAGAACTTCATCAAACACAACACAACTGTTGCAGAACCTCATAAAACATACCTAAGCTGAAGCAGAACCTCATCATACACACCTCATCTGTTGCAGAACCTTATAATACACACCTCAGCTCCAGCAGTACCTCATCATATGTGACGCCCTGGACAAGCCAGGGGTCACAGGTAATGACATCACCACACCCTACACCCCGGTTAGGCACATCAAAGCTACTCCAGAAATCCTTGTTGCCCTCCACCAGGGGGTGGAGCCAGGCGGTTGGTCTCCACCCACCAAGGAGTTCACAGTCCTGGAGGCGGGGAAAACACAGGCAGTTAGAGAGAGTTTAGCTCAGGCAGAGCTTGAGTGCAGAGGAGTTAGTTGGAGTTAGAGTTTGGAGGAAGAAGTGAGAGCAGTTGAGTTGTAGAGGAGCAAGTGTGAGGAGAAAAGTGACAGCAACAGAGCCTGAAGTTGGTCCGGGTGTGTGCCCCGGACGGAGACAGCAAGGTTAGCAGACGGCGGTGACCGTCTGCAGGAGTGGCCTATCGGAGGTGCCGTGAGGACCGTGGATGGGTGGTGACCCGGCGGTACCGGACCGGTACACAAGGAGAAGCCAGCACCATTGGCAGGGGCCTTTCGGATCCTGGCAAGGCTAGGAGTCGCCGTAAATTTGCCAAATCCGTCAGTGAAGGGGACCTCCGGGTTTCCAAACAACTAAGTCCCGATTGAAGGCAACAGTCCAACCGTATGAGAGAGACACCGCCACCGCCAAGGCATCAGTTTCTCAGGGCCAGCGCCTGCGGGAAAGAGGGGCTCCTTCGGCCCATATACAAGTCGGGGAGCGGGTTACCGGTGGGAACCCATCGCTACCAACATTACACAAGGTGCAGGGAAAGAGACAGTCACCGTTAACTACCGGGGAAAAGCAACAGCAGCCGTCCATGGGAACCGTCTTTCCAGCCGTGTGTTTTACCGAGAACTGTGTCACCGTCTCAGGCTGAGTGAGTACCACCGTGCCGTGAGGCACAGCGCTGCCCCCCCGCGACCCTGCACCTCACCAGGCCCCGCACCTGGCCTGCCATCCCTCATCCTCCACCCCATCACTGGGCCCTGGGACAACCAACCCCTACCCACGGAGGGGAGAACTAACAACTCTGCTGCTCCCTGTCACCGCTCCCGGGATCCCCATACAGGGCAGCGGTGGTGTTACCAAAAATCACCACAACCGTGGGTGGCGTCACGGACAATAAATCCCCAAAACCAAACCCCAAATCACTCACGGGCAAGGAGCGCCGCTCGTGTCCCCGGGATCCGGCCCATCGCTCGAGCCACCGAGCAGCAGCGGCCGCAGCAGCAGCGGCAGCCGGACCCGAGCAGTGGGAGAGCGCAGCGTCCCCTCCTCCGCCCGCGACACATACACCCCCCCAGCTGCTTCAGAACCTCATAATACACACCTCAGCTGCTGCAGATCCTCATCACACACACCTCAGCTGTTGACGATGCATTACATTGATAGATTGGCTTTCAAACCTACACTAAACAATTATATGTGATGGGCAGATGGCAGTGACGCCATGTAAAATCTGAGGTTTCAATGTTCTTTTGACACAAGATAAGAAACCTGACAGATGATTCCTCCTGCTTGACCCCCTGGTGGAAGAAATCCGACATCAGCTCCATCATTGTCTGATACTGCCGCATTTCAAATAAAACATATATTTAATATTTGGCTGGGAATGCTGCAGCTAAGATGACAAGCCCTGGAGCGAGACCCCCATGGCTTCTCCCTGATCTGCTGTCCCAGACTGACAGGAATGTCCCCTGTGTATGACATTCTGCACATTGACCGGCCGAATTCCCAAGGTGAGTAATATACATTGTTGGGATTTCATTTGCCTATTTCATTAGTCAGTAGTCATCTGATCGCTAACATGCGATTTGCAGACGTGTTCATCTGCCGAATGACATGAGCGCGGCAGTCACGAGGCAGTTACGTGCGCTCACACTAATCAGACCCTGCACGGTGTAGGGACAGCTGGCGGGGGAGAACGGTCACCGAGGAGTCAGAGTAAAGAGGTGGTCCTGGTGACTAGGCACGTACGGGGGACAGGTCCCTAGAGCAGACTCCAGTTTAACTATCTGCTAAACCTGCTGATGAGGGGAACTACAAGTACCTCAGCAACCACACAGAGTCCGAGCCTCAGCAGCAACGCAGGGACCCATAAGGAGACAGAGCTGGAAGCCATCTCACCTGGTCCACGCTGCCGGCAAACGGTCCAAAAAGGGGAGAAAAGGCAGTAGCGACTCCCTGGATAGACCCCCACGGTACTTCAGGTCAGGGGGTTATCTGAACACAGAAGTGCTAGGAAGGCGAGCTAACTAGTTACCCTCAGACTGGCCCGAAGGAGCCCCTGGTCCTACCTGGTTCATCACAGCAACGCCGGGGTCAGCTCACAGCAACATCTGAAGTGAGTAAAAACCAGTTAAATGACTTTTGGACTCTGCCTGAGTTATTCTGGACCCGTTATCCTACACACCTGAGCCCCTGGGGCCTGCTTCACTCACGGGAGGCCACACCATCTGACTGCAGACTCCATCAGCCCCAAACGCTCATAAAATCTGCAGTGGCAGTCATCTATATCCTTGACCGCAAGCCGTGAGTGGCGTCACGACACATAAATAAAAACTGACATACCTGTTTGCCATATACAGAAGAAGACTCTGTGGCGTCCCTGAAGCTGAATCGGTATCCCTTGGGCGACACATCTTTTCTTTTGGCGTCACGAACAGGATCCAGGACTAGACCCATTCAGATGGGTGACAGTGTACCTCGGCGGTCCAAAAGAAAAATTTGAACCGCCGCCATTTTCTTTGCCACCGTTGAAAGTGCGTCATCAAAAGGCTGCAACGTGAACAGAAGAAGTAACCGCCCACGGAGAGGAGTGTCCGTCCCAGGATCCCCAGAGCGCTCTAACCTCGCGAGAGGAAGAGGTGACCTGCAAAGGAAGTGGAACTCTGAGGGAAGATGGAAACCGTGAGTACTACTACCCCCAGCCAGGGCACCGCAGCCCAAGCGACGCCTGGCCCCAGCGTGGTGAGTGCAGCAGCGCCTAGCTCCGGTGCAGCGGCCGCAGCCACGGCGGCCAAAATCTCCCCAATTATGCCGATCTCCTTACCGTATGTCCCAGGGGCGACCTGGCTGCTCCAATACGCTGGCAAGGCAGACACCCTGACCAGATTCAAAAAAGAAGATCGGGACTCTGCTGGACATGTACGCAATGACCGGCAAGCAGAGGGCTGCAGTGGTGCTGGGGCAACTGACTGGAGCAGCAGAACTTGAGGCTGAGGCCTGGACCAGTGATGACCGGAGCTCTGTAGACACTATTTTTACCAAACTGAAAGCTGCCTTTGAAAACCGCACAGAGGCAGAGCTGAGAATGGGCTTCTATAACTGCCGCCAGAAGCCCCAAGATAGCATAAGAGACTATTCCCTCAGGTTGCAAGCTGCACTGCATACTCTCAAGCTCGTGGACCCTGTCAGTGATCAGGAGGGAAACAGGATGATGACAGAACAGTTCTTGCAGGGCCTGTACTCCTCTGAGGATAGAAAGCAGATGAGGCTGTGGTCCCTGGAACACAGTGATATGGACTTTGCCATTCTAAAAGACAGGGCCGTGAAAGCACTCCAGCCCCCCATTGACACGGACCCAATCCAACCAACATGGTCCGCCAGCACCCCAACTACCGGAGCAGAATCCTCCTCGCAGGCCCTGGTAGCAGCAAAAGGACTCATAACCTCAGCTGAAACCTCAGATACCCTGTCCTCCCAGGTGCAAAAGCTCAGCAAGGACGTCGCCCGGATCCTGAAAGCAATGCAACGCCCACCAGAATCCAAAGCCCCTCACAGGATCCTGCTAGATGACAGTCCAGAAGACGTCCCTTGGATGCGAGGGAGAAGAGGTCCCTCATCCTGAGGAAAGAGCAGCGATCGTTATGACTCGTCCAGGCAACCCATCTGCCACCATTGCAAGGAAGCAGGCCACTATGCGAGAGTCTGTCCTTTAAACGGGATGAACCTGGGGCCAAGGGCCAGTCCTCAGGATTAAGAAAACCTGGCCCAGTTGACTATCGTGACCAGTATTGCTAGGGATCCCAACCCTAGCAATATTGGACACTGGCTCTCAGGCAACGACAATCCTGTATGTCCTTTATCACAGGTTTTGGTCGCATGGCAATCTCCGATGACCGGACCAGGACCAGGTTGACCATGCAGCTAATGGACAACCTATAGACCAGATTGGGGTCAAAGAGGTGACCATAAATGTGGAAAGGCAGGAATTGAAGGGACAATAACTAATTGTTTTGGATAACGATGTTAAGGAAAGGAACCCACTCATGATTTTAGGCACTAATGTCATTGAGAATTGCCTAGGAGAAGTGTTGTTGTTGCTTCACCAGATTGCTGAAGGGGGTTGAGGGCAGACAACGGAGAGCCCTGCAAAAAAGAGATCCGAGTCATCCTGCGGAAGCAACAGGTAAACCAGACTGTTGGTGAAATTGGTAGTGTACGGGTGATAGCTACCAATCCCATTGTGATACCCCCATGGAGTGAGATGATGATGTGGTGCAGGGCAGCGGTAGGTCTCAGAGGACGCGATTACCAGGCTGTAGTAGAACCCACTCATTCAGAGCACTAGCCCACGATCCTGACAGCCAGAGGGGTAGTTGACGTACACAAGGGAAGGGTACCCATACGAATGCTGAACTGTGGGGATGAGGAAGCTAGACTACCAAGATGCGCTACCATTGCCAAACTGTTTACCTGCCCAAACAGCTCTATACAGTCCGTAGGCCCCCTGATGCAAGCTGACTCAAAAGAGGATGAGGCCTCCCAAAAAAAATTAGAAGACTGGTGCCAAAAACTGCATGTGGGGACTGACTCTACCCCCACCTACCAAAAACAAGGAGTTCACCAGGTCATACAGGAGTACAAGCAGGTTTTCAGTAAAAACCCACTAGACTTTGGGAGAATCAAGGGGGTGCAACATCACATACCCACAGGCAGTCATCCTCCCATTAAGGAAAGACACAGGCCTATACCACCAGCCCATTACCAGTGCGCCAAAGACATGCTGAAGGACATGAAAGAGGCAGGAGTCATTAGGGACAGTTGCAGTCCTTGGGCAGCTCCCCTAGTCCTGGTGAAAAAGAAGGATGGCACAATGAGAATGTGTGTGGACTATAGACGGATAAACCAGATAACACACAAGGATGCCAACCCCTTGCCACGGATAGAAGAATCGCTCGCTGCTCCAAAAGCCTCTAACTATTTTTTACCTTAGATCTCACTAGTGGGTACTGGCAAATCTCTTTAGCAGAAGAAGATTGGGAGAAGACGGCCTTCACCACCCCCATGGGCCTCTGTGAGTTCAACAGCATGCCATTTGGACTTTGTAACGCTCCCGGGACCTTCCAGAGGCTGATACAGTGCTGCCTAGGACACCTAAACTTTGAAACAGTTCTGCTCTACCTGGATGACATCATCGTGTACTCCAAGACCTATGAGGACCACTTGAAACACCTGGCTGAAGTCTTTGAAGTACTATATGGGATGAAGCTGAAGCCATCCAAGGGCCATTTACTAAAGCCGAAAGTCCAATACCTAGGTCATGTGGTCAGTGCGGAAGGAGTAGCACCGGACCCAGAGAAGGTCACAGTCATCCAGAGCTGGCCTAGACCCACCACCGTCCGGGAGATACGTCAGTTCCTTGGCCTGGTGGGCTACTACAGGAGGTTCATCAAGGGCTATACGATGATGGTGGCGCCTTTGCAAGTTCTCCAGGTAGGCCAAGCAAAGAAGGGAAAGACCTCTGGCCCACTGTTCAACTAGGGATAAGCACAAGAACACTCCTTCAGACAAATGAAAGGAGCCCTGACGGGTGAAGAGCTTCTAGCCTACTCAGACTACAATCTACCATTTGAGCTGTACACCGATGCCAGTAACGTGGGGCTGGGAGCAGTGCTTTCACAGGTGCAGAAAGGCAAGGAGGAACGTGTGATCGCTTAACCAGCAGGAAGCTCTGGCCTACTGAAAGAAACCCAGAAAACTATACTCATTTAAGTTAGAGTTCCTGGCCATGGTCTGGGCTATCACAGAGCGATTCAAGCATTACCTGGCAGCCACCAAATTCACCGTCTTCACAGACAACAACCCCCTAACCCACCTGGACACTGCTAAATTGGGTGCAATGGAGCAACGTTGGGTAGCCCGGCTAGCAAACTATGATTTCACTGTCAAGTACCGGGCCGGTCGCAAGAATGGCAACGCAGATGCCTGTCAAGGATGCCCCACCTAGCAGACTATGGTGAAGATGTGGATGACCTTAAAGAGACCGAACTGCCAGCATTCCATCGCAATGAAGCCAACGAGTGCCAGCAGTCATACACCAGCCACCAAGAAGCGATCCTGAATCCACTGCCTCACTGCAACTGGCGGGAGACTCAAGAGAATGATCCAGTGGTTGGCTTGGTGAAGAAGCTGATCACTCAACCTGGCGCCAGCCTTGATTCAGAAGCCCCGCCTGAGGCACAGCACCTGTGTAGAGAGAGGGGTCGATTGTTTATCCACCAAGACAAACTCTACAGGAGCATCACCAACCCGAAGACGCATGATGGCATACACCCCAGAGTACTACAGGAATTGAGTTCTGTGATAGATAGACCATTATTTTTAATCTTCTCAGATTCCTTAATAACAGGGTCGGTACCGCAGGACTGGCGCATAGCAAATGTGGTGCCAATATTCAAAAAGGTGACAAAAACTGAGCTGGGAAATTATAGGCCGGTAAGTTTAACCTCTACGGTTGGTAAAATCCTTGAGGGTTTCTTGAGAGATGCTATACTGGAGTATCTCAAGAAAAATAACCTTATGACAGAGTATCAACATGGGTTTATGAGGGATCAATCCTGTCAAACCAATTTGATCAGCTTCTATGAAGAGGTAAGTTCAAGCCTGGACCAGGGAAATGCAGTGGATGTTGTGTATATGGACTTTTCAAAAGCTTTTGATACGGTGCCACACAAAAGGTTGGTACATAAAATGAGAATAATGGGGATAGGGGAAAATATGTGTAACTGGGTTAAAAACTGGCTCAGTGATAGGAAACAAAGGGTGGTTATTAATGGTACGTACTCGGACTGGGTCTCAGTTCATAGTGGGGTACCACAGGGGTCAGTATTGGGCCCGCTTCTTTTCAACATATTTATAAATGACCTTGTTGGGGGCATGCAGAGTAGAATTTCAATATTTGCAGATGATACTAAACTCTGCAGGGTAATCAATACAGAGGAGGATAATTTTATATTACAGGGAGATTTATGTAAATTGGAGGATTGGGCTGAGAAGTGGCAATTGAAGTTTAATGTAGATAAATGTAAGGTCATGCACTTGGGTAGAGGGAATAACATTTATGATTATGTACTTAATTGTAGAACACTGGGTAAAACAGACACAGAAAAAGACTTGGGTGTATGGGTGGATGGTAAACTTCACTTTAGTGGACAGTGTCAGGCAACTGCTGCCAGGGCTAATAAAATAATGGGATGTATTAAAAGAGGTATAAGTGTTCATGAAAAAAATATAGTTCTACCTCTGTACACAAGTCACTAGTGCGACCGCACTTAGAATACTGTGTACAATTCTGGTCACCGATATATAAGAAGGACATAGCTGAACTGGAGAGGGTGCAGAGAAGAGCGACCAAGATTATTAGAGGAATGGGTGGGCTGCAATACCAAGACAGGTTATTAAACTTGGGGTTATTTAGTTTGGAAAAACGAAGGCTTAGGGGGGATCTAATCACAATGTATAAATATATGAGGGGACAGTACAGAGACCTTTCCAAAGATCTTTTTACACCTAGGCCTGTGACTGGAACACGGGGGCATCCGCTACGTCTTGAGGAAAGAAGGTTTAATCATAATCACAGACGAGGATTCTTTACTGTACGAGCAGTGAGACTATGGAACTCTCTGCTGCATGATGTTGTAATGAGTGATTCACTACTAACATTTAAGCAGAGCCTGGATGCCTTTCTTGAAAAATTTAATATTACCAGTTATGTATTTTAGATTTTATGACAGGGTATTGATCCAGGGAACTAGTCTGATTGCCGGATGTGGAGTCAGGAAGGAAATTTTTTCCCCATTGGAACTTGTTTGCCACATTGGGGTTTTTTTGCCTTCCTCTGGATCAACATGTTAGGCTACGGGTTGAACTAGATGGACTTAGAGTCTCCCTTCAACCTTAAAAACTATGATACTATGATACTATGATACAACCCCTGGAATTAGTGGCCCTGGACAATGTAAAGTTGTCGCCCAGCAGACAGGGCTACACCTATGCCCTCACCATGGTTGATCATTACTCCAGGTTCCTGGTAGTAGTACCAGTTAAGGACTTGACAGGCCAGACTGCAGCCAGAGCGTTCCAAGCCCATTTCTGCAGACCACATGGCTACCCATAACAAGTGCTCACTGACCAGGGCTCGGCCTTTGAAGCTGAGGTATTCCGGAAGTTTTGTAACCTTTATGGCTGCAAGAAGATCCGTACCACATCTTACCATCCTCAGACTAATGGCATGTGCGAGAAGATGATTCACATTGTTCTCAACCTCCTGAAAACTCTACCACTGGAAGAAAGATACCAGTGGCCAGAGAAGCTGCCTGACCTGGTGGACATGTATAACAATATCCCCGTGAGTTCCACGAACTGCACACCGGCATATCTGATGAGGGCCAGACCTGGAAGACTGCCAGTGGATCTGGAAATGGGAATTGAGACCCACGAAGACCCTCTACAAGGTGCTGACTGGGATTCTACCCGCCAGGCACAGTACAAAAGAGTACAAGAGTGTGTGGAGCGAAGCTTGAGCCAGCAGCGGGAGAGACAAGAAAAAGGCTACAATCAAAATGTACCTGCTGCTCCTTTGATACCTGGAGAAGTGGTCCTCAAGAGAAAGAGGAGAAATCACAAACTCGACAACCATTGGGAAGCAGAACCCTACACCGTATTGCCGTCGACACTTAGCCATGAGAAGACATGCCTCATCAGCAAAGATGGAGGAAAAACGACAGCTGTGGTTTCCAGAGACCATCTTAAGAGGTGCCCTGAACAGCTAAGAACTCCTGAGGAAGTCCCCAACTCTTCGCCAGTCGAAGAACAAAGGGAAAAGATGATTCACACTGTGTTTGGTAATTTCCCTGCAAGTTGGCCTCAATACAATGGAGCCATTGTAATCCCAGTGATCACCTTCCCTCAACCCAGAGAAGAAGTTAGAGGACCAGAAGAACCTGTTCAGAGCCCAGAAGAGCCGGGTGTAGCCGAACCAGAAGACTGTACACAAGTATCAGCACCCAGTACACCCATCATTCACAGTGAGACACACCGGGTGGGAGGACACGACCTCAAACAGATGACAGCATAGTACTGCGTAGGTCAAACGGCAGAAAACTTAGTCAGCTCCCACTACGGTATAGATAAAGTATAGTATAGTCAATTTAAATTGTTTAAAGTATAGAAAAAGTATTTAGTTAATTTAATATAAAAAGAATAGTTTAAAATGTTTTTAAGAAAAAGTTAAAGCAACATTTAAGTAAAATGTGCCCGCATGGACTTTTGCGTGAACTTTTCAAATATATCTTAGCACCTTGCTATGTGAACTTTACATGGACCATAGGTTATGAACTGGCTATAACCACAAATTTTCGCAGTGTAAATAGTTACCTCAGTGGTACCAACCCCAGAGTCTGCCTGTTGAGGGGCATGGCTCTGCACCACCAAGGGGGCACGCCTGTTTATGGGGCCTGCTCTCCAAAACAAAGAAGAAGCAGGTATGCCTGTTAATGGGGCCTACCCTTTGCGACCAGGACAAGACCAGATCACCAAAAGGAATGGTGATCACTCCGTATTCGGGTCTTGGGTTAAGGACTCGTCGGTGGTGGGTGGTGGTGGTGTGGTACTTGGTATGTTTATATGTAAATATCTCCCCTGTCTGGGAAAACTTGTATTTTGTTTTCTTATCTTTGCAGCCTGAGGATGTGCTGTCGATAACCAAGGGAGAATATGGCGCCCCTGACCCGGTCAGGCACCACTGAGTACTGCACCCATGCTGGGACAGTACTTCCAGGTAATCCTAAGGGCCAGAATGAGGTGTGTACGCACAGACACATAGCAACCAGGTCTCCCACACCAGTAGATGGGACCCTTGGGTAGTCTCCAGAGGGGGCTACCTTTCAAATTTCATCAAGGGGTGGAGCGAAGAGGCTGAGAGCTAAAGTGCCAGGGAAATGAGGAGAGCCAGTCTGGTGGTGGTGAGCACGGCAGTCACGAGGCAATTACACGAGCTCACACTAGTCAGACCCTGCACGGTGTAGCGACAGTTGGCGGGGGAGAACGGTCATCGAGGAATCAGAGTAAAGAGGTGCTCTGATGACTAGGCACGTACGGGGGACAGGTCCCTAGAGCAGACTCCAGTTTAACTATCTGCTAAACCTGCCGGTGAGGGGAACTACAAGTACCTCACCAACCACTCAGAGTCCGAACCTCAGCAGCAACGCAGGGACCCATAAGGAGAAAGAGCTGGAAGCCATCTCACCTGGTCCACGCTGCCTGCAAAGAGTCCAAAAAGTAGAGAAAAGGCAGTAGTGACTCCCTGGATAGTCCCCCCACGGTACTTCAGGTCAGGGGGTTATCCGAACACAGAAGTGCTAGGAAGGCGAGCTAACCAGTTACCCTCAAACTGGCCCGAAGGAGCCCCTGGTCCTACCTGGTTTATCACAGCAACGCCCAGGTCAGCTCACGGCAACATCTGAAGTGAGTAAAAACCAGTTAAATGACTTTTGGACTCTGCCTGAGTTATTCTGGACCCAATATTCTACACACCTGAGCCCCTGGGGCCTGGCTCACTCACGGGAGGCCACACCATCTGACTGCAGACTCCATCAGCCCCAGACGCTCATAAAATCTGCAGTGGCGGTCATCTATATCCCTGACTGCAAGCCGTGAGTGGCGTCACGACACACAAATAAAAACTGACATACCTGTTTGCCATATACAGAAGAAGACTCTGTGGCGTCCCTGAAGCTGGATCGGTATCCCTTGGGCGACACAGCAGCAGCTACAGGGCACACTGGCATCACGTTACAGACTCCCCTTGATGTCATTACGCCTATCAGGGGCCTACAACTGCAGAGCAAGTGCGGGACAGGGAAACAGTGTCCATCTGCTCCTCAATGGTGTTCAACCATGCATCCAAGGAAATAGCCCAGGCCCAGTCATTGTGCCGCTGCATAAATTACACCATATGCATGACCCACACATAGCTATTTTATAAATGACAGTTACATTGAAGGAAATAATTATTTGATCCCTTGCTGATTTTGTTAGTTTGCCCACTGACAAAGACATGACCAGTCTATAATTTTAAGGGTAAGTTCATTTTAACATTGAGAAATAGAATATCAAAAATAAAATCCAGAAAATCACATTGTATAAATTATATAAATTTATTTGATCCCCCTACCAACCATTAAGAGTTCTGGCTCCTACAGACCAGTTAGACGCTCCTAATTAACTTTTTACCTGCATTAAAGACTGCTGTCTTAAATTGTCACCTGTATAAAAGACTCCTGTCCACAGACTCAATCAGTCAGACTCTAACCTCTACAACATGGGCAAGACCAAAGAGCTTTTTAAAGATGTCAGGGACAAGATCATAGACCTGTACAAGTAAGATGCATGATGTATCCAGGGTCATAAGGAAGTTGAGAAATCAGGCTAAAACTACACGGGGGGGACTAGTTAATGATCTCAAGGCAGCTGAGACCACTGTCAGCAAGAAAACCATTGGTAACACATTACGCCGTAATGGATTAAAATCCTGCAGCGAATGCAAAGTCCCACTGCTCAAGAAGGCACATGTGCACACCCATCTGAAGTTTGCCCATGAACACCTGGATGATTTTGAGAGTAATTGGGAGAAGATGCTGTCGCAACTCGCCGTGTTTGGAGGAGAAGAAATGCTGCCTATAACCCAAAGAACACTGTCCCCACTGTCAAACATGGAGGTGGAAACATTATGTTTTGGGTGTGTTTTTCTGCTAAGGGCAAAAAACTACTTCATCACAGCAATGGGACAAGGGATGGAGACATGTACCGAAAAAACCATGAGTGACAACCTCCTTCCCTCTGCCAGGACATTAAAAATGGGTCGTGGCTGGGCCTGAGTCATAACCCAGACTGGTTGTGGTTGTGGCTGGGTCACAACAATTGTGGCTGGGTCAGAACAAACAAAAATGGGTTGTGGCTGGGTCACAACAATGACCCAAAACATACAGCCAAGGCAAAAAAGGAGTGACTCAAAAAGAAGCACATTAAGATCGTGGAGTGACCTAGCCAGTCTCTAGACCTTAATCCCAGAGAAAACTTATGGAGGGAGCTGAAGCTCCGAGTTGCGAAGCGACAACCTCACAGTCTTAATGATTTAGGGATGATCTGCAAAGAGGAGTGGACAAAAATTCCTCTTGACATGTGCAAAAAAACAAAACTGAAGAAAACCTCTAAAACAAATATTTATTGTGCATTAAAATGCTTAATGGCCAAATTTACATTAAGCGAATAGATATATATACAACGGTCAAACACACATAAACCAAAACAAAACTAAAAAGTCGTGCAAAGGTGGGCACGGGATAGATTATTCGAGAATGGTGCGGGATAGCCGGGTGTATTCAAGCTATTAGATAGTTATATGTTAATGTAGACTATAAGGTTTAGGTAGGGGTAGGGCTAACCGTCCCTGATATCAACCCTACCTGACCGCGGAGGTTATTACACCCTAATTTTCCTATCTGTGTGTCACCCAAGGGATACTGATCCAGCTTCAGGGACGCCACAGAGTCTTCTTCTGTATATGGAAAACAGGTATGTCAGTTTTTATTTATGTGTCGTGATGCCACTTACGGCTTGCGGTCAGGGATGTGGATGACCACCACTGCAGATTTTACGAGCGTCTGGGGCTGATGGGGTCTGCAGTCAGATGATGTAGTCACCCGTGAGCGAGGCAGGCACCAGGGGCTCGGGTGAGCAGAGTAGCGGGTCCGGCATAACACAGGCTGAGTCCAAAAGTCTTTTTAACTGTTTTTTACTCACTTTGATGTTGCTGTGAGCTGACCCGGGCGTTGCTGTGATAAACCAGGTAGGACCAGGGGCTCCTTCGGGCCAGTCTGAGGGTAACTGGTTAGCTCGCCTTCCTAGCACTTCTGTGTTCAGATAACCCCCTGACCTGGATTACCATGGGGGACTATCCAGGGAGTCGCTACTGCCTTTTCTCCCCTGTGTTTGCCGGTAGCATAGACCAGGTGAGATGGCTTTAAGCTCTGTCTCCTTATGGGTCACTGCGTTGCTGCTGAGGCTCAGACTCTGTGAGGTTGGTGAGGTACCTGTAGTTGCCCTCACCAGTAGGTTTAGCAGGTCGTTAAACTGGAGTCTGCTCTAGGGACCTGTACCCCGTACGTGCCTAGTCACCAGGAGTACCTCTTTACTCTGACTACCAGGTGACCGTTCTCCCCCGCTAACTTTCACTACACCGCGCAGGGTCTGACTAGTGTGAGCTCGCGTAACTGCCTCGTGACCCCCGCGCTCCACCACCAGACTGGCTCTCCTCTCTTTCTGACAACCTCTGCACTTTCTAGCTCCCAGCCTCTCCGCTCCACCCCTTGATGAGATTTGAAAGCTAGCCCCCTTTGGAGACTACCCAGGGGTCCCATCTACTGGTGTGGGAGACCTTTTTGCTATGTGTCTGTGCGTACACACCTCATTCTGGCCCTTAGGATTACCTGGAAGTACTGTCCCAGCATGGGTGTAGTACTCAGTGGTGCCTGACCAGGTCAGGGGCGCCACATTTGCAGCTAAGCATTCACCCGGGGACAGGATGAACCGCATCTCAGGCACGTCATCTAGCACTGTCTAGGAGGTTCCTATCTTCTGAGGATTATGGCACCAATGCATTGCTGAGCTTCATAGAGAACAGCAGCATCATCTAGATGGCCTTGATATATGTGGATTGTTCCCACACACATCCCCTGATGAACCCCAAAAAATACGGGAGAGAAACGCATCGGGATTCTGCATGGATTCTGCATGTCTCCAGCCAGATAAGTGTAACTCTCTGACTGGGACTTTTTTTTTGATAGGCCTGTAAATTGTTATTTCATGTCAGCCGTATGATGTAGATTAACATGGCTTCTGGTATTATATACCTTCTACCAGGTGTCATTTTGGTTTGGACACTTATTATAGGTCTGTTATAGATTAATTTCTGCATACATTAGGCTTATTGCTAATCTAATATTCTAATGAGCAGTGACCTTTTAAATTTATTTTATTTTTGACTTACACCTAGCACTTTAGCACCTTTTGCACTTTATCTTGGGTTGTGGTTATTCAATCCTGGTTGTATACCAGGTTACAGGGATAAATTAGGGAAAGCCGACGTTAAGCGGGGGCACCCAGAAAATTAGGGTGTATAATAACCTACGCGGTCAGGTAGGGTTGATATCAGGGACGGTTAGCCCTACCCCTACCTAAACCTTATATCTATGTGCATAATGTGAATTTGGCCATTCAGCATTTTAATGCATATCAAAAAATATTTGTTTTAGAGGTTTTCTGCGGTCTTTGTTTAACTTTCCTCTATTTTTATATACCTTTATGGTTTGAATAAGACGTGCAAAAAACCTTATCATCAACTACAAAAAATGTCTGACTGCTGTGCTTGCCAGCAAGGGTTTTGCCACCAAGTAGTAAGGCCCTGTGCGCACTGGAAAAAGGAATTTTCTTAAGAAAGTTCCGCAGGCACTGAAAGATTACCGCACCCGCGGAAAAAAAACGCAAAAAAAACCGCAACAAAATCCGCATGCGTTTTATTGCGGTTTCGGTGCGGTTTTTCCGCGGGTTAGTACATGTGTTTTAATGCATTTAATGCAATAAAGCACATTGAAGAAAAAAAAAAAAGAAAAAAGATCATTTCCTTTTGATACAGATAGATAGAGAAATAGATAGATAATGGATAGATAGATAGATAGATAATCAATAGATTGATCTGTCCTCTATCAATCAATAGATAGAGTCCCTGTGAGGACACTGCAGTTCTCACGGTCGGTAGTGTGTTCACATTACTGACCATGAGAAATGACCTGTGGTTACCTCTCTGCAGTCTCGTTACAAGGCTGCATTCAGTACAGTGTCAGTCGCGGCTGGATGCAAGCGTCGTGGGACCTCGGTGGATTATGCCGGAGCTGTGTGTTGGGAAGGGTTAATAAAGGGGTGAAAGAGGGGCTTTTTTGTCTTTTATTTAAAATAAAGGATTTTTCGGTGTGTGTTTATTCACTTTACTTACATGTTAATCATGTAAGCTGTCTCATAGACGCTGCTATGATTAAGCCTGGACTTAAATGGCGGCGATCCGCTGCCATTTAACTCCTTATTACCTGGATTTCCACCGCATCACGGCAATCTGGAAGAGCCAGGGACACTCCAGGACTGTCACATAATGGATGCGACAGTCCTGGGGCAGCTGCGGGCTGATATTCTCAGCTGCGGGAGGAAGGGGGGGCATTAATCCTGGCCCTCGTCCTCCCCAGCCTGAGAATACCGGGCCGCCGCTGTGTGTTTACCTCGACTGGAAGGTAAAAATACAGCAGAGCCCACGTTTTTTTTTTATATATATATATATGTACGTTTGATTTGCATGTGTATTCTATATGTATGTGTCTGTGTGTGTGTGTGATATGTGTGTTTACTATATGTATGTGTCTGATATGTGTGTGTTTACTCTCTGCTCCACTTCCTCTGGTAAGTGCGCACAGGGCCTAAGTCTTGTTTGCCAGAGGGATCAAATACTTATTTCTCCCTGAAAAATTAAATTAATTGTATATAATTTATACAACATGATTTTCTGCATTTTATTTTTAATAGTCTATTTCTCAATGTTAAAATTAACCTACCCTTAAAATTATAGACTGTTCATGTTTTGTCAGTGGGCAAACTTACAAAATCAGCCAGGGATCAAAAAATTAAAATTATTTCATTCACTGTAGATAGATGAATGCAGGGTCAGACTAGGATCCATATGAGGAGTTAACTCTAGGGGCCACACTACAACTATATGCAAATACCTGCAGAAGACCCCACATAACCTCCTATGTACAGCAGGAGCCCACACACAGCCTCCTATACATAGCAGAAGCTCCCACACAGCCTCCTATGCATAGTAGGAGCCCCACACAGCCTCCTATACACAGCAGTAGCCCCCACACATCTTCCTGTATACAGCAGGAAGCTCCCACAGATCCCATAAAGAAATACAAAAGAAAAATGATACTCTCCTAACCCTGATTCCCAACACAGCAGCCTCCGTCTCCTCTTCTAAGGTGGCCTGCGGAAGTGGCGCAATGCGATGATGTCACCGCGCTGCCCTCGTTTGGCAGGCTGACATCTAAGCCATAGACTTGTAGTGCTCTGCAGCTTAAAAGATGGGCAGTGATTGAGCATGGAGCTCTTGCTCTGTCACAGGATTGAACTGTATCGAAGGCAACATCATGCCAATGCAGTACAATGCAGTGATCGCAGAAGATTCAGGGCTGCGGGCAAGAAGTTCACGGCCTGAGCCCCGGATCTTTGATGCCAGCGATTCTCTGCCGACGGGTGCCCTCTATGTCCGTTTTGGGGGCATTGACTGGTGTCTGTGTGCCAGACCGATGCTGGATAGATGATAATAGACAAATATCAAACAGACAATAGATAGGATGGATGTATAGACAGAGAGACAGATAATAGTTAGGATGAATGCATAGACAGATAGGATGGATGCATAGACAGACAGATAGATAATAGGATAGATGCATATACAGACAGACAGGATGGATGCCTAGATAGACAGATAAGTAATGGATAGGATGGATGTAGACAGACAGATAATAGATTGGAAGAATGCATAGACAGACAAACAGATAGGGTGGATGTATAGACAGACATATAAATAGGATGGCTGTATAGATAGATAGATAGATAGAATGTATACACAGACAGACAGACAGCTACATATTGCACACTATACAGTACAAACACATCTTATACATAACACATACAGACAGCACATTATACATGATTCACATTATGCTCATCTCCTTCCTAGCTTTGTGGAGAGCAGTAGGTCTTTAGTAGCAGCTTCTCAGGCTGGAGCAGTGCAGGTGCCCCTCCCCCCTCTCTCTGGTGAAGGGGGAGGGCATCCTCTGCGGGAACCTGTACACCGAAAGAGCAGTAAATTAAAGTGAAAGGCTCCCTGCTGCGCCGCATCTTCTGTCTGCCGGCTGGCGCCCTGTGCAGCTGTACCAGTCGCACATAGCTAAAGCCAGCCATGCCTATAGGCCTGTAATACATAATCCTTCCTCTAGAATCTTAATCTAAAATTAATTGCAAACTAAGAGCAGTATTATTATTAGAGAATATACAGTAATTGGTTTTTTTTAGCTATCAGCATACTGTGTAATGCTTGAATCACTGCCTACAGATCTATAATAGACAACCCCTACTCCAGCAGCATGCACTACACTAAATGCAGCTAAGAGAGGTATTATTAGAGAACAGATTAATTTTTTTAGGTATCAGCAGCATGGTGTGTAAGGCTAGAATCACTGTCTACAGGCCTGTAATACAAGAGCCCTACTACAGGAGCTTGCCTTACACCAGGGGCCTCAAACTCGGCTGGGTATATGGACTGCACATACAAACAAAAAAAAAATTGGGGGGGCCATGTTCTTTGCAGGACCACGTTCTTTGCAGGACAAAGTGACATTCTTAGTGATACCGGATTTTTTTATACACCTTTGGATCACTTTTTAATGTTTTTTGTTTGTTTATTTTAGTTTTTTAAATGGCATTCATCATATGGGTTTTTTTAGTTAAATATAGAAAAGCATTTTTTATGGTAAAAAAAATCATGCTATATTTTTATTTCATTTTATGCTTTTTTAACATTTTATCCCCTTCTTGTAAGTTATTATTATTAGAACCATATAATAATTTTGGTCAACATATTATAGTAATGTTCCCATCCTGGTCCAAATCTTGTAATTATGTCTCCTTCCTAAAGTAATGTACCCATTCTTGTCCCCATCCCGTAGTAATGTGCCCATGCTTGTCTCCATCATGTAGTAATGTGCCCATCCTTGTGCCCATCCAGTAGTCTTGTGCCCCATCCATGTCCCCTTGTAGTAATGTGCCCATCGTTGTCCTCATCCTGTAGTAATGTGCCCATCCTTGTCCCCATCCTGTAATAATGTGCCCATCCTTGTCCCCATCCTGTAGTAAGGTGCCCATACTTTTCCCCATAGGAAGGTGCCCATCCTTGTACCCTTGTAGTAATGTGTCCTTCCTTGTCCCCATCCTGTAGTAATGTGCCCATCCTTGTGCCCATCCAGTAGTCTTGTGCCCCATCCATGTCCCCTTGTAGTAATGTGCCCATCGTTGTCCTCATCATGTAGTAATGTGCCCATCCTTGTCCCCATCCTGTAATAATGTGCTCATCCTTGTCCCCATCCTGTAGTAAGGTGCCCATACTTTTCCCCATAGTAAGGTGCCCATCCTTGTACCCTTGTAGTAATGTGTCCTTCCTTGTCCCCATCCTGTAGTAATGTGCCTATCCTTGCCCCCTGTAGTAATTTGCCCATCCTTGTCCCCTTGTAATAATGTGACCATTCAAGTCTCTTTGTAGTAATGAGTCTATAATAGTTATGACCCGGCTAACTGCTGAAAGACTTAATGAAGCCGTGCACAGAAGCAAAAAAACAATCCAAATTACAATAATGTATGACCCCGGCACTATTAATTAAGTAGAGAAAAGGATGACTGGCACCATTATGATTTGGAACAAAATTTGTTTCTTTATTGTGTTCAAGAAAAAATGTATTCAAAAAGGAAAAATTCTAGGAAATTTTCAGTCAACAATATAGACGTTTCGACAACATTGTCTTCTTCAATATTGACTAAAAAAGGAGAACCTGCTTGATTCAAATAAACCTAGAAATAGTCTCAATATGAATTATTTCAATATTGCAACATTTATCTTGTGACACATATATTAATATATAGCGTGACTTCTTAATTAGTGTTGTAAATATCCAGACGTCATAATGCAAGACTAGGCAATGGTCATGTGAACTGCTCCTTCTGATAAATTTCCATTATTATATTATTGATAGGCAGTCTATTAGAGGGCCAGTGAAAGTGTTAATCTTTTACAGGTTGTCAGGGCCAGGTGGACGGGCAGACCCAGGAGGTGGATCCACTGGGCCGAACTCCTAGATGGTGGTAAGGGGTCCGGTAGCTGGAGCACTATAGGCAGCAGAACAGTCCGTGCACAGGAGTATAACGGAGAAGTCCCTGGGACTACGGAGTCACTGGTGGTAGTCCGGGTGACGCAGCTCTGGTTCGGAAGCCGAGAAGATGTCAGGTGGGGTCCGGAACCTTTGGAGCGAGATGACAGGTCACCGCAGGGATCCGAGATGGTACGGACTGTCAGGATGGTAGGATGGATTGCGTTCGGGGTTCGGGATTCGGTCTGGACCGGATGGCGAGGCAGGCACGGCTCTACAAGAGAGATACGTGAGTATATACACATATACACCAGGAGACCTGACTCCTAGCTTAAGAAACACGAAGATCAGGCCCCGCCCCCTTGGACATAAACCCCCTTTATACCCTGTACCTGTTTTGCATCATTTCCTGTTAATGGACGCTGGCCCTTTAAGAAAGGGTCAATGACCGCGCGCGCGCCCTAATGCGCATGCGCGCTGCCCGAGTGCCAGAAGCCAGAGCAGGAAGCTGCGAGGAGGAAGCAGCAGGGCCAGGATGGGGCTTTGAAGCCGACGGACGCCGGGTGCGGGGACCAGGACGCTGGGGACGCGCTGGCAAGGGGTGCTGGAGAGCGGGGAGCGGCGGTGACCGGATCAAGGAACCGGGAAGCGAGACGGGGGACCCGGGGAGCGTGACAGGTGAGCCGGAGGGCAGCACAGGGGACCCGGGGAGCGTGACAGTACCCCCCCCCATGCCCCCCTCCCCGCAACCGGGACAGGAAGGCACGGATCAGCGGAGTACCCACATTCTCCCGGGGCTCCCAGGACCTATCCTCAGGACCATACCCTGCCCAGTCCACCAGGAAGAACTAACGACCCCGTACGGTCTTCATGGCCACGATATCCCTTACCGCATAGATGTCATCATCGGCAATAGGTGGAGGTGCCGAACTGGCAGCAGCGGAGAAGGGACCCAGGACAACCGGCTTGAGCAGGGATACGTGGAATGAGTTGGGTATCCTCATCGTGGCCGGGAGCTGTAGCTTGTAGGAGACCTCATTGATCTTGTTGAGGACTTTAAACGGCCCGATGTAGCGAGGACCCAGCTTGTAGGATGGTATCTTCAATCGGACGTACTTGGATGCAAGCCAGACTAGATCTCCAGGAGAGAAACACGGAGGATCCAGACGTCTCTTGTCTGCGTGTCTTTTCATCCGCTGGGAAGCACGCCCAAGGGACGCCTTGACAGAGTCCCAAATGGTTGCAAAGTCACGGGCTACAGTATCAGCAGCAGGGACATCCGAAGAAGGGGATACAGGCAATGGGACAGAGGGCTGAAGTCCGTAAACGACATGGAAGGGAGAGCTGGAGGACGACTCACTGATGTGGTGGTTATGGGAGAATTCAGCCCAAGGAAGAAGCGTGGACCAGTCGTCGTGATGGGCGTTGACATAGTGACGTAAGAAAGAGGTCAATATTTGATTGACCCTCTCCACTTGGCCATTAGACTGAGGATGGTATGCAGATGAAAAGTCCAGAGTCACTCCCAGATGGTTGCAGAGAGCCCTCCAGAAGCGGGAGGTGAACTGAGTTCCTCTATCGGATACGATGTGAGATGGAAAGCCATGCAAGCGGAAGATGTGATGTATGTAGGCGTCCGCGAGTTCCTGAGCAGAGGGCAATCCAGCCATAGGGACGAAATGAGCCATTTTAGAGAATCGATCCACCACGACCCATATGACTGTGTGTCCGGAGGACAATGGCAAGTCTGTAATAAAGTCCATCGCTATGTGTTGCCACGGAACTGAAGGTATCGGCAGAGGCAGAAGACGGCCATATGGCAGGTGTTTGGGCGTCTTGTTCCTGGCACAAGAGGAGCAGGCAGAGACAAAGGCAGCGACGTCCGTGCGAAGGGATGGCCACCAGTAATGGCGTACAATCGCACCCCATGTTCTCTTCTGACCAGCATGACCGGCTGTTTTCGAGGCATGGCCCCAGTGTAACACTTTTTGCCTGTCTGTCTCAGAGACATAGGTCTTCCCGGGCGGTATCTGGGCCAGGGTGACAGGGGCCACCGGAATGATTTTACTAGGGCAGATGATGGGCTGGGATGTCTCCTCCTCCTGCTCCATGGGCATGAAAGACCTGGACAAGGCATCAGCGCGTACATTCTTGTCCGCGGGTCGGAAATGGAGCTGGAAATCAAACCTGGCAAAGAATAAGGACCACCTGGCTTGCCGTGGGTTCAGTCGCTGAGCAGACCGCAGGTATTCCAGGTTCTTGTGGTCCGTGTAAATGATAACGGGGTACACTGCTCCTTCCAGAAGGTAGCGCCATTCCTCCAGAGCCAGTTTGACTGCCAAGAGTTCTCGGTCACCGATGGTGTAGTTGCGTTCAGGCGCTGAGAAGCTCTTGGAGAAGAATCCGCAAGTCACCATCTTCCCGGAGGAGGATTTCTGCATGAGCACTGCTCCGGCTCCTGAGGAAGAGGCATCCACCTCCAAGGTGAACTGGCGGTTTAACTCCGGACGGTGAAGTACAGGAGAGGAGGCAAATGCCCGCTTCAGCGAGCCAAACGCGGCGTCGGCCGCAGGTGACCAGTCCTTTGGATTAGCCTCCTTCTTGGTCAAAGCGGAGAGAGGAGCAGTCAGAGCCGAGAAGTGAGGGATGAACTGGCGGTAGTAGTTGGCGAATCCCAGGAAGCGTTGGATTGCCTTCAGTCCAGAAGGAGGAGGCCAGTTGAGAATGGAGGAGACCTTCTTTGGATCCATCTGCAGTCCGGTATCAGAGATGATGTACCCCAGGAAGGGGAGAGAGGACTGCTCAAAGACACACTTCTCATACTTCGCGTACAGGCGATTCTCTCTCAGTCTTTGTAGAACCAGCTGCACGTTCTCTCTGTGGGTCTGGAGGTCCGGAGAGAAGACAAGGATGTCATCCAGATATACTACCACACAGAGGTAAAGAAGGTCCCGGAAGACGTCGTTCACCAGTTCTTGAAAGACGGCTGGGGCGTTACACAGGCCGAAGGGCATCACGCAGTATTCATTGTGCCCATCGCGAGTGTTGAACGCGGTCTTCCATTCGTCCCCAGAGCGGATGCGGACCAGGTTGTAGGCACCCCGAAGATCCAGCTTGGTGAACACACGAGCTCCTCTAAGCCGGTCAAACAATTCAGGAATGAGCGGCAGTGGGTACTTGTTTTTTACGGTGATTTGATTCAAACCCCGGTAGTCTATGCATGGGCGTAAGTCGCCCTCTTTCTTCTTGACAAAGAAGAAACCTGCTCCAGCAGGAGAGGAGGATCTCCGGATGAATCCCCTTGCCAGGCTCTCTGTGATGTAAGTAGACATGGCCCTTGTTTCGGCTGGAGACAATGGATATATCCGTCCTCGAGGTGGTGTAGTTCCAGGGAGCAGGTCGATGGCACAATCGTAGGGACGATGTGGCGGAAGTACCTCGGATTCCTTTTTATCAAAGACGTCTGCAAAGGACCAATAGGCTGAGGGCAGCCCCGGTAGGTTCTCCGGAACCGGAGGTCGTCGGATGGGTTGTATGGTCTTCAGGCACTTCTCATGGCACGAAGAGCCCCATCGGGTGATTTCGCCAGTGCCCCAGCTGACTGATGGTTCGTGTGTCCGCAACCAGGGAAGTCCCAGCAGGATTTGATGGGACATGTGTGGGAGGACGTAGAGAGCGATGTTCTCGGTGTGCAGGGCACCAATACGCAGTTCCACCGGCTTGGTGATCCAGGAGATGGTGTCAGAGAGGGGTCTCCCATCCACAGAGGCAATCACGAGGGGCTTGTCAAGTGGAGTAACAGGCACCTGGTACTTGTCCACCGTGGCCTGCTGGATGAAATTGCCTGCTGCCCCGGAATCGAGGTATGCCTCAGCCGTGAACCGCGTCTCTCCCGTTGTCACTTGCACAGTCCATGTAACCGGGTCTGAGAGAGTCCCAGCACCTAGGGTGGCCTCTCCTACCAACCCTAGGCTTTGGAGTTTCCCGGCCTCTCAGGACAGGAGCGTAGCAGGTGTGTGTCCTCTCCGCAGTAAAAGCAGAGGCCCTTGGCGAGCCGCTCAGCTCTACGTTGTTCAGACTGCCGCACTCTGTCGATCTGCATGGGCTCGTGGACGGGGGCCCCAGCTGTTGATGACTGAAGTACGGAGGGCTTCTGCGGAGGAGAGGAATGCCGTACCGGACATCTCTCACGGGACACTTCCTTGGATCGCTCCTGAAAGCGGATGTCCACTCGAGTCGCTAGGGTAATCAGGGCATCCAGGGTGGTCGGTACGTCACGACCCGCCAGCTCATCTTTAATTCGCCCCGAGAGTCCTTCCCAGAAGGCGGCGGTTAGGGCCTCGTTGTTCCACCCGAGTTCCGAAGCCAAGGTGCGAAACCGGATTGCGTATTGGCCCACCGTCAGAGTCCCCTGACGCAGCCGGAGAAGAGACGAAGCAGACGCGGAGGCGCGTCCGGGCTCATCAAAGATGCCACGGAATGCCTGCAGGAAGTCCTGGATGTTCGTGGTCACAGGATCCCCCTTCTCCCACAAGGGGTTCATCCACGCCAGTGCCTCACCCTCTAGATGGGACATGATGAAGGCGACCTTGGCTTGATCAGAGGCAAACAAATGCGGCAGCTGCGTGAAATGGAGGGAGCATTGGTTTAAGAATCCCCTGCAGGTCTTGGGGTCTCCGGCGTACCGGGGTGGTGAGGCCAAACGAAGTCTGGAAGTATCTGAAGAAATCGCCACGGGAGCTGGAGCCGTGGCTTGACTAGTGGAGGCCCGGGATGCTGAAGACGTGACTGCCGCTTGTAGCGTGTTCAGGCGGGCGTCCACAGAAGACATAAATTGCAGCATGCGGGTCTGAGTCTCACGCTGGCGTTGGAGTTCCTCCTGTACGGCTGCTAGTGCTGCAGCGGGATCCATGGCCTGATCTTACTGTCAGGGCCAGGTGGACGGGCAGACCCAGGAGGTGGATCCACTGGGCCGAACTCCTAGATGGTGGTAAGGGGTCCGGTAGCTGGAGCACTATAGGCAGCAGAACAGTCCGTGCACAGGAGTATAACGGAGAAGTCCCTGGGACTACGGAGTCACTGGTGGTAGTCCGGGTGACGCAGCTCTGGTTCGGAAGCCGAGAAGATGTCAGGTGGGGTCCGGAACCTTTGGAGCGAGATGACAGGTCACCGCAGGGATCCGAGATGGTACGGACTGTCAGGATGGCAGGATGGATTGCGTTCGGGGTTCGGGATTCGGTCTGGACCGGATGGCGAGGCAGGCACGGCTCTACAAGAGAGATAGGTGAGTATATACACATATACACCAGGAGACCTGACTCCTAGCTTAAGAAACACGAAGATCAGGCCCCGCCCCCTTGGACATAAACCCCCTTTATACCCTCTACCTGTTTTGCATCATTTCCTGTTAATGGACGCTGGCCCTTTAAGAAGGGGTCAATGACCGCGCGCGCGCCCTAATGCGCATGCGCGCTGCCCGAGTGCCAGAAGCCAGAGCAGGAAGCTGCGAGGAGGAAGCAGCAGGGCCAGGATGGGGCTGTGAAGCCGACGGACGCCGGGTGCGGCGACCAGGACGCTGGGGACGCGCTGGCAAGGGGTGCTGGAGAGCGGGGAGCGGCGGTGACCGGACCAAGGAACCGGGAAGCGAGACGGGGGACCCGGGGAGCGTGACAGGTGAGCCGGAGGGCAGCACAGGGGACCCGGGGAGCGTGACACAGGTGCATATTGAACAGCATTAATTGCTTGATAAATATAGGGGTAAAGCCCCTCAGGCAATATATCTAAAAAGTACATATAAACCTGCAAATGTGGGCCACTGAGATAAAAAGATCTCTTGCTGGCGTGTATAGCGTCCCACATGTGGTGTGGACACTATACACGCCAGAAAGTATCTTTTTTATCTGCCCTGACTAATCTCCATTGGACTGTCCCCTCATATATTTATACATTGTGATTAGATCCCCCTAAGCCTTCGTTTTTCCAAACTAAATAACCCCAAGTTTAATACCCTGTCTTGGTATTGCAGCCCACCCATTCCTCTAATAATCTTGGTCGCTCTTCTCTGCACCCTCTCCAGTTCAGCTATGTCCTTCTTATATATCGGTGACCAGAATTGTACACAGTATTCTAAGTGCGGTCGCACTAGTGACTTGTACAGAGGTAGAACTATATTTTTTTCATGAACACTTATACCTCTTTTAATACATCCCATTATTTTATTAGCCCTGGCAGCAGCTGCCTGACACTGTCCACTAAAGTGAAGTTTACTATCCACCCATACACCCAAGTCTTTCTCTGTGTCTGTTTTACCCAGTGTTCTACAATTAAGTACATAATCATAAATGTTATTTCCTCTACCCAAGTGCATGACCTTACATTTATCTACATTAAACTTCAATTGCCACTTCTCAGCCCATTCCTCCAATTTACATAAATCTCCCTGTAATATAAAATTATCCTCCTCTGTATTGATTACCCTGCAGAGTTTAGTATCATCTGCAAATATTGAAATTCTACTCCGCATGCCCCCAACAAGGTCATTTATAAATATGTTGAAAAGAAGCGGGCCCAATACTGACCCCTGTGGTACCCCACTATGAACTGAGACCCAGTCCGAGTACGTACCATTAATAACCACCCTTTGTTTCCTATCACTGAGCCAGTTTTTAACCCAGTTACACATATTTTCCCCTATCCCCATTATTCTCATTTTATGTAGTAACCTTTTGTGTGGCACCGTATCAAAAGCTTTTGAAAAGTCCATATAAACAACATCCACTGGATTTCCCTGGTCCAGGCTTGAACTTACCTCTTCATAGAAGCTGATCAAATTAGTTTGACAGGATCGATCCCTCATAAACCCATGTTGATACTCTGTCATAAGGTTATTTTTCTTGAGATACTCCAGTATAGCATCTCTCAAGAAACTCTCAAGGATTTTACCAACCGTAGAGGTTAAACTTACCGGCCTATAATTTCCCGGCTCAGTTTTTGTCCCCGTTTTGAATATTGGCACCACATTTGCTATGCGCCAGTCCTGCGGTACCGACCCTGTTATTAAGGAATCTGAGAAGATTAAAAATAATGGTCTATCTATCACAGAACTCAATTCCTGTAGTACTCTGGGGTGTATGCCATCCGGGCCCGGAGATTTGTCAACCTTAGTGATTTCGAGGCGGCGGCGTACTTCCTGCTGGGTTAAGCAGGTAATATTCAAGGGTGAATTTATGGTATCACTGGTCATGTCATCTGCCATGGCATTTTCTTGTATAAAAACCGTAGAAAAAAAGTCATTCAGCAGGTTAGCTTTACCCTCATCCCCTTCCACCATTTCACCAAGACTATTTTTAAGGGGGCCAACACTATCGCTTTTCAGTTTTTTACTGTTTATGTAGTTAAAGAATATTTTAGGATTATTTTTACTTTCTCTCGCAATGAGTCTCTCTGTCTCAAACTTAGCTAACTTAATTTGCTTTTTACATATTTTATTTAATTTTCTATAATTATATAATGCCTCATCACTACCTACCCTCTTTAATTCTTTTAAGGCTTTCTGCTTTTCTTTTATTGCTTCCCTTACAGCTCTATTTAGCCATAGGGGTTTCCTCCTATTTCTAGCATGTTTGTTCCCATAGGGTATATTTTCTGCACAAGCCCTATTCAGGATGCTCATAAAAGTCTCCCATTTGCTTTGTGTACTTTTATTACTTAGTACATCATCCCAGTTTATTGCACTAAGATCATCTCTCAACCGTTTAAAATTTGCTTTCCTGAAGTTTAGTGTCCTTGTGGCCCCTCTACTAGACATCTTACTAAAGAATACATGAAAACTTATTATTTTGTGATCACTATTCCCCAAGTAACCCCCAACTTGTATATTTGATATGCGGTCTGGCCTATTGGTTAGTACAAGGTCTAGTAGTGCTCCCCCTCTTGTGGGGTCCTGTACCATTTGTGAAAGGTAATTATCTTTCATTGTTATCAAAAATCTATTTCCTTTGCTGGAACTGCAAGTTTCTGTTCCCCAATTAATATCAGGATAGTTAAAGTCCCCCATAATAATTACCTCTCCGAGACTCGCTGCTTTATCAATTTGCTTTATCAAGCAATTAATGCTGTTCAATACGCACCTGTAAGAGATTAACACTTTCACTGGCCCTCTAATAGACTGCCTATCAATAATATAATAATATAATAATACTTGGAGATTTATCAGAAGGAGCAGTTCACATGACCATTGCCTAGTCTTGCATTATGACATCTGAATATTTACAACCCTAATTAAGAAGTCTCGCTAAATATTAATATGTGTCACACGGTAAATGCTGCAACACTGAAATAATTCATATTGAGATGATTTCTTGGTTCATTTGAATCAAGCAGGTTCTCCTTTTTTAAATCAATATTGAAAAAGACAGTGTTGTCGAAACGTCTATATTGTTGACTAATAATTTCCTGTAATTTTACCTTTTTGAACACACGTTTTGTGGATTAAAACAATAAAGAAACAAATTTTGTTCCAAATCATATTGGTGCCAGTCTTCCTTTTCTCTACTTAATTAATTGTGCCAGGGTCATATATTATTGTAATTTCCTTGTAGTAATGTGCCCATTCTTATCGCCTTGCAGTAATGTGCCCATTGTTGTCCCCTTGTAGTAATGTGCCACATCCTTTCCCCCTTGTAGTAATGTGCCCATCCTTGTCCCCATCCTGTAGTAAGGTGCCCATACTTTTCCCCATAGTAAGATGCCCATACTTTTCCCCATAGTAAGATGGCCATACTTTTCCCCATAGTAAGATGCTTGCCCATACTTTTCCCAATAGTAAGGTGTCCATCCTTGTACTCTGCAGTTCAAATTTGAAGAGAAATAGGAAAATAAACCACGCTGCCGTAGAAAGGAGGATCCAGGTTGAAGAAATGATTTTATTTGTCTATTCATTTCAAAGCCTTATGGCTTCTTCCTCTGGACAAATCATATACACATACAGTACAGACCAAAAGTTTGGACACACCTTCTAAACTCTAGAACAACTGTTAAGAGGAGACTTTGTGCAGCAGGCCTTCATGGTAAAATAACTGCTAGGAAACCACTGCTAAGGACAGGCAACAAGCAGAAGAGACTTGTTTGGGCTAAAGAACACAAGGAGTGGACATTAGACCAGTGGAAATCTGTGCTTTGGTCTGATGAGTCCAAATTTGAGATCTTTGGATCCAACCACCATGTCTATGTAGAAAAGATGAACGGATGGACTCTACATGGCTGGTTCCCATCGTGAAGCATGGAGGAGGTGTGATGGTATGGGGGTGCTGTTATGATCCGGAACCATGGAAGATCACCACAAATCATTGGCAAAAAGGTGACAAGAGCATTGGCAACTAATCTGGCCGCCATCCCCTTACTAACCAACACAACTAGAAATAGCCGAGGGGTGGACTAACATCCTGTGCACCGCGAACCCAGCCGGATAACTAACTATCCTAAAGGTAGGAAAGATGAATAACTCTCTGTCTCAGAAAATAGACAAGAATAGCAAGCCCCCCACATTCAAAGACTGCGGTGATATAGGAAAAACACAATACACAGGTAGATGACAGGATTAGCAAAAGGTGAGGCCCCCGCTGACTAAAATAGGAAAGGACAGGAAAGGGACTGATGGTAGCCAGAGAAAAACCCTGCAAAATACCAACTTCCTGATAGTACAAAAAGGCCCTCAGATCACTCGATCTGAACTCCGTCCTATACCAGGTGCCCTTATCATACCAATGAACAGAAAACAAGAATTATAACAAATTCAACAAGCCATAAACACATGGACACAATGGAGCTATACTCCACACACAACTGCAGGGAGTTCCTCAACAATCCACTGAGGGGGAAAATCCCTGGAAGGAAATAAACTGAAACCAACCACAACAAATGACAAACCCAGATAAGCAAAAGAACCAGTCAATAAATAAAGAGCAAGAACTTATCTGGAGTGGATGGGATGTAGAGCAGGATTAAGCAGGCTAGAGATACAAAGAACAACTGACATCCGGCAACAGCCTGCAATCAGACCAGGACTTAAATAAGCAGAGAGTTAGGAAAGGAAACACCCACTGCACAACACACCTGGTCTCTGTCCAAACCCTTCCTGGCCACCAGAGGGAGCCTCCCAGCAGCCAAGACATAACTAACATTCACAACAGGGTGCTTTGCTGCTGACACTGTTGGGGATTTATTCAAAATTGAAGGCATACAGAACCAGAATGCCTACCACAGCATCTTGTAGTGGCGTGCTAATCCATCCAGTTTGCATTTAGTTGGACCATCATTTAATTTTCAACAGGACAATGACCCCAAATACACCTTCAGGCTGTGTAAGGGCTATTTGACTAAGAAGGAGAGTGATAGGGTGCTACGTCAGATGACCTGGTCTTCACAGTCACAAGACCTGAACCCAATCGAGATGGTTTGGGGTGAGCTGGACCACTGAGTGAAGGCAAAAGGGCCAATAAGTGCTAAGAATCTCTGGGAACTCCTTCAAGACTGTTGGAAAAACATTTCCGGTGACTACCTCTTGAAGCTCATCAAGAAAATGCAAAGAGTGTGCAAAGTAGTAATGAAAGCAAAAGGTGGCTACTTTGAAGAACCTAGAATATAAGTAATATTTTCAGTTGTTTCACACTTTTTTTTAAGTATTTCATTCTACATGTTTTAATTCATAGTTTTGATACCTTCAATGTGAATATACAATTTTCAGAGTCATGAAAATAAAGAAAACTCATTGAATGAGAAGGTGTGTCCAAACTTTTGGATATGATACACCTTCCATTTCAATATAATCGTTTGCACAGTGCTTCTTGGGATACTTAAAGTTGTGGAAATCTTTTTGCAACCAAATCCAGCTTTCAATTTCTCCACAACAGTATCACAGACCTTTCTGTTGTGTTCCTTGGTCTTCATAATGCTCTCTGTGCTTTAACCAGAACACTGAGACTATTACAGAGCAGGTGCATTTATACGGAGACTTGATTACACACAGGTGTCTTAAATTTATCATCATCAGTCATTTAGGACAACATTGGATCATTCAGAGATCCTCAATGAACTTTTGGAGTGGGTTTGCTGCACTGAAAGTAAAAGGGTAGAATAATATTGCACGCCCCACTTTTCAGTTTATTCTTTTTTACAAAAGTTTAAAATAAGCAATAAATTTTGTTCATCTTCACAATTGTGTCCCCCTTGTTGTTGATTCTTCACCATAACATTACATTTTTTATCTTTATGTTTGAAGCCTGAAATGTGGGGAAAAGTTGAAAAATGCAAAGGGGACGAATACTTTCGCAAAGCACTGTAATGTAGTAATAATATAGTAATGTGCCCATCTTTGCTGGAGCGATGAGAGGTCAGTGCTGGGGCAGAATACTGACAGCCAATGAGTGTGCAGAGGGCGGAGCTGGACAGTGCAGCCAGGCGGTCCCAGCTCTAACTGTGAGGTTTGGCAAAGGAAGATTTCGTGTTTGGTTGAGCTGCAGGTAAATAAAGTGTCTGCAGAGAATAAAGTGATAATTCAAGAGGAACAAAAGTTAGAAAACAAAAAAAAAATATGTAGGTATGTTTTATATGACAATACAGCATAGATTAGCTTAAAGATTTTTTTTGAAGTTTATGTCCGACAACTCCTTTAATATTTTGTACAGAAACCTTTGTTTGCAATCACAGAAGTCAGATGTTTCCAGTAGTTCTTGACCAAGTTTGCACACACTGCAGCAGGATTTTAATGCACTCCTTCATACAGATCTTCTCCAGATATTTCAGATTTCAGGGCTATCACTGGGCAACATTGAGTTTCAGCTTTCTCCAAAGATTTTCTATTGGGTTCAGTTATGGAGACAAGCTAGGCCACTCCAGGACCTTGAAATGCTTCTTACATTGCCACTCCCCTTTCAGTGTGTTTCAGGTCATTGTCATGCTGGAAGACCCAGCCACTACCCATTTTCAATGCTCTTACTGAGGGAAGAAGGTTGTTGGCCAAAATCTTACAATATATCAACCCATCCATCCTCCCTTCAATACTGTGCAGTCGTCATGTCTCCTTTGCAGAAAAGCACCCACAAAGTATGCTGTTTTCATCCCCCATACCTCACAGTTGGGACAATGTTCTTGGGGTTGTACTCATCCTTCTGCTTTCAAACATATGGGGCAGAGTTAATTAAAAAAAGTCCTATTTTGGTCTCATCTGAACACATTCCTCCTCTGGATCATCCATATGGTCACTGGCAAACTTCAAACGGCCCGTGACATGCTGGCGTGAACAGGGGGACCTTGTGTGTCCTGTAGGATATTAATCCATGACGGCGTAGTGTGTTATTGACTATAATCTTTGATACTGTGGTCCCAGCTCTTTTCAGGTTGTTGACCAGGTCCTCCAGCGTTGTTCTGAGCTGATTCCTGGCCTTTCTCAGAATCATCTTTATTCCATGAAGCGAGATCTTGCATGGCGCAACAGACCAAGGAAGATTAAGTCATCTTGTGTTTCTTCCATTTTCTATAAATTGTGTTTTCTCACCATGCTGCTTGCCTATTGTACTGTAGCTCATCCTAGCTTGTGCAGGTGTACAATTTTGGCCCTAGTGTCCTTAAAAAGCTCTTTGGTCTTTGCCATGGGGGAGAGGTTGGAGTGCTATTGATTGAGTGTGTGGATAGGTGTCTTTTATACAGATATCAGGTTCAAACAGATGAGATTAATGCAGGTAATGAGTGCAGAGTAGGAGGGCTTCTTAAAGAAAAAAATAACAGTTCTATGACAGCAAGAATTCTTGCTGGTTTGTAGGTGATCAAAAAATTATTTCATGCAATAAAATACAATTTAATTATTTAAAAATCATACAATATGATTTTCTGCATTTTTTTATTTTGTCTGTCACAGTTGAAGTGTACCCACAATACAAAATTACAGACCTCTCCATTGTTTGTAGGTGGGAAAAATTGCAAAATTGTCAGTGTATCAAATACTTATTTTCCTCACTGAAGGAAAAACAAAAGTTTGTTCCAGCTCACCTGTACACCAACCTTGGAACCATGCAGGGAAGAAAAAGTCGGCAAGACTAGATCAGAAGGTTCATAGAAAAATTATCCAGCAGCTTGATCCAAGAATTTTTCTTAAAATATTATTTTTATTGAAGTACAGTATTTCCAGCAAAGGAAATAGATTTTTGATAACAATGAAAGATAATTACCTTTCACAAATGGTACAGGACCCCACAAGAGGGGGAGCACTACTAGACCTTGTACTAACCAATAGGCCAGACCGCATATCAAATATACAAGTTGGGGGTTACTTGGGGAATAGTGATCACAAAATAATAAGTTTTCATGTATTCTTTGGTAAGATGTCTAGTAGAGGGGCTACAAGGACACTAAACTTCAGGAAAGCAAATTTTAAACGGTTGAGAGATGATCTTAGTGCAATAAACTGGGATGATGTACTAAGTAATAAAAGTACACAAAGCAAATGGGAGACTTTTATGAGCATCCTGAATAGGGCTTGTGCAGAAAATATACCCTATGGGAACAAACATGCTAGAAATAGGAGGAAACCCCTATGGCTAAATAGAGCTGTAAGGGAAGCAATAAAAGAAAAACAGAAAGCCTTAAAAGAGTTAAAGAGGGTAGGTAGTGATGAGGCATTATATAATTATAGAAAATTAAATAAAATATGTAAAAAGCAAATTAAGTTAGCTAAGTTTGAGACAGAGAGACTCATTGCGAGAGAAAGTAAAAATAATCCTAAAATATTCTTTAACTACATAAACAGTAAAAAACTGAAAAGCGATAGTGTTGGCCCCCTTAAAAATAGTCTTGGTGAAATGGTGGAGGGGGATAAGGGTAAAGCCAACCTGCTGAATGACTTTTTTTCTACGTTTTTTATACAAGAAAATGCCATGGCAGATGACATGACCAGTGATACCATAAATTCACCCTTGAATATTACCTGCTTAACCCAGCAGGAAGTACGCCGCCGCCTAGAACTCACTAAGGTTGACAAATCTCCGGGCCCGGATGGCATACACCCCAGAGTACTACAGGAATTGAGTTCTGTGATAGATAGACCATTATTTTTAATCTTCACAGATTCCTTAATAACAGGGACAGTACCGCAGGACTGGCGCATAGCAAATGTGGTGCCAATATTCAAAAAGGGGACAAAAACTGAGCCGGGAAATTATAGGCCGGTAAGTTTAACCTCTACGGTTGGTAAAATCCTTGAGGGTTTCTTGAGAGATGCTATACTAGAGTATCTCAAGAAAAATAACCTTATAACAGAGTATCAACATGGGTTTATGAGGGATCGATCCTATCAAACTAATTTGGTTCGCTTCTATGAAGTGGTAAGTTCAAGCCTGGACCAGGGAAAGGCAGTGGATGTTGTGTATATGGACTTTTCAAAAGCTTTTGATACGGTGCCACACAAAAGGTTGGTACATAAAATGAGAATAATGGGGATAGGGGAAAATATGTGTAACTGGGTTAAAAACTGGCTCAGTGATAGGAAACAAAGGGTGGTTATTAATGGTACGTACTCGGACTGGGGCTCAGTTCATAGTGGGGTACCACAGGGGTCAGTATTGGACCCGCTTCTTTTCAACATATTTATAAGTGACCTTGTTGGGGGCATGCGGAGTAGAATTTCAATATTTGCAGATGATATTAAACTCTGCAGGGTAATCAATACAGAGGAGGATCATTTTATATTACAGGGAGATTTATGTAAATTGGAGGATTGGGCTGAGAAGTGGCAATTGAAGTTTAATGTAGATAAATGTAAGGTCATGCACTTGGGTAGAGGAAATAAAATGTATAATTATGTACTTAATTGTAGAACACTGGGTAAAACAGACACAGAAAAAGACTTGGGTGTATGGGTGGATGGTAAACTGAACTTTAGTGGACAGTGTCAGGCAACTGCTGCCAGGGCTAATAAAATAATGGGATGTATTAAAAGAGGTATAAGTGTTCATGAAAAAAATATAGTTCTACCTCTGTACAAGTCACTAGTGCGACCGCACTTAGAATACTGTGTACAATTCTGGTCACCGATATATTAGAAGGACATAGCTGAACTGGAGAGGGTGCAGAGAAGAGCGACCAAGGTTATTAGAGGAATGGGTGTGCTGCAATACCAAGACAGGTTATTAAACTTGGGGTTATTTAGTTTGGAAAAACGAAGGCTTAGGGGGGATCTAATCACAATGTATAAATATATGAGGGGACAGTACAGAGACCTTTCCAAAGATCTTTTTACACCTAGGCCTGCGACTGGAACACGGGGGCATCCGCTACGTCTTGAGGAAAGAAGGTTTAATCATAATCACAGACGAGGATTCTTTACTGTACGAGCAGTGAGACTATGGAACTCTCTGCCGCATGATGTTGTAATGAGTGAGTCACTAATAACATTTAAGCAGAGCCTGGATGCCTTTCTTGAAAAATGTTATATTACCAGTTATGTATATTAGATTTTAAGACAGGGTGTTGATCCAGGGAACTAGTCTGATTGCCGTATGTGGAGTCAGGAAGGAATTTTTTTCCCCATTGGAGCTTGTTTGCCACATTGGGGTTTTTTTTGCCTTCCTCTGGATCAACATGTTAGGCTACGGGTTGAACTAGATGGACTTAGAGTCTCCCTTCAACCTTAAAAAGTATGATACTATGATAAAAAGTCCAAAGGTCACATGGAGTAAATAAATGGACAGAGGACGCATTTCGAACGACTAGTTCTTATTCAGACTCAGCAGGACACTCTGTAAGGTTACAATCCCTGCCTACATGCCTCTAATGCACTCCAGCAGCTTGCACTACACTAAATGCAGCTAAGAGTGGTATTATTATAGAATAGATTACATAGTTTAGGTATCAGCAGCACAGTGCTTGCCTGCAGAATCCCTGCCTACGTGTCTCTACTACACTATGTTTCCTCCAGAAGCTTGCCCTACACTAATTGCAAAATGAGAACAGTATTTTTAGAGAATAAAATAGCTTTCAATTAGCCCTAAAAAGGACTATTTGACTGTCGTAGCACCAGGTATTATCACCACACTATTTCCGGGTAGAGAGCTGCAAACATGGTGTTTTTGGTCTTGTATAGAGCTGATTACGCTATGTGGCCAATAAATCACAGTAAAGGCCCCGTTACACGGGACGATATATTGTGCGATCGCAGAAGTGATCGCACCCGCCCCCGTCGTTTGTGCGTCACGGGCAATTCGTTGCCCGTGGTGCACAATGTCGTTAACCCCCGTTACACGTACTTACCTCCTGGACGACGTCGCTGTTGCCGGCAACATCCTCTTCCTGATGGGGGAGGGACGTTCGGCGTCACAGCGACGTCATACAGCGACCGGCCAATAGAAGCGGAGGGGCGTAAATGAGCGGGAAATAACATCCCGCCCACCTCCTTCCTTCCGCATTGCCGGCGGGACGAGGTAAGCTGTGTTCGTCGTTCCCGGGGTGTCACACGTAGCGATGTGTGCTGTCCCGGTAACGATGAACAACCGGCGCACAGAAGGAGGGACGATATTATGAAAATGAATGATAAGGTGAGTATTTTTGCTCGTTCACAGTCGTTCGGTGGTGTCACATGCTACAATATCGCTAACGATGCCGGATGTGCGTCACACGCTACAATATCGCTAACGATGCCGGATGTGCGTCACAAACTCCGTGACCCCGCCGACATATCGTAAGATATATCGTCCCGTGTAACGGGGCCTTTATACCAGTAGTCAACATTGCTACTGCATTACCATGATTGGCAGGCAATCCCTGCATGTTTACTGGTGGATAAAAATCTAGGCTACAGGCGGGGTTGGGACTCGAGCATGGTACTCGAGTACCAGAATACTCGATTGAATATCAAGAGTCTCAAACACAGTAATGCTCGATCAAGTAATGAGCAGTGCCGAGCATGTTTGCCCATCACTATTGATTACTTAATTAAACTATTGTGAAAAAGTATTTAGGAATTTATTCATAATGACATTTTAATTTCTTTTCTATTTCAAATGGTTTTATTGTGTTTATTGTGTGAGTTTTAACGAAACCATGCTGATTTGCATAAAGAGCTTAACCTCTTCACAACACGATGTACTGGGTATTGGGATCGTGTCACTAATTCCCGCGGGCTGCTGTGGGCAGTCCGCAGCGATCCGCACACATATCAGCTGATTTCAACAGTTGACGTGTGCATACCCGGCGTGAGTGGAATTGCGTTCCACCCTTGCATATTAACCCCTAACATCTCACTGTCAAATTCTGACAGCGAGAAGTATCAGCGCGCAGCCATAAGGATAACTTACTCACCCCCATCGGAAGTCACGTGACTTCCGGTGGTTCACATGGTAGCACAAGGTCATGTGATGACTCCTGTTGCTATCATGAGTCACTTTCTCTCACTGCTGGCAGAGGGCAGTGTGTGAGAGTAAAGCCACTTTTCTCCAGATCTCAGTTGTGTAGCTGGGAGCTGGAGAAATGGAAGAGCGATCAGACTGCTGATTGTTATAGTACCCTAGGGGACCTAGTAAAATAAAAAAAAGTAAAAAAAAAGTTATAAAAAAAATTTAATAAACCCTAAAAGTTCAAATCACCTCCCATTTGGCCCATTGAAAATTAAAGGGTTAAAAAATAAAAAATACACATATTTGGCATAGCCGCGTTCAGAAACACCCGATCTATCAAATTATAAAATCAATTAATCTGATCGGTATATGGAATATCGACAAAAAAATTCTAAATGCCAAGATTATGTTTTTTGGTCTACGCAAATTTTACGCAAAATGTAATAACAGGTGATCAATACGTAGCATCAGCGCAAAAATTGTACCATTAAAAATGTTAGCTCAAGACGCAAAAAATAAGGAGTCACTGAGCCATAGATCCTGAAAAATAAGAAGCATACACTTTTTGTAAAATGGCGTTAAAAGTGCGCCACTTTTTTGAACAAGTTTGTCATTATTTTAATCCCTTAGATAAAAGTAAACCTATACATGTTTGGTGTCTACCAACTCGTAACTAGAGATGAGCGGTTCGGCTCAAGTTCGGTTCGCCGAACCGAGGTCTGGTTCAAGTTCGGTTCGGCGAACCGGTTCGGCGAACCACTCGAACCCCATAGGAAACAATGGGAGGCAATCACAAACACATAAAAACACATTCTAAATGTAACCATACAGTTAATAAACATTGCCATAACACTTACCTGTCCCCGTGATCCATCCTGCACTCTGTCTCCTGCCGCTATTCCATCCGATGATTGCTGAATCTTCCCGGTAACCAGCACTGCCAGCAGTGATGCAGGACCTATCGTGACGTCAAAATAGCCATGTGACCAGTCACGTGTCTATTATCTCATTGGCTACAGACTGGTCACATAACTATGACGCCGACATGCAGGGACCTGTCATTGCATCTCTCTGTTACGCTCCAGCGATCCCACCAGCAACCTGACCTGGCAGGGATCGCTGGAGCGTCGCTACACGGGTTTGCTGGTGAGCTGTCAGGCAGATCTCACCAGCAACCAGTGACCAGCCCCCAGCCAGCAGCGACACATGGAAGCGATGCTGCGCTTGGTAACTAAGGTAAATATCGGTAACCAACCCGATATTTACCTTGGTTACCAGTGCACACCGCTTAGCACTGGCTCCCTGCACTCCTAGCCAGAGTACACATCGGGTTAATTTTACCCGATGTGTAGTCTGGCTATGTGTGCACGGAGCAGGGAGCCGGCACTGACAGCGTGAGAGCGGCAGATGCTGGTAACGAAGGTAAACGTCGGGTAACCAAGGAAAGGGCTTCTTGGTTACCCGATGTTTACCATGGTTACCAGCGTCTGCAGAAGCCGGCTCCTGACCGGTGACACAGCCAGTCAATAACGGAGATCACCGTTGCCATAGCAACGCGCTTGGTAGCGGTGACGGGGACGTCCCGCTACCAGCACGCAGCGGCACCGGAATCACGTGATCGGAGCAGCGTTGCTATGGCAAACCGTGCCACCACTTACAGCCGGGAGCCTGTGGTCACTCTCACTGAGTGGTTACTGCACGGAGCACAGCGTCTTCCCCCATGCAGTGCTGTCTGATGGAGCAGACAGAGCTGCATGGGTTGAATTAGAAAGAAGACAGAAGAGCAGGATCGTGGAGGGCTGACAGGGGGTGATAAAAATGGAGTCTCTAATGTGTCTGTGTATTTATTTCTATTAAAGTATTTTTTCTCTGTGTGGTGTTTTTTTTAACCCTTTATTGGAGATTCTTAAAGGCTGAGTCAAACGTGCCTGACATTAAGAATCTCTGGCTTAATACTAGCTAGTAAAACATAGCTAGTATTAACTCATTATTACCCAGCAAGCCACCCAGCTTCAGGGCTGCTGAAGAGTTGGATAAAGCGCCAGAAGATGGAGATTCTATGAGAGCACCATTTTCTGGGGCGGCCGCGGACTGCAATTCGCAGCAGAGGGGCCCAGAAACCTCGGACTAACCTGTGCTGCGGATCCAATCCCCAGCTGCCTAGCTGTACCCGGCTGGACACAAAAATGGGGCGAAGCCCACGTCGTTTTTTTTTTTTATTATTTTATGAAATTCATGAAATAATTAAAAAAAGGGCTTCCCTATATTTTTAGTTCACAGCCGGGTACAAATAGGCAGCTGGGGGTTGGGGGCAGCCCGTACCTGCCTGCTGTACCTGGCTAGCATACAAAAATATGGCGAAGCCCACGTAATTTTTTTTTTTAGTTTTTTGGCAAAAAAAATGCTTCCCTGGATTTTCCATTGCCAGTGAAGGTAACACCAAGCAGTGGGGGTTAGCAGCCAGTAGCTGCTTGGATTACCCTCAGCTAGCAATCCAAAAAATGCAGCGGGAGCCCATATATATTTTTTTTTAATTATTTATTTAAATAACTAAAAAAAAAAAGGGCTTCCCTGTATTTTGATTGCCTGACATGACAGTGCTGTAAAAATAAATCATTAAAAAAATGACATAGCACTCCGCGATATTTTTGATTCTCAGCACAGATAAAGCAGACAGCTACGGGTTGCCACCCCCATGTGCCTGGCGTTACCTTGGCTGGCAATCAAAATACAGGGAAGCCCATTAATTTTTTTTATTTAAAAAAATAGTTTTAAAAAAAAATGACGTTGGGTCCCCCCATTTTTGATAGCCAGCTAGGGTAAAGCAGAGGGCTGTAGGCTGAAAACCACAGCTGGCAGCTTTACCGTGGTTGGGGATCCAATGTGCAGGTCACCCCAGGCTCTTTTTTATAATTATTTTCTAAATAATAATAATTACAAAAAAAAGTAGGGTCCCCCCCAAATTGGATCATCAGCCAAGGTAAAGTGGACAGCTGTGGTCTGGTATTCTCAGGATGGGAAGGTCCATAGTTATTGGCCCTTCACAGTCTAAAAATAGCAGGCCGCAGGTGCCCCAGAATTGGCACATTCACTAGATGCGTCAATCCTGGCGCTTCACCCCAGCTCATCCCGTGCCCTGGTGCAGTGGCAAACAGGGTAATAAATGGGGTTGATACTAGCTGTACAGTCACCTGACATCAAGCCCAGCAGTTTGTGATGTCATGGCGTCTATCAGATACCCGGCATCACAAACTGTCAGTACTAACAAAACAAATAGACGAAAAAAAATGTATTTGATAAAACACTCCCCAAAACATTCCCTCTTTCACCAATTTATTGTAAGGAAAAAAATAAAGGGGTCCCACGATGACTCTGGACCATCTAGAATATGGGGGGACACACTCAGGGAACGTATCCCCCATTTCTAGGAGTGCAGACCCTCCATTTGAGGAGTGTGGGTGCAATGAACCTGCACCCACTCTCCCCGGGTCCACAGCAGCAGAGTCCATGTCGTAACTGTTGCTACCAAAGCTGCAATGCCCTGCTCATGAGGTAAGGGCATGCCTAATCAGGAGAACTATTCTACATTTCCAAATATTGGTATTTGCTGATATTATTGCTATTCCACCTACTATATATTGGGGATAGGATCTTGGAGATGGAATACCCCTTTAAGTCCAGTTACCCAGCTGAATGAATACTAAACAACAGAGCTCGCTATTTAGACATGTTTTCTTGTGGCGTATAACGGACTCTCATGTTTGGTAGTCGTTCAGCAGGGCAACTATAAAAGCAAATCCCTCCATTTGGAAATGTAGTATAGCTCTCCTGATTAACTATGTTCCTTACCTCATGAGCAGGGCATTGCAGTAGCTTACAGATGCATGGTTACCACCACTCACTGTGTCTGAACACAGGAACTTGAGCTGACAGCCGCTCTGTGCATGCGGCAGCGTCTATTGTGAAGGGGGGAGCCGCGGGGGATCAACGCTGCACAGGTACCGTGGGACACAGGGGAACACCGGTGGGGTTATAGGGGGTGACCTGGCAGGGCCTGGGGAGGAGTTTTCTGTCGCATGTGTCATGGCACATGCGACAGAAATCAGAGGAGAAGGGTGAATGCGGCCGGCGCGCTGCTGTGCGCGCGGCCATCTTGGATTTTCTGGGAGGGGGTCAGGGGGGGCACTTTGGCGACACCGGGGGACCGGGGAGGAGTTTTATCTCCCATCTGACATGTTTGTTCATGCCAGATGGGAGATAAATAATTTTTTACCAGCTACCCCTGAAACCTCGGAGATTTTCTGACGCTGGGGGGCGCTATTCACTTATTTCTGTCTGCTGTTTATAAATGGCAGATTAGAATAAGGCTACATTCACACGACCGATCCGTTTTTGCGGTTTGCAAAAAACGGTCCGTTTTTTTTACAGGTGCATCCGTGTGGCATCCGTTTCCGTTCCGTATTGTTAGGTCCGGGTGGTGGATCCACTGGGCCGTGCACCCCACCGGAGGCCTGGGTGCATGGTAGCCGGAGCACTAGCGTGGTAGGGACTGCGTCCCACAGGGGATGGGTAGAACAGTCACTGGGGCTTCAGAGTTCCTGGAGACAGTGCAGGAATCCGGCACAGGTGCCGGGTAGGAATGTTAGGCAATAGTATTGATCACAGGACACGGCACAAGGGGGACCTGAGCACCTAGCTTTCAAGACAAGGCTTACAAGACACGTTGATCAGGGCCCGCCTACATGGCAAGGCCAGTCTTATATACCCAGCACAGCCTCATGTCCTATTCTGCTGCAGCAGTGCTGGGCCCATAAGACCAGGTGAGTGGGCGCGGCCCGACACTATACAGAAGCATGAGTCAGACACATGAGACTGGGGACAGGACACAGGAAAGCACGAGCGAGAGCGGCAGCCGTGACCGGTAGACACGTGGACCGGATCAGTGGGTAAGGAGCGGTGCCATGCAGGTGCGACCAGATCAGTGGGTAAGGAGCGGTGCCGAGGCATCGGGAGCGTGACACATATACGGTCCGTATGTCATCTGTTTGTCATCCATGTGCCTTCCGTTTTTTTGGCGGACTGCCAAAAAACTGAAGGAGGGAAAATACATACATTTACCCAGGATCCATAGCTTCAACCTACATGTGGCGGTCACATGTTCACTCCAGTGCCATTTTCGACAGCTTTTCACAGCATAGAGCGCTATGGTGATTTTCTTGTGCTTGTACTCTTCATATCAGTCTTTTCTGTCATTATAATGGCAGAAAGACCCATAATGTCCCACTCTTCTGCATTTTGTAATTTTGCACCCTTTGGTGCCTTTCATGTGGCACTAAGGGGTGCTTAGCCTTGTATTTACCAAAATAAATAAATACATTTAAAAAAAAAATGATGTGGGATACCCCCTATTTTTGTATAAATAATTTTCAAAAAAAACACACATAGGGGTCCCCCCAAAATTGGACCACCAGCCAAGGTAAAGCAGACAGCTGGGGTCTGATATTCTCAGACTAGGGAGGTCCACTGTTATTGGACACTCCCCAGCCTAAAAATAGCAGGCCACAGCCTCCCCAGAAGTGGCGCATCCATTAGATGCGCCAATCCTGGTGCTTCGCCCCAGCTCATCCCGTGCCCTGGTGCGGTGGCAAACGGGGTAATATATGGGGTTAATACCAGATGTGTAATGTCACCTGGCATCAAGCCCTGGGGTTGGTGAGGTCAGGCGTCTATCAGATACCCGACATCACGAACCCAGTCAGTCATAAAAAAAAAAATAGACGACAAACACATTTTTATTTGAAAAAACACTGCCCAACACATTCCATCTTTCACCAATTTATTAGAAAGAAAAACAAATCCAGGTCTGCTGTAATCCTAGCGGTTCCCATGACGATCCACACTGTCCCAGTCAATGAAGAACAGAATGTTCCCCATTGGCTGGGAGAGCAATGCAGTGACCTGAGCTAACATCAGAAGGTCAGCCCAGGTCACTGCAGGGGATGACAAGTGCTGCTATCAGGAGCGAGGTACATTACCTGCGATGATCTTCTGCACTGCTGATACTGCACACTGACTTCAATCACCTTCACAGCCAAGTATCGCGAGCGACCCGTGACGTCACCGCTAGTGACAGTCTCGGGCCGCAGTGACACATGTGAAGCGGCAGCCATGGAGGACAGTGTCAGCGCTGAGGTCGGGAGGGCAGGTCTTCATCACCGCAGGTAAGCCGAGCGGGGCCATGTGTGTGGTGCGAGGTGGGCGGAGCCTAGTGAGGTAATGTGTGTGGGTGTGAGGTGGGCGGAGCCTAGCGAGGTAATGTGTGCGGGTGCGAGGTGGGCGGAGCCTAGCGGGGCTATGTGTGCGGGTGCGAGGTGGGCGGATACTAGCGGGGTAATGTGTGCGGGTGCGAGGTGGGCGGAGCCTAGCAGGGTAATGTGTGAGGGTGCAAGGTGGGCGGAGCCTAGCAGGGCTATGTGTGCGGGTACGAGGTAGGCGGATCCTAGCGGGGTAATGTGTGCGGGTGCGAGGTGGGCGGAGCCAAGCGGGGCCATGTGCGCGGTGCAAGGTGGGCGGAGCCTAGTGAGGTAATGTGTGCGGGTGCGAGGTGGGCGGAGCCTAGCGGGGCTATGTGTGCGGTGCGAGGTGGGCAGAGCCTAGCAGGGTAATGTGTGCGGTGCGAGGTGGGAGGAGCCTAGCGGGGCTATGTGTGCGGTGCAAGGTGGGCAGAGCCTAGCAGGCTAATGTGTGCGGTGCGAGGTGGGCGGAGCCTAGCGGGGCTATGTGTGTGGTGCGAGGTGGGCGGATCCTAGCAGTGTAATGTGTGCGGGTGCGAGGTGGGCGGAGCCTAGAGAGGTAATGTGTGCGGCTGTGAGGTGGGCGGGACTATGTGTGCGGTGTGAGGTGGGCGGAGCCTAGCGGGGTAATGTGTGCGGTGCGAGGTGGGCAGAGCCTAGCGGGGCTATTTGTGAGGTGTGAGGTGGGCGGAGCCTAGCGGGGTAATGTGTGCGGTGCGAGGTGGGCGGAGCCTAGTGGGGCTATGTGCGGGTGCGAGATGGGCGGATCCTAGCGGGGTAATGTGTGCGGGTGCGAGGTGGGCGGAGCCTAGCAGGGTAATGTGTGCGGGTGCGAGGTGGGCGAAGCCAAGCGGGGCCATGTGTGCGGTGCAAGGTGGGCGGAGCCTAGCGAGGTAATGTGTGCGGGTGCGAGGTGGGCGGAGCCTAGCAGGGCTATGTGTGGGGTGCGAGGTCTGCAGAGCCTAGCGGGGCTATGTGTGCGGTGCGAGGTGGGCGGATCCTAGCAGTGTAATGTGTGCGGGTGCGAGGTGGGCAGAGCCTAGCAAGGTAATGTGTGTGGGTGCGAGGTGGGCGGAGCCTAGTGAGGTAATGTGTGCGGGTGTGAGGTGGGCAGAGCCTAGCGGGGTAACGTGTGCGGTGCGAGGTGGGCGGAGCCTAGTGGGGTAATGTGTGCGGGTGCGAGGTGGGCGGAGCCAAGCGGGGCCATGTGTGCGGTGCAAGGCTGGCGGAGCCTAGCGGGGTAATGTGTGCGAGTGCAAGGTGGGCGGAGCCAAGCAAGGTAATGTGTGCGAGTGTGAGGTGGGCGGAGCCTAGCAGAGCTATGTGTGCGGGTGCGAGGTGGGTGGAGTTTAGCGGGGCCATGTGTGCGGGCAGCGGAGTGAGAAGTGGGTGGAGTTTAGCGGGGCCATGTGGCGTTGAGGACGTCAGTGCCGGGGACTGCATAGCTGGGGTCAGGTGAGTGTGAGTGTGTGTGTAAATGCTGAGTACAGGAGGGGGTGGAGCCTAGCGGGGAAGTGTCGGCTCCCTGCACGTATAACCAGGGTAAATATCGGGTTACAAACCAAAGCGCTTTGCTTGGATACCCGATGTTTATCTTGGTTACCAGCTCTGGCAGGCTGCCAGCGATGGCTCCCTGCTAGAGATGAGCAAACCGGTCGCGGTTCGCCGAACGGAGGTCCCGTTCGAGTTCGGTTCGTCGAACGTTCGACGAACCGAACTCGAACCGCATAGAAAACAATGGCAGGCATTCACAAACACATAAAAACACCTAGAAAACACCCTCAAAGGTGTCCAAAAGGTGACAAACAACTCACAACACAACACAAACACATGGGAAAGTGACAAGAACAAATTCTCATGCGAAAACAAAAAGAGCGTAACGAGGAAAAAGAGGACGAGACACAGATATAGGCATGGCACGACCTTCTAAAATCATGTAAAACACCGCAAGGTGACTCCAAGTGGAGTCTCCCTTTTTTCCAAAAATTGGGCCCCACACACACCCACCCATTCAGTGGCAGCACTTGTGCCCTAGTTGTACACTTTACAGCTAGATTTGCATCAAGCACATTCAAAAATACGCCATACTTAACCGTCCCCAGGATGACTCCGGGGTAGGTAGCAAAGTCTTTCCTGATCCTAGCTCTGTTCATCTTGGATCATTTTTAAAAAACACAGCAAGCAAGGGTTACTCCAAGCGGAGTCTCCCTTTTTTCCAAAAATTGTGCCCACCACACACCCACCCATTCAGTGGCAGCACTTGTGCCCTAGTTGTACACTTTACAGCTAGATTTGCATCAAGCACATTCAAAAATACACCATACTTAACCGTCCCCAGGATGACTCCGGGGTAGGTAGCAAAGTCTTTCCTGATCCCAGCTCTGTTCATCTTGGATCATTTTTAAAAACAATGTAAGTAAGGGTTACTCCAAGCGGAGTCTCCCTTTTTGCAAAAAATTGGGCCACACAGACATCCCATCAGTGGCAGCACTTGTGCCCTAGTTGCAAACAGGATGTTTTGATTTGCATCAAGCACATTCCAAATCCACAAGCATTTACTCTCCCCAGGATGACACAGGGGTAGTAAATTCCTTGTGGATCCATGACTTGTTCATTTTGATGAACGTTAGTCTGTCCACATTGTCACTGGACAGACGCGTGCGCTTATCTGTCAGCACACACCCAGCAGCACTGAAGACACGTTCAGAGACAACGCTGGCAGCTGGACATGACAAAATCTCCAAGGCATAAGTGGAGAGCTCTGGCCAGTTTTCAAGATTTGAAGCCCAAAATGAGCAAGGCTCCATTTGCAAAGTAATGGCATCGATGTTCATTTGGAGATACTCCTGTATCATCCTCTCCAGCCGTTGACTATGTGTTAGACTTGTTGTCTCTGTTGGCCTTGCAAAGGAGGGTCTAAAAAAATTATGAAAAGATTCCATAAAATTGCTGTTACCAGCACCAGATACAGTCCTACTGGTACGTGTAGACTGTTGAAGATGACGAGACCGTCCCATGTTTTTCAAGTTACAACTGGGAGATTCACTCCCTGCACCTGCACGGTTGTTTGGTGGAAAAGCTGAGCTAAGATCGAGTAACAGCTTCTGCTGATACTCCTGCATACGTGCGTCCCTTTCTATGGCTGGAATTATGTCACAAAATTTGGACTTGTAACGGGGATCTAATAGTGTGGCAAGCCAGTAGTCATCATCACTTCTAATTTTGACAATATGAGGGTCATGTTGGAGGTAGTGCAGCAAGAAAGCACTCATGTGTCTTGCGCAGCCATGCGGACCAAGTCCACGCTGTGTTTGTGGCATAGAGGTGCTAACCGTTCTTTCTTCCTCTGACATCTCCCCCCAACCTCTTTCAACTGAAATTTGACCAAGGTCTCCCTCATCCGCTGAGTCTTCCATGTCCATGGACAGTTCGTCCTCCATTTCTTCATGTTCTCCTGCACCTTCCTCAACATTTCGCCTGCTACCATGCGCCCTTGTTGATCCCTGTCCCCCATGGTCCCATGCCTGCCGCGTTGGTGATGATGAACGTCTGGACCTTGGAGATATTGTTATGTCTTGCGCATATGAATCCTCCTGTAGTTCCTCCCCGTCGTGTTGTCCCACCCCCTAACTCCGAATAGTGTTTAAGCGTGTGCTCCAGCATGTAAATGACTGGAATTGTCATGCTGATAATGGCATTGTCAGCGCTAAACATATTCGTCGCCATGTCGAAACTGTGCAGAAGGGTGCATAGGTCCTTGATCTGAGACCACTCCATCAGGGTGATCTGCCCCACCTCTGCATCTCGTTGGCCCAGGCTATACGTCATGACGTATTGCACCAGGGCTCGGCGGTGCTGCCACAGTCGCTGTAACATGTATCATAGTATCATAGTATCATAGTTTTTAAGGTTGAAGGGAGACTCTAAGGGCGGCTTTGCACGCTGCGACATCGGTAACAATGTGTTACCGATGCTGCAGCGATAGTCCCGCCCCCGTCGCACTTGCAATATCTAGTGAAAGCTGCCGTAGCGATTATTATCGCTACGGCAGTTTCACACGCACATACCTGCTGTGCGACGTCCCTCTGGCCGGCGACCCGCCTCCTTCCTAAGGGGGCGGGTCGTGCGGCGTCACAGCGACGTCACACGGCAGGCGGCCAATTGAAGTGGAGGGGCGGAGATGAGCAGGATGTAAACATTACGCCCACCTCCTTCCTTCCTCATTGCAGCCGGCGGCAGGTAAGGTGAAGTTCCTCGCTCCTGTGGCTTCACACACAGCGATGTGTGCTGCCGCAGGAGCGAGGAACAACATCGCACCTGTCGCTGCACCGGCATTATGGAAATGTCGGAGGCTGCAGCGATGATACGATAACGACGCTTTTGCGCTCGTTCATCGTATCAAAAAGGATTTGCACGTTGCGATATCGACTGCGACGCCGGATGTGCGTCACTTTCGATTTGACCCCATCGACATCGCACGTGCAATGTCGCAACGTGCAAAGCCGCCCTAAGTCCATCTAGTTCAACCCGTAGCCTAACATGTTGATCCAGAGGAAGGCAAAAAAAACCCCAATGTGGCAAACAAGTTCCAATGGGGAAAAAATTTCCTTCCTAACTCCACATCCGGCAATCAGACTAGTTCCCTGGATCAATACCCTGTCATAAAATCTAATATACATAACTGGTAATATTAAATTTTTCAAGAAAGGCATCCAGGCTCTGCTTAAATGTTAGTAGTGAATCACTCATTACAACATCATGCGGCAGAGAGTTCCATAGTCTCACTGCTCGTACAGTAAAGAATCCTCGTCTGTGATTATGATTAAACCTTCTTTCCTCAAGACGTAGCGGATGCCCCCGTGTTCCAGTCGCAGGCCTAGGTGTAAAAAGATCTTTGGAAAGGTCTCTGTACTGTCCCCTCATATATTTATACATTGTGATTAGATCCCCCCTAAGCCTTCGTTTTTCCAAACTAAATAACCCCAAGTTTAATAACCTGTCTTGGTATTGCAGCCCACCCATTCCTCTAATAATCTTGGTGGCTCTTCTCTGCACCCTCTCCAGTTCAGCTATGTCCTTCATATATATCGGTGACCAGAATTGTACACAGTATTCTAAGTGCGGTCGCACTAGTGACTTGTACAGAGGTAGAACTATATTTTTTTCATGTACACTTATACCTCTTTTAATACATCCCATTATTTTATTAGCCCTGGCAGCAGTTGCCTGACACTGTCCACTAAAGTTCAGTTTACCATCCACCCGTACACCCAAGTCTTTTTCTGTGTCAATTTTACCCAGTGTTCTACAATTAAGTACATAATCATAAATGTTATTTCCTCTACCCAAGTGCATGACCTTACATTTATCTACATTAAACTTCAATTGCCACTTCTCAGCCCAATCCTCCAATTTACATAAATCTCCCTGTAATATAAAATTATCCTCCTCTGTATTGATTACCCTGCAGAGTTTAGTATCATCTGCAAATATTGAAATTCTACTCCGCATGCCCCCAACAAGGTCATTTATAAATATGTTGAAAAGAAGCGGGCCCAATACTGACCCCTGTGGTACCCCACTATGAACTGAGACCCAGTCCGAGTACGTACCTGTCACGCTCCCCGGGTCCCCTGTCCAGCTCCCCGGCTCCCCTGCCACGCTCCCCGGCTTCCCTGGCTCGCTCCCCGGCTCCTCTGTCCGGCGTCCCCCGCTCCACAGCCTCCAGGCCTCCTCACCTAGGATCCCCAGGCGTCCCGGTCCCCGCTCCCAGCGTCCGCTGTCAGCTTCGCTCCAGCCCGGCTCTCCTGCCTCCTGTTCGCCGCTCCCTTCCCTGGCTTCTGGCACCCGGGCCTCGCGCATGCGCATTAGGGCGCGCGCGCGGTCATTGACCCTTTCTTAAAGGGCCAGCGTCCACAGACAGGATATTGAACACACAGGTACAGGGTATAAAGGGGTTTAATGTCCAAGTGGGCGGCGCCTGTTCTTCGTGTTTCCTAAGCTAGGAGTCAGGTCTCCTTGTCTCTGTGATATACTCACCTCTCTCTCTTCTAGAGCCGCTCCTCCCTCGCCATCCGGTCCTGCCGATTCCCGAACCCCGCACGCTGACTATCTGCCATCCCGTCAGTCCGTACCATCTTTGATCCCTGTGGTGACCCGTCCTCTCGCTCCATCAGTTCCGGACTCTGCCTGACAACATCTTGGCCTCCGAACCTGAGCTCCGTCACCCGGACTAACATCTGTGACTCCGTGGTCCCAGGGACTTCTACATTCCACTATTTTGCACGGACTATCCTGCTACCTGTAGTGCTCCGGCTACCGGACCCCTTGCCTTCAGTGAGGAGTTCGGCCCAGTGGATCCACCTCCTGGGTCTGCCCGTCCACCTGGCCCTAACAGTAAGAACAGGCCATGGATCCCGCCGAAGCACTAGCGGCCTTGCAGGAGGAACTCACACGCCAGCGTGAGACCCAGACCCGCATGCTGAACTTTATGTCTTCTGTGGACGCCCGCCTGAACACGCTACAAGCGTCGGTTACATCTTCGGCATCTCGAACTTCCACTGGACAATCCACGGCCCCAGCTCCCGTGGCAGCCTCCTCGGATGCTTCCAGGCTTCGTCTGGCCCCACCACCCCGGTACGCCGGAGATCCCAAGACCTGCAGGGGATTCATAAACCAATGCTCCCTCCATTTCAAGCAGCTGCCGCATTTGTTTGCTTCCGACCAAGCCAAGGTCGCGTTCATGATGTCCCATCTAGAGGGTGAGGCACTGGCGTGGATGAACCCCTTGTGGGAGAAGGAGGACCCTGTGACCACTAACATCCAGGAGTTCCTGCAGGCATTTCGTGGCACCTTTGATGAGCCCGGACGCGCCTCCGCATCTGCCTCATCTCTCCTCCGGTTACGTCAGGGGACTCTGACGGTGGGTCAATATGCCATCCGTTTTCGCACCTTGGCTTCGGAACTTGGGTGGAACAATGAGGCTCTAACCGCCGCCTTCTGGGAAGGTCTCTCGGGTCGAATTAAAGATGAGCTGGCTGGTCGTGACGTGCCGTCCACCCTGGATGCCCTGATTGCCCTAGCAACTCGAGTGGACATTCGCTTTCAGGAACGATCCAAAGAGGTGTCCCGTGAGAGACGTCCGATACGGCATTCCTCTCCTCCGCAGAAGCCCGCCGTACTTCAGTCAACGGCATCTGGTGTCTCCGTCCACGAGCCCATGCAGATCGACCGTTTGCGGCAGTCTGAACAACGCCGAGCAGAACGACTCGCCAAGGTCCTCTGCTTCTACTGCGGAGAGGGCACACACCTTCTACGCTCCTGTCCAGAGAGGCCGGGAAACTCCAAAGCCTAGGGTTGGTAGGAGAGGCCACCCTAGGTGCTGGGACTCTCTCAGACCCGGTTACGTGGACTATTCAAGTGACAACGGGAGAGACGCGGTTCACGGCCGAGGCGTACCTCGATTCCGGGGCAGCAGGCAATTTCATCCAGCAGGCCACGGTGGACAAGTACCAGGTGCCTGTTACTCCACTTGACAAACCCCTCGTGATTGCCTCTGTGGATGGGAGACCCCTCTCTGACACCATCTCGTGGATCACCAAGCCGGTGGAACTGCGTATCGGTGCCCTGCACACCGAGAACATCGCTCTCTACGTCCTCCCACACATGTCCCATCAAATCCTGCTGGGACTCCCCTGGTTACGGACACACGAACCGTCAGTCAGCTGGGGCACTGGTGAAATCACCCGATGGGGCTCCTCTTGCCACGAGAACTGTCTGAAGACCATACAACCCATCCGACGACCTCCGGTTCCAGAGTCCCTACCAGGACTGCCCTCGGCCTATTGGTCCTTCGCGGACGTCTTTGACAAAAAGGAATCAGAGGTACTTCCGCCACATCGTCCTTACGATTGTGCCATCGACCTGCTCCCGGGAACTACACCACCTCGAGGTCGGATATATCCGCTGTCTCCAGCCGAAACAAGGGCCATGTCTACCTACATCACAGAGAACCTGGCAAGGGGATTCATTCGGAGATCCTCCTCTCCTGCTGGAGCAGGCTTCTTCTTCGTTAAGAAGAAAGAAGGCGACCTACGCCCATGCATAGACTACCGGGGATTGAACCAAATCACCGTGAAAAATAAGTACCCCCTGCCGCTCATCCCCGAATTGTTTGATCGGCTTAGAGGAGCTCGTGTGTTCACCAAGTTGGATCTTCGGGGTGCCTACAACCTGGTCCGCATCCGCTCAGGGGACGAATGGAAGACCGCGTTCAATACTCGCGATGGGCACTATGAATACTGTGTGATGCCCTTCGGCCTGTGTAACGCACCAGCAGTCTTTCAGGAATTGGTGAACGACGTGTTCCGAGACCTTCTCTACGTCTGTGTGGTGGTGTATCTTGATGACATCCTGGTCTTTTTTCCGGACCTCCAGACCCACAGAGAGAACGTGCAGCTGGTACTACAAAGACTGAGGGAGAATCGTTTGTACGCCAAGTACGAGAAGTGTGTCTTCGAGCAGTCTTCTCTTCCCTTCCTGGGTTACGTAATCTCCGATACCGGCCTGCAGATGGATCCGGAGAAGGTCTCTTCCATTCTCAACTGGCCCCCTCCTTCTGGACTGAAGGCAATCCAATGCTTTCTGGGATTCGCAAACTACTACCGTCAGTTCATCCCTCACTTCTCTGCTCTCACTGCACCTCTCTCCGCCTTGACCAAGAAGGGGGCTAATCCAAAGGACTGGTCACCTGCGGCCGACGCCGCGTTTGGCTCCCTGAAGCGGGCATTTGCTTCCTCCCCTGTGCTCCACTGTCCAGAGTTAAACGGACAGTTCACCTTGGAGGTGGATGCCTCCTCCTCGGGAGCCGGAGCAGTGCTCATGCAGAAGTCCTCCTCCGGGAAGATGGTTACTTGCGGTTTCTTCTCCAAGAGCTTCTCTGCGCCTGAACGCAACTACACCATCGGTGACCGAGAGCTATTGGCAGTCAAACTGGCTCTGGAGGAATGGCGCTACCTTCTGGAGGGAGCAGTGTACCCCGTGATCATTTACACGGACCACAAGAACCTGGAATACCTGCGGTCTGCTCAGCGACTGAACCCACGGCAAGCCAGGTGGTCCTTGTTCTTTGCCAGGTTCGATTTCCAGCTCCATTTCCGACCCGCGGACAAGAATGTACGCGCAGATGCCTTGTCCAGGTCATTCATGCCCATGGAGCAGGAGGAGGAGACATCCCAGCCCATCATCTGCCCTAGTAAAATCATTCCGGTGGCTCCTGTCACCCTGGCCCAGATACCGCCCGGGAAGACCTATGTCTCTGAAACCGACAGACAAAAAGTGTTGCACTGGGGCCATGCCTCGAAAACAGCCGGCCATGCTGGTCAGAAGAGAACATGGAGTACAATTGTACGTCACTACTGGTGGCCATCCCTTCGCACGGACGTCGCTTCTTTTGTCTCAGCCTGCTCCTCTTGTGCCAGGAATAAGACGCCCAAACATCTGCCATATGGCCGTCTTCTGCCTCTGCCTATACCCTCTGTTCCGTGGCAACACATTGCAATGGACTTTATTACGGACTTGCCCCTGTCCTCCGGACACACAGTCATATGGGTCGTGGTGGATCGGTTCTCCAAAATGGCTCATTTCGTCCCTATGGCAGGACTGCCCTCAGCCCAGGAACTCGCTGACGCCTACATACAGCACATCTTCCGGTTGCACGGCTTTCCATCACACATTGTGTCCGACAGAGGAACTCAGTTTACCTCCCGCTTCTGGAGGGCCCTCTGCAAACATCTGGGAGTGACTCTGGACTTTTCTTCAGCCTACCATCCTCAGTCGAATGGCCAAGTGGAACGAGTCAATCAGATCTTGACCTCCTTCTTACGTCACTATGTCAACGCCCATCACGACGACTGGTCCACGCTTCTTCCTTGGGCTGAATTCTCCCATAACCACCACGTCAGTGAGTCCTCCTCCAGCTCCCCCTTCCATGTCGTTTACGGACTTCAGCCTTCCGTCCCATTACCTGTATCCTCTTCCTCGGATGTCCCTGCTGCTGATGCTGTAGCACGTGACTTTGCAACAATTTGGGACTCTGTCAAGACGTCCCTTGGACGTGCTTCCCTTCGGATGAAGAGACACGCAGACAAGAGGCGTCTGGATCCCCCGTGTTTCTCTCCAGGAGATCTGGTCTGGCTTGCCTCCAAGTATGTCCGATTGAAGCTACCATCTTACAAGCTGGGTCCTCGCTACATCGGGCCGTTTAAAGTCCTCAGCAAAATAAATGAGGTCTCCTACAAGCTGCAGCTCCCGGCCACGATGAGGATACCCAACTCCTTCCACGTCTCCCTGCTCAAGCCGGTTGTCCTTGGTCCCTTCTCCGCTGCTGCCAGTTCGGCTCCTCCTCCTATTGCCGATGACGACATCTATGCGGTTAGGGATATCGTGGCCATGAAAACCGTACGGGGCCGGCAGTTCTTCTTGGTGGACTGGGCAGGGTATGGTCCTGAGGATAGGTCCTGGGAACCCCGGGAGAATGTGGGTACTCCTCTGATACGTGCCTTCCTGTCCCGGTTGCGGGGAGGGGGGCGTGGGGGGGGGGTGCTGTCACGCTCCCCAGGTCCCCTGTCCAGCTCCCCGGCTCCACAGCCTCCAGGCCTCCTCACCTAGGATCCCCAGGCGCCCCGGTCCCCGCTCCCAGCGTCCGCTGTCAGCTTCGCTCCAGCCCGGCTCTCCTGCCTCCTGTTCGCCGCTCCCTGCCCTGGCTTCTGGCACCCGGGCCTCGCGCATGCGCATTAGGGCGCGCGCGCGGTCATTGACCCTTTCTTAAAGGGCCAGCGTCCACAGACAGGATATTGAACACACAGGTACAGGGTATAAAGGGGTTTAATGTCCAAGTGGGCGGGGCCTGTTGTTCGTGTTTCCTAAGCTAGGAGTCAGGTCTCCTTGTCTCTGTGATATACTCACCTCTCTCTCTTCTAGAGCCGCTCCTGCCTCGCCATCCGGTCCTGCCGATTCCCGAACCCCGCACGCTGACTATCTGCCATCCCGTCAGTCCGTACCATCTTTGATCCCTGTGGTAACCCGTCCTCTCGCTCCATCAGTTCCGGACTCTGCCTGACAACATCTTGGCCTCCGAACCTGAGCTCCGTCACCCGGACTACCATCTGTGACTCCGTGGTCCCAGGGACTTCTACATTCCCCTATTTTGCACGGACTATCCTGCTACCTGTAGTGCTCCGGCTACCGGACCCCTTGCCTTCAGTGAGGAGTTCGGCCCAGTGGATCCACCTCCTGGGTCTGCCCGTCCACCTGGCCCTAACAGTACCATTAATAACCACCCTTTGTTTCCTATCACTGAGCCAGTTTTTAACCCAGTTACACATATTTTCCCCTATCCCCATTATTCTCATTTTATGTACCAACCTTTTGTGTGGCACCGTATCAAAAGCTTTTGAAAAGTCCATATACACAACATCCACTGCATTTCCGTGGTCCAGGCTTGAACTTACCTCTTCATAGAAGCTGATCAAATTAGTTTGACAGGATCGATCCCTCATAAACCCATGTTGATACTCTGTCATAAGGTTATTTTTCTTGAGATACTCCAGTATAGCATCTCTCAATAAACTCTCAAGGATTTTACCAACCGTAGAGGTTAAACTTACCGGCCTATAATTTCCCGGCTCAGTTTTTGTCCCCGTTTTGAATATTGGCACCACATTTGCTATGCGCCAGTCCTGCGGTACCGACCCTGTTATTAAGGAATCTGAGAAGATTAAAAATAATAGTCTATCTATCACAGAACTCAATTCCTGTAGTACTCTGGGGTGTATGCCATCCGGGCCCGGAGATTTGTCAACCTTAGTGATTTCGAGGCGGCGGCGTACTTCCTCCTGGGTTAAGCAGGTAATATTCAAGGGTGAATTTATGGTATCACTGGTCATGTCATCTGCCATGGCATTTTCTTGTATAAAAACCGAAGAAAAAAAGTCATTCAGCAGGTTGGCTTTACCCTCATCCCCCTCCACCATTTCACCAAGACTATTTTTAAGGGGGCCAACACTATCGCTTTTCAGTGTTTTACTGTTTATGTAGTTAAAGAATATTTTAGGATTATTTTTACTTTCTCTTGCAATGAGTCTCTCTGTCTCAAACTTAGCTAACTTAATTTGCTTTTTACATATTTTATTTAATTTTCTATAATTATATAATGCCTCATCACTACCTACCCTCTTTAATTCTTTTAAGGCTTTCTGTTTTTCTTTTATTGCTTCCCTTACAGCTCTATTTAGCCATAGGGGTTTCCTCCTATTTCTAGCATGTTTGTTCCCATAGGGTATATTTTCTGCACAAGCCCTATTCAGGATGCTCATAAAAGTCTCCCATTTGCTTTGTGTACTTTTATTACTTAGTACATCATCCCAGTTTATTGCACTAAGATCATCTCTCAACCGTTTAAAATTTGCTTTCCTGAAGTTTAGTGTCCTTGTAGCCCCTCTACTAGATATCTTACTAAAGAATACATGAAAACTTATTATTTTGTGATCACTATTACCCAAGTAACCCCCAACTTGTATATTTGATATGCGGTCTGGCCTATTGGTTAGTACAAGGTCTAGTAGTGCTCCCTCTCTTGTGGGGTCCTGTACCATTTGTGAAAGGTAATTATCTTTCATTGTTATCAAAAATCTATTTCCTTTGCTGGAACTGCAAGTTTCTGTTCCCCAATTTATATCAGGATAGTTAAATTCCCCCAAAATAATTACCTATGTGGAGAGTCGAATTCCAGCGTGTCGCCACATCGCATTTCATGCGATGAACCGGCAGGCCGAAAGACTTCTGGAGCGATGCAAGTCGCTCAGCTGCGGCGCTTGAACGGCGGAAGTGAGCAGACAGTTTTCGTGCCCTGGTCAGAAGGCCATCTAGGCCGGGATAGTGTGTTAAAAATTGCTGGACAACAAGGTTCAACACGTGAGCCATACAAGGTACGTGTGTCACCTTGCCCAGGCGAAGGGCCGCACCCAGGTTTGCAGCATTGTCGCACACGGCATTACCAGGCTGCAGGTTGAGTGGAGACAACCATTTATTAAACTCGGACCGCAGAGCTGACCACAACTCCTGAGCTGTGTGACTCTTATTCCCAAGACATGTCAAGCTAAAGACCGCCTGATGACGTTGCGCTCTGCTGCCAGCATAGTAATGAGGGGTGCGTGATTCCTTCTGCGCAGTGAGAACGCTGGTGGCCTGACCAGGCAGGCTTGGGGCGGAGGTGGAGGACACAGATGAGGTGGAGGAGGCAGAAGCAGTGGCGGAACTTGGACAGACAGAGGATTGACACACAAGTCGTGGGGACGGCAAGACTTGTGCGGCAGACCCTTCACCATCTATCACCATAGTTACCCAGTGGCCAGTCAGCGACATGTAACATCCCTGTCCATGCTTACTGGTCCAAGTATCGGTGGTAAAATGCACCCGTTCACACACAGAGTTTCTCAAGGTAGCGGTGATGTTGTGTGCGACATGCTGGTGTAGCGCGGGCACACCTTTCTTAGAGAAGTAGTGGCGACTGGGCATCTGGTACTGGGGCACAGCGACAGACATAAGGTCTCTAAAATCCTGTGTGTCCACCAGGCGGAAAGGCAGCATTGCGGTAGCCAATAGCTTACAGAGGGATAAAGTTAACCTCTTAGCTTTATCATGGGTCGCAGGAAATGGCCTTTTCTTTGTCCACATCTGAGGGACAGAGATCTGGCTGCTGTGTGTAGACGGTGTTGAGTAGGGTGTCCCTGGAAAAATGCAGGTTTGTGAGGAAAGTGCAGTCGGAGACATGATGTTGCCTTCATCCAACGTTGGTGCTATCGATGTCTGAGAGAGCTGTACACACGCACTTGTTTCCCCTTCCAAACCAACTGACGACCTACCAAGCAAACTGCCTGTTGCAGTTACAGTGGTTGAAGTTGTGCGTGGAAAACCAGGTGTGACAGCTGTCCCCACAGTCCTAGAAGATGAAGAGCGCGCGGATGCACTGGAAGGGGCAGGCCGTGGATGGTTCGCTCCGCTAGGCCGCATTGCAGCATGGTGAGCTTCCCACTGGGACATATGATATTTATTCATGTGACGATTCATGGAAGAAGTTGTCAAACTGCTGAGGTTTTGACCTCTACTAACAGAATCACGACAAATTTTACACATCACATAATTTGGGCGATCTTTTTCTATGCCAAAAAAGGACCAGGCTAGGCAAGGTTTAGAGGGCATGCGACCTGCTGAGCCCCCCCGACTAGTGCTCAGAGGCAGAGTGGTGGCTGATGATGCAGTTGTAGACGTGCTACCAGTGCTCCGACTCTGTCCAGGAAGGCGCAAGGGAACTTCGTCGTTGGTTGCATCCTCCTCCACCGCCTCTGTTGACCTCCTCGAGTGCCTGACTGTGGGTTAACAGTAGGTGGAATCTAGAACTTCCTCATCAATTGTTGTGTTTGCACTCCCCTCACCCTCAGACTGAGCCTCTTCTTGCCCTGACCGAATATTTAAGTTGTCATCCCAATCTGGTATCTGCGTCTCATCGTCATCAGTATGTTCCTCATTGTCTATAACCACAGGTGTTACAGTTTGTGACAAAGGGTCAACATTATGCTCAGAAACTTGGTCCTCACGGCCTGAATCAGAGTCACAAAGGTTCTGGGCATCACTGCAGACCATTTCCTGGTCTGTACTCACTGTAGCTTGGGAGCAGACCTCTGATTCCCAGGCTATAGTGTGACTGAACAGCTTTGCAGACTCAGCCATCTCAGTTCCACCATACTGTGCAGGGCTGATGGAGACTTCAGAGCTGGGAGAAAGCAAGTTTGATTGGGATGACAACTCAGAGGACTGGTGTTTTTTGGATGCGGTAGTTGAGGTGGCTGAGAGGGCACTTGTTGGACCACTTGAGATCCATTCAAGCATTTTCCTTTTTTGGCCATCATCTACCTTTGTTCCAGTTGTTCGTGTCCGTAAAAAAGGGAGCACATCGGATTGTCCACGGTAAGTAGTAGACATCTTACTATTGCTGGTAGATGGTCTATCTTCAGCAGATGTTAATGGAGCTTTGCCACCTTCTCCACGGACAAACCCTTTTTTTCCTTTTCCAACACGCCTCTTGCCCTTTCCACCAGCATCTGTCATTTTGCCACTCATGTTGATTGCGACAAGATTGTGCACTTAAAATGTGGTAGTAAAAATTGAGAGGTGGTGTAGATTGCAGCGCTGGTCTAGCTTTATTAACAGCAGAATAATAAAGAATAATTATCCCTGACAATGCAACTACGGCCCTTAAACTGGCAGCATAAATTGCTAGTATAATGGCTTAGTAACAATGAGTTGGAGTGTGCAATGCAGGCAGACGTGCTGCAAATATCTTTGCACTAGTGGGACTATACAGAAGTCCAATAGCCACGTTTAGGATGCCACTAAGTTCACTCAGTGTTTGCTAGTATAATGGCTTAGTAACAATGAGTTGGAGTGTGCAATGCAGGCAGACGTGCTGCAAATATCTTTGCACTAGTGTGACTATACAGAAGTCCAACAGCCACGTTTAGGATGCCACTAAGTTCACTCAGTGTTTGCTAGTATAATGGCTTAGTAATAATGAGTTGGAGTGTGCAATGCAGGCAGACGTGCTGCAAATATCTTTGCACTAGTGGGACTATACAGAAGTCCAATAGCCACGTTTAGGATGCCACTAAGTTCACTCAGTGTTTGCTAGTATAATGGCTTAGTAACAATGAGTTGGAGTGTGCAATGCAGGCAGACGTGCTGCAAATATCTTTGCACTAGTGGGACTATACAGAAGTCCAATAGCCACATTTAGGATGCCACTAAGTTCACTCAGTGTTTGCTAGTATAATGGCTTAGTAACAATGAGTTGGAGTGTGCAATGCAGGCAGACGTGCTGCAAATATCTTTGCATTAGTGGGACTATACAGAAGTCCAATAGCCACGTTTAGGATGCCACTAAGTTCACTCAGTGTTTGCTAGTATAATGGCTTAGTAACAATGAGTTGGAGTGTGCAATGCAGGCAGACGTGCTGCAAATATCTTTGCACTAGTGGGACTATACAGAAGTCCAATAGCCACGTTTAGGATGCCACTAAGTTCACTCAGTGTTTGTGTGTCGCCCTGGGCAAGCCAGGGGACACAGGTCACAACACCACCACACCCCACACTCCAGGTAGGCACATCTGCTAACCAGAAATCCTTGTTGCCTTCCTCCAGGAGTCTGTTGATGCACACCAGGGGGTGGGCCAGGCGGTTGGCTCCGCCCACCAAGGAGCTCACAGCTCTGGAGGCAGGAAGTGTCAGGCAGTCTAGTCAGGGAGGAGGAAGTGGAAGGAGTGAGGGGTAGCCCAGGCAGGGGCAAGAGTAAACAACCAAGAAGTGAAAGTGGAGGAAAGAAAAGGAGTAAAGGAGGAAAGCAAGAAGTGGTGACAGAGCAGAGAGTGTGCAAAGCCTGAGAGCCCAGCTTTGTGTAGGGCTAGAACAGCAAGGTCAGCGACAGCGGTGACTGTCCGGAGGGGGACCGTTTGGAAGTTCCTGGAAGGACCCCGTTGGCTGTGTGCCCGGTGGTCTGGAGCAGTGTTCCGAAGGACAGTCAGCACCAGGGCAGGGGCCTCTCGGACCCCGGCAAGGCTAGGAGTCGCCAAATTTGCCGAATCCGTCAGTGAAGGGGACGTAGATCCCCCAGCAACCAAGTCCCGATTGACGGCAACAGCCCGACCATTACAGGGGAGACACCGCCACCGCCAGGGCACCAGTTTCCCCAGGGCCAGCGCCTGCGGGCAAAGTGTAGTGCTCCTCCGGCCCAGATTGCAGTCGGGGAGCGGGTAACCGGAGGGAATCCACCGCTACCATCAGTCAACACAGGTGCAAGGAAGAGAGACGTCACCGTCACCTACCGGGAGTGCAGGTGCAGCCGTCTGTGGGACCGTCCTACCAGCCGTTTGGTTTACCGTACAAACTGTGTCCAAGTCTCAGGCTGAGTGAGTACCACAGTGCCGCAAGGCACAGCGCTGCCCCCGCGTCCCTGCGCCCTCCAGGCCCTACACTTTACATCCCTTCACTGGGCCCCGGGATCACCAACCCCTACCCACGGAGGGGCAACACAACACCTGGCTGCTCCCATCACCATCCTCGGGACCCCCACACTGAGCAGCGGTGGTGCAATCACCACAACTTTGGGTGGCGTCACGAACTATAACAATCCCCTCACCCAACAAACACCCCCCTTTCACTCACGGGCGAGGAGTGTCGCTCGAGAATCCCCGGGATCCGGCCTACGGCTCGAGCCACCAGGAGCAGCTGCCGGACCCGAGCAGAAGGGGTGAGCGCGGTGTGCTGACACCCTCCTCCCCGCCCGCGACATTTGCTAGTATAATGGCTTAGTAACAATGAGTTGGAGTGTGCAATGCAGGCAGACGTGCTGCAAATATCTTTGCACTAGTGGGACTATACAGAAGTCCAATAGCCACGTTTAGGATGCCACTAAGTTCACTCAGTGTTTGCTAGTATAATGGCTTAGTAACAATGAGTTGGAGTGTGCAATGCACGCAGACGTGCTGCAAATATCTTTGCACTACTGGGGCAATACAGCAGTCCAACAGCCACGTTTAGGATGCCACTAAGTTCACTCAGTGTTTGCTAGTATAATGGCTTAGTAACAATGAGTTTTAGTGTGCAATGCAGGCAGACGTGCTGCAAATATCTTTGCACTACTGGGGCAATACAGCAGTCCAACAGCCACGTTTAGGATGCCACTAAGTTCACTCAGTGTTTGCTAGTATAATGGCTTAGTAACAATGAGTTGGAGTGTGCAATGCAGGCAGACGTGCTGCAAATATCTTTGCACTACTGGGGCAATACAGCAGTCCAACAGCCACGTTTAGGATGCCACTAAGTTCACTCAGTGTTTGCTAGTATAATGGCTTAGTAACAATGATTTGGAGTGTGCAATGCAGGCAGACGTGCTGCAAATATCTTTGCACTACTGGGGCAATACAGCAGTCCAACAGCCACGTTTAGGATGCCACTAAGTTCACTCAGTGTTTGCTAGTATAATGGCTTAGTAACAATGAGTTGGAGTGTGCAATGCAGGCAGACGTGCTGCAAATATGTTTGCACTACTGGGGCAATACAGCAGTCCAACAGCCACGTTTAGGATGCCACTAAGTTCACTCAGTGTTTGATAGTATAATGGCTTAGTAACAATGAGTTTTAATGTGCAATGCAGGCAGACGTGCTGCAAATATCTTTGCACTACTGGGGCAATACAGCAGTCCAACAGCCACGTTTAGGATGCCACTAAGTTCACTCAGTGTTTGTTAGTATAATGGCTTAGTAACAATGAGTTGGAGTGTGCAATGCAGGCAGACGTGCTGCAAATATCTTTGCACTACTGGGGCAATACAGCAGTCCAACAGCCACATTTAGGATGTCACTAAGTTCAGTCAGTGTTTGCTAGTATAATGGCTTAGTAACAATGAGTTGGAGTGTGCAAAGGGCAGGAGGGTACAGTGGCAGGGTTGTGGGTCTCTGGGTAGAGGAAAGGAAATCTTCCTTTCTATCCCTCCTAATGGGGAAATGCAGCGAGGAAATCCCTGACCTTAGCTACACAGACGCTGTCATCTTGTGTAGCTGTTAAACTCTGTTTTAAACTCTGTCACCTATGGCTCTGACCCTGCCGGTATGAGCCCTTAAAAGGACTGATAGAAAGTGCTATCCCTAAGCTGTTCAGCGCTGTGTATGGAGCGTATACAGCAGTATCGGCGATAGGAGCTGCACCAGTAATGTCTGACACCAAGGACGCAGAAGGCAGATAATGGCGTGCTGGAGAAAAATGTCCGGTTTTATAATGCAGGGACATGTGACATGGACATCCTATCACACATGCCATTGCTTCTCTGGCTAAAAGTCCACTTAGCTGTGTGTGTGTCTGGGATTGGCTGACATGCTGGCCCGCCCCATTACACGCGCGCGCTTAGGGAAGGAAGGCAAGGAAAAAAAAAAAAAATGGCGGTCGCCATTATCCATACAGCAGTGATCTGAATGCGCTGTTCCCGCACACTATACACTGAAATTTCATAATAGTGTGAGTCACAGAGTGACTTACACTATTACAGCGGAAAACCAGCTAGGAATTAGCTGGTTTTTTTGCTGCTATATCCGTTCTCGAACGTATCTAGAACTATCGAGCTTTAGCAAAAAAGCTCGAGTTCTAGTTCGATCTAGAACAGCCCCCAAAATCACTCGAGCCGCGAACTGGAGAACCTCGAACTGCGAACCGCGCTCAACTCTACTCCCTGCACACTGTAGCTGTTAAAAGCCCTGCTTTTGCTGATGGAACCGTTCTCGAACGTAACTTGAACTGTCGAGCTTTTAGCAAACAGCTCGAGTTTTAGTTCGATCTAGAACACCCCCCAAAATCACTCGAACCGCAAACTGGCGAACCTCGAACCGCGCACAACTCTACTCGTAACGACCAGAGACATCAAACTGACACATTAGTTTTACCATAAAGTGAACATGCTAAATAAAATATCCCAAAAACTATTGTGCTATCGCACTTTTTGCAGTTTTTCCACACTTGAAATATTTTTTTTGTTTTCCAGTACACTATATGGTAAAACTTATGGGTTTTTTTAAAAGTACAGCATGTCCCGCAAAAAATCTTGCCATTATATGGCAAGATTGATGGAAAAATATCAAAGTTACGGCTCTCGGAAGAAGGGGAGCACAAAAACAAAACGAAAAAACAGAAAATCGCCCGGGTGTCAAGGGGTTAAGATATAAATATTTTGCTAAATCCATGGACAGTGGATGTGTGCTGTAATGGCTGGTGCCAGTACAGGTCCTCACTGTTTAACCCACTAGGAACTTCAGTCAATATCAGCCACACCTGTACCCCATTACTATCCCATGACTCCACTGCAAGTGTTAATTGTTTTTGCTTAAGCTGTAGGCATAGCAATGACCTTAAGCTGCAAGTTTGCCACCTACAAAAGCCTATTAGGCCCTGCCAGCAGCAGAGGGGGACAACCGCATCTATGGTGCTATGTATGACCCCAAAACAGACAGACACACAGATTATACTCACCAGCCGTGGGCGGCTCTGACAATGAAGACGGAAGTTTCAAATGTAGTCCCGGCATGCTTGGCGGTGATTGAAAGATCTTGTGGTGACATCGGTATTCCTCCGATAACTTCCTGTTTGCACTGTGCATAAAAGCACATGTGCAATACAAACTTCACAATAATAGACAGAGGGTAGGCCGGCAGCATCTTACATCATTGATGACGTCGGACACGACCATCCTCCTCTGCTGTGGGCCGCAGCCTGTGGCCATACTTGCTCAGTGCTTAATAAAGCTAAGTATTTACCCCACCCTAGGCCCCCCTTCTTGCTTAGTCTCAAAGGGCCCCACACACTAGTAAGGGCAGAAAAGCCCTGATGGCGGCCTTTACCATGATAATTATCTAGCCTTAAGAATGACATAAAAAGAGGCCAGACTTGCTGTTTTTAGTTACACCACTTGAAAAACAATTGAATAATGGTGATCAAATAGTCACCTTAAATCCAAATAATTAAAGGAGTTATCCGACATACACTCCAAAAAAAATTGTAAGCTAATCTGTGCTGTATTGTCATATAAATCACCCCTACATTGTTATTTTTAGTTTTCTAACTTTTGTTCCTCTTGAATTCACCCTTTATTCTCTGCAGCACCTTGTTTACTTTCAGCTCCAACAAACATGACAATTTCCTGTATTCTTGGTTGCCAAACCTCAGTCAGAGCTGGCACCACCCAGCCTCAGTGTCCAGAAACGCCCCCTGCCCGGCCTCAGTGTCCAGAAACGCCCCCTGCCCTCCCTCTGCACATTCAATGGCTGTCAGTATTCTGCCCAGCACCTGACCTCTCAGCATGTGACAGAGCAGAGATCCAGCTTCTCTCATCTGTGACACAGCAATCAGCTCACATCCCATCCACAATGGTAATAGAAAGAGTTGTTACATGTTCCTCACCCCTTATAGATAAATGAATACTGTGTAAGGCCCCTTTCACACGTCAGTGATTCTGGTATGTTTGTGCTTTTTTTTAAACGTACCAGAATCACTGACATACGCAGACACATTATAATGAATGGGTCTGCTCACACGTCAGTGATTTTTCACTGCACGTGTCTCCACGCGTGTGCGTGATTGCCGCACGGAGACATGTCCATTTTTTTCTGGCATCACTAATGTTCCACGGACCACGCAGTGGTGTGGTCCGTGAAACACGTGCCAGAAAAAAACGTGCTTTTAAAATAAAAAACATTTTAACTCACCCGGCGTCCAGCGATGTCCTCTGCAGCCCGTTCTCCCTGCTGCTTCTGAGCCGGCTCATTATTGTCGCGCATATTCATGATGCGTGACACAGCCGACCCGGAAGCAGCTGCTGCGGGGGTCAGCGCCGGCCGGATGCTGCACCGCGGGAGCGATCAGCACCATGGACAGCGGGAGCGGGCGCAGGTGAGTTGATTACTAAGTGCAATCACGGGCCACGGATAACGGAGCCCGGACTGCACTTAGACAACCCACGTGTGCCGTGAATCACGGCACACGCAGGGACATGTGCGTGTTTTACACGCCAGTGAAAAACGTCACTGTTTTTCACTGACGTGTGAAACGGGCCTAAGGCAGACTATATATAGCACCCAATGTGAGTCTATAGTAGATATATACGCCATGTATGTATGGTACATGTGTGTGTGTGCGTGGTTTGTGTCATATAGTTATGTGAATACATATATATATATATATATATATATATATATACACACATAGATTCTCCAGGCTTATCCCTCTATGTGTCACTATATGAATTGACACATTGGGCTCCGAATGTAGAGTGTGCAGATTGCATACGAGTGGTCACATGACCATTCATTCTGACTGTCGACAACTGTGTCTGCTGCATGTGATGTGAGGATTCACATATCTACACTGTGTAGCAGCAAGCAAGAAATAGTGCGATAATAATAATAATCATCATCATCTACAATAAAATATAGTTACTGCAGATTTTTGTGAAAAATCTTGACCACTATTTTTTCCTTGGGCTACATGATATTTTGGTCATGCTGTCATACATCACAGCATGGCTATGTCACTACTAGCATGATGCAGGTCTGTGAGGTGGCTTTCATTTCCACACTGTCTCGTTCACCGTCTGTCTCTTTCACCGTCTGTCTCTGTCTGTCTCTAGCTTTCCGTCTCTTTTCTTTCCCTGTCTGTCTCTCTCTATCCGTCTCCCCACTGACATCTTATTACCTCTTATACTAACACTGTCCTTTGTTACTATAGTAACCAATCACAGCTGAGATTAATAAACTGTAGTTCCAGGCTCCATTCACTTTAATGGAGTCATGTTTTTTGGAGAGTAACTGTAAAGCGCAGGGTTAAATTTTCCTGTGAAACCGTAGTCTACGACGTTCCCTGGGTCACATGGGTCATCTGTGCAAAAAAACGTTATTGTAAATGAGATAGTGCGGATTCCTTTAGCGGACTCACACACACACACACACACACACACACTCAGCTTTATATATTAGATTATATATATATATATATATATATATATATATATATATAAAATTTATTTAAAATTGAAAGATATATACAGTTGTGTACCGCTCATGGCGGCAGACCACGTTGCTACTAAGGGACCTGTGAGTCAGGGGGCCAGTTCCAGGGCCTGCACTGGATCCTCCTCCGTCCTGTATTGCACGTTCAACTGAACGATAAATGCCAATATAATTGAAAGCAATGATCTGACGGCTCCCTCCTCCATTATTCTCCCTGTGCTTATGAGCTTTGATGTCTCAGTGCAGAGGGCACAATGATGTCACTTCAACGCACCCTCTGCCGACCAGTGCCGAACATTCAGGACACCTGCTGCGAAGATTGGAGCAGCGGGAGAATGGGGAGAGATGAGTAATTTTTTTAATCATTAGGTGGGGCAGCCATTATACTGTTTTGATCTGTGTAGGGGCCAAAATATAGTTTGCTGGGCTGTATGAGGGGGACATTATTGTATTTGGATGTCTATGTGAAGCGCATTATACTGTGTGTGAGCCATTATAAAATGTGGTGGGTTGTGTCGGGGCTATCATACTGTGTTGATGAAACTGTACTTTGTGGGTTGTTGAAAATAGAGGTTCACGAATCTTTGCGTCATCTTTTCAGAGTAGCTACTGAAAAAACCCGTTCTATCAGTCAGCGTAGGGGTAAACAGCCCTCTTTTCAGAGTATCAGAGGCTATTGTTGGGCAGAACCAGGACCTGGATTCCGGATGTGTGATCAGGATCAGGCACTTGTGAAATTAAAAATTAATAGTAACGTAAAAAAAAAAAAAGAAGAAAGCGCTTCATACTGACCGAGGCTCCGTTGCAGCTGTACACTGCTCCCGTGGCTTCTCCTTCACTTGCTGGGCCGCTAATTACTGCTCATTCATATGCACTGCTTTCCCCGTCCTCCGGCTGTCCTGTCTCCTGTGATTGGTTGCAGTCAGACGCACCCTTAGCGTATGTGACAGCATCTGCCTACAACCAATCACGGGCGCCAAGACGGTTGATGAGCGGGAAAGCAATTCAACTCTGCGGATCATTATTGTGGTATAAAACGCATAAGATTTTTCACTGTGTTTTTCTCCCATATTATGACACCAAGAACAGAAAAAGCATATGGCTACAGTATGCAGCCCCAAGCCGTGCGCTTATCTTGGCTGTGTATCCAAATAAGAGGAACTGCATGCGGCTTTTTTCTTGATTTACAAAAATAATTTAAAAATAAACGAAATTCAGTTCCCCCGAATTTTGGTATGAGACCCCCCACCTTAGTAATCTGTAAGTGACAGTAAATAAACACATACACCAAGAAAAAACAGTTTTTTGTAATTAAATACATCACCCTCATAAGCCTCTTGATTAGGCTACATTCACAGGACTGCCCCGTTTTTGCGGTCTGCAAAAAAATGGTCATGTTTTTTCACGGATGCAACTGTGTGGCATCCGTTCCGTTCTGTATATGGTCCGTGTGTCATCTGCGTACCTTCCTATTTTTTTCATACTGCAAAAAAATGGAAGCAGCTAGATAGATAGAGGGATAGATAGATACAGATAGCTAGAGGGATAAATAGAGGGATGGATGAATGAATCAAGGGATAGATAGAGGGATAGATGAGAAAGACCAATATAATGTCCTACCCCCCCGCATATTCTAAGCTGGCACCCTTTAGTGCCTTTCATGTGGCACTAAAGGGTGCTTAGTCTTGTATTTAGCCAATAAATAAATAATTAAAAAAAAAACGACGGGAGGTCCCCCCTATCTTTTGTAGCCAGCTAGGGTAAAGCGGACGGCTGCAGCCTGCAGACCACAGCTGGCAGCTTCACCTTGGCTGGTAATCCAAAACAGAGGGCACCCCACGCTATTTAAAATTAAATAAATAATTTATAACAAAAAACGTGGGGTCCCCCCCAAATTGCATCACCAGCCAAGGTAAAGCGGACAGCTGTGGTCTGGTATTCTCAGACTAGGGAGGTCCACCGTTATTGGACACTCCCCAGCCTAAAAATAGCAGGCTACAGCTGCCCCAGAAGTGGCGCATCCATTAGATGCGCCAATCCTGGTGCTTCGCCCCAGCTCATCTCGCGCCCTGGTGCGTTGGCAAACGGGGTAATATATGGGGTTGATGCCAGATGTGTAATGTCACCTGGCATCAAGCCCTGGGGTTGGTGAGGTCAGGCGTCTATCAGATACCCGACATCAACAACCCAGTCAGTAAGAAATAAAAAATAGACAACAAAAAAAGTTTTATTTGAAAAAACACTCCCCACATTCCCTCTTTCAACAATTTATTGACAAGAACAATCCAATCCGGGTCCGGCGTAATCCAATAAGGGGGTCGCACGGCGATCCATACCATAGTCAATGAGACTCCCAGTCAATGAAGAACAAAATGTTCCCCATTGGCTGGGAGAGCCGTGCAGTGACCTGAGCTAACATCAATAGGTCAGCCCAGGTCACTGCAGGGGATGCCGAGTGCTGCCGTCAGGAGGTTAGATGAGATCATTACCTGCAGTAACGATCTCCTGCTCTCCTGACGTCAGCGCTGTCACTGACTTCTATGCCCGCCGCGTTCTACGCAGTATCGCGAGAGCCCGTGACGTCACTGCTAGTGACAGTCTCGGGCCGCCCGCGAGACGGGCAGAGAAGGCAGTGACCGCGGTGACGTCAGGAGGCAGGAGATCATCACAGCAGGTAATTATCTCATCTAATCTAACCTGCAGCTACATGTGCAGAGAGCAGGGAGCCGCGCACACTGAGCGCTGGCTCCCTGCTCTCCTAGCTACAGTACACATCGGGTTAATTAACCCGATGTGTACTGCAGCTACATGTCACAGTGCAGAGAGCAGGGAGCCGCGCACACTGCTTAGCGCTGGCTCCTTGCTCTCCTAGCTACAGTACACATCGGGTTAATTAACCCGATGTGTACTGCAGCTACATGTCACAGTGCAGAGAGCAGGGAGCAGCGCACACTGAGCGCTGGCTCCTTGCTCTCCTAGCTACAGTACACATCGGGTTAATTACACGATGTGTACTGCAGCTACATGTGCAGACAGCAGGAGCCGGCGCTGGCAGCGTGAGAGCGGCGGAGGCTGGTAACGAAGGTAAATATCGGGTAACCACCTTGGTTACCCGATGTTTACCTTGGTTACAGCTTACCGCAGCTGCCGGCTACTGCTCCCTGCTCGCTTCATTTCGTCGCTCTCTCGCTGTCACACACAGCGATCTGTGCGTCACAGCGGGAGAGCGATGACCAAAAAATGAAGCTGGACATTCAGCAACGAGCGGCGATCTCACAGCAGGGGCCAGCTCGTTGCTGGATGTCACACACAGCGACAGCGACGGGACGTCGCTGCAGCGTCACAGAAAATGGTGACGTAGCAGCGACGTCGTTCTCGCTGTGTGTGATACCACCTTTAGCAGTCAGTGTCCCGCTCCCTGCCAGCCCCGCGGCGTGAGAAGTGCAGGCATCCGCGGGGCTGGCGCAGGACACAGACTGATGCACATACACAGATGACCCATGATGACACAGACAGCGCGCACGGGGTGGGGGGAAGGGGGGGGGACAGTTCCCAGGGCGTCAGGCAGCAAACATGATAAAGCGCTGGGGACACAGCGCTGACAGTGTATCTGACAGCAAGTGTTCCTTGCCTTATTGAACTGGACACTGAATCGGCTGGAATTCAGGGCGCACGTAGCTGGGCACAGGAGGCGGGGGAGGGAGACTACGGAGTGTGTGGGAGGGTGTGGGCAGAGTACGGGGTGCAGGAGAATGTGTGGGAGGGTGCAGGGAACGGGGGCGGTTACTCCACGCACTGTACAGCCCAGCAGGGAGGCGACATGCTGTTCCAGATTTGCATGTCAACATGGCCCTGCCCATGTAGACATGAAATGACCGGAAGCAGCAAAATTGCGGCAGGAGCGGTCACATGACCACTCTGAGCCGGGGGAGAGGGGCTGACAGCGGGGCAGGTAAGTGGTCTCTATCTACTTACCTGCCCCAATGTATCCCAATAGTGTAATAATGAAAAAAAGTCAAAAGAAGCCGGATAACCCCTTTAAAACAAACATAAAAAACCCCCTCAAGAACGCTGTGTGTGTGTGTGTGTGTGTGTGTGTTTACAGGGCTGCCATCAGGGCATTACAACCCTGACTCTTGTAAGGGGCCCCGTGAGCAGAAGCCAGGAGAGGGGCCCAGCCGCTGACAGCTCCGGGTTCTCCCCTTTCATCCTGCAGCTCACTGGGCCCCATCAGAGCAATGAGGGGGGCCCGGGTCGCTCATAGAGAGCTGCCCTCTCTCTTCCTGCTCTGCACTGATTTATATGACCAGAGCAGTACAGGAAATGTACTGAACCAAAATGGAGGCTGAGGTGAAGGACCTGTCAGGTCATCTGACTAATCATGTGCCTGATCACATGACCGGTGACCTGGCAGGTCCTGTTGCTGTTAAGCTGCTGCAGCCTCTGTGCTGGTCCCAGTGGCTCCTCTCCTGCTCTGCACCAATGAGGAACTGCAAGATGAGGTAATGTATAGTGTGTGTAAGGAAACTTGCTTGGATGTCTCTGTCTATCTCTCCATTCCCTGTCTGTCTCTCCCTTTCCCTGTCTGTCTGTCTCTCCCTTTCCCTGTCTGTTTCTCTCATTCCCTGTCTCTCTCATTCCCTGTCTCTGTCTCTCTTATTCCTTGTGAGTCTGTCTCTCTCATTCCTTACAGGTAAAATATATCTTTGTACCGTGTTAGCGTCAGAGCAGGAATGAATGTGTCTCATGGATTCATGTCTTTTTACATCAGTTAAGAGATGTGCTCCTCTGACCATCCAAGCACATCACAGCCCTGGACCAGACCCTAATCAGAGGACAATAAAACTTTCACACTGAACTGCAGCAATATTTATAGCCACAACAGTTTGCCCCTCTGCCATAGTGATAGTTCTGTTTCATATAACTTTTTTTTTTTTTACTGCACTATTCTATGTCCTGTTGTGTATAATTATGCGACTCTTCAGATTTTGTGTTATACCATGCCTGATGAAGAGATCTGAGTAGTCTCGAAAGCTTGCTATTATTACCATCTTTTCAGTTAGCCATTACAAGGTATCAACCACTGAGGACTTCAGTTCTTTTAAACAATTTTTTATCTCTCATTCCTTGTCAGTCTGTTTCTCTCATTCCTTGTCATTCTCTCTTTGCCTGTCTGTCTCTCTCATTCCCTGTCTCTCTCATTCCCTGTCTCTGTCTCTCTTATTCCTTGTCAGTCTGTCTCTCTCATTCCTTGTCAGTCTGTTTATCTCATTCCTTGTTATTCTCTCTTTGCCTGTCTGTCTCTCTCATTCCCTGTCTCTGTCTCTTTCTTTCCCTGTCTGTCTCTTTTTCCCTGTCTCACTCTCTTTCCCTGTCTGACACTTTCTTTCCGTCTGTCACTCTCGTTCCCTGCCTGTCACTCTCGTTCCCTGCCTGTCACTCTCTTTCCCTGTCTCTCTCTTTCCCTGTCTGTCTCTCTCTTTCCCTGTCTGTCTCTCTCTCTTTCCCTGTCTGTCTCTCTCTCTCATTCCCTGTCTGTCTCTCTCATTCCCTGTCTGTATCTCTCATTCCCTGTCTGTCTCACTCTTTCCGTCTCTGTCTGTCTCTACACAGGAATCATATTACCTCACACATAAGCTTCTTACACTAACAATGTCCTTGTTGACTATAACAACCAATCACAGCTCCTATTAATGACCTGTAGCTTCCAGCTCCATTGACTTTAATGTAAGGAGGTATTTTGGTGAATAACTGTAAAGTACGGGGATAAATTTTCCCCTCAAATCATAGTCTATGATGTCCCCTGAGTCAGATGAGGCGTCTGTGCAAAATATCGTGATTGTAAATGAGATGGTGCAGATTCCTTTAGTGGACACACAGACATACACACACACATACATACACACACTCAGCTTTATATATTAGATATATGCATATGGCTGATGATTCTGACTAGGGCTCATCATTTTGATGACCCAAAAAATGGTGCAGGGAGCTTTTTTTCGGGCTGTCAAAATGACGACTAGCAGTTAATGTTTGATTGGTGAGGACTGTTTGCAGAATTGGAGATTTTCCAAGAGTGATGGTGGGACTGTGGAAGGCTCGAGGTAAGTATGCAAAGGAGGATCTCGGCTCACCCGGTAAATGCATCACCTGGGTCCTTTCTCCGGGGACAGTGCAAGGAGGTCAGCTCCGTGTTCAAAGAGGCAAAGTCCGGCAATAGAAAAAAATTGTTTCCAGCATAACGTCCAAGAAATAAGGTTAAAAACTAATTTTATTCCATAACTTGTGCAAATTTAGTAGGATAGATCTAAGACTAAGGCGGGCTTTGCACGTTGCGACATCGCAAGCCGATGCTGCGATGTTGCACTCAATAGTCCCTGTCCCCGTCGCAGGTATGATATCTTGTGATAGCTGGCGTAGCGAAAATTATCGCTACGCCAGCTTCACATGCACTCACCTGCCCTGCGACCGTCGCTCTGGCCGCCAACCCGCCTCCTTCCTAAGGGGGTGGGTTGTGCGGCGTCATAGCGACGTCACACGGCAGGCGGCCAATAGCTGCGGCGGGGCGGAGATGAGCAGGATGTAAACATCCCGCCCACCTCCTTCCTTCTCATTGCAGCTGGGAGGCAGGTAGGAGATGTTCCTCGCTCCTGCGGCTTTACACACAACGATGTGTGCTGCCGCAGGAACGAGGAACTACATCGTACCTGTCTCTGCACCGGCATTATGGAAATGTCGGAGAATACACCGATTATACGATAATGACACTTTTGCGCTCATTAATCGTATTAAAAAGGTTTTACACACTACCACATCACAAGTGACGCCGGATGTGCGATGTCGTAGTGTGCAAAGCCGCCCTAAGAACTTGTTTTAGATTTGAAATGCATAAGACATTGTTTTATACTTCATGGATGTCCATCCAACCTAGTGTTGGTTTTAACCTTATGGAAAAAAAATGTTTTTTAACCTTATTACTTGGACGTGATGCTGGAAACAACATTATTTCTATTGCCGAATGTCCGAGGGTTAGAGGCAGAGCTGTGGTGGAATCTGAAGGGGACTCTAAAATGTAAGCAGTATGGGGCCCGGAAATTCCTAGTGGCAGCCCTGCGTGTGTGTGTGTGTATATATAATATATATATATATATATATATATATATATATATATATATATAATTGTTGCTGTATTTGAATCAACTCATACCATAGACTTAACATACTAATTACAGTACCTTGCCAAAGTATTACACCCCCCTGGGGATTTGCTACCTCACAACCTGCAGATTTGAGGCCAGTTGGGCATCAGTTCATGTAAAGCTCATGCCTTGATTTAATTTTGTTGCGAAACAACAACAAATAGGACACAATAACTGAAAACTTCAGTGTGCATAACTATTCACCTCCCTAAAGTCAATACTTTGTAGAGGCTTTTTTTCTGCTCCAGCTCCTTCAAGTTAGATGTTTTTTTCTGGTGAACAGTAATCTTCAAGGCTGATTCTCTATTGGATTACGGTCTGGACTTTGACTAGGCCAGTCAAATACATTTATAGGTTTCTTCTTATACCTCTGAAATGTTTCTTTAGCAGTATGCTTTGGGTCATTGCCTTGTTGGAAGGTGAACCTGTGTCTCAATCTGACATCACTGACAGACTGAAACAAATTACTGAAGAATAGAGAGGAGCAATCCTGATTGCAAAGATCGGAAAATGTTAAAATCATATGATCTTTGGCCGGATCGGATCAGGATTGGACATTCGAACATTTACCGCAAAATTATGCAATCTTGCCAAGGATCGGTAAATGTTCATATGGTAGAAACTATCCTCTCCCTGCCCACCACAACCATATCAAGTATTGGCATGAATGTGATTGGCCATTTAAAAAAAAAAAATGAAGCAAAAGGCTTAAAGCAGTACATACCGACTTCCCGCCGTTGCAGTGCCACTTCCAGGTGTGATAATTATCCCTCATCCTTATTTACTGCTTTCCCCTTCCACCGGCGTCTCTAATTGGCTGCCATTTGACCCCATCCTCTGAGAAAGCGTTTGTGATTGGTTGAAATCACACACGCTGTCTGTGTCCTTATACTGGTGATAAAAATGTCGTAGGGTCTCCAACCATGCGCTTATTGCTGCAGCCATGGGGAGACTTGTTAAGTATGTACTGCTTTAATTATTGACCAATATTAAATTTTTTCTTTTTATTCATAAACATTAAAAGTTTTTCAGAACCAAGACAAACAAACAACAATTATTTTTCAGTGAAGATTAACAACGTGTCTTACTCACTCTACTTGAGGCACTTAACAGGCAGAGAGTAGGTGATATTATTGATCAAGACAATATCTCAAAACAATATATATCAAATACTAGATGGGAACAGGTAGAATAATAACCATTTCCTTATTCTTCCCCTACCCGGGTCTCTTCCTGCCTGCCAATGGAGTACATCCTTACTTAACCGTTGCCCCCATTCTCCTTACTTAACCGATGCCCCCATCATTGAATGGGGGCATCGGTTAAGTAAGGAATCTACACTCTGCCTTTTAAGTGCCTCAAGTAGAGTGAGTAAGACACCTTGTTAATCTTCACTGAAAAATAATTGTTGTTTGTTTGTCTTGGTTTTGAAAATTTTTTAATGCATATGTATAAAAAGAAAAATTTTCATATTAGTCAATAATAGGAGTTGGGTATATTCTGACATAACGCTAAAACTGTATACCAATTTAAAGAATTCTTTTTTCTGAGAAATTTTATGTACTGCTTTACCCCTTATTTTCTCTCTCTTACAGCCTCCCTACACCATTTTACAATACATCATTTTTTCCTTTCTTTGAATTTAATGATTTCGGTTAGGATCGACGATTGCATCCTTACCCAAACCTATCCTTGGCAGGATCACTCATCTCTACTTAAGAATATCCCTGTATTTTGCACCATCCATGTTTCCTTCACATTGGACCATTTTCCCTGTCCCTGCTAATGAAAAACATCCCCACAGCATTGTTCTTCCCTAAAACTCCATTATCCTTGTTAAAGTATATCTTTTTTACCACATTGCATTATTACCTGTTGACCAATAAACAAGTTAAGGGGGCTTTACACGCTACGATATCGCTAATGCTAGGTCGTTGGGGTCACGGAATTTGTGACGCCCATCCGGCCGCATTAGCGATGCCGTTGCGTGTGACACCTGTGAGCGATTTTGCATCGTTGCAAAAACGTGCAAAATCGCTCATCGGTGACATGGGGGTCCAGTCTCGAATATCGTTACTGCAGCAGTAACGATGTTGTTCCTCGTTCCTGCGGCAGCACACATCGCTCCGTGTGACGCCGCAGGAACGAGGAAGCTCTCCTTACCTGCATCCCGTCCGCAATGCAGAAGGAAGGAGGTGGGCGGGATGTTACGTCCCGCTCATCTCCGCCCCTCCGCTGCTATTGGGCAGCGGTTCAGTGACGCAGCTGTGACGTTGCTGTGACACTGAACGAACCGCCCCCTTAGAAAGGAGGCGGTTCGCTGGTCACAGCGACGTCGCCGGGCAGGTAAGTATGTGTGACAGGTCTGGGCGATGTTGTGTGGCACGGGCAGCAATTTGCCCGTGTCGTACAACAGATGAGGGCGGGAACGCACGCTAGCGATATCGGTACCGATATCGCAGCGTGTAAAGCCCCCTGAAGACTACAAAAAAAGTCTACTTATTTGCAAGACAGAAGTGGGTTTACGCTGTATGTTAGATTGCACACTGTGTGAATGTCAATGAAGAAAGATCAGTAAAACATATGCCGGTTGTGATGGTAAGATATGGGGGAGGTGTATCTTGCTGTACAGATTCCTATTTTAAGCTTGGTTCACTGTTCATTATTTGTACTGCTTCTTTGTACATTGTATTGTTTGTAAGTAATCACCCCCTATAGTGCAAGGTTATAGCCTTTTGAGGCGCTTCCATCCCTGGGTGTGTGGGGAGGTGGGCCTAGAGTCCACCTACTGTAACCTTTTTGCTTACCTGGGGCATAGACAGTCTGTTTGAGAACGTCAAGAGTAAAACAGGAAGATTGAACCTCTGGGAGAAACAGGCTTCTCAGAGAGAGACCTGGACATTTATCGCTTACCGGACTATATTTGTGTTACTGGACTAATTTTACCCTCTGTTTTGTGGATTATGTTATGGACCATTCAATTTGCTTGGAATAAATGCTCTTTGGATTCTACAGCCATCTCTTGCTCTGTTGATCGTGTGATATGGGAGAAGGACCCCGTGACACTATCCACTAGCGATAGTGGATTGAACTATAAGTAGCTGCTACCCCCACACGATTCAGCGTACGGGTATTGCAGTGGTTACTTTACAGTCACAAGTAAAAAGAGTGCAGCCCTCCCACAAGTGCAACACAATTCCGACCACGCTGGAGTCTCCTCCTGCATAGACAAGTCCGCAAACAGGCATGCAATGTTTACGAGCCGGGCATCTTCAGTCAGGATGAGGTTCCGAGCAAGCTGCTCTTCAATAAATGTTTGCTGCACTCACTCTTGCAGAAGCTTAGGCCACAAAAGTAAAATTCTCCTTTGCTGCATAAGAGATGTAACTAAGGCTAAGGCGGGCTTTGCAAACTACGACATCGCAGAAGCGATGTCGGTGGGATCAAATTGAAGGTGATGCACATCCGGCATCGCAGTCGATATCGTAGTGTGCAAATCCTTTTTGATACGATTAACAAGCGCAAAAGCGTCATTATCGTATCATTGGTGTAGGGTCCGACATTTCCATAATGCCAGTGCAGCGACAGGTACGATGTAGCTCCTCGTTCCTGCGGCAGCACACATCGCTGTGTATGAAGCCGCAGGAGCAAGGAACATCTCCTACCTGCGTCCCGGCTGCAATGCGGAAGGACGTAGGTGGGCGGGATGTTTACATCCTGCTCATCTCCGCCCCTCCGCTGCTATTGGCCGCCTGCCGTGTGACGTCGCTGTGACGCCGCACGACCCACCCCCTTAGGAAGGAGGCGGGTCGCCGGCCAGAGCGACGTCGCAGGACAGGTGAGTGCATGTGAAGCTGGCATAGCGATAATGTCCGCTACGCCAGCAATCACAAGATATCGCTGCTGCGATGGGGGCAGGGACTATCGTGCTCGACATCGCAGCATCGGCTTGCGATGTCGCAGCGTGCAAAGTACCCCTAAGACAATCAGATCAAGAAGGAGACAATGCATATCTGCAAGCAGATCGAGAAACAGAAAGAGCACATATGCACGCAGAACAAGAAGCCGTGGAAGCACGCCTACAAGCATCTCTGGAAAAACTTATTGCGGAAAAAGAAGCAGCAGTGGCAATAGCCAAAGCAGAGTTACTGGAAGCCGTGGAGTATCCTGAATCTGAGGAACGCACCAACATACTTGGACCAGACCTAGATCAATAGGATCCAGCACAGCGTGTCAGAGTATGTCCTCTTGCATCCCAGAATAGAAGGCAACTATGATCTAGGACATCAACCAGCCTACACAGATTCCCAGAAATCCCACCTTGAAGTGGAGTACTGCAAGTAAAAAAGTATACAATAAATGATATTGGCCACAACTACAGTTCAAGAGAACAGAAGGTACCACCACCATTCCGACTTTCAGAGACACCCTTCGCATCAGAACAGTAGTATGCAGACTTCCCTCAGCTGGAAGCTTCTAACAGGTATGATGATGCACCACACAAGTAGCATGACAACAGCACACCAGCTGATATCGGCACTAACAGAGCCACCATGAATTTTTCAATGTTCTTTGCTCGGCAAGAGCTGATCACCAAAATACTTGTAAAGTTCATCGATGGTGCTAAGAATTACAGGTCATGGCAAGCCTCCTTCCAGACTGCCATCATAGACTTGGGTCTTTCTTGTAATGAGGAGTTAGATCTCCTTGTAAAGTGTTTTGGAAGAGAGTCTGTTAAATATGCCAATAGAATCAGAGACATTAACAAAGTATGCAGACAAAGGTCCTTGTATGGTGTAGGAAAGACTTGATGAGTGTTATGGGTCAATAGAAGCTGTAGAAAATGCTTTATATAAGAGAATTGATGCTTTTCCCAAAATATTGAGTAAGGGTTACTCTGATGGTGGAATATGGGGGGTTGTGTATAATTTTGTGTAACTTCGTATTTCAGGTGTGCTGCTCTGTCCAGTCTGTATTCCTTGTGTGTTCATTGTCCTGTTTGCAGGTTTAATCACCCCCTGCTGAGCTTTTGTCACTAAGTCTGGGGGAGGGGGCCTGGGATCCACCTAAACTCTGTTTACCTGGGAGATGTTGCAGTCTGTCTGGGAACTTCAAGAGACAAGGAAGAAGATTGATTCTCTGGGGGAGAAGCTGTGGCTACAGACAGCACCCCAGCGAGCAGTTGAGAAACCCCATTAATCAACAACATTAAATAGAAATAAACAGTTGAAATGGATCACTCTGTTTGTAATGACTCAACATAATATATGCATTTCCATTTTTGTATTGAATTAATGAAATAAATTAACTTTTTGATGATATTGTAATTTATTGAGATGTACTTGTATATATACCAGGATGGGGCCCAGGCTGAGGAACATATACACTACAGTTGAAAAGTTTAGGGTCACTTAGATATTTCCTTATTTTTTAAAAGAAAGCACATTTTTTTTCAATGAAGCTAAATTTAAATGTGGTAAATGACTATTCTAGCTTCAAACATCTGGTTTTTAATGCAATATCTACGGAGGTGTATAGAGGCCCATTTCCAACAATCACCACTCCAGTGTTCTAATGGTATATTGTGTTTGCTGTGTTAGAAGGCTAATGGATGTTTAGAAATCCCTTGAAAACCTTTGTGCAAGTACAGCTGAAAACAGTTTTGCTAATTAGAGAAGCTATAAAACTGACCTTCCTTTGAGCTAGTTGAGAATATGGAGCATTACATTTGTTGGTTCCATTAAACTCTCAAAATGGCCAGAAAAAGAGAACTTTCATGTGAAACTTGACAGTCTATTCTTGGTCTTAGAAATGAAGGATATTCCATGTGAGAAATTGCCAACAAACTGAAGATTTCCTACAACAGTGTGTACTACTCCCTTCAGAGGAGAGCACAAACTGGCCTCTAACCAGAATAGAAAGAGAAGTGGGAGGCCCCACTGCACAACTGAGCAACAAGACAAGTACATTAGAGTCTCTAGTTTGAGAAATCGACGCCTCACAGGTCCTCAACTGGCAGCTTCATTAAATAGTACCCGCAAAACGCCAGTGTCAACGTCCACAGTGAAGAGGCGACTCCGGGATGCTGGCCTTCAGGGCAGATTGGCAAATAAAAAGCTATATCTGAGACTGGCTAATAAAAGGAAAAGACTAATATGGGCAAAAGAACACAGACATTGGACAGAGGAAGATTGGAAAAAAGTGTTATGGACAGACAAATTGATGTTTGAGGTGTTTGGATCACAGAACATTTGTGAGATGCAGGACAACTGAAAAGATGCTGGAAGAGTGCCTGACACAATCTGTCAAGCACGGTGGAGGTAATGTGATGGTCTGGGGTTGCTTTGGTGCTGGTAAAGTGGGAGATTTGTATAAGGTAAAAAGGATTTTGAATTAGGAAGGCTATCACTCCATTTTGCAACGCCAAGCCATACCCTGTGGACAGCGCTTGATTGGAGCCAATTTCATCCTACAACAGGACAATGACCCAAAACACACCTCCAAATTATACATGAACTATTTATGGAAGAAGCAGGCAACTGGTATTCTATCTGTAATGGAGTGGCCAGCCCAGTCACCAGATCTCAACCCTATTGTGCTGTTGTGGGAGCAGCTTGACCGTATGGTATGCAAAAAGTGCCCATCAAGCCAATCCAACTTGTGGGAGGGTCTTCTGGAAGCATGGTGTGAAATATCTCCCGATTACCTCATCAAATTAACAGCTATAATGCCAAAGGCCTGCAAAGCTGTAATTGCTGCAAAGGGAGCAAATTTTCTGGGCGACCCCAAACGTTTGAACTGTAGTGAGATATTATATTATATATATATATATATATATATATATATATATATATATACACACACACACACATATATATATATACATACACACACACACACACACACCAGGATGGGGCCCAGGCTGTGGGACATATATATACATACCAAGATTGGGCTCCGGCTAGGAGACATACAGTATATACCCCAGGATGGGGCATTATATTATATTTTATATATATATTATATTATATATACACACACACACACACACACACACACACACTGGTCTGCGCCCAGTATGCGGCTTCGTACGGTCTAGCCATCCCGCTGTTTTTCCTTCCACATAGAGTACTCACATGGATCTCAATCTTTAAACTTCCTCCAGCTCTCTGCCTGTGGCCTGTTCATGCAGAAGTATGCGTGCTCTGAACGGGACTACAGTCATATGAAAAAATTTGGGCACCCCTATTAATGTTATACCCTTTTTTCTTTATAACAATTTGGGTGTTTGCAACAGCTATTTCAGTTTCATATATCTAATAACTAATGGACTGAGTAATATTTCTGGATTGAAATGAGGTTTATTGTACTAACAGAAAATGTGCAATCCGCATTTAAACAAAATTTGACCGGTGCAAAAGTATGGGCACCTCAACATAAAAGTGACATTAATATTTTGTAGATCCTCCTTTTGCAAAAATAACAGCCTCTAGTCACTATCTGTAGCTTTTAATGAGTTCCTGGATCCTGGATGAAGGTATATTTGACCATTCCTGTTTCAGAACAATTCCAGTTCAGTTAAGTTTGATGGTCGCCGAGCATGGACAGCACGCTTCAAATCATCCCACAGATGTTCAATGATATTCAGGTCTGGGGACTGGGATGGCTATTCCAGAACATTGTAATTGTTCCTCTGCATGAATGCCTGAGTAGATTTGGAGCGGTGCTTTGGATCATTGTCTTGCTGAAATAACCATCCCCTGCGTAACTTCAACTTCGTCACTGATTCTTGCACATTATTGTCAAGAATCTGCTGATACTGAATTGAATCCATGCGACCCTCAACTTTAACAACATTCCCGGTGCCGGCATTGGCCACACAGCCGCAAAGCATGATGGAACCTCCACCAAATTTTACTGTGGGTAGCAAGTAGAGTAGAGCGCGGTTCGTGGTTCTCCAGTTTGCGGTTCGAGTGATTTTGGGGGGTGTTCTAGATAGAACTAGAACTCGAGCTTTTTGCTAACAGTTCGTTAGCTCGAGTTACGTTCGAGAACGGTTCTATCAGCAAAAAGCCTAGCTAATTACTAGCTGGCTTTTCACTGTAATAGGGTGAGTCACTCTTTGATTCACACTATTATCAAATTTCAGCGTATAGTGTACGGGGGCTGCACGTTTAGATCACTGGTGCTCTTGGATAATGGCGATCGCCATTTTTTTTTTTCTTCCTTCCCTAAGCGCACGTGTAGTCGGGCGGGCCAGCATGTCAGCCAATCCCAGACACACACACGGCTAAGTGTACTTTTTTTTTTTTTAAACCAAATTTTTATTTCTTTTCTTGTAATGGTAAAATAGGGTACAGAATGAAGAAAATAAGGGTCAACAAATCAAAATATCAAATAACATAGTCTCTACAATTTATCGATCAAATATTTGCCACAGTTATCAAATTTGCTCCTTCCCCTTCTTCGTCAATGTATATTTCCATTATCCAGTCTCCGCTACCCCCCTTCAGCATTCCTTGATAACTTGTTACAAACATTACTTGTAAACACTATCCCTCCCATTCCCCCCTCCCCTCTCCCCTCTCCATGCGACACAACCCAGAATTTGGCCAACTATACTTTCAGCTCGCACAGGGACCCTGACAGGTCTTCCTTCATGTACCATGGGGAGATAAGGTATGCACACCAGTGACTATGGAAGGGGAATATATGCAATAGCAGAAACTGCTGTGTGAATACTGACATGAAAAATTCAATAGCTATTTGTAAGAATGAAATGTGAAAAATGGAACCTGCATTACTGCCATGAATATATGAATAAAGAGAAATTTAGCTACTGAATTGATCAATGCAATAGAGCCCCAACACTACGCCAAAGTATTTCTCTACGTTGGGGTCCCTAGCTTGTGTGTCCTCTCATGCAGTTAAAAAACTTACCGTGTATGGGAAGCGGAGACCCAGGCTATATATACGATGTGGATTGGCAATAGGTGTGTGTGGGGAGGGTTCACAAACGAAAAACTACTAACATTAAGGAATAACGTTTGGAACTCCATTCTATGTCTGAACTGGGTGCAAAAACCTAAAAAACATCACTATGGGGAGATAAGGTATGCACACCAGTGACTATGGAAGGGGAATATATGCAATAGCAGAAACTGCTGTGTGAATACTGACATGAAAAATTCAATAGCTATTTGTAAGAATGAAATGTGAAAAATGGAACCTGCATTACTGCCATGAATATATGAATAAAGAGAAATTTAGCTACTGAATTGATCAATGCAATAGAGCCCCAACACTACGCCAAAGTATTTCTCTACGTTGGGGTCCCTAGCTTGTGTGTCCTCTCATGCAGTTAAAAAACTTACCGTGTATGGGAAGCGGAGACCCAGGCTATATATACGATGTGGATTGGCAATAGGTGTGTGTGGGGGAGGGTTCACAAACGAAAAACTACTAACATTAAGGAATAACGTTTGGAACTCCATTCTATGTCTGAACTGGGTGCAAAAACCTAAAAAACATCACTATGGGGAGATAAGGTATGCACACCAGTGACTATGGAAGGGGAATATATGCAATAGCAGAAACTGCTGTGTGAATACTGACATGAAAAATTCAATAGCTATTTGTAAGAATGAAATGTGAAAAATGGAACCTGCATTACTGCCATGAATATATGAATAAAGAGAAATTTAGCTACTGAATTGATCAATGCAATAGAGCCCCAACACTACGCCAAAGTATTGCTCTACGTTGGGGTCCCTAGCTTGTGTGTCCTCTCATGCAGTTAAAAAACTTACCGTGTATGGGAAGCGGAGACCCAGGCTATATATACGATGTGGATTGGCAATAGGTGTGTGTGGGGAGGGTTCACAAACGAAAAACTACTAACATTAAGGAATAACGTTTGGAACTCCATTCTATGTCTGAACTGGGTGCAAAAACCTAAAAAACATCACTATGGGGAGATAAGGTATGCACACCAGTGACTATGGAAGGGGAATATATGCAATAGCAGAAACTGCCCCAACACTACGCCAAAGTATTTCTCTTAACTGCATGAGAGGACACACAAGCTAGGGACCCCAACGTAGAGAAATACTTTGGCGTAGTGTTGGGGCTCTATTGCATTGATCAATTCAGTAGCTAAATTTCTCTTTATTCATATATTCATGGCAGTAATGCAGGTTCCATTTTTCACATTTCATTCTTACAAATAGCTATTGAATTTTTCATGTCAGTATTCACACAGCAGTTTCTGCTATTGCATATATTCCCCTTACATAGTCACTGGTGTGCATACCTTATCTCCCCATAGTGATGTTTTTTAGGTTTTTGCACCCAGTTCAGACATAGAATGGAGTTCCAAACGTTATTCCTTAATGTTAGTAGTTTTTCGTTTGTGAACCCTCCCCACACACACCTATTGCCAATCCACATCGTATATATAGCCTGGGTCTCCGCTTCCCATACACGGTAAGTTTTTTAACTGCATGAGAGGACACACAAGCTAGGGACCCCAACGTAGAGAAATACTTTGGCGTAGTGTTGGGGCTCTATTGCATTGATCAATTCAGTAGCTAAATTTCTCTTTATTCATATATTCATGGCAGTAATGCAGGTTCCATTTTTCACATTTCATTCTTACAAATAGCTATTGAATTTTTCATGTCAGTATTCACACAGCAGTTTCTGCTATTGCATATATTCCCCTTCCATAGTCACTGGTGTGCATACCTTATCTCCCCATAGTGATGTTTTTTAGGTTTTTGCACCCAGTTCAGACATAGAATGGAGTTCCAAACGTTATTCCTTAATGTTAGTAGTTTTTCGTTTGTGAACCCTCCCCACACACACCTATTGCCAATCCACATCGTATATATAGCCTGGGTCTCCGCTTCCCATACACGGTAAGTTTTTTAACTGCATGAGAGGACACACAAGCTAGGGACCCCAACGTAGAGAAATACTTTGGCGTAGTGTTGGGGCTCTATTGCATTGATCAATTCAGTAGCTAAATTTCTCTTTATTCATATATTCATGGCAGTAATGCAGGTTCCATTTTTCACATTTCATTCTTACAAATAGCTATTGAATTTTTCATGTCAGTATTCACACAGCAGTTTCTGCTATTGCATATATTCCCCTTCCATAGTCACTGGTGTGCATACCTTATCTCCCCATAGTGATGTTTTTTAGGTTTTTGCACCCAGTTCAGACATAGAATGGAGTTCCAAACGTTATTCCTTAATGTTAGTAGTTTTTCGTTTGTGAACCCTCCCCACACACACCTATTGCCAATCCACATCGTATATATAGCCTGGGTCTCCGCTTCCCATACACGGTAAGTTTTTTAACTGCATGAGAGGACACACAAGCTAGGGACCCCAACGTAGAGAAATAGTTTGGCGTAGTGTTGGGGCTCTATTGCATTGATCAATTCAGTAGCTACATTTCTCTTTATTCATATATTCATGGCAGTAATGCAGGTTCCATTTTTCACATTTCATTCTTACAAATAGCTATTGAATTTTTCATGTCAGTATTCACACAGCAGTTTCTGCTATTGCATATATTCCCCTTACATAGTCACTGGTGTGCATACCTTATCTCCCCATAGTGATGTTTTTTAGGTTTTTGCACCCAGTTCAGACATAGAATGGAGTTCCAAACGTTATTCCTTAATGTTAGTAGTTTTTCGTTTGTGAACCCTCCCCACACACACCTATTGCCAATCCACATCGTATATATATATAGCCTGGGTCTCCGCTTCCCATACACGGTAAGTTTTTTAACTGCATGAGAGGACACACAAGCTAGGGACCCCAACGTAGAGAAATACTTTGGCGTAGTGTTGGGTCTCTATTGCATTGATCAATTCAGTAGCTAAATTTCTCTTTATTTATATATTCATGGCAGTAATGCAGGTTCCATTTTTCACATTTCATTCTTACAAATAGCTATTGAATTTTTCATGTCAGTATTCACACAGCAGTTTCTGCTATTGCATATATTCCCCTTCCATAGTCACTGGTGTGCATACCTTATCTCCCCATAGTGATGTTTTTTAGGTTTTTGCACCCAGTTCAGACATAGAATGGAGTTCCTTCATGTACCATTCCGTAGACACAAATGTGGACATTATTTGTATTGTTTCTTCTCTAGAACATATAACGCTTAAGAACTTTCTCCATTTACTGAAAAATGTTGCTGTCATCCTTTCTTTACACCTCTCCACCATCACCTTCTCCAACATGAGCGTTTTTTTCAATTGATTAACAAGTTTGATTAACTTTTGTTGGTATTTCCTTCACCAGCCACTTCTGAAGAATAGCCTTTTTACTTATCATTGCTATATTATGGAAAAGATTCGGTAACTTGTCTCCCCCTTTCTCTCCCTCCTCCCGATGCTGATAGTGAAATAACCAGACCATTGGATCTAACTCTACATTTCTATTCCAGATTTTCCTCACTACCCCTTGGACTTGTTTCCAAAATCTTTCAGTCCTTTCGCACTGCCATGTCCCATGATATAGATCTGTTTTTTCCGTACCACAATTTGGACAACTCATCATCTTCTCTGGATGTCTTGCATTCAGTATATTAAATCCATAGATAGCTCTATGTATGATCCTGAATTGGGTATCTCTTAAGTTCTCATTCACAATCTTCTTTCTCATCACCATCTAACCATTCAAAATCTTCTCCTCCACTTCTTGATCTCCCAACTGCTTTGCCCACCCTTCCAACATTCTTCCTGATATGTTAGGGACTAACACTTCTCTCATATTTCCATAAAGACTTGATATATTTGTGGCATAGATGTCCCTTAATATGATCGCATCCATCTGATTTGCCTCATATTCGTTATTTATGTTGTATAGTTTCTTCATTATCCCTTGTTTCACCTGTTCAATCTGGAGAGTCATATTTTGCTCTCAACTCCTCACACGTCATCCATCTCCGTTCTGTATCATGCATCAGGTTTTTTAGAGTTCCAATCCCTTTTTTCCTCCATTCTTTAAAGAGATAATTTTCTCTTCCCTGTGGAAAGTCAGGACAAGCCCATATATTATGGAATTTGGAGATGTTCCAGGCTAACCCGAACTTTTTCCTAACTGCCTTCCAAGTCATCACTGTGTCTCTACAAATCAGTGAGTGTAGTATGTAGGATTGAACTCAGGTCCCACGGTTTACAAAATTCAGCCTCTATATCCCAGTCAGAGTACCTACTTGTTTCGTCTAATCCAATCGACTACATGTCTTAAGATACAGGCCAAATTGTACCCCCTGATGTTAGTTAGTCTGATCCCTTCATTTTCTGTTGATAACATTAGCTTTTTGGCACTAATCCTCGGCCTCTATCCCTTCCACAAAAAACGTGAGAACGCTTTTGCCAATCTGTTCAGATCCGAGTGTTTAAGAAGCAATGGGATTGTCTGCATTGGATAGAGAAGCTTGGAAAAGCTCATCATTTTTATTAGATGATTTCTTCCCAGAAGAGTCAACGGCAAATTTGCCCAACCTTGCAGTTCACGTTCAATTTTCTCGATCAAAGGGGAATAATTTAATGAATATATGGTCTTAGTATCCCTCCCAACCTGTACTCCCAAGTATTTAATTGTATTTCTAGCTATTGGAATGTCACATAATGCACCCCTCTCCCCCTCCGCTCTCTTTCCGTCCAAGAAGAGAATTTCATATTTGTTTTTGTTAAGTCTAAACCCTGCTAACCTCCCAAACTCCTCAATTTGTTCTATGACTCTACTCAATTGCGTTTTAGGTTTGCTCATGAACAGGATTATATCGTCAGCAAATAAGGCTGAGTGCAATGACTTCCTCCCTACCTTGATCCCTTCAAACCACCCCCCCTCATTCAGACGTCTAGCCAGTGGTTCAATAGCCAAGTTAAACAATAGTGGTGACATTGGGCATCCTTGCCTGGTTCCCTTCATCAAAGGAAATGTTTTTGACAGAAATCCCGGGGTACTCACTCTTGCCTGAGGATTTGCATAAAGGACCCTCACAAAATTCCTAAAAGCTCCGTGTAAGCCCAGGTGATCTAACACCTGTTCCAGCCATGACCACCTCACACTGTCAAAGGCTTTCTCCGCGTCCAAGATGATCAAGGCTGGATTCCCCTACCCCCCTTCTCTCATCTGCTTTACTACATCAATTGCTAGCATTACTTTCCTAATGTTTGTCACCACTGAACGTCCTTTAACAAAGCCAGCCTGGGGAAGATCTATAATCTCTGGCAATACTGCCGCTAACCTATTTGCCATCAACTTCGCTAAAATTTTTAGGTCTTGATTAATCAGCGAGATAGGCCGATAACTACATGGGTCTTCTAAATTCTTTCCTCCTTTAGGAATGAGCTTTATATAGGCTGTATTAAGTGTACCCGATATTCTTTTCCCGTCCATTATCTTATTGAATAACTCTGTCAGTATAGGTGAGATTTGATCCTTCATAATTTTGAAAAAACTGCCGCTAAAGCCATCTGGTCCCGGGGCCTTTGTCGTTTTTAACTCTCCTGTAACCTGTAGCACCTCCTCCTCCATCACCTCTTTATTCAGAGCCTGTAAATTTTCCTCTGTGAGCGTAGGCATTTTTGTTCCTTTTAACCACTCATTTCCTTCTCTCATATCATCTAACCGCTCCTCTTTATATAAACCTGCATAGAAGTCTCCAAGAATGTCGTTTATCTCTTTGGGATCTGTCATTTTACTCCCCACAGCGTTTCTCAGTGTCATAATATGTGTCATCGGTCATCGTCCCCTTGCCAGATTTGCCAATAACTTCCCTGCCTTGTTACCGAAACGATTCAACTCTGCCTCTTGTTGTGTCCTGTACAACATTCTCTCCTTTCTACCAAGTTCTCAAAATTGCCCTTCGCCTCCACCCACTTTGCTTTTGTCACCCTTGATGGTGTTTCTAAGAAGTCAGTATATGCTTCCCTGACTGCCCGGCTAGCCTCCTGAAACTTTACTTGTGCCTGTCGTTTCGCCTTTGTCGTATATCCTATCACTTTTCCTCTCAAAACTGCCTTAGCCGTCTCCCAATACAATAGTGTTTCCCCACTGTGCTCCTGATTCGTCAATGTATAATCCACCCACCATTCTCTCAGTATTCTATGGAAGTTCTCGTCCAAAGTCAAGAATGAGGGGAAGCGCCATATATAATCCTGTCCTCTCTGAACTTTGTCAGCTATACTGACTACCACTGGGCTATGATATGATATTACCATAGTCTCTATAACTATCTCTTCTACCCTCTGCAATAAATTCTCACTTGTCAGCCAAAGGTCAATCCTTGACCAAGAGTCGTGTGGGAGGGAATAGTGTGTAAATTCTCTCTCTTGCAGGTGAGATAATCTTCAGCAATCCTGTAGTGTAGTTGTATTTAACAATGCTCTCAGCGACCCCTCCGTGTTCCTCCCCTGCTTCCCCTGACTCCTCCTGTCTTCTTCCTGAGAAACCACTGTATTGAAGTCTCCCCCCACCAATTTACATATATCCCCATCCAGCAAAATCTTATTAGCTATATTTTAAAAAAAAAACCTTTGTTCCGTATTGGGTGCATATATATTGTGGATACTAAAAGTGCCTTGAGTACCTGAAATCTTTATATGTATGTATCTTCCTTCTTCATCTGAATCTTGTGTTTCCACCTCGTGTGCAAAGTTTTTATTGATCAAAAATAAGAACCCCTGCTTTCCTACCTTTTGAGACCGACCCATATACCCTTCCCACCCACATCTTGTTCATACGGAAGAACTCATCCTTTTGCAAGTGCGTCTCCTGTAATAAAACAATATCAACCTTAAGCTTCTTGAGATGACGTAGTATCATATTTCGTTTGTGGGGCGATCTGAGTCCCTTAACATTCCACGTAATGAGCTTAACCATAATCCCCAAAATCAACAGTTCCTTTTTTAGGCCGTGTCGCATGGATTCCCCAACTCTCTTCCCCTCCCCTACCCTCCCCCAACTGTACATAACCCCTCCCATCCCCAACTTTACAAATACAATTAACGTCTTCCATTTTTTCTGAGATGATTGAGACTCCTTTCAAACCCCTGCTTCAAGTCAAGCTCTCCATGAAGCCACCCCACTAAGTCACCTCTCCCCCTCTATTGGCTATTAACTCCTTGCCCCTAAACAGCCTTTATAAATTTATCAAGCTCCTAAAACCGTCATTAAGAGAAGAAAAAGAGAGAGATAAGAAAAAAAAAGCATTAGTAAATGATAAAAGGGAAAAAGTGATAAGCATGACAAAGAGAGAGAGAAAAAGGGAGCGAAAGAAAAAGAGATAGAGAAGAAAGAGAGAAGGAGGTAGGCGAGACTGGCCCAAATTAAGTCCTTTTCTTGCCTGCTTGTTCATGAGCTGCTGCCTCTTCCTCCTCTTTTCCCAGCTGAAGTCACCATCTGTCACTTTTCCTTCAGACTGGCTGGTCTGGATCTCGATTGACTCCACTCTGGCTCGTTGTCGGGTCTAACTGCAGATGTTATGTTTGCAGGATCTGCATGTTTCGGATCAGTGAAAGTCCCTTCTTTTCCATTCCTCTCCTGTCGCCGTGTTCTCCCGTCCTGTAGTATCTCTCGCTCTGCCTCTGAAGGATCCCGAAAAGTCTTTGTGACACCATCTGCTCCTCTTACTCTTAGTATTGCTGGGTATAAAAGCTGAAATTTAATGCTTTTGTGATCGAGGGCAGTTCAGATCTGGCTAAATGCTTTTCTTTTTCGTGTGACTTCTGCCGAATAGTCGCCAAATAATAGAATCTTGTGTCCCTGAATGCATAGTGCCTGTTTCCTATTCCTGAAGGCCCATAGAATTTCTTCTTTATCTTTGTATTCCAGGTATTTTATAATAACCTGTCTTGCTCTGGACATTTCACCTTGCTTGGAGGTATTATCATTGTTACTGTGACCATCTCTTTGCTCCCTTATGGGTCCGACTCTGTGCGCTCTTTCTACACGGCAGCTATGTGGTAAGCATAAAGCCTGGGGTAATTCTTTTTCACAGATTGAGTCCAAATATTTTGTTGTCACTGTCTCAGGCAGACCCACCAGCCTTAAATTATTCTTCCTAGATCTGTTTTCGAGATCTTCTATTTTATCCTTCATAAGCTGAGCATTAGTGTTTAGCTCCTTAAATCTGCCCTCCAATCTTGTCAGATTCTCTTCAGCATCAGAAACTCTTTGCTCTACCTCTGTCAGTCTCATATCATGGTGCTCCACATCCTCCTTCAGCGCAGCCAAAGCCTTCTTCACTGAGGCTGCTATTGCCTCTCTGATGTCTGCTGTCAGATGATCTGCCACTTCTTTTGCCAGCCTTTTGTAATCAATCTCATATCTTTCCCCCAAGCCCAATGTCTCTGTACCACTCTGCATACTCTGAATTCTTCTGTTATCTTGGCCTCCTGCACATTGCTGCAGCTGCCATTGTGGTTCCTCTCCCTCCTCCCCCTCCTTCCTCCTCACTGTCGGTGCCATGTTATCTGCACTCACCCCCTCCTCCCTCTGCTCTGCTCTGGGCTTGAATGGTGTTCCTCCACTTCTGAGGAGATAACGATCCATGCACTGACAGCTGGTAATTCAGTGCAGCCTCTCTATGTTGGTCTAAGGTGCTGTTTGCTTCTGTAGGTCGCTGTATATTGCAGGGGCTGTATGGAGCTGCTTCTTCTCCCTCCTCACATCTCAGCGCAGGAACAGGAAGTCCAAGTGTACTTTTTGCCAGAGAAGCAAGGGCATGTATCATAGGCTGTCCATGTCACATGTCCTTGAATTATAAAAACGGACATTTTCCCCCAGCACGCCATTATCTGCCTACTGCGTCTTGGTGTCAGTCACCGCTCACGCAGCTCCTGTCGCCGATCCTGCTGTGTACGCTATACACACAGCGCTCTACTCATTAGGAACAGAAGTTTATTTCAGCCCTTTTATGGGCTAACTACAGCTGGCTCAGAGCCATAGGTGACAGTCAGGTCCGTGGAAACGCTTTTTACAGCTTCAGATAACAGCGTTTGTGTAGCTAAGCTCAGGGAATTCCTTGCTGCATTTCACCATTAGGAGGGATAGAAAGTGAGGCTTCCTTTCCTCTACACTGACCTACAACCCGGCCACTGTACCCTCCTGCCCTTTTTTGCAAAGCCATTTTAATTGCAGAGTGCTGCCAGTTAGTGCCATCCAAAGAGTGGCTGCTATACTCCATTATTGTGCCACTTGTGCCAAGCAAGTCCCACCACCTCTGCAATCTCCCCTCCTGCACATTTTTGCAAAGCCATTTTAATTTAAAAGAGTGCTGCCAGTTAGTGGCATCCAAAACGTGGCTGTTGTACTCCATTATTGTGCCACTTGTGCCAAGCAAGTCCCACCACCTCTGTATTGCACCCTCAAGCTCATTTTTACTAAGCTAGTATAATAGCAAACACTGAGGAAACTTAGTGGTATCCAAAAAGTGGCTGTTGGACTCCATTAGTCTCCCACTGGTGCCAAGCAATTTCCAGCACCTCTGCATTGCACCCTCAAGCTCATTTTTACTAAGCTATTTTAATAGAAAACACTGAGGAAACTTAGTGGCATCTTAAAAGTGGCTGTTGAACTCCATTAGTGTCCCACTGGTGCCAAGCAATTTCCAGCACCTCTGCATTGCACCCTCAAGCTCATTTTTACTAAGCTATTATAATAGCAAACACTGAGGAAACTTAGTGGCATCCTAAAAGTGGCTGTTGGACTCCATTAGTGTCCAACTGGTGCCAAGCAATTTCCAGCACCTCTGCATTCAACCCTCAAGCTCATTTTTACTAAGCTATTGTGACGCCCTGGACCCCCAGGGGTCACAGTACAGTACCATCACACACACACACCTTCCCCTGGTTAGGTGACACCAGTCAAACAAAATCCTTGTTGCCTCCCTCCAGGCTTGATGTCCATACCAGGTGGGGCGGAGCCAGGCAGTTGACCCCACCCACCGAGGAGTTCACAGGCCTGGAGGCGGGAAAAGTAGTGAGTTGAGTTGAGGAGTTGAGTTCAGTTGAGTGGCGTTGAGAGGAGAGGAGAAAAGACTGTGTGTGTGTCTTGGTCGCAGCCCAGGCACAATCAGCAAGGTCGGCAGACGGTGGTGGCCGTTTGCAGGAGTTGGTGGAGGTCAGCGGAACCGTAGGAGCGGGGTCGGGCGGGGGCCTGCCGGTACCGAACCGGGGAGCAGATTGAAGCCTAGCACCAAGGCAGGGTACTCAGACCCCGACTAGGCTAGGAGCCGCCGTAAAGGTCAAATTCTCTGATTTCGGTCTGGACCTCATGGCTTCATTCCCAACCAAGTCCCGTCAGAAGGCAACAGCCCAACCCGTCCGGATAAGAGCCACCGCCAAGGGCCAGAGATCCAAGGGCCAGCGCCTGTGGGCAACCGGGCTCTCCCGACACGTACACGCCAGGGAGCGGACTACCCGTGGGAATCCATAGGAGTCAAATACACATATATAGGTGCAGGAAACGACAGCCACCATCAAACCGTCCAGGGAGAGTGAGAACACCGCAGCCGGCTGTGGGCCCCGTCCATCCAGCAGTTTGGTTTACCAGAAACTCTGTCCTTCTGTGTCTGAGTGAGTACAACAGTGCCATCCGGCACCGCGCTGCATCGCAACATGGCACCCGCGCCCACGCTGCCTCCCCGAATCCGGCCCCTGCACCTGCACCTATACCTCCACTCCCCAACCGGGGCCCCGGGACCAACAGCCCCTACCCACGGAGGGGTCAACACCTCAGCTGCTCTCCGCCATTGCTCCCGGGATCCCCCATCACCAGTAGCGGTGGTGCCCACCATCACCACAACCCGTGGGTGGCTTCACGACCAATATCCCACCACAAACCTCCCCTTTTCTCTAGTGGGCGAGGAGGCGCTGCTCGAGCCCCGGGTACGGCCCCGTGCTCGAGCCACTGAGGAGCAGAAGCACCGGACCCGAGCGCCAGCGATTCCCAGGCGAGTGGCGTTCCCAACCCCTCCACTCGCGACACTATTATAATAGCAAACACTGAGGAAACTTAGTGGCATCCAAAAAGTGGCTGTTGGACTCCATTAGTGTCCCACTGGTGCCAAGCAATTTCCAGCACCTCTGCATTGCACCCTCAAGCTCATTTTTACTAAGCTATTGTGACGCCCTGGATCCCAGGGGTCACAGGTAATAAAACCTACCATTACACACACACCCCCACCCCCTGTGAGGTCACACACCAGTCACCCGAAAGGGAGACCTGATGCCTCCCTCAGGGCCAGTAAAGCACACCAGGTGGGCGGAGTCAGGCGGAAAGGCATGTCCACCGAGGAGACTACTGCCCTGAGGCAGGAAGTACAAAAAGAACAGTTTTGGAGTTGACAGTGAGTGGTAGTGGAGCAGCTGTCAGGGACCCGGGTAGGAGCCTAGGCCCCTTGGAAACATCAGGCAGGCAGACGGTGGTGGCTGTCTGCAGGAGTACCGGTACAGCAACCGGTGGAACCGTAGGGACCGGGCCTGGGTTGGAGCCCACCGGTCCTGAACCGGCGAGTCAACCGTGTACCGGGGCACCAGAAACCGGGTACTCAGACCCCGTCCTAGCTTAGAAGCCACTGAGTATAGGCAAATTGTCTGATTGCTGGCTGGACCTCACGGGTTCATCCACACCCAAAGTCCCAAAAGAAGGCAAAAGCCCACCGAGACTGGGTGAGCGCCACCGCCAAGGGCCAAGCACCCGACGGGCCAGCGCCTGCAGGCAACCGAGGGCTCCTCCGGCAGCTCAACGCCTGGGAGCGGGCTACCACTGCCCAGGCAGGGGAGATGAAACACAACAACCAGAGGTGCACGGGAAAGGGGCCACCATTAACCCCACAGGGGACATCAGCAGCCGGCCGCGGGAACTGACCACATCTGAACTTTAGTTTACCAGTGACTCTGAGTGTGAATTAATTGTGAGTACACCAGTGCCATCCGGGCACGACACTACACAGTGGCACGGCACCCTGCACCCCGATAACAACATCATCTCTTCCAGCTCCCCTCACCGAACCGGGCCCTGGGACACACCGCCCCTACCCACGGAAGGCCTAACATCTCGGCTGCGGCCGCAACACCGATCCCGGATGAGCCCGCCATCACTTCAGCCGCAGCGGTGGTGCATCCAGTCACCACGACCCATGGGTGGCGTCACGACCCGTGAGGACGACAGCGCGGCCCTCCCCGGCTGCGCGCCTCGTCCCATCACCACCACCCCTACTGCCTCTCCCTTAACAGAGCGACGTGGCCCCCGGTCCGGAGGCGCTCGTGCCACCGACAACCCGAGCCCGGACCTCGAGCGTAGAGATGAGCAAACTGGTCGTGGTTCGGCTCGAGTTCGGTTCTCCGAACGGACGTCTTGTTCGAGTTCGGTTCGGCGAACCGGTTTGGCGAACCACTCGAACCAATAGGAAACAATGGGAGGCAATCACAAACACATAAAAACACATTATAAATGTACACATACATTTAATAAACATTGCCATAACACTTACCGGTCCCCGCGATGAATCTTCCCGGTAACCAGCACTGCCAGCAGTGATGCAGGACATATCGTGACATCAAAATAGCCATGTGATCAGTCACGTGTCTGTTATCTCATTGGCTACAGACTGGTCACATGACTATGACGCGTCATGTAGGACCTGCGAGAGCATCTATCCAGTACGCGGTGATCGTTTGTGTATCGCCGTGTACCGGGGACATGCTGTGGCACGCGGTCGGGTTCCCGGTCTGCTTCCCCGTTCCGTTATAAACCGGCTGCCACAGCCGGTTTATAACGGAGATCACCGTTGCTATAGCAACGCGCTTGTCAGTGGTGACGTCACCGCTCACAAGCAGCAGCTCGGGGAATAGCACCGCCTTCTTCCTATGCAGCGCTGATGTAGTAGAGCTGCATGTGTTGAAGGAGAAAGAAGATAGAAAAGCCGGATCGTGGAGGGCTGACAGGGAGTAATAAACATGGAGTCTCTAATGTGTCTGTGTATTTATTTCTATTAAAGTATTTTTTATCTGTGTGGTGTCTTTTTTTAACCCTTTATTGGAGATTCTTAATGGCTGGGTCAAACTTGCCTGACATTAAGAATCTCTGGCTTAATACTAGCTAGTAAAACATAGCCAGTATTAACCCATTATTACCCAGCAAGCCACCGTCACCAGGGCTGTTGGGAGAGTTGGATACATCGCCAGAAGATGGCGCTTCTATGAATGCATTGCAATTTGCAGCAGAGGCGCCCAGAAACCTCGGGCTAACCTGTGCTGTGGATTCCAATCCCCAGCTGCCTAGTTGTACCTGGCTAGACACAAAAATATGGCGAAGCCCACGTCATTTGTTTTTTAATTATTTCCTGAAATAAGTGAAATATTTTAAAAAAAAAGGGCTTCCCAATATTTTTAGTTCCCAGTAAGGTACAAATAGGCAGCTGGGGGTTGGGGGCAAAAATTCCTGCATACAGTCCTGGATGGAATATGCTGAGCCTTGTAGTTCTGTAGCTGCTGTCTGTCTGGGGGAGAAAGAAAGGAAAGAGAGAGAAAGGAGAGAAAGGAGAGAAAGAAAGGAGAGAGAGAAAGAGAGAGAAAGGAGAGAAAGAAAGGAGAGAGAGAAAGGAGAGAAAGAAAGGAGAGAGAGAAGAGAGAGAAAGGAGAGAAAGAAAGGCGAGAGATATAGGAGAGAGGGAAAGGAGAGAGAGATAGGAGAGAAAGAAAGGAGAGAGAGAAAGAGAGAGAGAAAGGAGAGAAAGAAAGAAGAGAGAGGAGAGAGGGAAAGGAGAGAGAGAAAGGAGAGAAAGAAAGGAAAGAGAGAGAAAGAGAGAGAAAGGAGAGAAAGGAGAGAAAGAAAGGAGAGAGAGAAAGAGAGAGAAAGGAGAGAAAGAAAGGAGAGAGAGAAAGGAGAGAAAGAAAGGAGAGAGAGAGAAGAGAGAGAAAGGAGAGAAAGAAAGGAGAGAGATATAGGAGAGAGGGAAAGTAGAGAGAGATAGGAGACAGAGAAAGGAGAGAAAGAAAGGAGAGAGAAAGAGAGAAAGGAGAGAGAGAAAGAAGAGAAAGAGAGAAGGAAGAGAGAGAAGAGAAAGAGGAGAATGAAGAGAAAGTAGACAAAGAAGAGAAAGTAGAGAAAGAAGAGAAAGAAAGGAGAGAGAGAAAGAAGAGAAAGAAAGGAGAGAGAGAGATAGGAGAGAGGGAAAGGAGAGAGAGAGAGCTCACAGCTGATGTCTGGCTCCTCCCCTCAGTGCATAATTAAATTATATTTATAAATATATTATAAATATAATTTATTAAAAATAAAAAATGTACCTTGTCTAGAACTTGCAACCTTATGCTCCCTAGGTGAGCACTCTATCCACTCAGCTATAGCTTCTAGTGTGAATGATAGGCACATTTGGTAGTCTTGAAGGCTGGATTGCTAAAGTCTCAGCTGACCACATGATTCATTTAAAGCTATGTGAAGCTCATGCAGAGCACTCGTGTTGTGTAGCAAAGATGACAGTGTCGCGTGTATTATGTCGGACCTGGAGGGGTATTGGAGGATTTTAATAAAATGGTGAAACTGTGTTATTTTGTCTTTTATTCCAAATAAAGGATTTTTCGCGGTGTGTGTTTATTTACTTTCCCTTTATAAATAGATAATAATTATAATTTGAAATTATAAATAAAAAAAATAAATAAATCTTAACCGGGATAAGAACTCCCGACGTTAGGCTTGCGCTTTACCCACTAGTCTTTGGCTTCTTACGAAAGAGAAAGGCAGATTTTCTCATCTTGAAGCTTGCTGTGCTAACTGCACTTCACTTCATTGCTACGGAGCCACTACATCCCGAGAGAGCAGAGCTGACCTTGTCGTGTGGATTACTTCGGACCTGGAGGGGTATTTTTGGGATTAATAAAGGGGTGAACCAGGGTTGTTTTTTTGTCTTTTATTCCAAATAAAGGATTTTTCGCGGTGTGTGTTTCTTTACTTTCACTTACAGGTTAATCATGGAAGGTGTCTCGGGGAGACACCTGCCATGATTAAACTCATTATTGCCCCAATTGCCATCGCACCATGGCAATTCGAGATGAGCTGGGTAGAGTCCCAGGACTGTCGCACCTAATGGATGCAGCAATTCTGGGCGGCTGCAGGGTGATATTGTTAGGGTGGTGGGCTCCCCATACCGTGGCGCTTTCCATCCTGACAATACCAGCCTCCAGCCGTGCAGCTTTATCCTGGCTGGTATCAAATATGGGGGGAACCACATTTTTTTTTTAATTTATTTATTTTAATGCATGATATAGACCCGCCCACCAGCGGCTGTGATTAGATGCAGTGAGACAGCTGTCACTCAGCTTGGGGACGTGTCTGACTGCAACCAATCATACTAGAGTATATGGTGTGCACTCTGCCCGAATGGGGGGGAGAGATTGAGGTGCTAGTGAGGGGACCGAGGTCCAGACTATAGTGTATATAAGAGACACTGCACTCTCATAGAAATGAAAAAATATCAACAGATTCGTTTTTGTGCCAAAAAATTATTTATATTTTATTATTAGTAGACAGACTGAGTGAAAGGGGACGTTTCGGCCCAAACGTAGGCCTTCTTCACGCCAATTTACACTAGAGAGAGGTGAAGATAAACAATAATCAATATTTTACGTTATAATACAATATCAACATATATACAGAAAACATATACAAAACATACAAAGAATTGAGGTTTCATGTCAGCATTGAACATATGTGAAAGGCAGTAACATATACCAGCAGTTAGTCATGGAGATAGTCTCCCAGAAAGAATTGAGAGCGGCAACAGTATGGAATGTATGAAAAGATATAACATACCTCAGGTGGTAAGAGGTGATTTTTCAGGTTCTGTACGTGCAGAAAAAGAGAGGGGGAGGTATTTTTGTTCTAGAGGAACACCACTTAAATTATTAACTCTTTTATTGATAGTCACAGTGGACAAGTCCTATGGAAAAGGAGTATACGTAAGAAATAGTGTATGTATGTATATTTATAGTACAACACTATGTAAGCATTTTTACCTTGTTAGTGTTTATGTAAAATTTCTCAAAACCAGTGATTTGGGTCTTTTTTGCATGGGTTACCATGAATTTTTTTACTTGTGGTTCCTTGAATGTTGGTATGGTCAATTCCGCAGGTGCTGGGGCAATATAGAAGTCCATGCAGGTTATACCATCAAGAATAACCATAAAATATGCGTTCTATGAAAAAAGAGGGATAAGGGATGACCCTGGGTGACTTATGACTATGTGATAAGCTTCTGGATGGCATAGAGCGTGGAATACTTTATTAGTATTATCATGGATTCCTATTGTGTCCTCGCTTGTGAACACCAAAAGTAGTTTTATGGCTTGCCGACCCTAAAGAGTTAAAGGTAAGTGATCAGGTGATCTGAGGATTATGTCTGCATATATAACTAACCCACTGTGTCACTCATTGTTGGTACCTTGGGACTGTGGTGTACATCAAGAGTCACGTGTTGTAGAAGGTTATAAACACCACTGTGGAACTTGCTATCTACTGAAATGATGACAGTCACAGTTACAATAGGTGAAATTCATGTGTAGTTAAAGATAAGTTCTCATGGAGTACTACATATTACCTGTACATTCTTTGTTCAGTATAAGTACATAGTAGTGGATAGTGAATTCCTCTAGGGTAGAAGAAGGTAGTATCCGGTTACAATAGGTTTAAGAAGAGGGATAGAGTGCAGGGAGGATATAGTTTGTCACATACCTGACACAGCGCATCTAGCCACAGTCTGGGAAGATGGCCGATCAGGTATGTGACAAACTATATCCTCCCTGCACTCTATCCCTCTGCTTAAACCTATTGTAACCGGATACTACCTTCTTCTACCCTAGAGGAATTCACTATCCACTACTATGTACTCATGCTGAACAAAGAATGTACAGGTAATATGTAGTACTCCATGAGAACTTATCTTTAGCTACACATGAATTTCACCTATTGTAACTGTGACTGTCATCATTTCAGTAGATAGCAAGTTCCACAGTGGTGTTTATAACCTTCTACAACATGTGACTCTTGATGTACACCACAGTCCCAAGGTACCAACAATGAGTGACACAGTGGGTTAGTTATATATGCAGACATAATCCTCAGATCACCTGATCACTTACCTTTAACTCTTTAGGGTCTGCAAGCCATAAAACTACTTTTGGTGTTCACAAGCGAGGACACAATAGGAATCCATGATAATACTAATAAAGTATTCCACGCTCTATGCCATCCAGAAGCTTATCACAAAGTCATAAGTCACCCAGGGTCATCCCTTATCCCTCTTTTTTTCATAGAACGCATATTTTATGGTTATTCTTGATGGTATAACCTGCATGGACTTCTATATTGTCCCAGCACCTGCGGAATTGACCATACCAACATTCAAGGAACCACAAGTAAAAAAATTCATGGTAACCCATGCAAAAAAGACCCAAATCACTGGTTTTGAGAAATTTTACATAAACACTAACAAGGTAAAAATGCTTACATAGTGTTGTACTATAAATATATATACATACACTATTTCTTACGTATACTCCTTTTCCATAGGACTTGTCCACTGTGACTATCAATAAAAGAGTTAATAATTTAAGTGGTGTTCCTCTAGAACAAAAAAACCTCCCCCTCTCTTTTTCTGCACGTACAGAACCTGAAAAATCACCTCTTACCACCTGAGGTATGTTATATCTTTTCATACATTCCATACTGTTGCCGCTCTCAATTCTTTCTGGGAGACTATCTCCATGACTAACTGCTGGTATATGTTACTGTCTTTCACATATGTTCAATGCTGACATGAAACCTAAATTCTTTGTATGTTTATGTATATATTTTCTGTATATATGTTGATATTGTATCATAATGTAAAATATTGATTATTGTTTATCTTCACCTCTCTCTAGTGTAAATTGGCGTGAAGAAGGCCTACGTTTGGGCCGAAACGTCCCCTTTCACTCAGTCTGTCTACTAATAATAAAATATAAATAATTTTTTGGCACAAAAACGAATCTGTTGATATTTTTTCATTTCTATGAGAGTACAGTGTCTCTTATATACACTGCAACCAATCATAAGCGCCGATGGGCGGGGAAAGCACGGAATAACTAATTGACTAATGAAGCGGCAGCCATTTTCTAAAGAGGAAATGACGCTGCAGATTTCTGACAGCTGGGGAGCGAGACGCCCGTGACCGGTGAGTAGGAAAGGGAGAGGGATTGTGCTGGGGATGCAGGACACATAAAGATAGCAACATGTGCACATAGCCTTACTGTGAAAAGCCACGTTTATAGTGATCGAACTGTTCTCGAACGGAACTCGAGCTATCGAGCTTTTAGCAAAAAGCTCGAGTTCTAGTTCGATCTAGAACACCCCTCAAAATCACTCGAATCGCGAACTGGCGAACCTCGAACTGTGCTCAACTCTACTCGAGCAGCTCGGCCCGAACAGCGGAGAAGCAGGCCGAGCCCCTCTCAGGGCGGTACACATCGACTCTTCTGGCGTCACAAACAGGATTCGGACAGTCGACTTACCTGTGGAAGTGCGCCTTAGAAGTATCCGTCAGCGGCGTCCTGCCGAAAAAGTTGAAGCCCCGCCATCTTGGCACGAAAGTTTCCTGCTCGAGTCGTCTTCCCCGAGCAGTGAAGACTAGAGTTGAGCGCGGTTCTAGGTTTGAGGTTCTCCAGTTCTAGGCTCGAGTGATTTTGGGGCCTGTTCTAGATCGAACTAGAACTCGAGCTTTTTGCAAAAGCTCGAGAGTTCTAAAAACGTTCGATAATGGTTCTAGCAGCAAAAAAACAGCTAATTCCTAGCTGGCTTTCCGCTGTAACAGTGTAAGTCACTCTGTGACTCACACTATTATGAAATTTCAGTGTATAGTGTGCGTGAACAGCGCCTTCAGATCACTGCTGTTTGTATAATGGCGATCTTTTTTTTTTTTTTCCTTGTCTTCCTTCCCTAAGCGCGCGCGTGTAGTGGGGAGGGCCATTATGGCATCCAATCCCAGACACACACAGAGCTAAGTGGACTTTTAACCAGAGAAGCAACGGCATGTGTGATAGGATGTCCATGTCACATGTCCCTGCATTATAAAACCGGACATTTTCCTCCAGCACGCCATTATCTGCCTTCTGCGTCCTTGGTGTCAGACATCACTGGCGCAGCTCCGTCCTTTGTCCCATCGCCGATACTGCTGTATACGCTCCATACACAGCGCTAGACAGCTTAGGGAGAGCACTTTCTATCAGTCCTTTTAAGGGCTCGTACCGGCAGGGTCAGAGCCATAGGTGACAGGTCCTGAAAACAGAGACAGCGTCTGTGTAGCTAAGGTCAGGGATTTCGTCGCTGCATTTCCCCATTAGGAGGGAATAGAAAGGCAGGCTTCCATTCCTCTACCCAGAGCCCCACAATCCTGGCACTGTACCCTCCTGTCCTCTGCACACTCCAACTCATTATAACTAAGCCATTATACTAGCAAACACTCAGTGTACCTAGTGGCATCCTAAACGTGGCTATTGGACTTTTGTATAGTCCCACTAGTGCAAAGATATTTGCAGCATGTCTGCCTGCATTGCACACTCAAACTCATTGTTACTAAGCCATTATACTAGCAAACACTGAGTGTACCTAGTGGCATCCTAAACGTGGCTATTGGACTTTTGTCTAGTCCCACTAGTGCAAAGATATTTGCAGCACGTCTGCCTGCATTGCACACTCAAACTCATTGTTACTAAGCCATTATACTAGCAAACACTCAGTGTACCTAGTGGCATCCTAAACGTGGCTATTGGACTTTTGTATAGTCCCACTAGTGCAAAGATATTTGCAGCACGTCTGCCTGCATTGCACACTCAAACTCATTGTTACTAAGCCATTATACTAGCAAACACTGAGTGTACCTAGTGGCATCCTAAACGTGGCTATTGGACTTTTGTCTAGTCTCACTAGTGCAAAGATATTTGCAGCACGTCTGCCTGCATTGCACACTCAAACTCATTATAACTAAGCCATTATACTAGCAAACACTCAGTGTACCTAGTGGCATCCTAAACAAGGCTATTGGACTTTTGTCTAGTCCCACTAGTGCAAAGATATTTGCAGCACGTCTGCCTGCATTGCACACTCAAACTCATTATAACTAAGCCATTATACTAGCAAACACTCAGTGTACCTAGTGGCATCCTAAACGTGGCTATTGGACTTTTGTCTAGTCCCACTAGTGCAAAGATATTTGCAGCACGTCTGCCTGCATTGCACACTCAAACTCATTATAACTAAGCCATTATACTAGCAAACACTCAGTGTACCTAGTGGCATCCTAAACGTGGCTATTGGACTTTTGTCTAGTCCCACTAGTGCAAAGATATTTGCAGCACGTCTGCCTGCATTGCACACTCAAACTCATTGTTACTAAGCCATTATACTAGCAAACACTCAGTGTACCTAGTGGCATCCTAAACGTGGCTATTGGACTTTTGTCTAGTCCCACTAGTGCAAAGATATTTGCAGCACGTCTGCCTGCATTGCACACTCAAACTCATTGTTACTAAGGCATTATACTAGCAAACACTCAGTGTACCTAGTGGCATCCTAAACGTGGCTATTGGACTTTTGTCTAGTCCCACTAGTGCAAAGATATTTGCAGCACGTCTGCCTGCATTGCACACTCAAACTCATTGTTACTAAGCCATTATACTAGCAAACACTCAGTGTACCTAGTGGCATCCTAAACGTGGCTATTGGACTTTTGTCTAGTCCCACTAGTGCAAAGATATTTGCAGCACGTCTGCCTGCATTGCACACTCAAACTCATTGTTACTAAGGCATTATACTAGCAAACACTCAGTGTACCTAGTGGCATCCTAAACGTGGCTATTGGACTTTTGTCTAGTCCCACTAGTGCAAAGATATTTGCAGCACGTCTGCCTGCATTGCACACTCAAACTCATTGTTACTAAGCCATTATACTAGCAAACACTGAGTGTACCTAGTGGCATCCTAAACGTGGCTATTGGACTTTTGTCTAGTCCCACTAGTGCAAAGATATTTGCAGCACGTTTGCCTGCATTGCACACTCAAACTCATTGTTACTAAGCCATTATACTAGCAAACACTGGGTGTACCTAGTGGCATCCTAATCGTGGCTATTGGACTTTTGTATAGTCCCACTAGTGCAAAGATATTTGCAGCACGTCTGCCTGCATTGCACACTCAAACTCATTGTTACTAAGCCATTATACTAGCAAACACTGAGTGTACCTAGTGGCATCCTAAACGTGGCTATTGGACTTTTGTCTAGTCCCACTAGTGCAAAGATATTTGCAGCACGTCTGCCTGCACTGCACACTCAAACTCATTATAACTAAGCCATTATACTAGCAAACACTCAGTGTACCTAGTGGCATCCTAAACGTGGCTATTGGACTTTTGTCTAGTCCCACTAGTGCAAAGATATTTGCAGCACGTCTGCCTGCATTGCACACTCAAACTCATTATAACTAAGCCATTATACTAGCAAACACTCAGTGTACCTAGTGGCATCCTAAACGTGGCTATTGGACTTTTGTCTAGTCCCACTAGTGCACAGATATTTGCAGCACGTCTGCCTGCATTGCACACTCAAACTCATTATAACTAAGCCATTATACTAGCAAACACTCAGTGTACCTAGTGGCATCCTAAATGTGGCTATTGGACTTTTGTCTAGTCCCACTAGTGCAAAGATATTTGCAGCACGTCTGCCTGCATTGCACACTCAAACTCATTGTTACTAAGCCATTATACTAGCAAACACTGAGTGTACCTAGTGGCATCCTAAACGTGGCTATTGGACTTTTGTCTAGTCTCACTAGTGCAAAGATATTTGCAGCACGTCTGCCTGCATTGCACACTCAAACTCATTATAACTAAGCCATTATACTAGCAAACACTCAGTGTACCTAGTGGCATCCTAAACACGGCTATTGGACTTTTGTCTAGTCCCACTAGTGCAAAGATATTTGCAGCACGTCTGCCTGCATTGCACACTCAAACTCATTGTTACTAAGCCATTATACTAGCAAACACTGAGTGTACCTAGTGGCATCCTAAACGTGGCTATTGGACTTTTGTCTAGTCCCACTAGTGCAAAGATATTTGCAGCACGTCTGCCTGCATTGCACACTCAAACTCATTGTTACTAAGCCATTATACTAGCAAACACTCAGTGTACCTAGTGGCATCCTAAACGTGGCTATTGGACTTTTGTCTAGTCCCACTAGTGCAAAGATATTTGCTGCATGTCTGCCTGCATTGCACACTCAAACTCATTGTTACTAAGCCATTATACTAGCAAACACTGAGTGTACCTAGTGGCATCCTAAACGTGGCTATTGGACTTTTGTCTAGTCCCACTAGTGCAAAGATATTTGCAGCATGTCTGCCTGCATTGCACACTCAAACTCATTATAACTAAGCCATTATACTAGCAAACACTCAGTGTACCTAGTGGCATCCTAAACGTGGCTATTGGACTTTTGTCTAGTCCCACTAGTGCAAAGATATTTGCAGCACGTCTGCCTGCATTGCACACTCAAACTCATTGTTACTAAGCCATTATACTAGCAAACACGCAGTGTACCTAGTGGCATCCTAAACGCGGCTATTGGACTTTTGTCTAGTCCCACTAGTGCAAAGATATTTGCAGCACGTCTGCCTGCATTGCACACTCAAACTCATTGTTACTAAGCCATTATACTAGCAAACACTGAGTGTACCTAGTGGCATCCTAAACGTGGCTATTGGACTTTTGTCTAGTCCCACTAGTGCAAAGATATTTGCAGCACGTCTGCCTGCATTGCACACTCAAACTCATTGTTACTAACCATTATACTAGCAAACACTGAGTGTACCTAGTGGCATCCTAAACGTGGCTATTGGACTTTTGTATAGTCCCACTAGTGCAAAGATATTTGCAGCACGTCTGCCTACATTGCACACTCAAACTCATTGTTACTAAGCCATTATACTAGCAAACACTGAGTGTACCTAGTGGCATCCTAAACGTGGCTATTGGACTTTTGTCTAGTCCCACTAGTGCAAAGATATTTGCAGCACGTCTGCCTGCATTGCACAATCAAACTCATTATAACTAAGCCATTATACTAGCAAACACTCAGTGTACCTAGTGGCATCCTAAACAAGGCTATTGGACTTTTGTCTAGTCCCACTAGTGCAAAGATATTTGCAGCACCTCTGCCTGCATTGCACACTCAAACTCATTATAACTAAGCCATTATACTAGCAAACACTCAGTGTACCTAGTGGCATCCTAAACGTGGCTATTGGATTTTTGTCTAGTCCCACTAGTGCAAAGATATTTGCAGCACGTCTGCCTGCATTGCACACTCAAACTCATTAAAACTAAGCCATTATACTAGCAAACACTCAGTGTACCTAGTGGCATCCTAAACGTGGCTATTGGACTTTTGTCTAGTCCCACTATTGCAAAGATATTTGCAGCACGTCTGCCTGCATTGCACACTCAAACTCATTATAACTAAGCCATTATACTAGCAAACACTCAGTGTACCTAGTGGCATCCTAAACGCGGCTATTGGACTTTTGTCTAGTCCCACTAGTGCAAAGATATTTGCAGAACGTCTGCCTGCATTGCACACTCAAACTCATTGTTACTAAGCCATTATACTAGCAAACACTGAGTGTACCTAGTGGCATCCTAAACGTGGCTATTGGACTTTTGTCTAGTCCCACTAGTGCAAAGATATTTGCAGCACGTCTGCCTGCATTGCACACTCAAACTCATTGTTACTAAGCCATTATACTAGCAAACACTGAGTGTACCTAGTGGCATCCTAAACGTGGCTATTGGACTTTTGTCTAGTCCCACTAGTGCAAAGATATTTGCAGCACGTCTGCCTGCATTGCACACTCAAACTCATTATAACTAAGCCATTATACTAGCAAACACTCAGTGTACCTCAATTCAGGACTTAATACAAACAGGTGGAGAACAAAGCCAAAACCTGACAACTTGGAAACCAAGTCCATTCAAGGCACAAAAGCATCTAACTGTGTTATCAATCTCTCGGATTACAAACCAAACAAAATGGAAGTTGCTGTGCTTTCTAGAGGACTCTCATTTTGTCCGACTAAAGCTCTAGACAAAATTGAACTCTGCAGCGACATGGAAGATTACTTCAGGAGACTACGTCTGAGGGAATATTTTAGCGATGCAGATGTTTCAGAATCCACCCAGACTGAAGGAAGACGGATCTTGACAACCAGGAAAAGATCAGATTGGACACCTCCACCAGGACGCAACCCTCATCTGGATAACTATATAGACACTTTCAGACATTTGGTAAAATCCACTTTCCTAGACACACACAGGAGGCAACCATCCAACATCAGTGCCCAGGAGAGAAGGGCCATAAAATCTTTGAAAACCAACAAAGAAATCATCATTAAACCTGCAGACAAGGGGGGTGCAATAGTCATGATGAACAAATCAGACTACATGAAGGAAGCACACAGACAACTGATGGACACACGCTACTATAAGAAATTGGAGTCTGACCCTACACAGGACTATTACAAGGAACTTAACAAGTTGGCCTCTTGTCTGCCTGACATATCCATAAGAACTGATGAACTGATACCGGTGAGTCCAAGAATAGGCACATTCTACATGCTTCCCAAAATTCACAAATCTGGAAACCCAGGAAGACCCATCATTTCATGTGTGGGCACCCTCACTGAACAAGTCTCTGGATGGGTAGAGGGTATCCTTAAACCCTTGGTAAGGGATACAACCAGCTACATCCAGGACACTACTGACCTATTGAAAAAACTATCAGCAATAGGTCCTCTTCCAGAGGGAACCATCCTTGCCACTATGGATGTGGAATCCTTGTACTCGAATATTCCACACCAGGATGGATTAAATGCTTGCAAAATTTTCCTGGAAAATACAGGAACTGATGCCAATTCTGTGGTGAAGCTTACAAAATTTATCCTCACCCATAATTACTTTGAATTTGACAATGACCTATATCTACAGGAGACTGGGACTGCAATGGGAAGCAAAATGGCACCACAATATGCAAATCTTTTCATGGCCAAGCTTGAGAGTGACTTTTTATCCTCTTGTCCTATCAGGCCTCTGGCCTACTACCGTTACATTGATGATATTTTAATCATCTGGACAGAGTCTGAGGAGCAGCTGAAGACCTTCCATGAACAATTTAATCAGTTTCATCCCACCATCAACCTAACACTCAACTACTCCTGCACGGAAATCAACTTCTTGGACACCATCATTAAACTACGGAACAATGAAATACAGACATCCCTGTACAAGAAGCCAATTGACCGTCCAACATACCTGAAATGGGACAGTTTTCATCCAAAACACATAAAAAACTCTATTGTATATAGCCAGGCTATCAGGTACAATCGGATATGTTCCAACAGTACAGATAGAGACAATCACCTTGAGGGCCTCAGAAAAACCTTTTTGAATCAAGGCTACCACCCAAGAACAATTGAAAACCAGATTATAAGAGCCACCAGAATATCAAGAAACCATCTTCTACATTATAAAACCAAAGAAGAGAACAACCGGGTCCCTCTTGTAGTCACCTACAATCCACATCTGGAGGTGTTTAGAGGAGCTGCACGGAAACTACAACCATTACTGCAAAAAGATGCCCGGTTAAAATCTATTTTTCCAGACCCCCCACTTCTGTGTTTTAGACAGCCCCCAAATCTAAGAAGCATCATTGTCAGAAGCTCCCTGTCCTCTCCAACACCAACAGGAACATTTCCCTGCAACCAGAAAAAATGCAAGACCTGTCCATTAATATTGACAACGGACAAGATAAAGATTCCCAGATCACATCAGGACTACAAGATCCCAGGTACGTTCAGCTGCACCACAACCAATGTGGTGTACTTAATTATATGTACCAAATGTCCAACTGGGGGTCTGTATGTAGGGGAGACAGGACAACAGCTCAGGACAAGGATGAATTCTCACCGCCACACAATTAGAGAAAAAAGGATGGATCTACCTGTGGCCAAACATTTTTGTAACCCAGACCACAGCATCATGGACATGAAATTGCTGGTATTGAAAGGAAACTTCAAGTCCCAGAGAGACAGGAGACTATGGGAGTACAAACTTATGATGACCTTTGACACATTCAGAGAAGGAATGAATGTGTCTCATGGATTCATGTCTTTTTACATCAGTTAAAAGATGTGCTCCTCTGACCATCCGAGCGTGTCCCAGCCCTGGACCAGACCCTTATCAAAGGACAATAAAACTTTCACACTGAACTGCAGCAGTATTTATGGCTAGAACAGCTTGTCCCCCTGCCATAGAGATAGTTCTGTTTCATATAACTTGTTCTTTTTTTTTTTTTTTTTTTTTTTTTTTCTTTTTACTGCACTATTCTAAGTCCTGTTGTGTATAAATACGTGACTCTTCAGATTTTGTGTTATACCATGCCTGATGAAGAGACCTGAGTAGTCTCGAAAGCTTGCAATTATTACCATCTTTTCAGTTAGCCATTAAAAGGTATCAACCACTGAGGACTCTCTGTTCTTTTAAACAATTTTTTTATCTCTACTGGCTAACACGGTACAAAGATATATTTTAAGTGTACCTAGTGGCATCCTAAACGCGGCTATTGGACTTTTGTCTAATCCCACTAGTGCAAAGATATTTGCAGCACGTCTGCCTGCATTGCACACTCAAACTCATTGTTACTAAGCCATTTTACTAGCAAACACTGAGTGTACCTAGTGGCATCCTAAACGTGGCTATTGGACTTTTGTCTAGTCCCACTAGTGCAAAGATATTTGCAGCACGTCTGCCTGCATTGCACACTCAAACTCATTGTTACTAAGCCATTATACTAGCAAACACTGAGTATACCTAGTGGCATCCTAAACATGGCTATTAAACTTTTGTATAGTCCCACTAGTGCAAAGATATTTGCAGCACGTCTGCCTGCATTGCACACTCAAACTCATTGTTACTAAGCCATTATACTAGCAAACACTGAGTGTACCTAGTGGCATCCTATACGTGGCTATTGGACTTTTGTCTAGTCCCACTAGTGCAAAGATATTTGCAGCATGTCTGCCTGCATTGCACACTCAAACTCATTGTTACTAAGCCATTATACTAGCAAACACTGAGTATACCTAGTGGCATCCTAAACATGGCTATTAAACTTTTGTATAGTCCCACTAGTGCAAAGATATTTGCAGCACGTCTGTCTGCATTGCACACTCAAACTCATTGTTACTAAGCCATTATACTAGCAAACACTGAGTGTACCTAGTGGCATCCTATACGTGGCTATTGGACTTTTGTCTAGTCCCACTAGTGCAAAGATATTTGCAGCATGTCTGCCTGCATTGCACACTCAAACTCATTGTTACTAAGCCATTATACTAGCAAACACTGAGTGTACCTAGTGGCATCCTAAACGTGGCTATTGGACTTTTGTCTAGTCCCACTAGTGCAAAGATATTTGCAGCACGTCTGCCTGCATTGCACACTCAAACTCATTGTTACTAAGCCATTATACTAGCAAACACTGAGTGTACCTAGTGGCATCCTAAACGTGGCTATTGGACTTTTGTCTAGTCCCACTAGTGCAAAGATATTTGCAGCACGTCTGCCTGCATTGCACACTCAAACTCATTGTTATTAAGCCATTATACTAGCAAACACTGAGTGTATCTAGTGGCATCCTAAACGTGGCTATTGGACTTTTGTCTAGTCCCACTAGTGGAAACGATATTTGCAGCACGTCTGCCTGCATTGCACACTAAAAATCATTATAACTAAGCCATTATACTAGCAAACACTCAGTGTACCTAGTGGCATCCTAAACGCGGCTATTGGACTTTTGTCTAGTCCCACTAGTGCAAAGATATTTGCAGCACGTCTGCCTGCATTGCACACTCAAACTCATTGTTACTAACCATTATACTAGCAAACACTAAGTGTACCTAGTGGCATCCTAAACGTGGCTATTGGACTTTTGTCTAGTACCCACTAGTGCAAAGATATTTGCAGCACGTCTGCCTGCATTGCACACTCAAACTCATTGTTACTAAGCCATTATACTAGCAAACACTCAGTGTACCTAGTGGCATCCTAAACGTGGCTATTGGACTTTTGTCTAGTCCCACTAGTGCAAAGATATTTGCAGCACGTCTGCCTGCATTGCACACTCAAACTCATTATAACTAAGCCATTATACTAGCAAACACTCAGTGTACCTAGTGGCATCCTAAACGTGGCTATTGGACTTTTGTCTAGTCCCACTAGTGCAAAGATATTTGCAGCACGTCTGCCTGCATTGCACAATCAAACTCATTATAACTAAGCCATTATACTAGCAAACACTCAGTGTACCTAGTGGCATCCTAAACGTGGCTATTGGACTTTTGTCTAGTCCCACTAGTGCAAAGATATTTGCAGCACGTCTGCCTGCATTGCACACTCAAACTCATTGTTACTTACTAAGACATTATAATACCAAAAATTGAGTAAACTTAGTGGCATACAAGAAGTGGCTGTTGTACTCCATTAGTGCCACACTGGTGCAAATCTATGTGCAGCACCTGTGCAGGACACCCTCCTGCTCTGTTTTTAATAAGCTATAATGATAGCAAAAAATACTGCCATTTAGTGAAAACATAGAACTGGCTGTTGTATTCCATTAGTGCCCCACTGGTGCCAAGCTATTTCTAGCACCTGTGCAGGACACCCTCCTGCTCTGTTTTTAATAAGCTATAATGGGGGCGTGGCCTGCACGCTGATGGCGATGGCTGCTTGAAGGAGAGCTCTGTGCTGACAGCAGGATAAACCGGCTCTTATCAGCTCACAGATAACAGGATTACCAGCTACAGGAGGTGTGAGTAACCCCAGCCCCCAGCTATGCCTAAGGGGAGACCTAAAAAGACTGGCACTCCAGCCAAACTGACAGACGTCTTCCCCCTGGATAGGGATCTCTCCTTACCAAGCAAGATGGCTTCCCACTCAGCTTCTTCCCACTCCTCACAGGGAGAAACAGGCTGTTTAAGAGGCTGCACAGCCATTCCTCTGACAGAGGAAACAATGCAAGCTCTGCTGAAAACACTGAGGGCTTCCTTGCAGGCTGATCTCAGAGAAATAGTAAGAGAGCTGAAGGAAGAGATCAGGTCTCTAGGGATTCGCACAGAGCATGTAGAAACTAAGATGGCTGAATTTGCAACATCACATAACAATCTGATAGATGCTAACACAGCTTTGGAAAAGGAGGTGGAGGCACTAAAACTTAAAATCAGTGATATAGAGGACAGATCCTGAAGAAATAACCTAAAAATCAGAGGGATTCCCTCATCAGTAGCAGATAAAGACCTCCAGGAATACTTCCACAAGTTTCTGCAGCTTATACTCCCTGGATGGGACACCAGAGACCTGATAGTGGACAGGATTCATAGAGTCCCTAAAGCCAAAGGCATAGATCCAGCTCTGCCTAAAGATGTCCTGGCTAGACTTCATTTCTATAAAACATAAGAAGCTGTGCTGCACACACTGAGGGGAAGTCCAGCCCTGCCAGACACTTTCATGGGACTAAAAATCTTCCCAGATCTTTCTGCTGCAACTCTTAATAAAAGAAGAGAATTTGCCCACCTTTCTAAACTCCTTAGAGATCAAGACATCAAGTACAAGTGGGGTTTTCCGGTGAAGATGATAATTTTCAAAGATGGAGGCACTCACATATGTCATACTCCTTCTCAGCTGGGCAAATTGCTGGATGACTGGGGAATAGCCCACCCACCAAACCCTGGTGGGCAGGAGAATCATAGAGGCCCTCCAGACAGGATTAACCTGGTCAGTAGCTTAGCTGGGACTCCTTCCTGCTTATGGCACCTGCTGTCCCTGCTCCTGTGACACGGGATGTCACGTAGCCCCCCTGATGTTCTCGCCTATGGCGAGCGGGTATACACCGGGCACCCTACTCGGGGCAAACCGGTGTTGTTGGAATTTTTTTGTTTTTGTTCCTCTTCTCACAAATGTTCCTTAATTTTTTCTGGAAATTTCTCTCAATTCCTTGCTGGTCTAGCCCCTCTCATCCCTGATGGCGTTCCTAGGAATTCAACCCCCCTGCGGCTCCAATATGAGAATTAAGATATTGTCTATTAATGTGAACGGACTCAACTCCCCAGCAAAAAGGTCAATGATGTGGAGAGAGGTGAAGGCATCTAACTGTGATATAGCGTGCATTCAGGAGACCCACCTTCTTTCCACAGATAATAAACGGCTACTTCATCCAAGCTTCCAACACACCTTTTTTGCTAATGACTCAAAAAAAAGAGGAGGAGTGGCCATTTTAATAAAGAACTCAGTGGCCTTTAAATTGATAAATGTCAGTTATGGAGCGGATGGAAGATATATTATTTTGTCTTGTTATATCAACAGCGTCCCTTATACCTTGGCAACGGTCTACTCCCCAAATTCATCACAATTGACCTTTGCTAGGAAATTTTTCCAAGCATTCAAAGATACTGCCACAGGGGCGGAAATCATCTGTGGAGACTTTAATATACCTGTAATACGCTCCATGGATTGCTCCAACACCAGCATCCCACATGCTAAGGAACTTAAGCATCTCATCAATGAATTCCATTTTCATGACATCTGGAGATATTTGCACTCATCAGAAAGAGACTATACGTTCTTCTCTTCCAGGCATCGCTCATACAGTAGAATTGATTTTTTTTTGGTCGACAGCAAATCTATAAGTAATTGTGTGGCAGCTGATATTGGTTTAATTACTTGGACAGATCATGCGCCGATCTCTTTGTCTGTTCAGGGTAGCTTTAATGTTCAAAATTCCCCTAGGTGGAGATTGAATACCAGCTTGCTTGGTAGGCAGAAGGTACATGATGAAGTAGAGTCAGTGTTAACAGAATATTTTAAACTTAAAAATAATGGGGAAATTTCTGACGAGACCCTGTGGGCTGCTCATAAAGCCGTAGTCAGAGGGCAGCTCATAAAAATAGCCTCCATCCAAAAACGGAAAAAAGACGCAGATATTAAATATATATTAACCCGTATTCATCACCTTGAATCCCTGAATAAAGCCAAAGCATCCCCTAACTTGACTAAAGAAATTGTAACCCATAGATTCCAACTAAGATCCCTGCTCCTGCAAAAATACGAACATAATCTTAAAAAAAAATAGATCGACATTTTATGCTATGGGGGATAGAGCGGGGTCCTTATTGGCAAGAAGGTCGAAAAAACGTGAGATCCAATCTAAAATAGAATTCCTGAGGGACCCGAACGGAACAATCACTAGACATCCCATTGAAATAGCAGAAGCATTTGCGAAATACTATGAGGCCCTGTATAATCTAAAATATGATTCCAATACGTCACAGCCGACTCAAGTGGATATACAGGGTTTCCTAGACACTCTGGATCTTCCCCGGGTCTCAGATGAGCAATTAGAGGAACTTAATCTTCCCTTTACTACACATGAAATCCTAGGTGCCATCAAAATGACTAAGTCTAACTCTGCCCCGGGCCCCGATGGGCTGCCATACGAATATTACAAACAATTTACATCCACTCTGTCCCCCTTTATGTCAAAAACCTTCAATTTTTGGCAAAATAAAGGGTCAATTTCCCCAGACAACCTAGAAGCGATAATTATCACGCTACCAAAGCCAGGGAAACCTGCAGACACCCCGGGTAATTTTAGGCCCATTTCACTCCTAAATTGTGATGTTAAAATTTATGCCAAACTAGTGGCAGATAGACTTCATAAAGTGATCCCGACCTTAGTGGCTCCAGACCAAGTTGGGTTTGTGACAGGGAGGCAATCTAAGGATGGCACCAGACGGATGCTTGACTTGATTGGACTGGTGGAGATATCGGGTGAACCCAGTGCATTCCTGTCTCTTGATGCTGAAAAAGCCTTTGACAGGGTGCACTGGGGATACCTGGAGAGAGTTCTAACAAAATTCGGGTTCTTGGGGAACATCAAGTCATCCATTCTAGCCCTCTACTCTTACCCAAATGCGTCAGTGTTGGCATCGGGGTTTCTGTCATCTAAATTTCAAATAAGTAATGGCACCCGCCAGGGGTGTCCATTGTCTCCCGCTATTTTTGCTTTAGTGGTAGAACCTCTGGCGGAAGCTATACGAAAAAACATAGCCATCTCTGGTATAAGAGTTGGGGAATTTGAACATAAACTTGGTTTATACGCAGATGATGTGATAATTTCCTGTTCTAACCTTGCAGTGTCGATTCCAGCAGTGGTGAACACATTATCAAACTTTTCTAAAGTGTCGTATTATAAGCTTAATGCGTCAAAGTCTTTGATACTGCCGTTTAATGTACCGGTGGAGGCCAGGAGTGCGCTGGAGGGGGCCTTTCAATTCAAATGGTGCGACAGGGGGATACCTTATTTGGGTATTAAGCTGACACCATCGCAGATGTTAATTAAAGAAAATTTGGAACCTCTGATCCAAAATTTAGAAAAGGAATTGGGAAGGTATGAAAAAATATCATTGTCCTGGATGGCCAGGATACAGTCCTTTAAAATGGTTTTCTTACCCAAAATATTGTATGTGCTCAGATGCCTTCCCATCAAAATTTCTCACAAAACCCTGATGAAACTTCAATCGTTGACTAACAAATTTGTCTGGGGTAATAAAAGGGCTAGGGTCGCAGGTAAAGTGTTATACCCCCCATATGACTTAGGGGGATTGGGCATCCCAAACATAACGGCATATTATAAAGCCTTACTAATTGAATCACTAAAGGAATGGTGGCATCCAGGTAATTCACATAGATGGGCTCAGATTGAAAATTTCCTGTCCCGCCAGGGCTTGGTCAGAAGAATGATGGAAGCAGAATATTTGAGCCGTTCACGGTTCTCCCCGTGTGTTCCCACCATGTCAGCCTCCCTGGAGGTCTGGCGAAATGACTTGATTCATAAGATTCAGATTCCTCTTTCAGAGATTTCCCTCAAGTCGTTGGAATCTCAAATCCCCTTTTTGAATCTGGCCAGGTGGGACGGATCGGGCATTACAGTGCTGGCGGACCTATACTCTGATTTGGGTGTTAACCCCTTTAATGAAATAGTACGGGAACACCCCTCTTTAAAGGGCTGTTTCTATCAACACATCCAAATTAGTCATTTTCTGGCCTCTAAATTTCCTCCAAAGTCAAAGCCTCTGTTACCTACAACAAAAGCTTTGGTATTTAAAAAGATAATTAAATCCAAAGGTATCTCCTCGACATACAAATGGCTCAATAACCCCCCCGAAGGGAAAAAATCTCCTTATATGAATAAATGGGACGTGGAGTTGAGTGTCTCTACCTCACCTTCAAACTGGCACTCGGCATCAGCAAATATCCAAAAATATTCCAAGTGTATAAATCATCTGGAGCAACTGAAAAAAGTACACCTGCGATGGTATCGGTCCCCAGCCAACTTAGCACAGTTCCTCCCAAATTATTCGCCACATTGTTGGAAGGGCTGCCTCCAAAGGGGTACTCTTGGTCACTGCTGGTGGGCTTGTCCCAAGGTTTTCTCGTTCTGGTTGGAGGTGTTTGGCCTGATGGGTGAGCTGACAGGCAATCGTATTAATCCGAATCCGGCTCTGGCAGTGTTAAACGTGGGTATAGAGGAGTTCTCTTGGGAATCCAGGGGTTTATTAGTTCACATTCTAGTAGCTGCCAGATATTGCATAAGTCTGCACTGGAAATCCCCAAAGACGCCTACATTAGTTGAACTATATAACCGAATTAATCTCCAATGCCAATACGAGTTCTGTCTGGCTCACTCCATCCGCGCCAAAAACAAAATACTTCAGATTTGGGACACGTGGTTAAACTCTATATATGCATCCCCTGTCAGGCATCTGTTTCCAGGGCAAACTGTTGATAATTAAAAACGGGTCAAATAGGCTCAAAGTGTGTGTTACGCAGGGAGTTCACCCATACCACATGTCAATAGTCAAGGTGTTTAAATCTCTGTTGTTGTTACTGCTCGGGCTACCCCAAAACGCCATCCAATTCCCTCCCTCCCTACCCCCTCCCCCTCCCTGGTTGCTTCCTTGCAACCATCCATGGCTCTCCCCCTCTCCCCCACCTCTCTCTCCCCTCCCTTTCCTTATCTTCCTTCCTTACTCTCTGGTTCTGGTTGTTTGGATCCCTCATTTTGAGGATTAAAGAGTAAATTGGTAGGTTGACTCTATACGTATTGGGTATTGATTAACCTAAAAAAGTTGCAACTTGCATCAGACATGATTGGTGGTGTGACCGGAAATGTGAATCATAATCAAAGGTGATACTACCACATGTTACAGCGTTGTTTTCTTTGTGTATTATTGCCAATGATACCTGAATTTCTCCTTTTTTGTAATGTAACTTCCTACAATAAAAATTGATTGGATTAAAAAAAAAATAAGCTATAATGATAGCAAAAAATACTGCCATTTAGTGGCATCATAGAACTGGCTGTTGTATTCCATTAGTGCCCCACTGGTACCAAGCTATTTCTAGCACCTGTGCAGGACACCCTCCTGCTCTGTTTTTAATAAGCTATAATGATAGCAAAAAATACTGCCATTTAGTGGCATCATAGAACTGGCTGTTGTATTCCATTAGTGCCCCACTGGTGCCAAGCTATTTCTAGCACCTGTGCAGGACACCCTCCTGCTCTGTTTTTAATAAGCTATAATGATAGCAAAAAATACTGCCATTTAGTGGCATCATAGAACTGGCTGTTGTATTCCATTAGTGCCCCACTGGTGCCAAGCTATTTCTAGCACCTGTGCAGGACACCCTCCTGCTCTGTTTTTAATAAGCTATAATGATAGCAAAAAATACTGCCATTTAGTGGCATCATAGAACTGGCTGTTGTATTCCATTAGTGCCCCACTGGTGCCAAGCTATTTCTAGCACCTGTGCAGGACACCCTCCTGCTCTGTTTTTAATAAGCTATAATGATAGCAAAAAATACTGCCATTTAGTGGCATCATAGAACTGGCTGTTGTATTCCATTAGTGCCCCACTGGTGCCAAGCTATTTCTAGCACCTGTGCAGGACACCCTCCTGCTCTGTTTTTAATAAGCTATAATGATAGCAAAAAATACTGCCATTTAGTGGCATCATAGAACTGGCTGTTGTATTCCATTAGTGCCCGACTGGTGCCAAGCTATTTCTAGCACCTGTGCAGGACACCCGCCTGCTCTGTTTTTAATAAGCTATAATGATAGCAAAAAATACTGCCATTTAGTGGCATCATAGAACTGGCTGTTGTATTCCATTAGTGCCCCACTGGTGCCAAGCTATTTCTAGCACCTGTGCAGGACACCCTCCTGCTCTGTTTTTAATAAGCTATAATGATAGCAAAAAATACTGCCATTTAGTGGCATCATAGAACTGGCTGTTGTATTCCATTAGTGCCCCACTGGTGCCAAGCTATTTCTAGCACCTGTGCAGGACAACCTCCTGCTCTGTTTTTAATAAGCTATAATGATAGCAAAAAATACTGCCATTTAGTGGCATCATGGAACTGGCTGTTGTATTCCATTAGTGCCCCACTGGTGCCAAGCTATTTCTAGCACCTGTGCAGGACACCCTCCTGCTCTGTTTTTAATAAGCTATAATGATAGCAAAAAATACTGCCATTTAGTGGCATCATAGAACTCGCTGTTGTATTCCATTAGTGCCCCACTGGTGCCAAGCTATTTCTAGCACCTGTGCAGGACACCCTCTTGCTCTGTTTTTAATAAGCTATAATGATAGCAAAAAATACTGCCATTTAGTGGCATCATAGAACTGGCTGTTGTATTCCATTAGTGCCCCACTGGTGCCAAGCTATTTCTAGCACCTGTGCAGGACACCCCCCTGCTCTGTTTTTAATAAGCTATAATGATAGCAAAAAATACTGCCATTTAGTGGCATCATAGAACTGGCTGTTGTATTCCATTAGTGCCCCACTGGTGCCAAGCTATTTCTAGCACCTGTGCAGGACACCCTCCTGCTCTGTTTTTAATAAGCTATAATGATAGCAAAAAATACTTCCATTTAGTGGCATACAAAAAGTGGCTGTTGGACTCCTTTATTGTGCCACTTGTGCCAAGCAATCTCAAGCACCTCTGCATTCTACCCTCATGCACATTTAGCTATGCTAATTTTATAGCAAACTCAGGGAATTCCTTGCTGCATTTGATCATTAGGAGGGATAGAAAGTGAGGCTTCTTTTACTGTCCTGGTACACACAGAACACGGCCACTGTACCCATCTGTCCACTTTTGCCACGCTATTTAATTTGCCCAAAGAGCTGACTCTTTTTCAGCCATCCTAAAATTGACTGGAATACTAAGTTAGTGTTCCTTTGCTGCCAAGCAAGGTACAACACATGTGCATTCTACTCTCCTTTCCATTTCTGGAAAGCAATTATTAACTGCAGGTAGTCCAGCCAATCTGTGACGAAGGTGCAGGCGTGGATATAATGTAGCCTGCATCCAATGATGGTTCTCTCGATGTCTGACAGCTCAACAATACCTTCTGTTTCCACTTCCAAAACAAGTGATGACCTGCCAATCACACTCCCTGTTGCAGGTAAAGGAGTGGAAGTTCAGTGTGAAAAACCATGTGTGACTGCTGTCCCCACAGTCACAGAGGATGAAGAGCACGCAGATGCACTTGATGGGGCAGGCGGTGGTTGCACAGGCACGCTAGGCCGCATTGTAGCACAGTGTAATTCACATTGCGACTTATGCTTCATTTTAAGTTGTGTACAAGGTGTGCTACCCAGTATGTAGCAAAACCAGGCAACAGGAAAAGGACTCTAGGCAGTTGGGTTGATAAATGATTGTTTAACTTTACCAAAACAAACAATAAGAACCATGCATACAATTTAAAAAATTGAACAATCTATTCTGTTGCCTACTACCTGCTAATCCCTCTGTGTAGCAGTAATTGTGTGTTTTTGCGCGTGTGTGTGTGTGTGTGTGTGCGAACACGACTTTCCAGTGGCGCATCACAAGAGCTTCCAAGTTACCTACCTAAACATAGACAAAACACTGAATACCCTTGTTAGCTGAAGCCTCACAGATAATGCAGATGATAACAGTGTGAATGCAAACCACACAGCTCTGCAACACAGTCATGGAAATCTTGAAAAGCAACAGTCAATGCAAACATGTGTTGCTGTCCCTCTATGATTTAAACTGTATGTGACAATTTGACAGTGCAGAGGCAGCAAGTCTTATTGTCTATAAATAGTCGGCCTACCCAGAACAGATATGTGTTTTGCTAATAAAACAAAGTGTTGCGTGCCCGCATTATTGTCTGGGCACAGCCTACCGTACCCGGGTACTCTGATGTCCAGTTGCCAGAAATACAGACTTTACGCTCCTCTCACGGTAAACAGTATAGACAGCACTGTAAAAATGTTGGTCTGTGGCACAGGATGCTGCTCACTGGCATTACGGGGCTCATCATCAAAGTACAACATGACTTCCCTCACAATTGAACGAAGTGTTTCCGCGGTGGCTCCTTGCTGTAACACACACCTTTAGCTTTTCCTTTTGTTCATAGACAGCATCTACAAGTCCACATCCGAAGAGCAATTTGATATTGCTATAGTGACCAAACAAAGGCAGATTCAAAATAACAGCAGCCCCTTGTGTGTAGTCTGCAACAATGCATGCAATGGCAAATTAGCATGTTGCATTGACAGTGGCTAAAGCTGAGCAATACACCTTCACGCTATCAATTCATATCCATGTGACACTTCATGGAGGAACTACTCAAAGGTGTGAGTTTTTGCCTTCTACTTACAGATTGTTGACAAATCTTACAGATTCCATGACTTGGATGATCCATTGCGATGTCCAAAAATTCACAGGCTAGGCAAGGCTTACAGCCCATGCGACCTGCATAGCCAACACGACTTCTGCTCAGAGTCAAAGTTGTGGTACAGGATTCAGTTGTTGACGTGCTTCCAGTACTTTGTCTCTGTCCAGGAAGACGCAACGTAACCTCGTCGTCAGTAGCATCCTCCTCCACCTCCTCTGCTGACCTCATCGACTGGCTGACTTTGGTTTGACAGTAAGTGTGGTCTCCAACCTCATCAATAACCCTGTGTGTTTTCATTCCCCTCGTCCTGAGTCCTCCGAGACAACCTCTTCCTGCCCTGACCGAATAGTAAAGTTGTCATTCCAATCAGGTATCTGTGCTCCTCATCATGTTCCCCATTGTCTCCACCAGGAGGATTTACTTTTTGGAAATGAGGTTGTAGATTAGGCTTAGCACCTTCTTCATCGGGGCCTGGATCCCACTCACAAAGCTTCTGGCCATCTGCGCAGATCATTTCCCCTGTCTCATGGAACTCGCTACCTCAACACGTCAGATTATCTGCTACACCCGCAAGCTTCAAACTGAATCTGAAAACTCATCTGTTCAGAAATGACTATAACCTTCAATGACACCACCACCATACGTACTTGACGCTCAACCTAAACCACTCCTACTGTCTCCTCCCAAAAATCCTTTAGAATGTAATCCCGCAAGGGCAGGGCCCTCTTCCCTCTGTACCAGTCTGTCTATAGTTACTTGTATATGTATTCTGTATGTAACCCCCTTCTCATGTACAGCACCATGGAATCAATGGTGCTCTATAAATCAATAATAATAAAAATAATAATAACTTCCTTGTCTGTACTCATTGCAGCTTTGGAGCAGACCTCTGATTCCCAGGCTATAGTGCGACTGAACAGCTATGCAAACTCAACCATCTCTGTCACCCCATACTCAGCAGGGCTGGTGGAAACTTGAGAGCTGTTAGGAAGCAAGTGCGATTGGATTGACACCACAGAGGAATGGAGTATTTGGGATCTTGAAATTGGGGTGGAGGAGAGGTCACTTTATGGAGCACTTGAGATCCATTGAAGCAGCTGCTGTTTTGGCCTCATCTACATTTGTTAGCGATGGTTGTGTCAGTGAAAAAAAGGATCATATCAGATTATCCATGGGAAGAAGTACACCTGTTCTTTTGGATGGTATTTGTTGTTACAAAACCTGTAACCTGAAGCCTGCTGCGGTTTCATTTGCGCCCAGGCGTCAGCTGCCATTTAGGGCTGTGCCTTGGGTTGTCCAGCTGGCTACTTTCTCCTCCACGTCTAAGTGTGGAGAGGCAGCTAGTGCGCATGCGTGTGCCAATTTACCCGAGCCACAGCCTAACTACAGTGTTTCGCCTAGTGAGTATGCTCTGCCTGACTGTGCCATTGCTAAGGCTAAGTCTTCATTTCGGGATACAGCGCATGCTCCCACACTTAGTGCGAAAAGCCTCTTTGCACAGGTACTTGCATTCCGTGCCGGGTCTAAGTCCTGTTTTGTGCCTAGACACCATGCTAAAGCTGATAGTCTTTTTTCAGAGACTGTATTTCATGCTACTGAGCATGCTGAGGCACTTACTGCATCAGAGACTAGGTCCGGTAATGAACTCTTTGGCCCTGCCCCTGATGTGGGGGTCCCATATAGACCACAGGGCATCAGGTGTCCTGACGATGTGGCCAGGCCACTCCCAAATGGCTTACAGAGGCCCACCCCTATGACTTGTCACCGCATTATTGATGGTCAGACGATGACTGGTGAGGTGTTTGGGGCATGGCAGCCATGAGGTCATCATTGAAGTTGCGGTTCCAAATAGGACGCTAGTTATGCCACTCATGACGTGTCACTCTGCTTTTGTCTCCAGGAGGTGCATTGTGGTTCACCCTGGTTTGGGGCGGACCCAGGTTATAAAAGGGGCTGGAGCCAACAAGGAGGTGCGCAGTCTTCTATTATGCTCCGAAAGAGCACACCTCCATGTGTTGAACCCATTGCGGCTTTAGGCCAGAGGTAGGCAGGGATAGGGTGTCGATGCAGGCCACCACCACAGTTGGTAACGCAGAACGGTTAAGACCAGCTCCTGTCCTACCAGTCCTGCTTGTGCAGCCCAGTGGCATTAACAGGCCTGCTGCTGCTGATGCGCCTGCTGTTCACAGGTGTGGCCCCTACGCACACGGTCAGCGTACTCAATGGCCCCTGTGTTGTTAACAGGGAGTTCCTGGGCTGGGTGGGCATGTGGACCCTGTGACGCTAACAGGGCTCCCAGTCTCCAGATCCGAATGGCGTCTAACTCGGTTCAGGCTACGATTAGTTTCATAACCACACAGCTCTGTATCCTCCACCAAACCTTCCAGTTGCCAACCTCTCCTTTTCCATCTGGGAGCACGGTGGACACTGACTGCTGATGGGGATATATACCTTTCTCTTTCTTTTCTTATTAATTTTCGTTATATAGCGGTAACATAGTATATACCACCTTATCCAAATCTGCCAGTCCCACTGTAACAGATGGTGTTTCTTCAGCAAATGTTACTGTTGCTTAACCACCAAATCCACGGACCAAAACTTTTTTCCCCTTTCCAACACACCTGTTCCCCTTTCCACCAGCATCTGTCCTTTTTCAACTCATTTTGGTATATGACCAAAAGTGCAACTCTGCAGGGACACCGTACTCAACGCCATCTCAGCACAGCAGCCAGCCCTCGGTCCCTCAGATGTGGACAAGTAAAAGACCATTTCCTCCTATCCATGACAAAGCGTTGAGATTCACTCTGTGCAGCACTGGTGTTTAGTGGAAAAGCAGATCTAAGATTGCGTACCACATTCTGCAGATCCTCCTGTATACGTGCATCCATTTCTATGGCAGGAATTATTTCGCCAAATTTTGTCTTGTACCGGGGATCTAACAGTGTGGCAACCCAGTAGTCAGGATTACTTCGAATTCGTACAATCCGAGGGTCATGTTGTAGGTAGTGCAGCAAGAAGGCACTCATGTGTCTTGTGCATCCAGGAGGACCAAGTCCTTGGTGTGTTGGTGGCAGAGAGGTGAGAATCGTGCCTCCTTCCTCTGCCCTCTCCCCACAACCTCGCACAACCGAAATGTGAGCAAGCTCTCACTCATCTGCTGAGTCTTCCATGCCCATCGCCAGTTCGTCCTCCATTTCTTCATGGGCTTCTGCACCTTCCTCAACATTTTTTGCTGATACTATGCGCCCTTGTTAATCCCTCTCCCTCACCATGACTGCCGCCTAGGTGCCACTGACCATCTGGACCTCGTAGATCTTGTTATCCCTTCCGCATATGACTCCTCCTGTACTTCCTCCCCTTACTCTTGTCCCAACACCTGACTCCGAATAATAATTACAGTGTGCTCCATCATGTAGATGACCAGAATTGTCATGCTGAGAATGGCATCGCCAGTGCTAAACATCTTCGTCGACATTTGTTAACTGTGTAGAAGGGTCCTTGAACTGACACCACTCCAGCAGCGTGATCTGCACCACCTCTGGATTAAGTTATCCCAGGCTATATGTCATAACGTATGGCAGCAGGGTTCGGCGGTGCTGCCACAAATGCTGCAACATGTGCAGATTCAAATTCCTGCGTGTCGGCACATCGCATTTCAGGCGTTTAACCACCAGACCTAAAGACTTCTGTAGCGGCGAAAGTTGTTGAGCTGCTGTGTGTGCACGATGGAAGTGAGCACATAGCGAGCGTGCCCGCTGCACAAGGCCATGTAGGCCGGAATGGTGTTTTAAAAATTGCTGGAAAATTAGGTTCAACACATGAGCCATACAAGGCACGTGTGTCACATTGCCCTGACGATGGCCCGCAGCCAGGTTTGCATCATTGCCGCACACAGCTGTTAAGTCACCAACGGAGTCCGCTGCGTCAATTTGTACTCCGGTCGCCAGGTGACAACGTGTTCCTTTCATGCATAGTGCTGATGATGGGAGAGGAGTCGATGCCAGCGGCGCAGGTGGACGCAGGTTATGCTCACCCACTGGGCTGCATTACCTTGACAGATGCAGAATCTCTGGCTGAATGTAGCTGGTGGGTATCTCACAGATGAAGTACCATCATTCAGCTACAACCAATGGGAAGACACCCTTTTTTATGCCCATCCTGTCTGCAGACCACTGCCAGACATAGCTATGAACCTCTGGTTACTTTTACCCCCAGTTCAGTTTTATGATTTTGTGTGCTTGTTACCTGACTACGTTTCCTGCTTGCTGTTTATGTACCTTGTTGGCCGATCTGCATTTCACCTCTGCTTGTTTTCTGATTAAGTCCTGGCCGTCCCATTCTGTTCCTGTTCCTCAATTAATGTTTTGACCCTGCCTGACTACTATTCTCTGGAACTGCAGCCTTCCACAGGTATTGATCACCTTGGGCCCTGTGTAATTCCTAATCCCTGTATAGGGGTTAAAGGGTTTCAGGGTTCTAGGGGTCCTGCTTGGTGAGTGGCTTCCCTCTAGCCTATCATTTACAGCCCATCTGAGTGTGTGGATCAAGGAAGGCGATACACCGTGCTCTTTGCAGAAGGCCATGTGGGCCAGGATAGTGCTTTAAAAATTGCTGGACAACCAGGTTCAACACGTGAGCCACACAAGGCACGTGTGTCACATTGTCACAGCGAAGGGCCGCACCCATGTTTGCATCATTGTCGCACCCGGCCTTCCCTGGCTGCTGGTTGAGTGGAGACAACCATTGATGAAACTCGGTCTCCAGAGCTAACCGTCCACAACTTCTCAGCGGTGTGACTCACATTTCCCATACATTTCAAAGTAAACCTTTGACCGCCTGATGGCATTGAGCTCTGCTGCCAGCATAGTAAGGAGGTGTGTGGTATTCCTTGTGCGCAGTTACAAGGAAGGGTGGCCTGACCACACAGGGTTTGGGCCAAGGTGGAGGACCCACACGAGGTTGAAGAGGCAGAAGCAGTGTATTAACTTCTACATACAGAAGGATTGACACAACTCGTGGGGACGGCAAGACTTGTACAGCAGACCCTTCTCCATCTCTCCCCACAGTAACCCATTGCCCAGTCAGCGACATGTAACGCCCCTGTCCATGCTTACTGGGCCAATTATCTGTGGTGAAATGCACCCTGTCACACAGAGTTTCTCAAGGAATCAGTGATGTTTAGTGCGACAAGCTGGTGTAGCGCGTGCACGCCTTTGTTGGAGAAGGAGTGGCGCCTGGGCATCGGCTCTTGGGGCACTGCAATGGGCATAAGGTCTCGAAAATCCTCGGTTTAAAAGGTTGGAAAGGCAGCATTTTGGTAGCCAACAGTTTGCAGATGCTGAAAGTCAACCTCCAAGCCATGTCATGCCCTTCTAAAAGCATGTAAAACACAGCGAGGGGACTCCAACCACAGTCTCCCTCATTTCCACTAACTGGGCCACACACACCCCACTTGACTGGCATCAGTTGACCCCCATTTTCAAGCTTACAAAGATGCTTTGCATGAAGCACTATCAAAAATACGCGTGCCTTTCGCCTCCCCTGGATGACCCAGGTGAAGAAAAGTCCTCTGAGAGCCATGACTTGTTCATCTTGGTTCTTTTAGAAACACAGCGAGGGGACTCCAACCACAGTCTCCCTCGTTTCCACTAACTGGGCCACACACACCCCACTTGACTGGCATCAGTTGACCCCCATTTTCAAGCTTACAAAGATGCTTTGCATGAACCACTATCAAAAATACGCGTGCCTTTCGCCTCCCCTGGATGACCCAGGTGAAGAAAAGTCCTCTGAGAGCCATGACTTGTTCATCTTGGTTCTTTTAGAAACACAGCGAGGGGATTCCAACCACAGTCTCCCTCGTTTCCACTAACTGGGCCACACACACCCCACTTGACTGGCATCAGTTGACCCCCATTTTCAAGCTTACAAAGATGCTTTGCATGAAGCACTCTCAAAAATACGCGTGCCTTTCCCGTCCCCTGGCTGACCCAGGGGAAGAAAAGTCCTCTGAGAGCCATGACTTGTTCATCTTGGTTCTTTTAGAAACACAGCGAGGGGACTCCAACCACAGTCTCCCTCGTTTCCACTAACTGGGCCACACACACCCCACTTGACTGGCATCAGTTGACCCCCATTTTCAAGCTTACAAAGATGCTTTGCATGAAGCACTCTCAAAAATACGCGTGCCTTTCCCGTCCCCTGGCTGACCCAGGGGAAGACAAGTCCTCTGAGAGCCATGATTTGTTCATTTTGGTTCTTTTAGAAACACAGCGAGGGGACTCCAACCACAGTCTCCCTCGTTTCCACTAATTGGGCCACACACACCCCACTTGACTGGCATCACTTGATCCCCCTTTTCAAAATGAAACAGATGCTTTGCATGAAGCACTCTCAAAAATACGTGTGCCTTTCCCGTCCCCTGGCTGACCCAGGTGAAGAAAAGTCCTCTGAGAGCCATGACTTGTTCATTTTGGTTCTTTTAGAAACACAGCGAGGGGACTCCAACCACAGTCTCCCTCGTTTCCACTAATTGGGCCACACACCCCACGTGACTGGCATCACTTGATCCCCCTTTTCAAAATGAAACAGATGCTTTGCATGAAGCACTCTCAAAAATACGCGTGCCTTTCCCGTCCCCTGGCTGACCCAGGGGAAGAAAAGTCCTCTGAGAGCCATGACTTGTTCATCTTGGTTCTTTTAGAAACACAGCGAGGGGACTCCAACCACAGTCTCCCTCGTTTCCACTAACTGGGCCACACACACCCCACTTGACTGGCATCAGTTGTCCCCCATTTTCAAGCTTACAAAGATGCTTTGCATGAAGCACTATCAAAAATACGCGTGCCTTTCGCCTCCCCTGGATGACCCAGGTGAAGAAAAGTCCTCTGAGAGCCATGACTTGTTCATCTTGGTTCTTTTAGAAACACAGCGAGGGGACTCCAACCACAGTCTCCCTCGTTTCCACTAATTGGGCCACACACACCCCACTTGATTGGCATCACTTGATCCCCCTTTTCAAAATGAAACAGATGCTTTGCATGAAGCACTCTCAAAAATACGCGTGCCTTTCCCGTCCCCTGGATGACCCAGGGGAAGAAAAGTCCTCTGAGAGCCATGTCCACATTGTCAGTGGACAGACGCGTGTGCTTATCTGCCAGCAGACCCCCAGCAGCACTGAAGACAGGTTCCGAGAGAACGCTGGCTGCAGGACACGACAAGATCCCCAAGGCGTACGTGGCAATCTCAGGCAATTTATCCAGATTGGAAGCCTAAAATGAGCAGGGCTCAAGTTGCACAGTAATGGCATCGATGTGTCCTCCTCTTTTTCCTTGTCCAGCTGTTTTGTTTTCGCATGAGTACATGTCCTTGTCACTTTCCCATGTGTTTGTGTTGTGTTGTGAGTTGTTTATCACCTTTTGGACACCTTTGAGGGTGTTTTCTAGGTGTTTTTATGTGTTTGTGATTGCCTGCCATTGTTTCCTATGCAGTTCGAGTTCGGTTCGTCGAACGTTCGACGAACCGAACTCAAACGGGAGCTCCGTTCGGCGAACCGACCTCGAGCCGAACCGGGACCGGTTCGCTCATCTCTAGTGAAGACGTGAAAGTGAAGCCCCGCCCCCGAAGGAGGAGTGCCAAGAGAAAACCAAGGGGGAGGCGGGCGAGAAGGCTGCCTGATGTAACCGAGAAGATAAAAAGGCAGGGACTCCAGGACCCTGCATCCGTTCCGTTCCTGGATCCAGACTGTGCAGCATGGCGACTTTCGTCCAGCGTCCCGAGACCCCGGAGCCCGCGCAAGGAACGGCGGCATGGGTGAAGGCCCGGACGGAGGAGATGTGAAGCCGCCTCCAGCACCAGGTAAGCTTCCTGGTGGAGCACTGGGCGGCGGAGATGGGGGAGATAGTGGCTGCCGTGCAGGCCCGTGAAAGGATGATGGTGTTGGCGGGGTGGGAAGGCGACCCACGTCCCTGTGCCCTTGAGGGGTCGGCCATCGCGGCTGAGGGGCTCGGTCTGCTGACACCTGATCCCGAGGTGATGCCGGCGGTCCCGGAAGTGACCGCGCCCAAGAGTGCCCAGGCTCCAGTAAACCACCCGGCCAAGAAGACCCAGAAGGCAAGGCAAGCCGCTCCAGGGTCGCGGGCCTCGGCTGAGGTTCCGCGGGGAGGCAGCTGCAAGGCAGCAGAGCCGGCCGCAACACAGCGGGGCTCCCCCCAGAGAGTGCCGATCGTGGTCAACACTGGCAAGTGCTGGCTGAGCCAGATCCCCACTGATGCAGACCCCGGGCATGCAATCCCACCGTTTTGGGAGCGGCCGCCAAGCCAGCTGAGCCGGGAGATTGCGGCCAGAGAAAGGAAGAGGGAGGAGGTCCTTGCCCGCACAATTGAAGGAAAGGAGCACCTGAGGAGTGCCAGATATTGGGTGCGGGGCCCAACCTGCCAGGGCCAAGTCCGAAGGTTTAACCGGCAGAGAGGCTGGGGGTTCCTCTATGACCCCGGCCTGGAAACGGAGGTGTTCTTTTCCCGGCGGGATGTGAATGCCCACCTCCCGTTCGGGCACCCAGACTGTGACCTTTTGCCCGGAGATTTGGTGCACTACACCCGGCACCGAGGGGAGAGGGGCTGTTTTGCCCTGAATGTCCGGAGTGGCAGACAGCCCCCTCCTCCACCGTACAGCCCCGAAGTGGAGGTGGAAAAAGAGTTCCCAGTTACCGATTAAGCTGATTAGCTAAGAAGGACCCGTCCCCGTTGGGACTTGTGTTTTGAAACCCCGTTTTACACCCTGTTGCGTGAGTGACTGCTCATGGACAAGGCCGTGGACTTTCCGGCCACCCAAAAACTTTTGGGCTTGTAAATATTGCCATGTCAGCCCCCTTTACATTCCTTCCCGTTCCGTTAGCCTCCAGAGAGGCAGATTGGAGGTAGGACCCACAGCAGAGCAGGCTGAGGTCCGGTCCCCACCGGGATCGGTGACCATCCTCCGGGGAGCCCTTTGACAACTGCCGGGTGCGCCGCACCACACCCGTTCCCGCCAGGGTGATCTGGCCATGTTCCTGTTTCCGGACAGGGGAAAAGGGGTGCTGCTCATTTCTTAGGGGCAGCATCAAGGCTAGGTTGTTTGGGTGGGAAAGGCGGCAAGACATGAACCCGTTCCGTTTAATAAAGTTTGAAACGTTAAAGCAAAATGCCTCCCGTTATGGGAAGACCTTCAGTAACCATAGTTTGTATAAATGTTATTATAAAATTGTAAGTGTTTCCCGTTTTTCCCGTTTTACAGTTAAAATAAAAATAAAAATAAACCCCTCGTCGGGCAGCCCGCGGACGGTCTGCATTAAACAAAGGGGGTATGTGACGCCCTGGACACCAGGGGTCACAGGTAATAACACCTACCACTTACACCCCCACCCCCACCCTCTGTGAGGTCACACACCAGTCACCCGAAAGGGAGACCTGATGCCTCCCTCAGGGCCAGTAGAGCACACCAGGTGGGCGGAGTCAGGCAAAAAGGCACACCCACCGAGGAGACTACTGCCCTGAGGCAGGAAGTACAAAAAGAACAGTTTTGGAGTTGACAGTGAGTGGTAGTGGAACAGCTGTCAGGGACCCAGGTAGGAGCCTGGACCCCTTGGAAACGTCAGGCAGGCAGACAGTGGTGGCCGTCTGCAAGAGTACAGGTACAGCAACCGGCGGAACCATAGGGACCGGGCCTGGGTTGGGGCCCGCCAGTCCTGAACCGGGTAGTCAACCGTGTACCGGAGCACCAGAAACCGGGCACTCAGACCCCGTTCTAGCTTAGAAGCCACTGAGTATAGGCAAATTGACTGATTGCTGGCTGGACCTCATGGGTTCATCCACACCCAAAGTCCTGAAAGAAGGCAAAAGCCCACCGAGACTGGGTGAGCGCCACCGCCAAGGGCTAAGCACCCGACGGGCCAGCGCCTGCGGGCAACCGAGGGCCCCGCCGGCAGCTCAACGCCAGGGAGCGGGCGACCACTGCCCAGGCAGGGGAGCCAAAACACAACAACCAGAGGTGCACGGGAATGGGGCCACTATCAACCCCACAGGGGACATCAGCAGCCGGCCACGGGAACCGACCACATCCAAACTTTGGTTTACCAGTGACTCTGAGTGTGAATTAATCGTGAGTACACCAGTGCCATCCGGGCACGACACTACACCGTGGCACGGCACCCTGCACCCCGACAACAACATCATCGCTTCCAGACCCCCTCACCGAACCGGTCCCCTGGACACACCGCCCCCCTACCCATGGAGGGGCTAACATCTCGGCTGCGGCCGCAACACCGATCCCGGACGAGCCCGCCATCACTTCAGCCGCAGCGGTGGCGCATCCCGTCACCATGACCCATGGGTGGTGTCACGACCCGTGAGGACGACAGCGCGACCCTCCCCGGCTGCGCGCCTCGTCCCATCACCACCACCACCACCCCCACTGCCTCTCCCTTAACAGAGCGACGTGGCCCCCGGTCCGGAGGCGCTCGTGCCACCGAGAACCCGAGCCCGGACTTCGAGCGGCTCGGCCCGAGCAGCGGAGAAGCAGGCCGGGCCCCTCTCAGCGCGGTACACTATTATAATAGCAAACACTGAGGAAACTTAGTGGCATCCTAGAAGTGGCTATTGGACTCCATTAGTGTCCCACTGGTGCCAAGCAATTTCCAGCACCTCTGCATTGCACCCTCAAGATCATTTTTACTAAGCTATTATAATAGCAAACACTGAGGAAACTTAGTGGCATCCTAAAAGTGGCTGTTGGACTCCATTAGTGTCCCACTTGTGCCAAGCAATTTCCAGCACCTCTGCATTGCTCCCTCAAGCTCATTTTTAATAAGCTATTATAATAGCAAACACTGAGGAAACTTAATGGCATCCAAAAAGTGGCTGTTGGACTCCATTAGTGTCCCACTGGTGCCAAGCAATTTCCAGCGCCTCTGCATTGCACCCTCAAGCTCATTTTTAATAAGCTATTATAATAGCAAACACTGAGGAAACTTAGTGGCATCCAAAAAGTGGCTGTTGGACTCCATTAGTGTCCCACTGGTGCCAAGCAATTTCCAGCACCTCTGCATTGCACCCTCAAGCTCATTTTTACTAAGCTATTATAATAGCAAACACTGAGGAAACTTAGGGGCATCCTAAAAGTGGCTGTTGGACTCCATTAGTGTCCCACTGGTGCCAAGCAATTTCCAGCACCTTTGCATTGCACCCTCAAGCTCATTTTTACTAAGCTATTATAATAGCAAACACTGAGGAAACGTAGTGGCATCCTAAAAGTGGCTTTTGGACTCCATTAGTGTCCCACTGGTGCCAAGCAATTTCCAGCACCTCTGCATTGCACCCTAAAGCTCATTTTTACTAAGCTATTATTACTATTATTATTATTATTATTATTATTATTATTATTACACTGCTGCCAGTTTAAGGGCCATAGTTGCATTGTCAGGGATAGTCAGTGTTATTTCTTCAGCTGTCAAAGCTTGACCACCTCTGCAATCTACAGCACCTCTAAATTTTTTCTACCACATTTTAAGTGGCCAATCTTGTCGCTATCAAAATGAGTGGCAAAATGACAGATGCTGGTGTAAAGGGGAACAGGCATGTAGGAAAAGGAAAAAAAGTTTTTCTCCGTGGGGAAGGTTGCAAAGCTACATTAACATCTGCTGAAGATAGGCCATCTTCCAGCAAAAGTAAGATGTCTACTACTTTCCGTGGACAATCCGATGTGCCCCTTTTTTAATGGACCCGAAAAACTGTAAGAAAGGTAGATGATGCACAAACAAAAGCACATGCTTGAATGGATCTCAAGTGCTCCAACAAGTGCCCTCTCCTCCACCTCAACTACCGCATCCAAAAAGAAAAACAGTCCTATGAGTTGTCATCCAAATCACACTTGCTTTCTCCCAGCTCTCAAGTCTCCATCCGCCCTGCACAGTATGGGGGAACAGAGATGGCTGAGTCTGCAGAGCTGTTCAGTTACACTATAGACTTGGAATCAGAGGTATGCTCCCAAGCTACAGTGAGTACAGACCAGGAAATCGTCTGCAGTGATGCCCAGAACCTTTGTGACTCAGATTCAGGCCGTGATAACCAAGTTTATGAGCATAATGTTGACCCATATTCACAAACTGTAACACCTGTTATTAGAGACAATGAGAAACATACTGATGACGATGAGACGCAGATACCAGATTGGGATGACAACTTAAATATTCGGTCAGGGCAGGAAGAGGCTAGGTCTGAGGGTGAGGGGAGTGCAAACACAACGCTTGATGAGGAAGTTCTAGATCCCACCTACTGTCAACCCACAGTCAGGCACTCGAGGAGGTCAACAGAGGCGGTGGAGGAGGATGCAACTGACGACGAAGTTACCTTGTGCCTTCCTGGACGGAGTCGGAGTACTGGTAGCACGTCTACAACTGCATCCTCAGCCACCACTCTGCCTCTGAGCACTAGTCAGGGTGTCTCAGCAGGTCGCATGTCCTCTAAGCCTTGCCTAGCCTGGTCCTTTTTTGGCCTTGCAAAGGATCGCCCAAATCATGTGATCTGTAAAATTTGTCGGGAATCTGTTAGTAGATTCAAAAACCTCAGCAGTTTGACAACTTCTTCCATGAATCGTCACATGAATAAATATCATATGTCCCAGTGGGAAGCTCACCGTGCTGAAATGCGGCCTAGCGGAGCGGACCATCCACCGCCTGCCCCTTCCAGTGCATCCGCGCGCTCTTCATCTTCTAGGACTGTGGGGACAGCTGTCACACCTGGTTTTCCACACACACCTTCCACCACTGTAACCGCAACAGGCAGTTTACTTGGTAGGTCGTCAGTTGGTTTGGAAGGGGAAACAAGTGCGTGTGTACAGCTCTCTCAGATATCGATAGCACCAACATTGGATGAAGGCAACATCATGTGTACGCCTGCACTTTCCTCACAAACCTGCATTTTTCCAGGGACACCCTACTCAACACCGTCTACACACAGCAGCCAGATCTCTGTCCCTCAGATAAGGACAAATAAAAGGCCATTTCCTGCGACCCATGACAAAGCTAAGAGGTTGACTTTATCCCTCTGTAAGCTCTTGGCTACCGAAATGCTGCCTTTCCGCCTGGTGGACACACAGGATTTTGTCTGTCGCTGTGCCCCAGTACCAGATGCCCAGTCACCACTACTTCTCTAAGAAAGGTGTGTCTGCGCTACACCAGCATGTCGCACACAACATCACCTCTTCCTGCTGCCACTGAAGGAGGTGTCTGTGTGGCCCAATTTTTGGAAAAAAGGGAGACTCTGCATGTAGTAACCCTTGCTGTGTTTTTAAAAAGGAGCCAAGATGAACAAGTCATGGTTCAGCAAAGACTTTGCTACCTACCCCGGTGTCATCCTGGGGACAGTTAAGTATGGCGTATTTTTGAATGTGCTTGATGCAAATCTACCTGTGAAGTATACAACTGGGGCACAAGTGCTGCCACTGAAGGAGGTGTCTGTGTGGCCCAATTTTTGGAAAAAAGGGAGACTCCGCTTGGAGTCACCTTGCGGTGTTTTACATGAATTTAGAAGGGCATGCCATGCCTATATCTGTGTCTCGTCTTCTTTTTCCTTGTAACGCTGTTTTGTTTTCGATTGAGAATTTGTTCTTGTCACTTTCCCATGTGTTTGTGTTGTGTTGCGAGTTGTTTGTTACCTTTTGGACACCTTTGAGGGTGTTTTCTAGGTGTTTTTATGTGTTTGTGATTACCTCCCACTGTTTCCTATGGGGTTCTAGTGGTTCTCCGAACCGGTTCGCCGAACCAAACTCGAAGGTGACCTCCGTTCGGCGAACCAAGCTGAAGCCAAACCGCGACTGGTTCACTTATCTCTAGTAGCAAGTGCTTTTCTTGGAATGACGTGTTTTTTTGCCTCCATGCATAACGCCTTTTTGTATGACCAAACAACTCAATCTTTGTTTCATCAATCCACAGGACCTTCTTCCATAATGTAACTGGCTTGTCCAAATGTGCTTTTGCATACCTCAGCGACTGTTTGTGCTGTGCTTGCAGAACCGGCATCACTCTCCCATACAGCTTCTCCTTGTGCAACGTGCGCTGTATTGTTGACCGATGCACATTGACACCATCTGCAGCAAGATGAAGCAGCAGGTCTTTGGAGGTGGTCTGTGGATTGTTTTTGACTTACATAGTAACATAGTTACTTAGGTTGAAAAAAGACCTAGGTCCATCTAGTTCAACCTTCCTCCACCAGTTCTACATTTAGTCACTAAGTCATTTATAACCAACAATGTTTTGTGTACTGAGGAAATCATCCAGCCCTTTTTTAAAAGCTGTTATAGTATCTGCCATTACTACCTCTTGTGGTAGTGTATTCCACAGTCTGACCGCTCTAACTGTAAAGAACCCTTTCCTATTTAGGTGTCGGAATCGCTTTTCTTCCACTCGCAGTGAGTGCCCCCTGGTCCTTAGTACTGTCTTTGGAAGAAATAAGTCATGTGCCAGTCCTTTATATTGACCACACATGTATTTATACATATAAATGAGATCTCCTCTGAGACGTTTTTTTTCTAAGCTAAACATATCTAACTTTTTCAACCTGTCATCATATGTGAAGCCTTCCATTCCTTGTAATAGTCTAGTTGCCCGCCTTTGAACTGACTCTAACTTCTGAATGTCCTTTTTAAAATGTGGAGCCCAAATCTGGATCCCGTATTCCAGATGTGGCCTTACAAGTGATTTATAGAGGGGTAACAATACGTTGGGATCACGGGATCTAATCTCTCTTTTTATACACCCTAAAATCTTGTTTGCTTTAGCAGCTGCTGCTTGACATTGAGTGCTGCTGCTCAGCTTATTTGTAATGAGAATACCCAAGTCCTTCTCCTGTTCTGTAGTCCCGAGTTTACTTCCATTTAATGTATACGCAGCTATAGGATTACTCCGTCCTAGGTGCATTACTTTACATTTATCAACATTAAATCTCATTTGCCAAGTATCTGCCCATTCTGACATCTTATCCAGATCTTTTTGTAATATTGTACTATCCAGGTCAGTTTTTAATATCCTACATAGTTTGGTGTCATCGGCAAAGACTGACACTGTACTATCAATCCCATCCACAAGGTCATTAATAAAGAGAGTAAAAAGAATCGGTCCAAGCACAGATCCCTGCGGCACTCCACTGCTGACTATAGCCCATTTAGAGAATGTACCTGTCAGAGTTCCGGGATTTCCAGTTTTCTTTTGAAGGATCTTGCCCTTTGTTAACATGGAGTTTTCTGTTCTGTTGCCCTACTTCCTGTCCATCTGTTTAAAAGCCGCCCCTAAGCTTAGTCTAGTTGCCTGAGTATACTGCTTCCTGTGTACTCCTGCCCTGCTGCTCTCATCTCCTGATTGCTGTTTGGATCCAGTGGAAACACCTGACACCAGCTCTGGACTTCACCTCTCATCCAACTGTGCTCGGACTCTGTCTGCCGTCTCTGGTCGGCACTTCTGCCCGGTCCCTTCCGTTCATATCCACCCTAGGACTCACATCACGTACGGACATTTTTTGGACTATATCTGTTGCCCTTTTTGTGTCCCGGCTGCTGCGCATTTAGGCCTTCTGGGGTGATTGCCGGACAGCCCCTGTATAGGGGTTCGCTCCTGGTGGTCTCCCTGGGGGAGTCCGGTGTGCGGCCCCGGGAATTCCCCTTTGCTCTGAACCCGGCAGGTATTTACTGTGTTTATGTTCCACTGTGTATATACTGTTCTGTGTGCATATTGCGGTTACATATTACTGTGTATATTTTGTTCTGTTTACGTATTGTGGTTACTTATTATTGTGTATATTCTGTTCTGTGCACATATTGCGGTTACATATTATAAAACGTCTTTTGCACCAAGAACTCGTCTCTGGTTGTCATTGCCCTAACGCAATCGAAATCCTCAGTACATACAATAGTATTACATTATACTCAGGCCACTAAGAGGATTTCGCTGGGGCAATGCCTGAGACACGAGTAGATCAGCTTTTCTCCATGATTAACTCCTTGCAGCAGGACATGGAGGCGGTGCAAACTCAGCTTAGAGATGTGGAGGTACAGCTGGGCCATGATCACCAGGTACTTGGTCCGGCTATTCAGGATTTGCAAACCAGAGTGGAGGCTCAGGAAGCCGCCCCCACTACGTCCGTATCAGCTGCCGGTATGCCTAGGTTACCCCCATTTCGTTTCAGTGGTGATCGAAGTCAGTTTCGTGGGTTTGTTAACCAGTGTATACTGTTTTTTGATGTACATGCTGATTATTACCGTTCTGACCGGTCAAAAGTGTTATGTATAATCATGTTGTTAACCTCACGAGCACTGGCTTGGGCTAATCCTATGATAGAGAATCGTGATATCCGTTTAAATAACCTGGATGACTTTTTAACAGCAATGGCGCAAATGTTTGATGATCCTAATCGCCGTGCTACCGCTGAATCGGCTCTGCTTTCCTTACGTCAGGGAAAGCCGTGTCTGTCGTCGAATACGCCACTGAGTTCAAAAGGTTAGTGGTAGACACCGACTGGGGAAACAATGCACTATTGTCAGTTTTCAGAAAGGGTTTGTCCGGTACCATCAAGGACGAGTTAGCTCGTGCCGAATCTCCACGGGATTTTGAACTGTTTCTCCAACACTGTGTGCGTATCGATACCCGCTTGACGGAACGCCGACAGGAAAAATGGGCAGCTGTAAACCGGGTAACCAACTTTGCGTTTCCTTCTAGAGAACCCGCTCACAAGACGCCACGGTAGGCCGAGGATGTTCCTATGCAAGTGGACTCTCTACAAAAGCGAGAGACCAACAAACGTCGTGAACACCGGCTCCGTGAGCGTTTGTGTTTCTATTGTGGTCAATCGGACCATTTTCTGATTGACTGCCCAAAACGTCCAAATCGCCTGAATAAGGTACTGGCAGCAATGGCAGAGTGTGACAACACGGACGCAGAGTCCGATATCTCTGAGGCAAGTTTACACCTGGATGCGGTATTTCCCTTGACTTTGATGTCAACTTCACCTAAGGACTCAGAAGGGAAATACACCCATTGCTCGCTTCCCATTCAGATACGGTGGGAGGGACAGTTAATTCCTACATCTGCTATGATAGACTCTGGGGCAGGGGGAAATTTCATGGACTCTTCTTTTGCCAGGAAACACGGTATCCAGACTCAACAAAGATCCTCACCGGTTACCATGGAGATGGTAGACGGTTCTCCATTAGTTTCTGGACCAGTTTATCGGGAGACAGTACCCCTTGAATGTGTGATGAAACCAGGTCAGCAGGAGACCCTTGTTTTCATGTTGATTTCTTCTCCCCATTTTCCGATAATTTTAGGAATTCCTTGGCTGCGGTCTACAAATCCAGTCATCGATTGGGAGACTAAAGAAATATCCTTCCCACCCCAGAGTGGTCCGACCATTAGTCCAACTGTACCGGTTCCAGTAACACCGAATGCGGAGGGCACTGTACAGGTACCTGTTCTACCCCCGGTTTATAATGACTTCGCTGATATATGCGACAAAAGAAAAGCAGATTGGCTTCCCCCGCATAGACCGTATGATTGTCCCATAGACTTACTCCCAGGGGCAGAGATCCCGTTTGGTCATGTCTACCCGTTGGCGGCACCTGAGTTACAAGCACTAAAAGATTACATCGATGAAAGCCTAGCCAAGGGATTTATTCGACCTTCTACCTCACCAGCAGGGGCACCCATCTTTTTTGTGAAAAAGAAAGAGGGGTCTCTGAGATCTTGTATCGACTACCGGGAACTAAATAAGATAACCATCCGGAACCGGTATCCGTTACCGTTGATTCCCGAACTATTGGAGAGAGTACAACAGGCCAAAATATTTACTAAATTGGATCTCCGTGGGGCATATAATCTACTTCGCATACGTCCCGGGGACGAGTGGAAAACAGCGTTCAGTTGTCGGTATGGACATTATGAGTATCTAGTGATGCCTTTTGGACTTTGTAACGCCCCTGCGGCTTTCCAACACCTAGTCAACGATATTTTTAGGGATATAATGGACCAGTTCATGGTGATTTACCTGGATGATATCTTGATCTTTTCTGATTCCCTACAGGAACACCATGAGCACGTCAAGACAGTACTTACCCGTCTGAGGGATGACCGCCTGTATATTAAACTGGAGAAGTGCGAATTCCATTGCTCAAAGATACCATTTTTAGGATATGTCATCTCTCCTCAGGGACTGAACATGGAGTCTGGCAAGATACGGGCAATTCTAGACTGGCCGGAACCGGGAAACATCAAGGAGGTACAACGCTTTGTCGGTTTTGCTAACTGTTACAGACGCTTTATCCACAACTTTTCAGAGATCGTCCGCCCTATCACTCTGTTAACCAAAAAAGGGCAGAAGTTTGTGTGGTCCGCCCAGGCCCGGGAAGCTTTCAATCGTCTCAAGGTTTGTTTTACCTCAGCACCAATACTAATACACCCGAATGCCGCACTCCCTTTTATTGTGGAAGTCGACGCTTCCGATTATGCATTAGGGGCTATCCTTTCCCAAAGGACTGGGGACAAGAGTCTCTTGCACCCGTGTGCTTTCTTTTCTCGCCGGTTGTCCCCTGCAGAAAAGAACTATGACATTGCGGACAAGGAATTGTTGGCGATTATTTCAGCTTTTAAGGAATGGAGACACCACTTACAGGGAGCAGCGCAACAAGTGATAGTTCTCACAGACCATCATAACCTAGAATTCCTTAAATCTGCCAGGTGCCTGTCTCCACGGCAAGCCCGTTGGAGCCTGTTCCTTAACCAGTTCAATTTTATCGTTACATACCATCCAGGGTCACGTAATGGGAAAGCCGATGCCTTGTCCCGAATCCACGCCATGGACTCCGTGCCTGGAACCCCGTCTCAGACCGTGTTATCAGATGCCAATTTCGTTGGAGTAATCCAGGACCAGGACTTGTGGAAGGACATCAAGCTGGCCTATGATGGTGACGTATTTCTTGCTGCCCCCCCGAATAATGTGACTCTTGTCCTTCGGAATGGTGTGTGGTTGAGAGAGCGACGTATTTATGTCCCGGAGGCTGTAAGACTTCGGGTTCTCAAGTTGGTCCATGACTCCGTGTTGGCAGGTCATAGGGGGGTACAGAAGACGCAGGAATTTCTGAGTCGTTTTTTCTGGTGGCCTACCTGTTTAAAGGATGTGAAAGACTATGTCCACTCATGTGTGGTTTGTGCCCGGTGCAAGGTCCCTCGTGTGGCTCCTACGGGACTCCTTCAACCGTTACCCGTACCAGCTCGCCCTTGGGGATCCATCTCAATGGATTTTATTGTGGAGTTGCCCGTCTCAGGCGGTAACAATACCATTTTAGTGGTGGTGGATCGGTTGACAAAGGCTGCTCACTTTATTCCATGTACCGGTCTTCCCTCAGCTGCAGAGACAGTGGATTTGGTTATCCAGAATATATTTCGATTGCATGGGGTACCAGATGAGATCCTCTCTGACCGGGGCGTGCAGTTCACGTCTAAGTTCTGGAAGGGGTTTTGTTCGGCACTCCATATTGATGTCTGTTTGTCTTCTGCATACCATCCCCAGACAAATGGGCAAACCGAACGGACTAATAAAACCCTGGAGCAGTACCTACGATGTTATGTCAGCCATCTGCAGGACGATTGGTTGCAGCTGCTTCCTTTGGCGGAGTTCTCGTATAACAACACTCAGAGCAGCTCCACTAAGGTAACGCCCTTTTTCGCTAACTTGGGTTACCATCCGAATATTTTGCCTAGGTCACCGGTGGCGGTTTCGGTGCCAGTGGTGGAGGACAGATTGATGGAGCTACGACGGAATCTGGAGGTTTTAAAGGACTCTTTGGCTTCGGCTCAGGAGCGTTACAAGAAGTCGGCAGACACTCACCGGAAACAGGCACCCATGTATAAGGTAGGGGACTCGGTGTGGTTATCCACCAAAAATCTGAAATTAGGTGTTCCTTCGCAGAAGCTGGGGCAGAAATTCATTGGTCCGTTTAAGATCACCGGGATAGTGAGCTCTGTGGCCTGTCGGCTGAGGTTACCGCACAATTTAAAGGTACACCCGGTCTTTCATGTTTCTCTGCTAAAACCAGTTTCCCCTAATACGTTTCATGGTCGTATCGTGCCTCCTCCTCCGCCGGTGATGGTTGATGGCCAGGAGCAGTTCGTGGTTGAGGACATTATTGACTCCCGGCTCCATCGGCATCGGCTTCAGTATCTGGTACGTTGGCAGGGGTACTCCCCCGAGGACGATTCCTGGGAACCTGTGGGTAACATCCGAGCGCCCCGGAAGGTTGCTCAGTTTCATCGGAGGTACCCAGACAAGCCTGGCCCTGATCCGTCCTGAGGCCGTTTCTAGAGGGGGGGAGTACTGTCAGAGTTCCGGGATTTCCAGTTTTTTTTTGAAGGATCTTGCCCTTTGTTAACATGGAGTTTTCTGTTCTGTTGCCCTACTTCCTGTCCATCTGTTTAAAAGCCGCCCCTAAGCTTAGTCTAGTTGCCTGAGTATACTGCTTCCTGTGTACTCCTGCCCTGCTGCTCTCATCTCCTGATTGCTGTTTGGATCCAGTGGAAACACCTGACACCAGCTCTGGACTTCACCTCTCATCCAACTGTGCTCGGACTCTGTCTGCCGTCTCTGGTCGGCACTTCTGCCCGGTCCCTTCCGTTCATATCCACCCTAGGACTCACATCACGTACGGACATTTTTTGGACTATATCTGTTGCCCTTTTTGTGTCCCGGCTGCTGCGCATTTAGGCCTTCTGGGGTGATTGCCGGACAGCCCCTGTATAGGGGTTCGCTCCTGGTGGTCTCCCTGGGGGAGTCCGGTGTGCGGCCCCGAGAATTCCCCTTTGCTCTGAACCCGGCAGGTATTTACTGTGTTTATGTTCCACTGTGTATATACTGTTCTGTGTGCATATTGCGGTTACATATTACTGTGTATATTTTGTTCTGTTTACGTATTGTGGTTACTTATTATTGTGTATATTCTGTTCTGTGCACATATTGCGGTTACATATTATAAAACGTCTTTTGCACCAAGAACTCGTCTCTGGTTGTCATTGCCCTAACGCAATCGAAATCCTCAGTACATACAATAGTATTACAGTACCATTTATGACTACTCTTTGTTTCCTATCTTTTAGCCAATTCCTTACCCAGTTGCATATTGTGTCCCCTAGTCCTTGCTTCTGGAGCTTTAGTATAAGGCTATTATGTGGTACAGTATCAAATGCCTTTGCAAAGTCCAAATAAATCACATCAGCTGCATTACCAATATCCAGGTTTGAACTTACCCCCTCATAGAACCCCAACAGGTTGGTTAGACACGACTTATCTTTCATAAATCCATGCTGTTTATCAGTTATTATATTTTTTGCAATATATTTTTGCATGTCATCCCTTAAAATGCCCTCAAAAACTTTGCATATTACTGATGTCAGGCTTACTGGATGGTAGTTGCCTGGATCTACCCTCTTACCTTTCTTAAATATCGGTACCACATCAGCAATCCTCCAATCCTGAGGCACCAACCCTGTTACAAGTGAGTCTAAAAAGATGAGATACAGCGGTCTGTCGATTACGGAGCTCAATTCCCTCAATATTCGTGGATGAATGCCATCTGGCCCTGGGGATTTGTCAATGTTTAATTTACTCAGACGTAGGTGTACTTCATCTTGTGTTAAATTAATTATATCGGGTGGTGGACTTTGATTTTTCACTTGTTGAATGATCCCTGGTACAGTCAGTTCCTTGGTGAATACAGATGAGAAATGCCTATTTAATATCTCAGTCTTTTGTTTGTCCTCTATAACTAACTTGTTATTATATTTTAAGGGGCCGATACTATCCTTTGTTTTCCTTTTGGCATTAATGTATTTATAAAAGATTTTGGGATTTATTTTAATGTCATTGGCGATTTTTGTTTCAGTAGCTAATTTTGCTTGTTTGATTTCTTTTTTACATTTCCTATTGATATCTTTATTCTCCTGCAATGCTATTTCTGTATTCTCAGCCTTTAAGATTTTAAATGCCCTTTGTTTTTGTTTTATTATACTTTGTACAGTCTTATTTATCCATAGTGGTTTCTTTTTATTCCTGGACATTTTATTACCAGAGGGTATACGTTTTTTACAGGACTCTAGTAGTATATCCTTAAACTTACCCCATTTATGTTCGGTATCCCCAGTTACCATGACTTTGTCCCAATCTACACATTTAAGCTCTTCCCTTAATTTGTTGAAATCAGCTTTCCTAAAATTCCAGGTTTTAGCATTCCCCCTTTGAAATGTTCTATTGAATATTATGTTGAAGCTTACCATATTATGATCGCTGGTGCCCAAGTGCTCCCGGACCTGTAGATCTGAAATTGTATCCGGTCTATTTGACAGGACCAGATCTAGCAAATTATCTCCCCTGGTCGGTTCACCTACCATCTGAGAGAGGAAATGGTCTTGAATGGTAGATAAGAACTTACAGCTTTTAGCAGAACCAGAAGATTCTATGTCCCACTGAATGTCTGGATAGTTGAAATCCCCCATAATAAGAACCCGATTATTATTATTAGCTGCCTTTTCAATTTGTTCCAGCATTTCACCCTCTATTTGTTCAGGTATGTTAGGAGGCTTATAGCAAACTCCAATTAGCATTTTTCCATTATTCCCCTCCCCATGTACATTTACCCATACTGACTCTACATTGTTGCTGTTCCCCTCAATGTCATCATACAACACAGGTTTTAGGTTAGATTTAATAAATATACACACCCCACCACCTTTTTGGCCTTTCCTGTCCTTCCTAAATGTACTATAACCCTGTATGTTTGTCACCCAGTCATGGCTTTCATCCAGCCAGGTTTCCGTAATGCCCACCACATCATAATCCATGGTTGACATAAGAGTCTCCAATTCATTCATTTTGTTTGCAAGACTTCTTGCATTTGCCAGTAGACATTTAATCCTATTAACACCTTTATTACTCCTAGCCTCCCTACGTTCCTTGTATGTCCCATCCCCCCCTAATCCTTCATTGACCCCTACCGTCTCCCTGTCTCTATCTATCCCCTTATTTGCTCCACTACCCTCCCTCCCCCCCCTGATCCTAGTTTAAAAGCTCCTCCATTCGTCTGAAAATTGGAGGAGCTTTTAAACTAGGATCGGGGGGGAGGGAGGGTAGTGGAGCAAATAAGGGGATAGATAGAGCAGATAGAGACAGAAAGATGGTAGGGGTCAATGAAGGATTAGGGGGGGATGGGACATACAAGGAACGTAGGGAGACTGTTCTCACCATTCTTCTTCTCTGCCTTTCTGATATTTTTCTTGGCCTGCCACTTCTGGGCTTAACAAGATCTGTACCTGTGTTCTTCCATTTCCTTACTATGTTCCTCACAGTGGAAACTGACATTTTAAATCTCTGAGACAATTTTTTGTATCCTTCCCCTGAACAACTATGTTAAATAATCTTTGTTTTCAGATCATTTGAGAGTTGTTTTGAGGAGCCCATGATGCCACTCTTCATAGGAGATTCAAATAGGACAACAACTTGCAAGTGGCCACCTTAAATATCTTTTCTCATGATTAGATACACCTGCCTATGAAGTTCAAAGCTCAATGAGGTTACAAAACCAATTTAGTGCTTTAGTAAGTCAGTAAAAAGTAGTTAGGTGTGTTCAAATCAAGAAATTGATAAGGTTGCCCATACTTTTGCACCGGTCAAATTTTGTTTAAATGCGGATTGCACATTTTCTGTTAGTACAATAAACCTCATTTCAATCCAGAAATATTACTCAGTCCATCAGTAATTAGATATATGAAACTGAAATAGCTCTTGCAAAAACCCAAATTGTTATAAAGAAAAAAGGTTAACATTAATAGGGGTGCCCAAACTTTTTCATATGACTGTATCAGGATCTTCGTTAAACGACACCTGCTGCATCCTATTGGGATTTAAAAGTGCCAGTAGGCCTTAACTTGAAAGTGCTTTTCAGCCTATTGCAGAGAAGCACTGAATATAAAAGACATCCTCCTCTTCTGGGAGGTGCCTGAGCAACATCTTTCTGTCCCTTAGGGTGGCGCTGCTTCCGTTAGGTCCATGGCCCCTGTCTTTTTGTTTTTACTTGTCCCTGTTCCTAACCTGTATTCCTTTTCTCTGCTCAGAACTGGTTGTGCCTGTCTGCTGCTTCAATCCTTGCGTGGGATTCCTGCTTCCCACAGAGTCCACAATGCTGTTCCGCTGTTACTATCCCGCTCCAGCATGCCAATCCAGATCACGCACCACCTGTGGAGGTTAGTACCGACTCGTCAGGTATCTACGACCTTCCTTCCACTGGATCAAGGGTCAACTCACTGATACCATCTACTTTGGTCTGGACTCTGCTGGTTCTCTTGTCCTACCTGCTGTGTATTGCTACTCAGCCATACCTTTTGGTATCTGAACTTCATTAGTGCTGGCCGCGTATGCGCTCTGGACTCTACTTAAGGACCCTCGCTGTTTGGCATCGATCAATAAAGCTCTCCCTTTCATTCAGGGTTTGTTCGAGTCCATTTCTGGGGTCAACTGCCACAACCCTCTGTGGTCCAGTGGATTCACTACGTGCTCCCTTGCGGGGTAGCGCAACAGTTTGTTCAAGCCATGAACCCCGCTGCCCCAGCATTCTCAGCCCAACAAGAACTCTCCCATGTGCGTGAAGAACAACACCGACTCATTGCCATTCTGCAGGATATGGACACCTAACTGACCTCCCTGCAGTTGGCAGATCCAACCAACGCTCAGCTTACCAACCTCCAACAGAAACTTTTTGTCAAGAAGGTACACAAGGTCAGGTGCAGGAGTATGTTGTCTCGGTGGATGAGCGGTTGACGTTCCTGCAAAATGCTTCCTGCCATGCCTCTATGCCATCCGTTGTTGGGGGATCCGAAGCCTTGTCGATAATTCTTCTATTAGTGCCAGTTGCACTTTCGTCTTATGCCAGAGCAGTTTCCCACTGATGCTGCCAAAGTTTCCTTCCTTGCTTCACATCTAGAGGGTGAGGCCCCGGATTTGATCAATCCGTATCTGGAGAGAATTGATCTACTAGTCTCTGAGTTGTCTCTCTTCCTTGAGACCTTCCGGAGGGTTTCTGATGAACCAGGCAGCATGGAATCCACCACGGAAGCACTGTTAGACCTGCAGCAAGGGAACCTTACGCAATAAGATTCTGCACCCTATCTTCTGAGCTGCAGTGGACCAATGAGCCATTGGTTGGAGAATTCTGGCAAGGCCTATCCGGTGAGATCAAGGTTGAGTTGACTGATCACGCTTTACCCTTTAACTTGGCCTGTCAGATTGACCTTCGCTTTCAAGAACGTCCGAGACTGGAGGCCGTCGTGTCCAGTATCCTCAGTGTCAAGGTCCTCATTTCCTCGTTCCAGTGTTTCCTCCTTGCTAGCGGTCTCTGAGCCAATGGAGGTGGATAGAGTCAAGCTAGCAAAGATCCAGTTTAGTGAGAGACTGGCCAAGAACCTGTGTCTCTACTATGGCAGTATGACCAATCTCTTTTGCTGTTGTCCCGAGAGGCCAGAAAAGTCCTCCGCCTAGGCCAAGTGAGAGAGGCCTCCCTAGGTGAGAATGATCCTTCTCTAGCACTCACTGTGTCTGTCCAGATCTCTTGGTATAAGACTCGGTTCTCGGAGACTGTCTATCTCGACTCCGGTTCAGCGGGGAACTTCATCCAACAGGCGATGGTCACAAAATTTGGGATCCCCGCTTTTCCTCTACAGAATCCCCATTTTTATATCTCCGTGGATAAGAGACTCCTCAAGGACTCCATAACTGAGGCATAACTGAGGAGGTGGAGTTGTAAATTGGAGTCCTTCATAAGGAAAAGTTCACCTTCTTTATGCTGACTAACCTCTCCCTACCAGTCCTCCTTGGCCTGCCTTGGTTATGGAGACATGAGCCCGTTCTCGATTGGCATGCTGGTGATGTACTCTGTTGGGGACAGTTCTCCTATGAGAGGTACGTAAAGTCTCTGCATCCTCATGATACCTGCAAAGTACCTGCTGCTCGGCCTAGGTTGCCCACAGCATACTGGTCATATGCCCATGTCTTTGCCAAAATAAAAGCAGAAACATTGACCCTTCTTATACCATATGTTTGCTCTATTGACCTTATTCCGGGGTTCACTCCCCCCAGGAGCCAAATCCACCATCTCTCTCCAGCTGAAGCTCAGGCTATGACAGACTATATCAAAAAGAATCTCCAGAGGGGCTTCATCCAAAAGTCTTCCTCTCCAGTCGGAGCAGGGTTCTTCTTCGTAAAAAAGAAGGATGGTTCCTTGCGTACCTGCATAAACTACGAGGGTTTTAACCTAATTACCGTAAAAAGCAAGTACTCTCTGCCTCTCATACCCTAATTATAACCTCATCCGGATTATCGCAGGTGATGAATGGAAGACAGTATTCAACACCTGAGATGGTCATTATGAGTGCCAAGCGATGCCCTTTGGTTTGAGTAATGCCCCGACTGTCTTCCAAGACTTCGTCAGCAACATCTTCCGAGATATACTTTACTCCTGTGTGGTGGTATACTTGGATGACATCCTGATCTACTCCCAGGACCTACTTTCTCATCAAAAGATTGTCTGTCAGGTCCTCCTAATATTAAGGGAGAAGTTTCTTTATGCCAAGTGCAAGAAGTGTCTCTTTGAGTGCAAATCTTTGCCCTTCCTTGGCTATATGGTCTCCGACACTGGTCTTGTGATAGATCTGGAGAAGGTGACGGCAGTCCTCAAATAGCCTTACCCGGTGGGCCTCAAGGCCATTCAGTGGTTTCTGGGATTTGCTAACTATTACCGGCAGTTTATTCCATACTACTCCTCGCTGGTGCGTCCTATTATGGCTCTCACCTGCAAGCTGGTCTATCCTAAGGCCTGGACTACTAAGGCGGAGTCATCCTGGGCCATATCCTGGAATATATATGTCCCATAGACTGGGCCCCATCCTGGTATATATATATGTCCCCAGCCTGGATCTCATCCTGGTATATATGTCCTCCATCATGGTCCCACCCTGCTATATATACACTGTATATTGTTGTCAGATGTATGGATCCTTGAAGCTTTCTAAATTTTATAAAGACATATATGTTGCTACCCTTTATTATGTAGTAATGGCCTCCATCCTGGTATATATATGTCCCCAAGCCTGGGCCCCATCCAGGTATATATGTGACCAGCCTGAGACCCATCCTGGTGTAAATATATATCACCCAGGATGGGGCCCAGGCTGGGGGACATATATATTGGTATGGGGCCCAGGTTGAGGGACATATATATACATATATATATATATATTATTATTATTATTATTATTATTATTATTTATTATTATAGCGCCATTTATTCCATGGCGCTTTACAAGTGAAAGAGGGTATACGTACAACAATCATTAACAGTACAAGACAGACTGGTATAGGAGGAGAGAGGACCCTGCCCGCGAGGGCTCACAGTCTACAGGGAATGGGTGATGGTACAATAGGTGAGGACAGAGCTGGTTGCGCAGTGGTCTACTGGGCTGAAGGCTATTGTAGGTTGTAGGCTTGTTGGAAGAGGTGGGTCTTGAGGTTCCTCTTGAAGCTTTCCACGGTCGTGGAGAGTCTGATGTGCTGAGGTAGAGCGTTCCAGAGTATGGGGGATGCACGGGAGAAATCTTGTACACGATTGTGGGAAGAGGAGATAAGAGAGGAGCAGAGAAGGAGATCTTGTGAGGATCTAAGGTTGCGTGCAGGTAGGTACCGGGAGACTAGGTCACAGATGGTATATATATATATATATATATATATATACCAGGATGGGGTCCAGACTAAGGGACATATTTATCAGCAAGGGACCAGCTGGGGGACATATGTATACAGAAAAAACGATCAAAAGGGAGTAATTGAAAAACATTGATCACAGAAAAATACTCCTAAGATTTTTGTTGAACTTTTATTAATTATCAATATATTGAAACGTGAAAAAAGGGGGGAGGTGTTGTTAAATATAAAATACCCTAAGGGTCTAAAGTACAATAAAAAATATGATCTAGTGGACCAGCCAGCGGTATATCCCGGCAAATAGTGGAGTGGAGAATACTTATATCGCTCCGCTGGTCAACTTTACAAATGGTGGTAGATCAATTATTTAACATTCATTATAGAAACATTTTCACTACACATTTATTTTATCTAGATCAAAAAATTATCCATGCATTGAAAAAGAGATGTATATTGCTTGAAGATCTATAGATGAATTTGGCATATATCTCCCAAATACAAAAGATTAGAACTATATGTGTTATTTATAGCACCATATGAAAACTATATATAGAGTACTGTAGTGGTATGAATTAAACATACAGTATTCTTTTTGATGTAAAAAAAACAAACAATTTAGCCCCAAGAAATGTCACCCAATGCATTTCGTCTTCTTGGGTGGAGGTTCATCAGGGGTATAAATATTACATATGTTCCATAGTACACCACATGATAAAATATATCGGATTAGTTTCTCATTCCTCACTATAGCGGACGTGTATGTTTGTTGCGGCGGCTTAATGCTCAGCCCAGATACTTGACATGTTAGTTGCGGAGGGAGCAACAAAGAAACCGCTTAATGTCCGGCCCAGATACCGGGTAAGCTTGTTGAGGTGGCTTAATTTTCGGCCCGGAAAGCCGTCATGTTTGTTGCATGGCACCGGAGGGACCCCTCGATGCCCGGGCCAGATACCGTGTAAGTTAGTTGAGGCGGCTTAATTTTCGGCCGGGAAAGCCGTCATGTTTGTTGCATGGCACCGGAGGGACCCCTCGATGCCCGGGCCAGATACCGTGTAAGTTAGTTGAGGCGGCTTAATTTTCGGCCCAGAAAGCCGTCATATTTGTTGCATGGCACCAGAGGGACCCCTCGATGCCCGGGCCAGATACCGTGTAAGTTAGTTGAGGCGGCTTAATTTTCGGCCCGGAAAGCCGTCATGTTTGTTGCATGGCACCGGAGGGACCCCTCGATGCCCGGGCCAGATTCCGTGTGAGTTAGTTGAGGTAACTTAATTTTCAGCCCACATACGGAGCACCGGAGGGATGGCTTAATGTTCAGCCTTGTGGAGCCGGCAATTAGTGCTTAATGTTCGGCCTGCGGAGCTCGGAGAGGAGGCTTAATAGTCGACTTCCGGGACCCCGGACATTCCCGCCCGACTGCCCTCGGCGCCTGGATAAAAAAATTCCGACACTTCATACTTCCGTGAGCTTTTGGGGGTGTCGGGGTCCTCGGGGGCCCGAGTGGGGCTCCAGACAATCTCTCCCAATCTTCCCCGGCAGTTGTGGAGGAAAGAAAAAAGGATTCCAACACTTCATACTTCCGTGAGCTTTTGGGGGTGTCAGGGTCCTCGCGGGGCTCCAGACAATCTCTCCCAATCTTCCCCGGCAGTTGTGGAGGGACGAAAAAAGGATTCCGACACTTCATACTTCCATGAGCTTTTGGGGGTGTCGGGGTCCTCGGGGGCCGAGCGGGGCTCCAGCCAATCTCTCCCTATCTTCCCCGGCAGTTGTGGAGGGACAAAAAAAGGATTCCGACACTTCATACTTCCGTGAGCTTTTGGGGGTGTCGGGGTCCTCGGGGGCCCGAGCGGGGCTCCAGACAATCTCTCCCAATCTTCCACGGCAGTTGTGGGGGGACAAAAAAAGGATTCCGACACTTCATACTTCCGTGAGCTTTTGGGGGTGTCGGGGTCCTCGAGGGCCCGAGCGGGGCTCCAGACAATCTCTCCCAATCTTCCCCGGCAGTTATGGAGGGACGAAAAAAGGATTCCAACACTTCATACTTCCATGAGCTTTTGGGGGTGTCGGGGTCCTCGGGGGCCCGAGCGGGACTCCAGAGAATTTCGCTTAATCTTCCCCGTCAGTTGGGAGAAATTGGTCAAAAAAAAAAAAATCCCATCAGACTTCCATCATCCGGGAGGGGCGTCGGACAGCCTCGGAAGCCGAAAATGGCTCTAGAGAATCACGCCGGAGAGTCCTTGGGAAAATTTCAGAAGTTTCAAACTTCCATATCTGACACCTCTAAACTCGAATCCGACAAGCAGTTCCATACGTTTTGGCAGATCCTCGGTTGCAGTACCCCAAAACGGCCAGAGAGAAAGCCAAAGGAGCAAACAAAGTAGATCCGGGATGAGATTGAATTTGCCTGCCGCATCCGCTTGGCAGTTCCAGGACGTCGGGTAGTTTTCGGGACCGACCCGGCTTACGAGGGGGGGGGATTCCCAACGACTTAAAGATACTTGATCCCATGCCTCCGGGAGATATATGTGAGAGAGAGGTGTCTCTCCAGACTTTGAATGCTCTCCTTGGCAAACCGGTCCTCCAAGTATTTTTCAAAGTGCGGCTCGGGGACCCATTCCGGTTACAGGTTCGCGCTCCCGCAGCTCCCTGGGTGGGGAGGTGGCGCCGCTCGCTCGGTCCGGGCCCTGGAACCCGCGCCGGTCAATGGCGAGTGGCCCATTCTTCCGGGCCAACTTCTGCAAAAGCCACGGGAGACGGAAAAAAGTCTGTTGAGGCAAGGGCGCGAAAGCGGGTAGAGGACTACGCCGGTAGGGCGACGCCGACACGGCCAGGCCAAGCATCTGGGAAGACCTCCGAGTCGCCCCGGTCGCGCCGGAGCCGCGGTGGACCCCGAAAGCCAGCCCCCTCTCCCGTCGACCCCGCGCCCTTCCGCCAGTCAGGTTGAGGACCCCTGCGACAGAGGTGTGACTAAGCCTGACAGAGGAGCCGCAGCAGGCTCACCTATGCGTCGGACCCCGCCAACCCCCGGTAGCCCCTCCATGGGTTGCCTGGGAGCGGTGGGCCCTCGGCAGGGTGCGGCCCGTGGCGACCCCGGTGGCCAGTCTCCTCGCTTCCGCATCTCCTTGCTGCGTGGTGACCCTCAGGACTGGGCCTTCTCTTTAGCGTCTGATAATCCGATTCTCAATGATGTGGACTCCTTTTTTCAGGCCTTGGGATTATTATATGACGAACCCAATATTGTGGACCAAGCAGAAAAGGTCTTGTTGTCCTTAAGTCAGGGTTTGGATTCTGCAGAAACGTTTTGTCAGAAATTTCGTAAGTGGGCGGTCCTTACCAAATGGAATGATGATGCGCTTGCGGCTCTTTTTCGCAAGGGTATTGCGGATGCTGTGAAGGATGTAATGGTAGGATTTCCCGTCCCTTCTGGTCTTGATGCCTCTATGACCTTGGCCATTCAGATTGATAGGCGTTTACGTGAGCGCAGGAAGATACCTGCTGGTTTTGTGCCTGTGGAACAGCCTTTGGAGCCTATGGAGTGTGATAGAGTCCTTTCTAATGCTAGTCGGCAGGGGTTCAGACGGAAGAATAGACTGTGCTTCTATTGTGGAGAGGCTTCTCATAACATCTCTGTCTGCCCTAAACGTGAAAGGAGATTGGCTACTTCTGTTACTGTGGGTTCTTTGCAACCAAAGTTTCTTTTGTCTGTCACATTGATTTGCTCATTGTCTTCCTTTTCTGCATTTGCCTTTGTGGACTCAGGGGCAGCGCTCAATTTGATGGATTTTGGGTTTGCTAGGGATTGTGGTTTTCCCATGGTTCCTTTGCAAACTCCTATTCCTTTAAGGGGCATTGATGCTACCCCTTTGGCAGAACATAAACCCCAATTTTGGACCCAGGTGCCTATGAGAGTTGCACCAGCGCATCAGGAAACTTGTACATTTTTAGTATTGCATAATCTACAGGATACCTTGGTACTGGGATTTACGTGGTTGCAGACCCATAATCCGGTTCTTGACTGGAGATCCTTGTCGGTAGTTAGTTGGGGTTGTCAAGGTTTGCATCAGGACCTTTCCGTGTCGTCCACGTCTGCTCAGGCAGTTGATGTTCCGGCTTTCTTGTCTGATTTCCGTGATGTATTTAATGACCAGGAATCTGATTCTCTGCCCCCACACCGGGACTGTGACTGTGCCATTGAGTTGGTGCCCGGTTGTAAATTTCCCAAGGGGCGGATTTTCAACTTGTCTGTGCCCGAACATGATGCCATGCGGTCATACATCAGAGAATCATTGGAGAAAGGGCACATTCGGCCCTCATCTTCTCCTTTGGGTGCTGGCGTCTTCTTTGTTGCTAAGAAAGATGGTTCGTTGAGGCCTTGTATTGATTACCGTCTTCTTAATAAAATTACAGTCAAATATCAGTAACCTTTGCCTCTGATGTCTGATCTGTTCTCTAGAGTGCCAAATGGTTTACGAAACTGGATCTCAAGGGTGCGTATAATCTCATCCGTATTAAGGAGGGTGATGAATGGAAGACGGCTTTTAATACTCCTGAGGGGCATTGTGAGTACCTAGTGATGCCTTTTGGGCTCACTAATGCACCCTCCGTCTTCCAGGCCTTCATGAATGATATTTTTCGGGACCTTATTGGTAAATTTTTGATTGTGTATTTGGATGACATCTTGATTTTTTCTGATGATTGGGACTCTCATGTGGGGCAAGTACGGGATGTTTTTCAGATACTTAAGGATAATGCACTGTACGTTAAGGGGTCAAAGTGCCTCTTTGGGGTGCAAAGGATTTCCTTTTTGGGCTTCATCCTGTCTCCCTCCGCTATTGAAATGGACCCGGTTAAGGTTCAGGCTATTTAAGACTGGGTGCAACCGACTTCTCTAAAATCCCTGCAGCGGTTTTTGGGGTTTGCTAATTTTTACCGTAAATTTATAGCCAATTTTTCTGCCATTGTCAAACCTCTGACAGATTTGACAAAGAAGGGAGCTGATGCTGAGCATTGGACCCCTGAGGCTATTGTGGCCTTCCAGGAGCTTAAAAGGCGATTCACTTCTGCCCCAGTTCTGCAGCAACCTGATGTGTCTCGCCCATTTCAAGTTGAGATCGATGCCTCAGAGATCGGAGCAGGTGCTGTTCTGTCTCAACGAGACGCTACTTCGGGTAAACTTAAGCCCTGTGCCTTTTTCTCTCGGACGTTTGCTCCTTCTGAACGGAATTATGATGTGGGGAACTGGGAATTATTGGCTATGAAGTGGGCATTTGAAGAGTGGAGGCATTGGTTGGAGGGGGCTAGGCATCAAGTTGTGGTGCTTACGGACCACAAGAATCTTATCTATCTGGAATCGGCCAAGAGGTTGAATCCTCGGCAGGCCAGGTGGGCTTTGTTTTTTACCCGGTTTAATGTTGTGGTCTCTTTTTTGCCGGGCACCAAGAATGTTAAGGCCGATGCCCTTTCCAGGGGTTTCTGCACTGACTCTTTGGAGGTTGTCGAACCGTCTACTATCCTGAATGATGGTGTAGTTTTCTCGGCTATTTCGCCTGATCTGCGGTTGGCACTGGCGGAATTTCAGGGGGATAAACCTGAGAGATGTCCTACAGGGAAACTGTTTGTCCCAGACCAATGGAGAAACCGAGTTCATTGCTCTGTTTTGGCGGGTCATCCTGGCATTTTTGGTACTCGGGATCTTGTGAGACGCTCTTTTTGGAGGCCTTCCCTGTCCCGAGATGTCCGTCGTTTTGTGCAGTCGTGTGGAGTTTGTTCTAGGTCCAAGCCCTGTTGTTCACGTTCTAGTGGGCTATTATTGCCTTTGCCTGTACCTAAGAAACCTTGGACGCACATCTCTATGGATTTTATTTCAGAGCTTCCCATCTCTCAGAAAATGACTGTGATTTGGGTGATCTGTGACAGATTCTCCAAGATGGTCCACTTGGTTCCCCTATCTAAGTTGCTGTCTTCATCAGAGTTGGTGCCTTTGTTTTTGCAACATGTTGTCCATTTGCATGGTATTCCTGAAAACATTGTTTCTGACAGAGGGGTGCAGTTTGTATCCAGGTTTTGGAGGATTTTTTGCTCCAAATTGGGTGTTCAGCTGTCTTTCTCCTCGGCGTTTCATCCTCAGACCAACGGTCAGACTTAAAGGGCTAACCAGACCCTGGAGACCTATTTACGGTGTTTTGTTTCTGCGGATCAGGATGACTGGGTTTCGTTTTTGCCTTTGGCTGAATTTGCCCTTAACAATAGAGCTAGCTCTACCATGTTGGTGTCCCACTTTTTCTGCAATTTTGGGTATCACCCTAGGTTCCTCTCAGGGCAGCTTGAGGCGTCTGACTGTCCGGGGGTGGATTCGGTGGTCAACAGAATGCAGCAGATTTGGGGGCAGTTAGTGGATAAATTGTTTCAGTCCCAAGAAACTGCCCAAAAGTTTGCCAACCGGCGTCGGACTGTTGGTCCCCGGTTTAAAGTAGGGGACATGGTGTGGTTGTCCTCTAAAAATATTCCTATGAGAGGTCCGTCTCCTAAATTTAAGCCCAGATTTATTGGACCTTATAAGATTTCGGAGATTATTAATCCTGTATCTTTCCGTTTGACTCTGCCTGCATCATTTAAGATTCACAATGTCTTCCATAAGTCCTTGTTGAAGAAACATGTGGAGCCGGCAGTTCCTGCAGCAGCGCCTCCTGACCCTGTTTTGGTACAAGGGGATCTGGAGTATGAGGTTGAAAAAATTCTGGATTCCCGTCGCAGTAGGCGTCAGCTTCAGTACCTTGTGAAATGGAAGGGTTATGGGCAGGAGGATAACTCTTGGGTTGTGGCTTCTGACATTCATGCGGACAGGTTGGTTCGCGCCTTCCATCATGCTCATCCCGAGCGACCCGGTGGCGTGGGTGAGGGTTCGGTGACCCCTCCTCAAGGGGGGGGTACTGTTGTGAATGTTAGTTATGTCTTGGCTGCTGGGAGGCTCCCTCTGGTGGCCAGGAAGGGTTTGGACAGAGACCAGGTGTGTTGTGCAGTGGGTGTTTCCTTTCCTAACTCTCTTCTTATTTAAGTCCTGGTCATGGTCTGATTGCAGGCTGTTGCCGGATGTCAGTTGTTCTTTGTATCTCCAGCCTGCTTAATCCTGCTCTACATCACATCCACTCCAGATAAGTTCTTGCTCTTTATTTATTGCCTGGTTCTTTTGCTTATCTGGGTTTGTCATTTGTTGTGGTTGGTTTCAGTTTATTTCCTTCCAGGGATTTTCCCCCTCAGTGGATTGTTGAGGAACTCCCTGCAGTTCTGTGTGGAGTATAGCTCCGTTGGGTCCATGTGTTTATGGCTTGTTGAATTTGTTATAATTCTTGTTTTCTGTTCATTGGTATGACAAGGGCACCTGGTATAGGACGGAGTTCAGATCGAGCGATCTGAGGGCCTTTTTGTACTATCAGGAAGTTGGTATTTTGCAGGGTTTTTCTCAGTCCCTTTCCTGTCTTTTCCTATTTTAGTCAGCGGGGGCCTCACCTTTTGCTAATCCTGTCATCTACCTGTGTATTGTGTTTTTCCTATATCACCGCAGTCTTTGAATGTGGGGGGCTTGCTATTCTTGTCTATTTTCTGAGAGAGTTATTCATCTTTCCTACCTTTAGGATAGTTAGTTCTCCGGCTGGGTTCGCGGTGCAAAGGATGTTAGTTCACCCCTCGGCTACTTCTAGTTGTGTTGGTTAGTAAGGGGATGGCGGCCAGATTAGTTACCAATGCTCTTATCACCTTTTTGCCAATGATTTGTGGTGATCTTTGTGGTGATCTTCCATGGTTCCGGATCATAACAGGTGGGACTAAGCATGACGGAGAAGCCGCACCAGGCCCCCATCTCCTAGGCCCTGTCCTGTCCTGTTCCCCAAGCGGCCCCTTGCAGGTCGCCCCGGGAGCGGTGGGCTCTTGGAGGGGTGCTGCCCGTGGCGTCCCCCCGAGACCAGTCTCCTTGCCTTTGCGTTCCGCCTGTGGGGCTTTGGTCGTCTGCATGCCTTTTCCGTACGGGCTCCCTTCCGTGGTGCCCTCCCTTCCCCGCCGAGGGGCGGCCTCCTGCTGTTCGCTGTTGCATGTTCTCTTGCTGGTCTGAGAAAACCCCTCTCTTCCGATCGATTTGGCGAAGCGCTCCCGGGCAGGGAGGTGGAGCTGCTCGCTCGGCCTGGGCTCTGGAGCCCGTGCCGGTCACAGGCGAGCGGCCCCTTCCTCCTCCACCCCTGGGCTTTCACCTTCCTTACGGTGGTGTGAATGCGCTGGCCACCCCCTCCCGCTGAGGTGGGCGGCCTCGCGGTGGCGAGTTTGAAACGACCCGAGCGTCGAAAGTGGTCTGACGACCCGCACGGGCGAATGGCAGGGACCTAACCCGCGACTCCTGGCCAGCTTCCTGTGGGTGTTGTGTGAGGGGGCCTGTTGTCCGAATCGCTCCCCGTGCGGGAAGCACAATGATGTTCTCCGAGGGCGGCCTGTTTGCAAGCTCACTGCGGGAAAGCGGTGGTGGTGGTTGGCGTTTCCACTCTGCTACCGGGCTATCCCTTTCCTCTTACCCCCCTGGTCTGTCCCGAGCCCCTCACACCCCTACGGGGGGGAAGACGGTGGAGGTGTGGATGGGGCCACACGCGGGTCTTTGCGAGAAGGTTGTGGGGGTATCCTCCCACCACCAGGCCCGTGTCTGCGCCATCTGCCCTCCCGGACTGTCCACCCCAAGGCGGCTTGGAAAAGGGAGAAAGCGAGAACGGCAAGGCAACCGTGGGTGGCCGGAGAAAGAAAATTGAGAGAGGGTGAAAAACACAGGGCGGAGGAGAAGGGGGTCCCCCGTGCCCCCCGTTCCCATCGGCAGCCGGGCCCACCGCTGCAAAAGCCATGGGAGGCAAAAAGAAAAGCAGAAAACACGTCCGTTGAGGTATGGGTGTGAGCGGGTCGAGGACTAAGCTGGTAGGGCGACGCCGACACGGCCAGGCCGATTTATCCAAGAGACCTTAGAGTCGCATGGTTGTGCTGGAGCCGCGGTGGACCCTGAAAGCCAGCCCCTCTCCTGTCTGCGCCTGTCCGCCGGTCGGGCTGATGACCCCCTGCACACGCGGAAGTAGGACTAAGCCAGACGGAGTAGCTGTAGGGCCCCATCGCCTTAACCCCCCAATCCCCAGCGCCCCCCCTGTGGTGGGTTGCCCGGGAGCGGCGGGCTCTTGGCGTGGTGTTGCCCGTGGCTGCCCCGGATGCCAGGCTCCTTGCCTTCGCGTTCCGCCCGGGGGGCTTCCGGACGCCCTTCCACTCCGGGCCTGCCTGTGGACCGACGAACTCTTGCGCATGCGGAGGTGGGACTAAGCCATATGGAGTAGCCGTAAGGCCCCCGTCGCCTTGAGCCCCCCAATCCCCAGTGGCCCTGCAATCCCCAGCGCCCCCCCGTGGGTTACCTGGGAGCGGCGGGCTCTTGGCGGGGTGCTGCCCGTGGCTGCTCCAGAGGCCAGTCTCCCCGCCTTCGCGTTCCACCCGGGGGGCTTCTGGTTGTCTGCACGCCTTTCCGTATGGCTCCCTTCTGCGGTGCCCTACCCTACTGAGGGGCGACTCCCGTGCCTCCTGCCGCTCCGCCCAATCTTGCGCCTCTTCACCCGCCTGTGTCCCGCCGTTCTCCAGGCACCTCGAAGTCTCGGTCTCCCTTATCTCCCCCGACCTCAACGCGTCCAACCACCCTCGCCGGAGAGTCGTGCGGTCGACGAAGGGCTACCTGGTTGATCCTGCCAGTAGCATATGCTTGTCTCAAAGATTAAGCCATGCACGTGTAAGTACACATGGACGGTACAGGGAAACAGCGAATGGCTCATTAAATCAGTTATGGTTCCTTTGATCGCTCCAAACCGTTAACTCGAACAACTGTGGTAATTCTAGAGCTAATACGTGCAAACGAGCGCTGACCGCGAGGGATGCGTGCATTTATCAGACCAAAACCAATCCGGGGACCTGGGCGCGGCGTCGGGACTGTCCTCCTTGGCTTCCCCCCTGCCGTGCTCTCCCTGTAAGTGTTGCGACTCTGGATAACCTCGGGCCGATCGCCGACGATCCATTCGGGTGTCTGCCCTATCAACTTTCGATGGTACTTTCTGCGCCTACCATGGTGACCATGGGTAACGAAGAATCAGGGTTCGATTCCGGAGAGGGAGCCTGAGAAATGGCTACCACATCCAAGGAAGGCAGCAGGCATGCAAATTACCCACTCCCGACCCGGTGAGGTAGTAACGAAAAATAACAATACAGGACTCTTTCGAGGCTCTGTAATTGGAATGAGTACACTTTAAATCCTTTAATGAGGATCTATTGGAGGGCAAGCCTGGCTCCAGCAGCCTTGGGAGGAAGGGGAGGAGTCTGATCAGTTGCTGCTGGAGTCTGAGGAGGAAGGACAGTTTGAGGCTTGCTCTGCTCCTCCAGAGCTCAGCCACCCCTGCTGCCTCTCCCTTCCCCAGGGGAGAAGCAGTGTGCTCGGGGCACCATGGAGCCTCGGGCCCCCACCTCCCGGTTGCCATCTGCGGGAGGTGGGGAACAGAGACCGGAGGAGCCGGTGAGGAGATCCTCCCGGATACGTAGGTCGGTGACCAGAGAACCTGGGTCAGAGGGGACCCCAGCCCCAAGACCTAGGACCCAGGGAGCTGGCCAGAGGGGAAGCCAGGACCAAGGCCGGGACCGGAGCCAGGACCAAGGCCGGGACAGGGGCCAGGACCAAGGCCGGAACTGGAGCCAGGACCAGAGCCAGGACCAGGACCGGAGCCAGGACTAGAACCGGGAGCAGAGCCCAATCCCGAACCAGGTGACTCCTGGACACGTCACCAGTGACGTGATGGATTGGGGAAGACTGAAAACCAATGAGGATACTGGAACATACGCCCTCCGTGTGAGGCGTATGTTCCAGCAATACAAAGAATCGGGGCGGCAGGTATGTGTGCTGCAGGAGAGGTTGGTGGATACCAGGTTCACGCGGGACCATGGGGCTCCGAGGAACCGAGAGGAAAGTAGGGCCGCCGTTAGGCACCTCCGGGCAGAACTAGAGGCGGTCGTCACTTTCCGTGAGGGGATCCTTAGGAATTCGGGTCCCTTTGCGGAAAAAATGCGCAACGACGACCGCTTCGAGGCCATGAGGGGGGCAGCGAAGCCGCGAGCCAGGTGTGTGAGGTCGGGGCCTTCGGGGCCCCCAGGCGTGGGGTCTGGTTTGGCCCCAGTGCCGGAGGGGGCTCCGCTCCCTGTGTTGGTGCATAAACCGGGGAGTCTTGGACGGGAAGGTGAGCTGACCTCAGAACGGTTGACAGAATCCCTCCACGTGGCGCTCCCGCGGCCGGAAGTGACATCACTGGAAGTGCCACTACCGGAAGTGGCATCACCGGAAGTGACGTCGCGGGTGGCGGCGCGGGTACCGTGACCAGAAGTGACGTCACCGGAAGTGGCGTCACGGGACGGTCCCGTGCCGGAAGTGGCGTCTCTGAAGGTGGGGAGTGTCTGGGAAGTGGAGGGAGAGCCGGCTGAACACATGGCTCCAGCCGTCGGTACTGTATTCCCTGCAGGGACTGACTATGATGGGGGAGGAAAGCCCAGCAGCACTGCTGGGATTACAGGTGGTGCTGCTGTGCATGGGCAGGCTCCCCCTAGTCGGGAGCGGGAGGTACCGGCGGCACGGCGGAGCCCAGGAGGTGGTCCAGGGGCCCAGAGGTTCGGAGGCGGCCCTGTCAATGACGGACCTGGCCTGACTGGAGGATCTCCTGCAGGCACCAGCCGCCCCAGAAGAGAAGGTAAAACTGTTTCAGGGAGCACCTCCGTGGGCCCGAGACAGTCGGTGGGACGAGGGGCACATGGAGAGGGACTCACAGATACTGATTCATACAGCTCATCCTCCTCTTTGGAGGGGGATGGGCTTCCGAAGGAGATCCGGCACCTGGAATCCCCAGTGGAGTTCTCCCGGTTCTGTTTTGGGGATGAGGTGCCGGAAGAAGGGAAGATAAAGAAAAAGAAGATGTCTAAGCGTATGAGGGAGGTGGTGGGCTTCCGATATACCTCAATGTCGGATTCGGAGGCCGCCACCTCTCGAGTCAGCCCAAGGCACCGTGTACCCCGGGGTCCTTCAGGGGGCAGGGGGCACACGTCTGATGGGGAGCGGGGGAGGACGCAGGGGACAATAAGCCCTGTTGAAACCCCTGCTCCGGACCTCTCCAACATGGAGGATTTCCTGTCGCTTCCCTCTCCTTGTGCCCTGGTAAATTTGGGTACAGGAGGAGGAGGGACGGGGGTCAGTGGAGAGGTCCAAAATGTTAGTACTATTGAAATGGAGTAGCTGGAAGTCGAGCCCGACCCGGTAGGTGTGGTTTCTGGAAATGTATCGGGGGTTGTGGATGAGAGGACGCCTGGAGAATTGAATGATATTTTGTTGGCTGATGCAACGTTTGAGAGTGCAAGGTGTGAAAGGAGGGAGAAAGAGGCAGCGGAGAGAGAGAAAGCGAGAGAGGAGAGAATGAGGGTGCAAGAGGAGAGAAAGAAGGAGGGAGAGTCTGTTGTGGGTTCTGCTGCCCCCCCCCAGTGGCGGCAGCTGGCTCCTTGAGAGCCGGTACGTATGCTCAAGCTGCTGCTGCTGGGGACAGTGGAAGGAGGTTGGTTGAGGTTTTGTATGACAGTTTTGAGGCAGGTGACTTGCAACATCGTCTCCTGAGTGCCCTGAAGAGAGGAGAGGAGACTATGCAAGTAGGGGATGAGGTGATAGACCTGTCGTTTTGGACAAAGCGACACGGGCTGGCTGCTTTCCAAGATAGAGAGCGGGAGGGACCCATTGAGTGGTCTCTACCTACAGCAGGGGGTCAGGGTGCCAGGAGGAATGTGGTCCGTTTTGGCTAGTCCAACGTGAGCGGTGAGGCCTGTCCCTGGAATTGCTGGGACAAAATTGCTGAGCTCCTAGCGAAAATGGGCTTCAAAGGCCAGGATCTGGCTGCTTTCATCCAGTCTGTTGGTACCCTGGATTTGGAGGCCAGTTTCATGAGACCAGAGGGCATGGAACTCTTCTGGTCTCGGTATGAGCTGGACAGGCATACCCCTGCATAGAAAAATATCATAGCGGCAGCGGTCTCTCGGCAGAACATGGTGAAGACAGTAACGGTCATTACAGCAAATGAGTTACTGTCTTGTGTTGATATCATGACCTGGATCAGCCGCTACGGGGAGGTGGTCCAGGTCCCCGAGAAGATTCGAGACTGCTTTGATTTCTGGACTGGAGGCTGGACCTTTAAGGTTAAGTTAAAGGTTTCAGGAAACTCTGTTACCCACATCCCTCCCTCAACGTTCCTGGGGAGGGATCGGATCCTGATCCACTACTGGGGGCAGCCAAAGGACTGCCACAAGTGCGGTAGCCCCTCCTATTTCAGCGCAGGCTGCAAGGCACTTGTCAGGCCATTCAGTGTAACCTATGTGGGGATCTGGGTCATCCATTCAGCCGGTGCCCACGCTCGTTCACCAATGCGGTCCTTCGTAAGACCGCGGCTTCACAGGGTGCTGAGAAGCCCGCGGCAGAGGGTACTAGCAGAGGTGAGCACTGGTCCAAGGAAGGAAAAGAGTGTGACCCCCTCACGTGTGAGGCGGGCGGAACAGCGCCGGAGGGAGAGGGAGCGGGGTGTGATGACCTTGCTCTCTTCCTCGGGGGCCCCTGTGGCTGAGGATCTGGGTAACGAGCTGGATGAGGAGGAGAGGAGGATTAGAGAAGAGGAGGATGCCAACGCCTCGCCTTCCTCTTCTGAGGAAGAACAGGGAGAGGGGGCGCAGGCATGGCAACAGCAACATCGTAAAAAGAAGGGTAAAAAGAGTAAAGCCAGGAGGGGGAACAGGAGGAGGGGGTCTAAGACTCCTTCTTTGGAGTGGGACCCCTCTGGAACATCTATCCTGGAGAACCCTCCTGGTGAGTCATCTACCCAGTCCAGAAAACCAAAGGAAAGTTCTATTACCTCGTCCTCTCCAACCGGTACCAAACCCTGGATGAGAACATCCCTCCCTGCTCCGGTGGGGAGGAAGAGGGTGAGGTGCCGGGGGCTGCAGACAAGGATGTAGAGGCCTTGGGGGATGATGGATCCCCGCCTCTGGGAGATCTCTCCCTGGAGGGGGGGATCGCCCCGAAACCGCCAGACAAACTGAGTGATAGGTGTATGGATGTATCAGTGTGCTTGAAGCGAATGGCCTCCTCACAGAGTGAGGAGGAGTGTGGTGGTGGTGGGGGTGGGAAAAAGTTGGCTGTCGAGCTTCATAATCCTTGATGGCGGCACTCACCCCGTTGACGCTGGCAACCATTAATGTTGCCAGCATTAAGTCAGATGCGGCTAGATTTACGGCCTTTGATTTTCTCGGCCGGTTTGATGTTGACATTTTGTTTTTGCAGGAGACCAGGTTGACTGACCAGTCAGCCTTGAAGAAAGCATGGCAGGAGTGGACCCATGGTCCCTCCTACTGGTCTCTTGCGGCTGAGCAGTATAGCGAGGTGGCGATCCTTTTTAAGATCGCAGAGGTCACATGCCGACGGATTATCGAGCTCGAAATGGGACGGTGTCTGATTTTAGATGTGCTTATGAAGGGTCAAGAGCTTCGGCTCATCAATATCTACGGTCCCCAAACTAAGTGGGATCAGAAAAGACTCTTTATAAGGATCAAACCGTTTCTGTTTTGTAGCCGGCAGGTGGTCTTTGGAGGGGACTTTAATACTATCACGAGGCCCCGAGATAGAGGAGGTTTCAAAGACCGGCTGGCATACGACAGCGTGACATTAAATAGTGTAGCTAGTGAGGCTCGCCTGGTTGATGTCCACATCAGGACTGATCCAGGCCACTCAGGGTTCACCTATTTTAGGGGCAGTCAGTGTAGAAGTAGGATAGATAGGTTCTATTTAAAGGAGGAAGCCATTTTCTCACCGTTATCGGTTGTGGAAGTGGAATTCTACGATCACTGTCTTATATGTTTTTCTCTGAATGTTGCAGAGACCCCTCGGATGGGAAGGGGCATGTGAAAACTAAATTCATCATCCTGGAGGAAGCAACTGTGAGACAGTCTTTTGAGGAATTTCTTCAGAGCCAGGTACCGTTATTGGGCCTTTGTAGCACTGAGTCAGAGTGGTGGGAGATGTTAAAATATCGGGTGGCGAGGTTCTTCCGACAGCTTGCCAACCTCAGAAGCTTGAACAGGGATCGCCCTGTATCATAGCCTGAGGAGGAAACCCGAGACCTTAGTCTCGGCTGGGGGTGACCGTGAGGAAATCTCCAGGGTGAAGGCCTTGCTCAAGAGGTGTCAGTATGATAGGCACATATCTTTGGTTTTTGAGAGGGATTTCGGGAAATACCGCTCGCCCGACCCCTACAAAAACTGTAAGATATCAGTGAATGGTAAACTGATTGTGGGTCTGAGGGATAGTACAGGATCTCTGGTACGATCCAAGTCAGAGATCTTGGAAGTCGTCAGATCTTTCTACTCTCACCTCTTGGAGAGGAGAGAGGGGATTTCGGCTTTCCTGGCTGAGACCATCCTTATGCCAGGGGTAGACCCCTCGCTTGGCGCTTTGACAGAGGATATCAGGGAAGAGGAAATGAGACTGGCCATTGATGAACTTCGGCCCAAGAATTCGCCAGGTCCGGATGGCTTAACATCCGAGTTTTATAAGATCTTTAAGGACTCTTTAGTTCCCTTATTGACGAGGGCTTTTAACGCATGCCTTTCCCCGGGCGTGCTACTGAAATCAATGAGGAGATCGGCTTTGATTCTTCTGTCAAAAGGTAAAGATCCATCGCACATTGAGAATTGGAGGCCCATATCACTCCTCAATGTGGATAGAAAGATTTTGGCAAAAGTGCTTTTTACTAGATTGGTGAAATTTGCACCAGAGCTCCTTTCGGAGTCCCAGCACTGCACTTTTCCTGGTCGAGGCGCTTTTAGCGCTGTTCTGGGTGTCCGGGAGGCTGTGGAGCAGGGCAGGGCGGCTCTTTGGAATGGGTTTTTACTGTCCTTGGATCAAGCTAAAGCTTTTGACCGGGTTGATCATGAGTATCTCTGGTCCACTCTCTTGAGATATGGTCTGCCGGGTGGGTTTGTTAGCTGGCTACAAACATTGTATCAAGGGGCAGAGACTTTCCCATTGGTGAATGGTTGGATGGACGGCCTTTTGTGGTGGGTTCTGGTGTTCGCCAGGGTTGCCCGCTGAGCCCACTGCTCTATGCTTTTGCAATCGGCCCCTTCATCCGAAAGATAGATTGTGGGCATTTGAGGGGGGTTCGGATGGGTGATCCTGGCCCACGGGAGACCACGCTGAAGGCAGTGGCCTACGCGGATGATGTCACCATCTTTGTCTCTTCGCAAGAGGAGGCAGAGGTGGTGTTGTCGGAAGTGGAGTGCTACTCGGAGGTTTCCGGGTCCAAGATCATTCAGGATAAATATGAGAGTCTCTGGCTGGGTGGAGGAGAGGCTGACTTTAGTCTCCCGGACACTCTACCGGAGCCCCAGGAATATGCCAAGATTCTAGGCATGGAATTCAGCCAGGGTGATTACCCAATGCGAAATTGGGATGGCAGACTTCAAATTGCCTCTCAGAGAGTGGACCGATGGAGGGGTTTAACTTTGACCCTGAGGGAAAGGGTTGCCCTGTGCAAAACCTACTTGCTCCCTGTCTTGCTTTATTTCGGCAGTATTTGCATTTTGCCAGAACCTCTCTGGACGAGGGTCTATAGCCTGTTTTTCCAGCTGTTATGGGGAAACAGGTTGAACCTAGTCAAGCGGGAGGTTACTTACCGTACGAGGAGACTAGGGGGGTTGAATATGGTCAACCCCGTGGTATTTCTGGTGGATACCTTTTTAAAGCTGAATATTGCAAACCTCTGGAAAGAGAGGGCTCCTCCGTGGGTATCCTCCTGCGGTGGGTGGTTTTGGCCTTTCTTCCAGGAATGGGAGACGGGCGGGCGTGTGAAGGACCTTCGCGTGCCTTACGGACATCTCCCGGCTTATGTTACCCCGGTTCTGAAGGTCATCCGCCGGTGGGGTCTGGGGGTGTGGGAGGTGAGGACTCTGTCGAGGAGGTTACTCGATAAGATCCTCTCATCTACTCATTTCCGGGCCCCTCTGGTCCTCAGGGATTGCCCGAGCCAGGATCTGGAGGCAGGGCTGGGTCTATTGAATTCCAAGAGGATCCCCGAGAAGTTTTGGGACTTGGTTTGGCGTTGCTTCCTGGGTAAGCTATATGTGAGGGACAATTTGAAGTACAGGAACTCCGATGACAGAGATTGTCCTCGTGAGACTTGTGTGGGCATACTTGAAAGTATGGACCACTTCCTGCTTCATTGTCCCTTTAATATAGAGGTTTACAAACGGGTAGGGATTTCCATGGGTTGGCCTCGGCTGGCCAGTCTTTCCTATGCCGAGTGGGCCTATGGTGCATTCAGAGAACAGGGTGGAAGGGATCTGACCACTTTGTTCTTAGTTAGTATAGTGATTAGGTACTTCACATGGAATGCATGATCTTTAGTTTCGACGGGTAGCAAAATCCTCCAAGTAGAAGACGTGGTGAGTAACATTCTTGGTGACCTGGCAAAGGTACGCTCCCTGGAGTTTGAGCGGTCTGGTGCATCGAGGGCCTCTCGCCTGTGGAGGGGCTTCTCATTCAGGGTGCACTGACCATTAGGACTTCAGTATCCTTCCCCTCCAATTCTATTCCTTCCCTCCCTTCCCTTTTTTCTTCTCCTCTCCTGGTGATGGGCTAAATTTCTCACCCTAGGTTTTTGTTTTATAAACTTGAACTCTGAGAAGGGTTTGCAGACACGGTTCTTGAGTCTTATGGTTTTTGTTCTGATATTGTGTACTAATGTTTGTTTCTTTGTCTTTCAGATTGTCGGGTGAACAGTGTAGTGGTGTAGTAAGGGTTTGGGGGGGGGGGTTATTTTATGGGGGGAGGGGGGTGTTCATAAGGACCGGAGGCCCGGCTCAGTCCACCAGTCTGGGGAGAACTTTGGGGGATCCCCTCAAGCTCGGATGAACTTATCCTTGGAACTTGGGAGCTGGGCAGCCGGATGGTGGTGGGATAGTTAGAGATGTTATTGTAGGGTTTTAATTGTGTGTTTTTTGTGTGTGGAAAAAAAAAAATATTTTGCCAAGTTGTGCTTATTTTTCTTTATGCTTTATATGTAAGTATTTGTTATTGTATATATTGTATATATTATATATATATTGTATATAGTGGGTATGGTAGTAAGTAGAGTTGAGCGCGGTTCGAGGTTCGAGGTTCTCCAGTTCTAGGCTCGAGTGATTTTGGGGGCTGTTCTAGATCGAACTAGAACTCGAGCTTTTTGCAAAAGCTCGATAGTTCTAGATACGTTCAAGAACGGTTCTAGCAGCAAAAAAAACAGCAAATTCATAGCTGGCTTTCCGCTGTAATAGTGTAAGTCACTCTGTGACTCACACTATTATGACATTTCAGTGTATAGTGTGCGGGAACAGCGCATTCAGATCACTGCTGTATGGATAATGGCGATCGCCTTTTTTTTTTTTTTTTCCTTGTCTTCCTTCCCTAAGCGCGCGCATGTAGTGGGGAGGGCCATTATGTCAGCCAATCCCAACCACACACACAGCTAAGTGTACTTTTAGCCAGAGAAGCAACAGCATGTGTGATAGGATGTCCATGACACATGTCCCTGCATTATAAAAACGAGTATCTGCCCGTCTGGACGCCATTATCTCTTCTGCGTCCTTGGTGTCAGACATCACTGGCGCAGCTCCGTCCTGAGTCCTATCGCCGATACTGCTGTATGCGCTCCATACACAGCGCTGGACAGCTTAGGGAGAGCACTTTCTATCAGTCCTTTTAAGGGCTCGTACGGGCAGGGTCAGAGCCATAGGTGACAGGTCCTGAAAACAGAGACAGCGTCTGTGTAGCTAAGGTCAGGGATTTCCTCGCTGCATTTCCCCATTAGGAGGGATAGAAAGGCAGGCTTCCATTCCTCTACCCAGAGACCCACAACCCTGGCACTGTACCCTCCTGTCCTCTGCACACTCCAACTCATTATAACTAAGCCATTATACTAGCAAACACTGAGTGTACCTAGTGGCATCCTAAACGTGGCTATTGGACTTTTGTATAGTCCCACTAGTGCAAAGATATTTGCAGCACCTCTGCCTGCATTGCACACTCAAACTCATTGTTACTAAGCCATTATACTAGCAAACACTGAGTGAACCTAGTGGCATCCTAAACGTGGCTATTGGACTTTTGTATAGTCCCACTAGTGCAAAGATATTTGCAGCACGTCTGCCTGCATTGCACACTCAAACTCAATGTTACTAAGCCATTATACTAGCAAACACTGATTGAACCTAGTGGCATCCTAAACGTGGCTATTGGACTTTTGTATAGTCCCACTAGTGCAAAGATATTTGCAGCACGTCTGCCTGCATTGCACACTCAAACTCATTGTAACTAAGCCATTATACTAGCAAACACTGATTGAACCTAGTGGCATCCTAAACGTGGCTATTGGACTTTTGTATAGTCCCACTAGTGCAAAGATATTTGCAGCACGTCTGCCTGCATTGCACACTCAAACTCATTGTAACTAAGCCATTATACTAGCAAACACTGATTGAACCTAGTGGCATCCTAAACGTGGCTATTGGACTTTTGTATAGTCCCACTAGTGCAAAGATATTTGCAGCACGTCTGCCTGCATTGCACACTCAAACTCATTGTTACTAAGCCATTATACTAGCAAACACTGATTGAACCTAGTGGCATCCTAAACGTGGCTATTGGACTTTTGTATAGTCCCACTAGTGCAAAGATATTTGCAGCACGTCTGCCTGCATTGCACACTCAAACTCATTGTTACTAAGCCATTATACTAGCAAACACTGATTGAACCTAGTGGCATCCTAAACGTGGCTATTGGACTTTTGTATAGTCCCACTAGTGCAAAGATATTTGCAGCACCTCTGCCTGCATTGCACACTCAAACCCATTGTTACTTACTAAGACGTTATAATACCAAAAATTGAGTAAACTTAGTGGCATCATAGAACTGGCTGTTGTATTCCATTAGTGCCCCACTGGTGCCAAGCTATTTCTAGCACCTGTGCAGGACACCCTCCTGCTCTGTTTTTAATAAGCTATAATGATAGCAAAAAATACTGCCATTTAGTGGCATCATAGAACTGGCTGTTGTATTCCATTAGTGCCCCACTGGTGCCAAGCTATTTCTAGCACCTGTGCAGGACACCCTCCTGCTCTGTTTTTAATAAGCTATAATGATAGCAAAAAATACTGCCATTTAGTGGCATACAAAAAGTGGCTGTTGGACTCCTTTATTGTGCCACTTGTGCCAAGCAATCTCAAGCACCTCTGCATTCTACCCTCATGCACATTTAGCTATGCTAATTTTATAGCAAACTCAGGGAATTCCTTTCTGCATTTGATCATTAGGAGGGATAGAAAGTGAGGCTTCTTTTACTGTCCTGGTACCCACAGAACACGGCCACTGTACCCATCTGTCCACTTTTGCCACGCTATTTAATTTGCCCAAAGAGCTGACTCTTTTTCAGCCATCCTAAAATTGTCTGGAATACTAAGTTAGTGTTCCTTTGCTGCCAAGCAAGGTACAACACATGCGCATTCTACTCTCCTTTCCATTTCTGGAATGCAATTATTAACTGCAGGTAGTCCAGCCAATCTGTGACGAAGGTGCAGGCGTGGATATAATGTAGCCTTCATCCAATGATGGTTCTCTCGATGTCTGACAGCTCAACAATACCTTCTGTTTCCACTCCCAAAACAAGTGATGACCTGCCAATCACACTCCCTGTTGCCGGTAACCATGTGTGACTGCTGTCCCCACAGTCACAGAGGATGAAGAGCACGCAGATGCACTTGATGGGGCAGGCGGTGGTTGCACAGGCACGCTAGGCCGCATTGTAGCACAGTGAAATTCACATTGCGACTTATGCTTCATTTTAAGTTGTGTACAGGGTGGGCTACCCAGTATGTAGCAAAACCAGGCAACAGGAAAAGGACTCTAGGCAGTTGGGTTGATAAATGATTGTTTAACTTTACCAAAACAAACAATAAGAACCATGCATACAATTTAAATAATTGAACAATCTATTCTGTTGCCTACTACCTGCTAATCCCTCTGTGTAGCAGTAATTGTGTGTTTGTGCGTGTGTGTGTGTGTGTGTGTGTGTGTGTGTGTGTGTGTGTGTGTTTGGACACGACTTACCAGTGGCACATCACAAGAGCTTCCAAGTTATCTACCTAAACATAGTCAAAACACATTACCCCCCCTGAATACCCTTGTTAGCTGAAGCCTCACAGATAATGCAGATGATAACAGTGTGAATGCAAACCACACAGCTCTGCAACACAGTCATGGAAATCTTGAAAAGCAACAGTCAATGCAAACATGTGTTGCTGTCCCTCTATGATTTAAACTGTACATGACAATTTGACAGTGCAGAGGCAGCAAGTCTTATTGTCTATATAGTCGGCCTACCCAGAACAGATATGTGTTTTGCTAATAAAACAAAGTGTTGCGTGCCCGCATTATTGTTTGGGCACAGCCTACCGTACCCGGGTACTGTGATGTCCAGTTTCCAGAAATACAGACTTTACGCTCCTCTCACGGTAAACAGTATAGACAGCACTGTAAGAATGTTGGTCTGTGGCACAGGATGCTGCTCACTGGCATTACGGGGCTCATCATCAAAGTACAACATGACTCCCCTCACAATTGAACGAAGTGTTTCCGCGGTGGCTCCTTGCTGTAACACACACCTTTAGCTTTTCCTTCTGTTCATAGACAGCATCTCCAAGTCCACATCCGAAGAGCAATTTGATATTGCTATAGTGACCAAACAAAGGCAGATCCAAAAAAACAGCAGCCCCTTGTGTGTAGTCTGCAACAATGCATGCAATGGCAAATAAGCATGTTGCATTGACAGTGGCTAAAGCTGAGCAATACACCTTCACGCTATCAATTCATATCCATGTGACACTTCATGGAGGAACTACTCAAAGGTGTGAGTTTTTGCCTTCTACTTACAGATTGTTGACAAATCTTACAGATTCCATGACTTGGGTGATCCTTTGCGATGTCCAAAAATTCACAGGCTAGGCAACGCTTACAGCCCATGCGACCTGCATAGCCAACACGACTTCTGCTCAGAGTCAAAGTTGTGGTACAGGATTCAGTTGTTGACGTGCTTCCAGTACTTTGTCTCTGGCCAGGAAGACGCAACGTAACCTCGTCGTCAGTAGCATCCTCCTCCACCTCCTCTGCTGACCTCATCAACTGGCTGACTTTGGTTTGACAGTAAGTGTGGTCTCCAACCTCATCAATAACCCTGTGTGTTTTCATTCCCCTCGCCCTGAGTCCTCCGAGAAAACCTCTTCCTGCCCTGACCGAATAGTAAAGTTGTCATTCCAATCAGGTATCTGTGCTCCTCATCATGTTCCCCATTGTCTCCACCAGGAGGATTGACTTTTTGGAAATGAGGGTGTAGATTAGGCTCAGCACCTTCTTCATTGGGGCCTGGATCCCACTCACAAAGCTTCTGGCCATCTGCGCAGATCATTTCCCCTGTCTCATGGAACTCGCTACCTCAACACGTCAGATTATCTGCTACACCCGCAAGCTTCAAACTGAATCTGAAAACTCATCTGTTCAGAAATGACTATAACCTTCAATGACACCACCACCATACATACTTGACGCTCAACCTACACCACTCCTACTGTCTCCTCCCAAAAATCCTTTAGAATGTAATCCCGCAAGGGCAGGGCCCTCTTCCCTCTGTACCAGTCTGTCTATAGTTACTTGTATATGTATTCTGTATGTAACCCCCTTCTCATGTACAGCACCATGGAATCAATGATGCTCTATAAATCAATAATAATAAAAATAATAATAACTTCCTTGTCTGTACTCATTGCAGCTTTGGAGCAGACCTCTGATTCCCAGGCTATAGTGCGACTGAACAGCTATGCAAACTCAACCATCTCTGTTACCCCATACTCAGCAGGGCTGGTGGAAACTTGAGAGCTGTTAGGAAGCAAATGCGATTGGATTGACACCACAGAGGAATGGAATATTTGGGATCTTAAAATTGGGGTGGAGGAGAGGCCACTTTATGGAGCACTTCAGATCCATTGAAGCAGCTGCTGTTTTGGCCTCATCTACATTTGTTAGCGATGGTTGTGTCCGTGAAAAAAAGGATCATATCAGATTATCCATGGGAAGAAGTACACCTGTTCTTTTGGATGGTATTTGTTGTTACAAAACCTGTAACCTGAAGCCTGCTGCGGTTTCATTTGCGCCCAGGCGTCAGCTGCCATTTAGGGCTGGGCCTTGGGTTGTCCAGCTGGCTGCTTTCTCCTCCACGTCTAAGTGTGGAGAGGCAGCTAGTGCGCATGCGTGTGCCGATTTACCCCAGCCACAGCCTAACTACAGTGTTTCGCCTAGTGAGTATGCTCAGCCTGACTGTGCCATTGCTGAGGCTAAGTCTTCATTTCGGGATACAGCGCATGCTCCCACACTTAGTGCGAAAAGCCTCTTTGCACAGGTACTTGCACTCCGTGCCGGGTCTAGGTCCTGTGTTGTGCCTAGACACCATAAAGCTGATAGTCTTTTTTCAGACACTGTATTTCATGCTACTGAGCATGCTCAGGCACTTACTGCATCAGAGACTATGTTGTGCAGCCCAGTGGCATTAACAGGCCTGCTGCTGCTGATGCACCTGCTGTCCACAGGTGTGGCCCCTACGCACACGGTCAGCGTACTCAATGGCCCCTGTGTTGTTAACAGGGAGTTCCTGGGCTGGGTGGGAATGTGGACCCTGTGACGCTAACAGGGCTCCCAGTCTCCAGATCCGAATGGCGTCTAACTCGGTTCAGGCTACTATTAGTTTCATAGCCACACAGCTCTGTATCCTCAACCAAACCTTCCAGTTGCCAACCTCTCCTTTTCCATCTGGGAGCACAGTGGACACTGACTGCTGATGGGGATATATACCTTTCTCTTTCTTTTCTTAATAATTTTTGGTATATAGCGGTAACATAGTATATACCACCTTATCCAAATCTGCCAGTCCCACTGTAACAGATGGTGTTTCTTCAGCAAATGTTACTGTTGCTTAACCACCAAATCCACGGACAAAAACTTTTTTCCCCTTTCCAACACACCTGCTCCCCTTTCCACCAGCATCTGTCCTTTTTCAACTCATTTTGGTATATGAGCAAAAGTGCAACTCTGCAGGGACACCGTACTCAACGCCATCTCAGCACAGCAGCCAGCTCTCGGTCCCTCAGATGTGGACAAGTAAAAGACCATTTCCTCCTATCCATGACAAAGCGTTGAGATTCACTCTGTGCAGCACTGGTGTTTAGTGGAAAAGCAGATCTAAGATTGCGTACCACCTTCTGCAGATACTCCTGTATACGTGCGTCCATTTCTATGGCAGGAATTATTTTGCCAAATTTTGTCTTGTACCGGGGATCTAACAGTGTGGCAACCCAGTAGTCAGGATTACTTTGAATTCGTACAATCCAAGGGTCATGTTGTAGGTAGTGCAGCAAGAAGGCGCTCATGTGTCTTGTGCATCCAGGAGGACCAACTCCTTGGTGTGTTGGTGGCAGAGAGGTGAGAATCGTGCCTCCTTCCTCTGGCCTCTCCCCACAACCTCGCACAACCGAAATGTGAGCAATCTCTCACTCATCTGCTGAGTCTTCCATGCCCATCGCCAGTTCGTCCTCCATTTCTTCATGGGCTCCTGCACCTTCCTCAACACTTTTTGCTGATACTATGTGCCCTTGTTAATCCCTCTCCCTCACCATGACTGCCGCCTAGGTGCCGCTGACCATCTGGACCTCGTAGATCTTATTATCCCTTCTGCATATGACTCCTCCTGTACTTCCTCCCCTTCCTCTTGTCCCAACACCTGACTCCGAATAATAATTACAGTGTGCTCCATCATGTAGATGACCAGAATTGTCACGCTGAGAATGGCATCGCCAGTGCTAAACATCTTCGTCGACATTTGTAAACTGTGTAGAAGGGTGCATAGGTCCTTGATCTGACACCACTCCAGCAGCGTGATCTGCACCACCTCTGGATCAAGTTATCCCAGGCTATATGTCATAACGTATTGCAGCAGGGTTCGGCGGTGCTGCCACAAACGCTGCAACATGTGCAGATTCAAATTCCTGCGTGTCGGCACATCGCATTTCAGGCGTTTAACCACCCGACCTAAAGACTTCTGTAGCGACGAAAGTTGTTGAGCTGCTGTGTGCGCACGATGGAAGTGAGCACATAGCGAGCGTGCCCGCTGCACAAGGCCATGTAGGCCGGGATGGTGTTTTAAAAATTGCTGGAGAATTAGGTTCAACACGTGAGCCATACAAGGCACGTGTGTCACATTGCCCTGACGATGGCCCGCAGCCAGGTTTGCATCATTGCCGCACACGGCTGTTAAGTCACCAACGGAGTCCGCTCCGTCAATTTGTACTCCGGTCGCCAGGTGACAACGTGTTCCTTTTATGCATAGTGCTGATGATGGGAGAGGAGTTGATGCCAGCGGCGCAGGTGGACGCAGGTTATGCTCACCCACTGGGCTGCATTACCTTGACAGATGCAGAATCTCTGGCTGAATGTATCTGGTGGGTATCTCACAGATGAAGTACCATCATTCAGCTACAACCAATGGGAAGACACCACACCCTTTTTTATGCCCATCCTGTCTGCAGACCACTGCCAGACATAGCTATGAACCTCTGGTTACTTTTACCCCCAGTTCAGTTTTATGATTTTGTGTGCTTGTTACTTGACTACTTTTCCTGCTTGCTGTTTATGTACCTTGTTGGCCGATCCGCATTTCACCTCTGCTTGTTTTCTGATTAAGTCCTGGCCGTCCCATTCTGTTCCTGTTCCTCAATTAATGTTTTGACCCTGCCTGACTACTATTCTCTGGAACTGCAGCCTTCCACAGGTATTGATCACCTTGGGCCCTGTGTAATTCCTAATCCCTGTATAGGGGTTAAAGAGTTTCAGGGTTCTAGGGGTCCTGCTTGGTGAGTGGCTTCCCTCTAGCCTATCATTTACAGCCCATCTGAGTGTGTGGATCAAGGAAGGCGTTACACCGTGCTCTCTGTAGAAGGCCATGTGGGCCAGGATAGTGCTTTAAAAATTGCTGGACAACCAGGTTCAACACGTGAGCCACACAAGGCACGTGTGTCACATTGTCACAGCAAAGGGCCGTACCCATGTTTGCATCATTGTCGCACCCGGCCTTCCCTGGCTGCTGGTTGAGTGGAGACAACCATTGATGAAACTCGGTCTCCAGAGCTAACCGTCCACAACTTCTCAGCGGTGTGACTCACATTTCCCATACATTTCAAAGTAAACCTTTGACCGCCTGATGGCATTGAGCTCTGCTGCCAGCATAGTAAGGAGGTGTGTGGTATTCCTTGTGCGCAGTTACAAGGAAGGGTAGCCTGACCACACAGGGTTTGGGCCAAGGTGGAGGACCCACACGAGGTTGAAGAGGCAGAAGCAGTGTATTAACTTCTACATACAGAAGGATTGACACAACTCGTGGGGACGGCAAGACTTGTACAGCAGACCCTTCTCCATCTCTCCCCACAGTAACCCATTGCCCAGTCAGCGACATGTAACGCCCCTGTCCATGCTGTCACGCTCCCCGGGTCCCCTGCGCTGCTCCCCGGCTCACCTGTCACGCTCCCCGGCTCCCCTGGCTCGCTCCCCGGTTCTTCAGTCCGGTCTCCGCCGCTCCCCACTCTCCAGCATCCATTGCCGGCGCTTCCTAGGCGTCCTGGTCCCCGCTCCCGGGGCCCGTCGGCGTCTCAGCCCCAGCCCGGCTCTGCTGCTTCCTCCTCCCAGCTTCCTGCTCTGGCTTCTGGCACCCGGGCCGCGCGCATGTGCATTAGGGCGCGCGCGCGGTCATTGACCCTTTCTTTAAGGGCCAGCGTCCATTGACAGGAAATGAAGCACACAGGTTCAGGGTATAAAGGGGTTGAATGTCCAAGTGGGCGGGGCCTGATCTTCGTGTTTCCCAAGCTAGGAGTCAGGTCTCCTTGTGTCTCTTTGCCATACTTACGTATCTCTCTTCTAGAGCCGATCCTGCCTCGCCATCCGGTCCTGCCGAATCCCGCACCCCGAACGCTGCCTATCTGCCATCCTGACAGTCCGTACCATCTCTGACCCCTGTGGTGACCCGTCATCTCGCTCAAACGGTTCCGGACTCCGCCTGACATCATCTCGGCTTCCGAACCTGAGCTCCGTCACCCGGACTACCATCAGTGACTCCGTGGTCCCAGGGACTTCTCCATTATACTCTTGTGCACGGACTGCCCTGCTACCTGTAGTGCTCCCGCTACCGGACCCCTTACCATCATCAAGGAGTTCGGCCCAGTGGATCCACCTCCTGGGTCTGCCCTTCCACCTGGCCCTAACAGTAAGATCAGGCCATGGATCCCGCTGAAGCACTAGCGGCCTTGCAGGAGGAACTCCAACGCTAGCGTGAGACCCAGACCCGCATGCTGAACTTCATGACTTCGGTGGACGCCCGCCTGAACACGCTACAAGCGTCAATTACATCTTCAGCATCTCGGGCTTCTACTAGCCAATCCACGGCTCCAGCCCCCGTGGCAGCCTCTTTGGATGCTTCCAGACTTCGTTTGGCTTCACCACCCCGGTACGCCGGAGATCCCAAGACCTGCAGGGGTTTCATAAACCAATGCTCCCTCCATTTCACGCAGCTGCCGCATTTGTTTGCCTCCGACCAAGCCAAGGTCGCCTTCATCATGTCCCATCTAGAGGGTGAGGCACTGGCGTGGATGAACCCCTTGTGGGAGAAGGAGGATCCTGTGACCACGAACATCCAGGAGTTCCTGCAGGCATTCCGTGGCACCTTTGACGAGCCCGGACGCGCCTCCGCGTCTGCTTCATCTCTTCTCCGGTTACGTCAGGGGACTCTGACGGTGGGTCAATACGCAATCCGTTTTCGTACCTTGGCTTCGGAACTTGGCTGGAACAACGAGGCCCTAACTGCCGCCTTCTGGGAAGGACTCTCGGGTCGAATTAAAGATGAGCTGGCTGGTCGTGACGTACCATCCACCCTGGATGCCCTGATTACCCTAGCGACTCGAGTGGACATCCGCTTTCAGGAGCGATCCAAAGAGGTGTCCCGTGAGAGACGTCCGGTACGGCATTCCTCTCCTCCGCAGAAGCCCGCCGTACTACAGTCAACGGCATCTGGTGTCTCCGTCCACGAGCCCATGCAGATCGACCGTGTGCGGCAGTCTGAACAACGTCGAGCAGAGCGGCTCGCCAAGGGCCTCTGCTTCTACTGCGGAGAGGGCACACACCTGCTACGCTCCTGTCCAGAGAGGCCGGGAAACTCCAAAGCCTAGGGTTGGTAGGAGAGGCCACCCTAGGTGCTGGGACTCTCTCAGACCCGGTTACGTGGACTGTGCAAGTGACAACGGGAGAGACGCGGTTCACGGCTGAGGCGTATCTCGATTCTGGGGCAGCAGGCAATTTCATCCAGCAGGCCACGGTGGACAAGTACCAGGTGCCTGTTACTCCACTCGACAAACCCCTCGTGATTGCCTCTGTGGATGGGAGACCCCTCTCTGACACCATCTCCTGGATCACCAGGCCGGTCGAACTGCGTATCGGTGCCCTGCACACCGAGAACATCGCTCTCTACGTCCTCCCACACATGTCCCATCAAATCCTGCTGGGACTTCCCTGGTTACGGACACACGAGCCATCAGTCAGCTGGGGCACTGGTGAAATCACCCGATGGGGCTCTTCGTGCCATGAGAACTGTCTGAAGACCATACAACCCATCCGACGACCTCCGGTTCCAGAGAACCTACCGGGACTGCCCTCGGCCTATTGGTCCTTCGCGGACGTCTTTGACAAAAAGGAATCTGAGGTACTTCCGCCACATCGTCCGTACGATTGTGCCATCGACCTGCTCCCGGGAACAACACCACCTCGAGGAAGGATATATCCATTGTCTCCAGCCGAAACAAGGGCCATGTCTACTTATGTAACGGGGTGCCAGGGGCGCCTCTGGGCTTGTAGTCGTGGCCCTTGTTGTCAGGCTTACCCCTGGCTCCGCCGTCACTATCGGGACGGGAGATGTCTTGGTGGGGCAGAGTGTGGTGGTGCAGATGTCGTCCGACGTATAAACACTCTCCAGGCATGGTTCGATGCAAATAAAAGACATTCTTTATTTCACAACTCTTTCCAAAAACCGGCAGTTACAGATGACTTCACGTTCTTTTCTTAGCTGGGGAAAGCCTGCCCTGACGTCTCCTCCAGTGGGGATGTGCCCGGCTACTCTACTTCACCTGGCTCCCACTTATGGCTACCCACAGCCCGGACTCACACCGGGACTGCTTCACACTATGAGGTTCTGCCCGCTCCTTTTCTCTCCGGCTTCCCTGTTCTTCCAGCTCCCTTCTTTCTTTCTTTCTTTCTTTCTGCCCACTCAGCTCCACACTCTGCCCCTGGCTGTTTCTTCTCTCCCGTCCCGGACACAACTGCCTTCAGCACACACTTCCTTTCCCCCTAAGCTGCCGGCTCCTCCTCCCTCCTGTACAGTTTCTATGGGGACAGCATTAACCACTTCAGAGAAAACCTGTGCTTCCTTGTAAGGGGTCTGCCCACCCCTTACATACCTCCCCTCTTTAAGCCTAAGCCTCCCGGCAAGGCACAAATCTAAAATCACATTTTAAAACTAAACAAAGTCATTTTAATGAAACTGCGAACATGTTCACCTGAGGGCACCCGCAAGGGCCCACCAGTCCAGCGCCCGGAGTTCCTCCTGGAAGCTCCCGGTCTTAGTCGTGCCCGGAGGCCGTCGGCAGGCACTCCCGGTCTTAGTGGAGTTTCTGCCCGGAGGCTTTTGCAGCACTCCCGGTCTTAGACGTTAGCTGTCAGGAACACAACTCGGCAAAAATCTTCTTAACGACGCGGAGGGAGCCCCTGGCTCAGTCCAGCATCAGGCTCTCTTCCGGGCTAAGCAACTTGAACGGTTACAAACAACACACCTTCTTCCGGCTCAAAACAACGCCGGTGTTGAACAAAAACAGGCCCGCCATCTTCCGGTCTTGAAAAGTCACTCCGGATGATATGCACGTTGCCATTCGGCTCGTTGGGCCTGCACGTACTCCGACAGGGACTGCCCGGGCAACCGGCGCAGCCTCCGGAAAGGCTCGTAGTTGGCGGGTTGCTCCAACGTCTCGGTCTCCGGCTTGGTCTCTTCTGCCCCCGACGGGGGTGAGGGGGTCGCTGGACGGCTGAGGGCTGCCCATGACGATGACCGGATGAGTGGTCAGGTTTTGGTGTATAGCCAACACCGCCGGGGTCCCCTTCTCCGGGTCAGCGCTCGGTCCGGGCATCACTTCCGGAGCTACGGCCAATGTGCGTCTCGGGTGGGAGAGTTCAGCTAGCACCGGTCTTTGCTGCGACCGCCGCAGGTACTGGCATTCCTCCCACTCGATTTCCTGTTGCCACTGTGCGGCCTCTTGTGTAGTGGGCCGCTCCGGTCCTCCTGGCACAGCCGGTAGGTTAAGGGTGGGTCCTTCCGCAGCCGCAGTCTGCTTCGGGCGTCCTCTGCCCAGGCTAGTCGCTACTAGTGCGGCTACCGCAGCTTGCTGTCTTCCTGGAGTCTCCATCTTGCTCGGAGTCAGCGTTTCTGGTAATGGCGTCGGGGTCAGTGGAGATGCTGGAGGAAGTGGAGGCGGGCTTACTTTTCCCGCTCTTGGGTATACTCCACCCTCAGTCTCACACTTCAGGTCGACCCCTCCGCGGCGGTACTTCTTTCTTCTTACAACACCGCCCACTTCACATATCTTCCTTCGTGCCCTGGGACCGGCACCTCCCCTCTTTGGGCGGAGTACTCCGAACTTCTTTTTCGGCACCGGCCAGCCCCAGGCTCTTCTTTTGGCGCCAACTTTTCGCGCGCTTTCTGCATCTTCACAGACGACGGCCATCTTGCCGCCATCTTGTGCCCGGTCCAACGCTGCAGGCACTGCTTCTGCTTCCCACCATGGGATCGGGAATCTTCTCCAATAGTCCAGATCCTGGGTCCTAGGCACCACTTGGTCTCCTTCTTCTTGGAGCGGGACCCCTTGCATATGATCCGGATCCTGCCGACTACGCCACATGTAACGGGGTGCCAGGGGCGCCTCTGGGCTTGTAGTCGTGGCCCTTGTTGTCAGGCTTACCCCTGGCTCCGCCGTCACTATCGGGACGGGAGATGTCTTGGTGGGGCAGAGTGTGGTGGTGCAGATGTCGTCTGACGTATAAACACTCTCCAGGCATGGTTCGATGCAAATAAAAGACATTCTTTATTTCACAACTCTTTCCAAAAACCGGCAGTTACAGATGACTTCACGTTCTTTTCTTAGCTGGGGAAAGCCTGCCCTGACTTCTCTTCCAGTGGGGATGTGCCCGGCTACTCTACTTCACCTGGCTCCCACTTATGGCTACCCACAGCCCGGACCCACACCGGGACTGCTTCACACTATGAGGTTCTGCCCGCTCCTTTTCTCTCCGGCTTCCCTGTTCTTCCAGCTCCCTTCTTTCTTTCTTTCTTTCTGCCCACTCAGCTCCACACTCTGCCCCTGGCTGTTTCTTCTCTCCCGTCCCGGACACAACTGCCTTCAGCACACACTTCCTTTCCCCCTAAGCTGCCGGCTCCTCCTCCCTCCTGTACAGTTTCTATGGGGACAGCATTAACCACTTCAGAGAAAACCTGTGCTTCCTTGTAAGGGGTCTGCCCACCCCTTACATACCTCCCCTCTTTAAGCCTAAGCCTCCCGGCAAGGCACAAATCTAAAATCACATTTTAAAACTAAACAAAGTCATTTTAATGAAACTGCGAACATGTTCACCTGAGGGCACCCGCAAGGGCACACCAGTCCAGCGCCCGGAGTTCCTCCTGGAAGCTCCCGGTCTTAGTCGTGCCCGGAGGCCGTCGGCAGACACTCCCGGTCTTAGTGGAGTTTCTGCCCGGAGGCTTTTGCAGCACTCCCGGTCTTAGACGTTAGCTGCCAGGAACACAACTCGGCAAAAATCTTCTTAACGACGCGGAGGGAGCCCCTGGCTCAGTCCAGCATCAGGCTCTCTTCCGGGCTAAGCAACTTGAACGGTTACAAACAACACACCTTCTTCCGGCTCAAAACAACGCCGGTGTTGAACAAAAACAGGCCCGCCATCTTCCGGTCTTGAAAAGTCACTCCGGATGATATGCACGTTGCCATTCGGCTCGTTGGGCCTGCACGTACTCCGACAGGGACTGCCCGGGACACCGGCGCAGCCTCCGGAAAGGCTCGTAGTTGGCGGGTTGCTCCAACGTCTCGGTCTCCGGCTTGGTCTCTTCTGCCCCCGACGGGGGTGAGGGGGTCGCTGGACGGCTGAGGGCTGCCCATGACGATGACCGGATGAGTGGTCAGGTTTTGGTGTATAGCCAACACCGCCGGGGTCACCTTCTCCGGGTCAGCGCTCGGTCCGGGCATCACTTCCGGAGCTACGGCCAATGTGCGTCTCGGGTGGGAGAGTTCAGCTAGCACCGGTCTTTGCTGCGACCGCCGCAGGTACTGGCATTCCTCCAACTCGATTTCCTGTTGCCACTGTGCGGCCTCTTGTGTAGTGGGCCGCTCCGGTCCTCCTGGCACAGCCGGTAGGTTAAGGGTGGGTCCTTCCGCAGCCGCAGTCTGCTTCGGGCGTCCTCTGCCCAGGCTAGTCGCTACTAGTGCGGCTACCGCAGCTTGCTGTCTTCCTGGAGTCTCCATCTTGCTCGGAGTCAGCGTTTCTGGTAATGGCGTCGGGATCAGTGGAGATGCTGGAGGAAGTGGAGGCGGGCTTACTTTTCCCGCTCTTGGGTATACTCCACCCCCAGTCTCACACTTCAGGTCGACCCCTCCGCGGCGGTACTTCTTTCTTCTTACAACACCGCCCACTTCACATATCTTCCTTCGTGCCCTGGGACCGGCACCTCCCCTCTTTGGGCGGAGTACTCCGAACTTCTTTTTCGGCACCGGCCAGCCCCAGGCTCTTCTTTTGGCGCCAACTTTTCGCGCGCTTTCTGCATCTTCACAGACGACGGCCATCTTGCCGCCATCTTGTGCCCGGTCCAACGCTGCAGGCACTGCTTCTGCTTCCCACCATGGGATCGGGAATCTTCTCCAATAGTCCGGATCCTGGGTCCTAGGCACCACTTGGTCTCCTTCTTCTTGGAGCGGGACCCCTTGCATATGATCCGGATCCTGCCGACTACGCCACATGTAACGGGGTGCCAGGGGCGCCTCTGGGCTTGTAGTCGTGGCCCTTGTTGTCAGGCTTACCCCTGGCTCCGCCGTCACTATCGGGACGGGAGATGTCTTGGTGGGGCAGAGTGTGGTGGTGCAGATGTCGTCCGACGTATAAACACTCTCCAGGCATGGTTCGATGCAAATAAAAGACATTCTTTATTTCACAACTCTTTCCAAAAACCGGCAGTTACAGATGACTTCACGTTCTTTTCTTAGCTGGGGAAAGCCTGCCCTGACGTCTCCTCCAGTGGGGATGTGCCCGGCTACTCTACTTCACCTGGCTCCCACTTATGGCTACCCACAGCCCGGACCCACACCGGGACTGCTTCACACTATGAGGTTCTGCCCGCTCCTTTTCTCTCCGGCTTCCCTGTTCTTCCAGCTCCCTTCTTTCTTTCTTTCTTTCTGCCCACTCAGCTCCACACTCTGCCCCTGGCTGTTTCTTCTCTCCCGTCCCGGACACAACTGCCTTCAGCACACACTTCCTTTCCCCCTAAGCTGCCGGCTCCTCCTCCCTCCTGTACAGTTTCTATGGGGACAGCATTAACCACTTCAGAGAAAACCTGTGCTTCCTTGTAAGGGGTCTGCCCACCCCTTACACTTACATCACAGAGAGCCTGGCAAGGGGATTCATTCGGAGATCCTCCTCTCCTGCTGGAGCAGGCTTCTTCTTCGTTAAGAAGAAAGAAGGCGACTTACGCCCATGTATAGACTAACGGGGATTGAACCAAATCACCGTAAAAAACAAGTACCCTCTGCCGCTCATCCCCGAATTGTTTGACCGGCTTAGAGGAGCTCGTGTGTTCACCAAATTGGACCTTCGAGGTGCCTACAACCTGGTCCGCATCCGCTCTGGGGACGAATGGAAGACCGCGTTCAATACTCGCGATGGGCACTATGAATACTGCGTGATGCCCTTCGGCCTGTGTAACGCACCAGCAGTCTTTCAAGAATTGGTGAACGACGTTTTCCGGGACCTTCTTTACGTCTGTGTGGTGGTGTATCTGGATGATATCCTTGTCTTCTCTCCGGATCTCCAGACCCAGAGAGAACGTGCAGCTGGTTCTACAAAGACTGAGAGAGAATCGTCTGTACACCAAATATGAGAAGTGTGTCTTTGAGCAGTCTTCTCTCCCCTTCCTGGGTTACATCATCTCCGATACTGGACTGCAGATGGATCCAAAGAAGGTCTCCTCCATTCTCAACTGGCCTCCTCCTTCTGGACTGAAGGCAATCCAACGCTTTCTGGGATTCGCCAACTACTACCGCCAGTTCATCCCTCACTTCTCTGCTCTGACCGCTCCTCTCTCCGCCTTGACCAAGAAGGAGGCTAATCCAAAGGACTGGTCACCTGCGGCCGACGCCGCGTTTGGCTCTCTGAAGCGGGCATTTGCCTCCTCTCCTATGCTCCACCGTCCGGAGTTAAACCGCCAGTTCACCTTGGAGGTGGATGCCTCCTCCTCGGGAGCCGGAGCAGTGCTCATGCAGAAGTCCTCCTCCGGGAAGATGGTGACTTGCGGTTTCTTCTCCAAGAGCTTCTCAGCGCCTGAACGCAACTACACCATCGGTGACCGAGAGCTATTGGCAGTAAAACTGGCTCTGGAGGAATGGCGCTACCTTCTGGAAGGAGCAGTGTACCCCGTAATCATTTACACGGACCACAAGAACCTGGAATACCTGCGGTCCACTCAGCGACTGAACCCACGGCAAGCCAGGTGGTCCTTGTTCTTTGCCAGGTTCGATTTCCAGCTCCATTTCCGACCCGCGGACAAGAATGTACGCGCTGATGCCTTGTCCAGGTCTTTCATGCCCATGGAGCAGGAGGAGGAGACATCCCAGCCCATCATCTGTCCTAGTAAAATCATTCCAGTGGCTCCTGTCACCCTGGCCCAGATACCGCCCGGGAAAACCTATGTCTCTGAGACTGATAGGCAAAAAGTGTTACACTGGGGCCATGCCTCGAAAACAGCCGGTCATGCTGGTCAAAAGAGAACATGGAGTGCGATTGTACGTCATTACTGGTGGCCATCCCTTCGCACGGACGTCGCTGCTTTTGTCTCTGCCTGCTCCTCTTGTGCCAGGAACAAGACGCCCAAACACCTGCCATATGGCCGTCTTCTGCCTCTGCCTATACCCTCAGTTCCGTGGCAACACATTGCAATGGACTTTATTACGGACTTGCCATTGTCCTCCGGACACACAGTCATATGGGTCGTGGTGGACCGGTTCTCTAAAATGGCTCATTTCGTCCCTATGGCTGGACTGCCCTCTGCTCAGGAACTCGCGGACGCCTATATACATCACATCTTCCGCTTGCATGGCTTTCCATCACACATCGTGTCCGACAGAGGAACTCAGTTCACCTCCCGCTTCTGGAGGGCTCTCTGCAAACATCTGGGAGTGACTCTGGACTTTTCTTCTGCCTACCATCCTCAGTCTAATGGCCAAGTGGAAAAGGTCAATCAAATCTTGACCTCCTTCTTACGACACTACGTCAACGCCCATCACGACGACTGGTCCACGCTTCTTCCTTGGGCTGAATTCTCCCATAACCACCACGTCAGTGAGTCCTCCTCCAGCTCTCCCTTTCATGTCGTTTACGGACTTCAGCCCTCTGTCCCATTGCCTGTATCTCCTTCTTCGGATGTCCCTGCTGCTGATGCTGTAGCCCGTGACTTTGCAACCATTTGGGACTCTGTCAAGGCGTCCCTTGGGCGTGCTTCCCTGCGGATGAAGAGACATGCAGACAAGAGACGTCTGGACCCTCCGTGTTTCTCTCCTGGAGATCTAGTCTGGCTTGCTTCCAAGTACGTCCGATTGAAGATACCATCCTACAAGCTGGGTCCTCGCTACATCGGGCCGTTTAAAGTCCTCAGCAAGATCAATGAGGTCTCCTACAAGCTACAGCTCCCGGCCACGATGAGGATACCCAACTCCTTCCACGTCTCCCTGCTCAAGCCGGTTGTCCTTGGTCCCTTCTCCGCTGCTGCCAGTTCGGCTCCTCCTCCTATTGCCGATGACGACATCTATGCGGTAAGGGATATCGTGGCCATGAAGACCGTACGGGGTTGACAGTTCTTCCTGGTGGACTGGGCAGGGTATGGTCCTGAGGATAGGTCCTGGGAGCCCCGGGAGAATGTGGGTACTCCGCTGATCCGTGCCTTCCTGTCCCGGTTGCGGGGAGGGGGGCGTGGGGGGGGGTACTGTCACGCTCCCCGGGTCCCCTGCGCTGCTCCCCGGCTCACCTGTCACTCTCCCCGGCTCCCCTGGCTCGCTCCCCGGTTCTTCAGTCCGGTCTCCGCCGCTTCCCACTCTCCAGCATCCATTGCCGGCGCTTCCTAGGCGTCCTGGTCCCCGCTCCCGGCGCCCGTCGGCGTCTCAGCCCCAGCCCGGCTCTGCTGCTTCCTCCTCCCAGCTTCCTGCTCTGGCTTCTGGCACCCGGGCCGCGCGCATGCGCATTAGGGCGCGCGCGCGGTCATTGACCCTTTCTTTCAGGGCCAGCGTCCATTGACAGGAAATGAAGCACACAGGTTCAGGGTATAAAGGGGTTGAATGTCCAAGTGGGCGGGGCCTGATCTTCGTGTTTCCCAAGCTAGGAGTCAGGTCTCCTTGTGTCTCTTTGCCATACTTACGTATCTCTCTTCTAGAGCCGATCCTGCCTCGCCATCCGGTCCTGCCGAATCCCGCACCCCGAACGCTGCCTATCTGCCATCCTGACAGTCCGTACCATCTCTGCCCCCTGTGGTGACCCGTCATCTCGCTCCAATGGTTCCGGACTCCGCCTGACATCATCTCGGCTTCCGAACCTGAGCTCCGTCACCCGGACTACCATCAGTGACTCCATGGTCCCAGGGACTTCTCCATTATACTCTTGTGCACGGACTGCCCTGCTACCTGTAGTGCTCCAGCTACCGGACCCCTTACCATCATCAAGGAGTTCGGCCCAGTGGATCCACCTCCTGGGTCTGCCCTTCCACCTGGCCCTAACACATGCTTACTGGGCCAATTATCTGTGGTGAAATGCACCCTGTCACACAGAGTTTCTCAAGGAATCAGTGATGTTTAGTGCAACATGCTGGTGTAGCGCGTGCACGCCTTTGTTGGAGAAGGAGTGGCGCCTGGGCATCGGCTCTTGGGGCACTGCGATGGGCATAAGGTCTCGAAAATCCTCGGTTAAAAAGGTTGGAAAGGCAGCATTTTGGTAGCCAACAGTTTCCAGATGCTGAAAGTCAACCTCTAAGCCATGTCATGCCCTTCTAAAAGCATGTAAAACACAGCGAGGGGACTCCAACCACAGTCTCCCTCGTTTCCACTAACTGGGCCACACACACCCCACTTGACTGGCATCAGTTGACCCCCATTTTCAAGCTTACAAAGATGCTTTGCATGAAGCACTCTCAAAAATACGCTTGCCTTTCGCCTCCCCTGGATGACCCAGGGGAAGAAAAGTCCTCTGAGAGCCATGACTTGTTCATCTTGGTTCTTTTTTCAAAAGCGAGGGGACTCCAACCACAGTCTCCCTCGTTTCCACTAACTGGGCCACACACACCCCACTTGACTGGCATCAGTTGACCCCCATTTTCAAGCTTACAAAGATGCTTTGCATGAAGCACTCTCAAAAATACGCGTGCCTTTCGCCTCCCCTGGATGACCCAGGGGAAGAAAAGTCCTCTGAGAGCCATGACTTGTTCATCTTGGTTCTTTTTTCAAAAGCGAGGGGACTCCAACCACAGTCTCCCTCGTTTCCACTAACTGGGCCACACACACCCCACTTGACTGGCATCAGTTGACCCCCATTTTCAAGCTTACAAAGATGCTTTGCATGAAGCACTATCAAAAATACGCGTGCCTTTCGCCTCCCCTGGATGACCCAGGGGAAGAAAAGTCCTCTGAGAGCCATGACTTGTTCATCTTGGTTCTTTTTTCAAAAGCGAGGGGACTCCAACCACAGTCTCCCTCGTTTCCACTAACTGGGCCACACACACCCCACTTGACTGGCATCAGTTGACCCCCATTTTCAAGCTTACAAAGATGCTTTGCATGAAGCACTCTCAAAAATACACGTGCCTTTCGCCTCCCCTGGATGACCCAGGGGAAGAAAAGTCCTCTGAGAGCCATGACTTGTTCATCTTGGTTCTTTTTTCAAAAGCGAGAGGACTCCAACCACAGTCTCCCTCATTTCCACTAACTGGGCCACACACACCCCACTTGACTGGCATCAGTTGACCCCCATTTTCAAGCTTACAAAGATGCTTTGCATGAAGCACTATCAAAAATACGCGTGCCTTTCGCCTCCCCTGGCTGACCCAGGGGAAGAAAAGTCCTCTGAGAGCCATGTCCACATTGTCAGTGGACAGACACGTGTGCTTATCTGCCAGCAGACCCCCAGCAGCACTGAAGACAGGTTCCGAGAGAACGCAAGCTGCAGGACACGACAAGATCCCCAAGGCGTACGTGGCAAGCTCAGGCAATTTATCCAGATTGGAAGCCTAAAATGAGCAGGGCTCAAGTTGCACAGTAATGGCATCGACGTTTCCTTGCATATACTCATATATCTGTGTGTCCTCCTCTTTTTCCTTGTCCAGCTCTTTTGTTTTCGCATGAGTATATGTCCTTGTCACTTTCCCATGTGTT